>NW_018744367.1:1702500-2902500 GCF_001683475.1 Chenopodium quinoa
CGTAACTACTGCTACTCCCTTATTCCCTTTATATAAGAAAAGTTAATGGGCAACAAATCCCCCTAACAATAAAACTAAACTAAATTATAGTAATTGTAGAGCCAATAAAACTACTCTAAAAGTCCACTAAAATAAGCTCCGTACAAAGCCAAAACAAAGCTGCCGCTGATCCGCTATCGTCCAAGAATTTGGATAGCCCAAAACAACAAAGCCCAAATAGCTGGAATAGGCGCTGATATCCGTCCGGACTGGGCCACGCCTCGCCTGATCAGGCCCGGTCAGCTGAAGCTACGAGCTGGGCTTCAATTCTGATTTAATTGTTGGGCTCTTCTCCTTTGGGCCGTAATTCCTTCTTCTCCATATTCAAGTATTGGACTACCAACAAAATTAGTATTCCAAACGAACCGAGCCCTTTATCACCGAACCAAATTTCATTAGCTCAATCTTGGGCTTCAAATATACGGTCATAAAATACGATCCGACTCCAATATGTTCGTAGAGGCTCAATAAGCTCGGGAATTAACATAAATCTGCAAATTCCTACAAAATAATATCAACTCTACAAAAACACTAGAAAACGTATATTAGTAATAAAAATAGCTCTGTAGAGTTCAAATAAGCACAAATATGACCGTGGGACGGAGAATAAAAATATATATAAAATAGATTCTCATTTGCTCACGATTTCTTCGCTTTTGTTCATCAAATTCTAGCGTGTTTCTGTTAAGGTACGCAAATTTCGATCTATAAGTATGTTGATTGCTCGCTTCAGTTTAAGTTTGCTCGATTTGGTTTCGATCAATTCGAGTTTAAATTTAGGGTTTTTGCTATTTTTAATTTTATTTGATTAATATGTGTTTTTGCATTTTATAATCAGATTAAATAGTCAAAATTTGGGGGTTTTTTGCTAGTTTTTGTTTGATTTATTTGTGAATTTTTTTGATTGTTGCATGTGCTGTAATTTTAATTGCGTTTTTTTGAACGTTTGGTGGTGTATGAGGTTGCAATACGGCAAGGGTAATTTTGTTTTGGTTGCTTGGGGAGCTGCTTTGTGGGGCTGGTTTTAGATGGAAGCACTTGGAGTGTTGCGTGGGGAGCTGCTACTTTGTTGTTGTTTTTGCCTTTTCTGATTCAGTTATGGTTTCATTATTGATTGCGATTTTATTTTTTCAATTGATTATGACTTGATTTGTTTTATTTGTTACTTTGATGTGATTGTTAGCTGCATAAAACTCTTTATGATACTTATCTTTTGATTAATTTGTGGCCAACAATGGTGTATTTATCAAACTCTAATACTACTGGAACTGTACAGGCTTGATTGGCAAAAACTATTGTTGAATTTTTCAGAGCTTCCACATGTTTATGCTTAAATGAAAGCAATTGAGGGTGACTTGGTTTGGTTTTGGTTAAATATGAGGTGAGACTGACTTGGTGCAGAAGATATATTGATCTTTATGACACGTCAGGAGGATATCGAGAAATTGGTGCAGAAGCTGGAGGATCGAGTTAGGAGCTTAGAAGAAGGTTCTGTAATGGATGCTGTGATTTATCCACTCCATGGGTCGTTGCCCCCGGAGTTACAGGTTCGTGTTTTTAGTCCTCCTCCGAGTGATTGTAGGAATTTTTATTGTTGCAACTAATATTGCTAAAACTTCTTTGACTGTTGATGGGTTTTGTATGTTATAGATTCTGGTTATGATATGCAAAGATAGTATAATCTTCAAACTGGGATGTATTCATTAGATACTGTACAGATTAGTAGAGTGCAGGCTAACCAACGATCGGGGCGTGTTGGCAGGACACGCCCCGAGAAATTTTATAGGTTATATTCATCTATTGTGTATAAAGATGATTTTATACAGAGAACCTCACTTGCATGGAGTGTCCTGTAGCTGAAGTCCTTGGACCTCCCTGGCATTGATATTCTTAAGTTTGATTTTCTGGATCCACCTTCTTATGCGTCTTTAGATGATGCGCTTAGTCAGTTGTATCTCATTGATGCAATAGATGAGAATGGAGCAATAACGAGTGTTGGGAGAACCATGGTTGAGCTTTCGTTAGAGCTTTCTTTGTCCAGGACTCTAATAGTGGCCAATGATAATAATGGAAGTTTGTCACAGGCTTTGAAAATTGCTGCCATGTTATCGACTGAAACTTCTTTGCTTCCTAGTTTTGTAATTATGCTCTTCTTATTTACTTTTGAGTATTTTTTTATTTACTTATGTGATTTTTCTAGTATAAAGAAACTAAAAACGATCGACTGTGTTAACTAAATATTCTTACTCTATAATAGCCTACTAGCTCAATATGTAGAGCATTTTGCAAGTGCATAAAAAGATGTGGGTTCGAATCCCACGTAGATTCTTATGCTTCGAACCATTGGATTGTAAATATTATATTTATATTTACTTTTGAAGTTTTTCTAATTTAATTTTGAATAAATATTATTTACTTTAAAGTTGATATTATTATATATTTACTTCAATGATATTTTGATTAACTTTTTAGTATTTACTTTAGAGTAATTATGATTTACTTTTGACATATTTTGCTCTACTTTTGATTAAACCTTTACATTGAGCTTCTTATACTTCTTTCTCATAACTTGATTCATTTTGTAAGGATATTTAAATCAATGACTCAAAAATTTTGTGCTATTTTCAAGTTTTCATAGTGTCATTACTCATTAAAAGCCAATTAATTGTTCGTATACATCAAGCTAATTTGATTTACTTTTTGGTTATTTTAATTTACTTTTGAGGTATTTTGTTATAACTTTAGAGTGTTTAATCCCTAACTTTGAAAAAAGTTCATCACTTTATTCCTAGCTTGATATACTTTCTTTTTTGTACTTATTACTTTTGAGTTACTATGATTTACTTTTAAGATGATTTGGTTTACTATTGAGGTTTTTTTTTAGTTATTTTTAGAGACAATCTATGTAGGAATCGAACCTACATCTTCTATGCATTTGCATAGTGCTCTACCATTTGAGCTAATAGGTTTTAGTATACTTGGTGCAATAATCCGAAACATAAAAATATGACACATGATTCACTGTATACTTCACAATTTATATCCCAAAGTGTATCAACTGTGTAGTTTCACAAGTTCATATTAATGTAACTGCTTCTCTTTTATTCCTATGTGTTCATATACTTCCTTGTTCATGTAAGTATAGTTTGGCTAATTCTGTCGTGGAAGAACCACAATGTTCTGAAACAAAACAGCTTGTCTGATGATGCATGATCCTTGTTACATGCAGACAGGTCTCAGGCTTGATTATACTGTAATTTTATCTTTGGACGCCTCAAAAAAAGATGCCAGTTTATAAATTAAGTAAATTGAATTTTATATTAATTGATTTGATTTACTTTTGACATATGTTCATTTACTTTTTTAGTTTTTCTACTTACTTTTGAGAGATTTTGATTTACTTTTGAGGTATTATGAATAACTTTAGAGTGTTTTGTAATTACTTTCTAAGATAACCTATGTAGGAATTGAATCTACACCTCTATGCATCCGCATAATGCTCTACCAGTTGAGCTAATAGGTTTACTTTAAAGGCTTTTTTATTCACTTCAGAGTCTTTTTTATTTACTTTTTTCACACCAAACTATTCTTCCTTACAAAATCTCCATATTGAGCAGGTGGTGGAGCTCACACATGTATGACAAGAGTTGATTTACTGCACATCTCTCAAAGCATTGAGAATTGATAGAGAAATATAATCAATGCCCAAATTTCGAGGTTTCTCCTTTGAGACTTGATAAACAAGCTTCAATGGACTGCCATCTTTACATCTGAAATTATGTAATTTGGTGGCTAAAACATTACCAATAGAGAAATTCAACAGATGATTCTTTGAAGATGTGATAAGGTTGTGTGCCTAATAGAAGGAGTAGTCAAGATATATAGAAACAACTTACTTTGAAAAGAGTATCGTTTGGATAAAGCTCTTCTAACACCCTAATAATATCTGAATCATATTGTGCAACACTTTCGAATAAGCAGTACCTTCTTTTAGTTGAAGGTACTTCAAATGCCAAGATATGTGCCTTGGTAACATCCTTAACATGTACCCAACCAAAAGTTATGTTATTAAAAGTTTTGGAACCTGCATAGCATTAAGCAAACATGTTCTTATTAATCGATGTAGTTTGAAAATATCAGCTCGCGTTGCAAAGAACAATAGCAATTTCTCACAGGGCACATACCATCAGAAAAGCTCGCTATTACAGCAGCACTCGTGCTCTTGTAATTGGTAATTAGCTTCAATATCCGGACTTTGAAGTCATGACGCATGAGTCCATTCCCCAATTCCCACCATTATTCTGTGTTATGTTAGTTGAGTAGAAGTATAGATAACAAACAGTTCATATCATGACTTGTCGCTAGCTGCAGCGGTATTATGTTATAATGGCTGCATTATAATCTAATGACAACAATGAATTTTGAATAATGTATGCACTACAAACTAATAAGATTGATCTTAATCTCTTTTCAGATTTATTTTGTACTGTTCTCTGATGAAATATACAATGTTTGGTTGACTTCAGACATGTGCTTAGATAAGTTTGTACTGCCAGAGTTACTCTGAAGTTGACATTGAGCAAGTTGGCATTGAGCTGCTAAGAGGAAATATGTATAAGCAAGTGTTGAAAAGTCTTAAGTTGAGCTTAATTTGTTAGCTAATAATAACATAGGTTCATCATTGTGTTATCTTGTATTTCTTCTTGCACCCTTCTGCTCTCTTTATATGAAATCAGTAATATGTAAGAATGTAACTGGTTTGAGGTATTGGATTTCAACAAACACAGTATAAGGTGATTAGGGTAAAAATTTCCTATGCCACGTGGCCCAATCCGAGGGTGACACGTGGCATCTTCAGAGTGGTCCATAAGGACCAATCTCCTCTAGACACGTGGCACATGCTTTCAGATCCTATAAATAGGAAGATGTTTCCCTATTGGAAACCATTCACAATTAATACAAACCAACTGAGCACACCAAGTGATTAGGGGATTTTGCTCCCACCAATCGGAATGTGCCACGTGGGCCAATCAGGTCCTGCCAAGTGTCCCCCAGTTGGACCTCTCAGGGCTTGCCACTTGGCACACGCTTATTCGTCCACCCTGGACTTATTATGTCATGACACGTGACATACTCCATGCCTAATGGAGAAGCCGGTCACCTAGGCCCAACTTCCGAGGGAAGCCCAATCAGCCCAAGGTTAACCTAAACCTAGATTGGCACGTTTCCCGAGGTTATAAATACCTCCCTTAATCCTCATTAAGGGAGATTACGCAGATTACACACATTAAACACTCTCACCTAGAGAGACCCAATCACTTTAATTTCCGCATTAATTACTCCTTAATCAAGTACTAACTTGACCGTCGGAGGCGGATCTCCAATCATCCGGAGCATCCGTTTGTTTTGCAGGTACAGGCGTCCGGTTCCAGTCTCGGAATTGTAACTCTCCCGCAGGACATCAGAAAACCCCGAAACAATTTGGCGCCGTCTGTGGGGAGAGTACTTTTGAGATGGCACCCACGTTTGTACCGGCTCCTGAAGAGAGACGTCCCCTGGACGATCCTCTAGTTCAGTCGGACCACGATACTGAGAATGAATTTGAAGTTGAAGCTCACACAGCTTCAGACGGGACCCTAAGGGCCCGACGTACCCGTCATACCGAAAGGAGGGAACGGGAACATCTTCAAACTGGAAGCGAGCCAGCAGGCGCACCGCCTGTTCGGCAGCAGCCGACTGATGGGTCTGCTCCCATCACAAGGAACGAACTCATGACCTTCATGAGGGACTTCAAGGGAGAAATTCAAGAATTGATCAACAAGAAGCCGCCTGCTCTGGACAAGGAGCAGTCGGCTAAGAAACCCTCCACTTCACGGAAGAGGAAGCCAGTTCAAGGGCGAGAGGCGACCCCTCATCCTAAATCTAGGAAGTGGGAGCCACCTGCCCTTGATTTCACAAAATACCGTTTTCCTACTCCAGGAAATAGGAAACCTGTTCGTCATATTCAGGCGGACGGGTCGAGGAAAACATACACACACGCTCGGCTACTGCTAGAGCAGAAGAAGAGTGACCGATTTTCAGAGTCGGCCTCTACTTCAAACTTCCAAGACAGTCTGCGAAATACCTCGATGAGGCATACTCAGTCGTATCATGAGGGTCAGTCAGGCGGCACCTCCCGTCAGTCCGGCTTTCATAGCGACCAGGCGGTACCAAACTTACCGTTTGTACCGCAACAACAATATTTTTTACAGCCACCTCCGTTTGGTGGACATGCAGCAAAAAATGTCCAACATATGGACTGACAGCTACGGTTGCTTAGACTTGGTGAACAGCCGTCGGCCTTCTCCAAGGAAATTACTGAAGCCGCTCAGCCGACCAAAGTGAAAAATGTATTAGTAGGCGCCTATGACGGCACTACTAACCCAGAAGACCATCTGATGGCATTCACCAACCTGATGTACCTTCAAGGGTTGGATGATCCCACTTGGTGCAAGTGTTTCCCAGCGACTCTCAAAGGAATCGCACAACAATGGTTCGGCAACCTGCCGACTGGTTGTGTAAATAACTTCAAGACGCTTGCTTACTTATTCACCTCCAACTTCTCCATGAACATCCCTGCGAAGAAGACGACCCTTGATTTAGGAACAATTCAGCAGGGCGAGAAGGAGGGGCTTCGTTCTTACATCAGGCGATTTAACCTGATGAGAATACAGATTCAAGGGTTACCGGATGAAGTAGCCTAACTGACTTTTTCAGAGGTCTCAAAGACGGGTCGACCTTCAAATTTGATTTGGTCCGAAAGAGGGTGGCGACTCTTCAAGAGGCCTTGATTGAAGCGGAAGCCTATATACAGGCGACTGATATTTGTAGTACGGTAAAACAGTCAGACGGGAAAAGGTCCGACAAAAGAGAAGGACGACAGAAGCAGTCGTCAAACAAAGACGAGAAGAGAAAAGAGGTATGGGCAACTGATTCCTCTAAACAGCCGTCCCAGAAGAAGAAAAAATAATTCAAACCATACTCCCCAAAGTATGTGTTTAACAAGGATAGCCAATGTATCCTAAAGGAAATCAAGGGACGGATCTCAATTGAGAAGCCGGTCCCCATGAAGGGTTCTGCAAACAATCGGAACCAAGAAAAATTCAGTGATTATCATGAAGATGTTGGTCATCACACCAATGAATGCATCACTCTCATGCGGTATCTGGACCGCCTGGCTGAGCAAGGTGACCTTGACACTTATGTCAAGAAATCTACGGGGAACACTTCCTCGAAAAAGCAGTCGACCAAAAAGAATCAACAGGCCGACAACTCCGATACAGATGATGCAGTCGTCTACACCATTGCAGGCGGCTTCTCAGGAGGCGGCCCCACTATTAGGGGCAACAAAGACAATATCAGACGGTTAGATGTAAATTCCGTTCACCAAGAACGACCCTCTAAATATTCATTTCCTGAGATTGTCATCACTGAAGAAGATCTAGGAGGGGTAAGAGGGCCGCATGACGACCCTATCGTTATTGAATGTAAAGTGGCCAACCAGAGAGTTGGCCGAATCCTCATAGATACCGGAAGCTCCTCAGATCTCATCAGTAGCAAATGTCTGTCGAAACTAAAATATCAGACTGATTGCATACATCCGGCATCCCACCCTTTAGTAGGGTTTGGAGGAGGAGTCGTCCACCCAGTGGGACGAGTGGATTTACCCATCCGCCTGGGCGAAAAAGGGGAAGGACGACACATGGTAGTTCGGTTCCTGGTAGTAGAAGAGCTCTCGGCCTACAACATGATTCTGGGACGACCAACCCTGAATAATTCCAAGGCTGTTATAATCCCATCTCTTATGTTGCTCAAGTTTGAGAGAGATAATGGAACAGTCGGGTCCCTAAGGGGAGATCAGAGGATGGCCCGAGAGTGCTATCTCTCGGATGTCAAGCCCACTGTTATGGCCACTATGTCGAGCGGTGGAAAAATAGACCTTGACAATGTCAAGGAGAGTGCGCCTGTTCAAGAAGCAGGCGGCAAGAAGAGAAAGGCATCCCAGACAGGGGCCGCAAGAAAAGACAGAAAATAGCAATCATTGGCAGAGGAGCGGTCGGATGAATTCCGCCCTCAGCCAGCTGGTGAGCATACGGACCTGATCTTAGATGACTTGCGTCCTGACAGAACAATCAAGGTTGGGACGACTGCTCTAAGGGACCTGGGTGACGACTTTCACAAACTATTGAAAGAATACAAGGACATCTTTGCATTCGAAGTCCATGAAATGCTTGGCATTAGTCCTGATCTGGCGGTACATAAACTGGTCGTGGATCCGAAAAAGAAGCCGGTACGGCAGAAGAAGCGGAACCATGGCGAAGAAAGAAGTCAGGCGGCAGCCGCCGAAGTTAAAAAATTACTTGATGCAGGGTTCATTCGGCAATGTTACTTCCCAGACTGGGTTGCAAATGTGGTGCTTGTTAAAAAGCCGAATGGCACCTGGCGAATGTGTGTAGACTACACAGACTTAAACAAGGCGTGCCCCAAAGACAGTTACCCTCTGCCTAAAATTGATAACCTAGTCGACTCAACAGCCGGCCATGCTTTGATGAGCTTTATGGACGCCTACTCTGGTTTCCATCAAATTCCTTTATGGAAGAAAGATCAGGAGAAGACGGCCTTCGTCACTGATCAGGGGTTATACTGTTACACGGTCATGCCGTTTGGTCTTAAGAATGCCCCGGCCACTTTCCAGCGAATGATAAACACTGTGTTCTTTGATCAGATTGGGAGAAATGTCGAGGCATATATTGATGATATGATTGTCAAGTCTAAACTTCAGAGAGATCATCTGTCGGACCTCCGAGAAACTTTCGCCACACTCAGGCGGCACCATGTCATGCTCAATCCCAGGAAATGTTTCTTTGGAGTTGAGTCTGGGAAATTTCTCGGATTCCTTATCAATCAGAGAGGAATAAAGGCGAACCCTGAGAAGGTGCAGGCGGTCATCGACATGCAGTCGCCTCGTACCATCCGAGAGGTTCAGAAGTTAACAGGTTGTCTGGCGGCCTTGGGAAGATTTCTAAGCCGATCAGGCGACAAATGCATATACTTTTTCCAGGCAATTAAGAAAAAGGCAAGGTTTGAATGGGGGCCGGATGCTGAGGCGGCCTTCTAGAAATTGAAAGTTCACTTGCATTCCTTGCCGAGGCTGGTCAGCCCTTTGCCCAAAGAAGTACTCTACATGTACCTGGCCGTCTCTGATCATGCGTTAAGCGCTGTTCTCCTTGCTGAAAGAGACGACTGTCAGCTCCCGGTCTACTTTGTCAGTCACGTACTGAAAAATGCCGAGTTGAGGTATCCCTTAGTGGAGAAATTTGGTCTTGCACTCTTCATGGCTGTTAAAAAATTGAAGCCCTACTTTTTGGCACATGCAGTCGTCGTGTATACAGACCAACCTATCAAGCGGCCACTGACCATCATGGAGTCGTCAGGCCGAATGATCAAATGGGCCATAGAAATACAGAGCCTCGAAGTTACCTTCGAGCCTAGAAAAGCAGTGAAGGGGCAAGCCTTTGCTGACTTTATTGTTGAGATGACTCGTCCTCCTGACTCTCAAGTTCCAGACCAAGTCTGGAAGGTATATGTGGATGGAAGCTCTACTTCAAATGGTTGTGGAGCAGGCGTCATATGTCAGTCGCCAGAAGGCGACAGGTACGAGTATGCTCTACGCTTCAGTTTTCAGGCCTCAAACAATGAGGCAGAATATGAAGCTTTACTAGCCGGAATCCGCATGTGCAAGGCGGCAGGGGCAAGAAAAATAGACGCCTGTTCCGATTCACAATTGATAGTGAGTCAGTACAATGGCGAATACGAAGCAACCCATCCGGCCATGATCAAGTATTTACAAGCGGTCCGACAAGCAGTCGGCTCCCTTGAGGATTTCCATCTGACCCAAGTGCCGAGATCAGAAAACAACCAGGCGGATGCACTTTCAAAATTAGCATCATCCGCCTCCTGTGATACTCCTCGAACTGTTTTTTGGGAAGTAATGGAGAGGAGAAGCATTGAGGAAGACCCTATTGGAATCTTAGACAGAAGCTCAACCTGGATGGATCCAATCAGGGCATATCTGACAAATGGTACCCTGCCGGATGATCATCAACAGGCGGCAGCACTGAAAAAACGAGCAACCAGTTTTGAAATAATAAAGGGAGAACTTCACAAAAGGGAGTACCTTCGACCCTTCTTAAAGTGTGTTACTCCAGAAAAGGGGCGAGAGATACTAGATGATCTTCACTCTGGTTACTATGCTTCCCATATAGGCGGTAGGACGCTTGCTCAACGGGCAAGGCGGCAGGGCTACTTTTGGCCTACTTTAGAAGCAGATGCGATGGAGATGGTGAAAAAATGTGACAAGTGCCAAAGGTTTGGCAAACTAATTCACCGTCCGGCTACTGACCTCACTACCATTCATAGCCCACTACTGTTTGCTAAGTGGGGCATGGATATTCTGGGTCTATATACGCCTGCTACAGGCGGAAGGAGGTACATACTTGTTGCCGTTGACTACTTCACTAAATGGGTAGAGGCGGAGGCTGTAAAGGGAATCAAGACGAAGGATGTAATTTCATTCATTTGGAAAAATTTCATCACTCGGTTCGGGGTTCCCATGTCTATGGTTTTTGATAATGGTCCCCAATTTGAGACGCCTGTTCTCAAAAGCTGGTTGGGTGACCAAGGAATTGCACACTACTTTGCATCTGTCGGCCGTCCACAAGCAAACGGCCAGGTAGAAGCCTTTAATAAAATCATCTCAGATGGTCTCAAGAAAAAGATTGAACGAGCAGGCGGCCTATGGGCGGATGAATTACCACATGTTCTCTGGGCCATTAGGACGACTGAAAAAGGGGCGACTGGAGAAACTCCATTCCTCCTAACTTATGGTGCAGAAGTTGTTCTTCCAATAGAACACTACGAGCCGACTCTTCGAGTAATGCTATATGACGAAGAGGCAAACTGGGAAGCCATGCGCCTGACATTAGACTCACTTACTGAAAGGAGGGGCAATGCTGTCTTGCGCCATGAAATTTACCGCCTGAGAATGACTAGATCATACAACAAAAAAGTACACAGGCGTCCACTCAAAGTGGGGGACTTTGTACTTAGAAAAATGAAAGCATTTGGAAGGGCTAATGAGTCTGGCAAACTAACTCCCAACTAGGAAGGACCCTACCGAATCTGTGAAGAGGTCAGGGACGGTACCTACCGTCTGGAAACACCAGACGGCCAACCGTTGCCTCGAACTTGGAATGTAGATAATCTTAAGAAATATTTCTTTTGAATGATGTAAATAGTCAAGGGCTACTTAATAAAAGTTTGCATACTTGATATTCAATTTTGTACTAAGAGGGGCACGCCTACTAACAAACAGTCGGCTACTCTCCATACTCAGTTTTCATTTTTACTTAAGAGGGGCATTCCTACTGACAAACAGTCGGCTACTCTCCATGTTTAATTTTTATTCTTAAAAAAATAAATAAAATAAAATTGCCTAAGGTTATTAAACCCGACAACATAGTCAGTAACCAATTGAAGACCGTCTCCCTTCAGGGATTACCTCCACTTATTTGTGTGACAGTAAGAGAGGCGGCATGAATAGTAGCCAGCCCCCTATACAATGAAGTTTCGTAGCTATGAAAGCAGCCGACTCTCATTAATAACACCATCCATCCTTTATGGAAGGGAACTAGGTGATCCATCTGCTCTAACACTTGAAATGGTTTCAATACTTGATACTGATTCAGAGGGGCAGGCCGCCTATACATTTACAGTCGCCTACTCTCCATTGAGTATTTCACTTTATCATCAGAGGGGCATGCCGTCTGTACCTTTACAGTCGGCTACTCTCCATTGAGTATTTTACTCTATCTTCAGAGGGGCATGCCGCCTGTACCTTTACAGTCGGCTACTCTCCATTGAATATTTTACTCTATCACCATAGGGGCATGCCGTCTGGACATACAGTCGATTCCAAGACAGACGACCACCCTCCTATACTTAGCTAAAAATGATGGTGGCCTGGCCGACCCTGTGCCTAAATAGGCAGCTGCCCTCCTCTTACTTAGCATCTGCGTCCACCAAAGGACTAACCAAGGCCACAGGCCGAATGATCAGACCAGGCGCCAAGCCAATTGATCCAATCTTCAAAACTAATACGACCTGTCCCAACATCATAGCAGGCGTCCGGCGGCATCCCTCCGGATGAAATTCGTCGCAGAGAGCAGCTCCCTTTTGGGTGGAACATTGCTCTATAAACTAATTACACGGCACCTATACGACTGTCCCCAAGGGCAACTACGTAGCCGTTTTTGAGACAAGGATAACTCTATCACTAACCAAACCAGTGGTAGCAGTTGACATCTGAGTCAGATGACCGCCTGTATTACTTGGGATAAATGCAGGGGGTACCTCTTGAGTTAATAGCCAACAAACATTGGCGAATCAAAAGGTTCAGCCAGCCTCCGCCGCCTGGTACCTTTACTACTCAAGCAGGAGTGACGGCGACTGAGTAACACCAAAGTTAACTCATAGTCACTCTCTCAAACTTAGTATGGAGCCTAAAAGGTATGAGTTGTCCGCCTGTTTTTAGCAAACAGGGGCTCTCAACCACTACTCCTTCTAGGTTAACAACCTATGAGTTAAAAGCCAACAAACATTGGCGAATAAAGGGGAACAACCGGTACCCATCGCTTGATACCTCTACTACTCAGTTACTTGGCGACTAGGTAACAATCATGTTTACTTGGTCACTCCTTAAAAATTTAGTATGAAACTAAAAACGTGTTCATACAGCACCTGTTCACACTAGATTAAATATGGCGGGGAACAGTCGGCCTAGACGGCCTAAAGTCTCTAGCCTAAAAACATGACAAGTAGGAAACCACTTTCCTACTTGGTTAATTTTACAAATGACAGGACCGCCTGCCTAAAGGGGATCCAGTCTTTAAAATGGTTCGAATACCGATTGGATAAATGGCCGACTGATCGTCTAGCCTGGAAACAGACAACCAGTCGTCCAGGGGCATAGGCGGCGTGACTAACTATCCGTACCCGTCTGCAACTATCGGCCATGTAAAACAGTCGGTATAGTGTACAATTGGATATCAGAATATTCAATACTTAAACAAATTCAAAACAAAAATATTCATTAAAAGGAAGCCGGTTATTAAAGACCAGCAAAATATTCAGAGCCCCGGCCCCCTGGCCGGGTAAATACAAACAAACGGCACGCAGGCCGGGGAAAGAAGACATAAAGCTTAAGAAGGGGGAAAATCTTCAATATTAGCAGCTGCCGCCTGGTCAGCACTCTTTTTGCTGGACTCGGCTTCAGCTGCATCCTTCTTCGATGCATTACCCCCAAGCGGCACAAGCGCCACTATCGGTTGCTCCTCCTCCTCCAACGCCTCTTCCTCAGCAGCCGCCAGGATCTCTTGATTATATCTATCAGAACACTAGCGGTACGTTTTTTCCCAGGAGGCAAAGTCGGCATTGGGGAAGAGGCGGCCCCAAGTCATGCGCTGGATTTGAGCAGAGTCTTCCATCATCTCCCGGACCAGCTCTTTCTTTTCTTGCTCGGCCTTTTCCGAGAGCTCCTGAGTAAGACTCTTCTCCTGGGTCACCAGGCGTTCCTTTACGCTCGCCAAGGATTTCTCCAAGGTTTCGTATGAGGACATCTTTTGGCGAAGAGGTCTCATCTCGGTCTTGAGGTTGTTGATGGTCGCCTCCAGCTCGCTATTCCTCTTCTAGGCCGCCTGTAACTGAGCCCGGATAGCGGCGGTAGCCTGCGCCTGATAATAAAGAATATCAATTGTCAGAACTTCATTTTGGGCAATTTGAAACATTGCCTTATCACAGTCAGAGGCGGCCATAGCTTTTGCAGCCTTTACCTCTTTGTTCTTCCGGTCAAGCGGCTTGCGAAGGCCGTTCACTCGGAGCAGGGCCTAAGTAAAAAGGGGAACAGGCGTCAGTTTCCAAACAAAAAAGAAAACAGGCGTCCTGGAATTCAAATACTCACAAATATGCTAAGTATACCTCAGCAAGGACCCCTGCAATCCCGTCTAGGTCAAGGGTGCCGACACCCTGACCGCCTCCCTTTCAGCTGGAGGTACGACCTTGATCATAGACTTGGCCACTTCGACCAAGTCAGGCTCCTGAGGGCCGGCTGCATCAAGCATAAACAAACGGATTAGACCTAGTAAAGGAGGGAGCGAGTCTAAAATTGACAAGGACAATTTCATACTTCTAGGTGGCCCAGCTGGAGTTTTAGAAGAAGTGGCCGGCTGTTTCTCCGCCGCCGCATGTTTCCTGGCAGAACCAGGAGAGCTCGCAACAGTCGTCCTCCGGGCCTTGGGGTCCGACTGTTGGGAAGAAGAAGCTCTTGGAGCGCCCGTCTAAAAAAGAAGAAAAGAGTCAGTATATGCATAAACACAACTCCAGAAGGAGGGTGAAAGGTTCGAAGCCCACCAAGGGTGCCCCCTTGTTAGGGGAGTCGGTTGAAGACTGTTGCATGATGGAGGCCCGCAGCATGGCCGCCGCAGTCTTGGAGGCGGTAATTTTGCTCATGGCGTCCGCTGCAAAAACAAATAGCAAAGTTAATAAAAGTCATAACAAGAAATGCACGGAACAACAGAGTATTCGACAGGCCGGCTACCTCTTGAGCACCGACTGCTGAGGCCACAGGCGGCCAAAAAGTACTCGTCGTAGAGCCATTTGAAGCTCGGGACGCAGTGCAGGGGTACTTGCTCTCGTACCCCTGAAGTAGAGTTCACCTTCGACTCTACTTTGAAGAGTCCTTTATCTAGGATCTCTTTCTTAGCCTTGGGGGGAACAGGCGGCATGCTGCGGCCGCCTGCAAGAAGGGGCGGATTCCTGTTCCACCTGTTGAAGCGCTTGTTCAGCTCTGTGTCTGAACTCTCAATGATAAGGAAGGTGCTCCGCCAGTCCTTCCATTTGTTTGCTTTACCTCTCGTCATGAGGTAGCCCCTTTGGCTCGTCAATTGATACCAGCCGGTACCGCTTGCCTTAGGGGTCCGGCTGAGGTAGTTCATGTGGGCAAAAGCCTCGAAGTTCGGCTCCACCCCGTGCAGTTCGCACCCGGCCACATAGCCGAGTACGTTGACCCAGGAGTTTGGGGCTAACTGCCATAACCCCAACTCATACCCATCCAAGATCCGTTGAACAGCCGGATGTAGTGGGAAGCGCAGCCCAGCCTTGATGGCCGCCTCGTAACAGCCAAAGCAGGCGCCATCATAACTGGTACCAGCCGGCCAGACGACTGTGTCTTCTGGATCCGGCACGAACACTAAGAAGCCGGGGCCCATTGTGTGGTTTGCGATAAAGCTCCCCACTTTCTCTTGCATGGCTGTGATCCGGCCCCGAGGTACCGTGCAGTATTAGGGGGTATTTTGCTCTCGGTGAGAGGCGGATGGCTCCGCCCAATCGTCCCCCTTCTCAACTGCGTGAGAAAGCCTCGCCTCTTGTAGGCGACTGTTTTTCTCTTCTGTGTCCAGAGAAGCATGGCCAGAAGAGCTAGACTCGGATTCGTCCTCTGACGAGTCCGAAGAGGACGACTCCTCCCCTCTCCCGGAGGGACCCGCCTCCTCTCCTTTCAAAAGAGCAGGAGAGAATGTAGAATTGTCAACTGTAAAATGGGAAGGGGTCACTTTGACTCCTCCCTATTATGTCATGACACGTGGCATACTCCATGCCTAATGGAGAAGTCGGCCACCCAGGCCCAACTTCCGTGGGAAGCCCAATCAGCCCAAGGTTAACCTAAACCTAGATTGGCACGTTTCCCGAGGTTATAAATACCTCCCTTAATCCTCATTAAGGGAGATTACGCAGATTACACACATTAAACTCTCTCACCTAGAGAGACCCAATCACTTTAATTTCCGCATTAATTACTCCTTAATCTAGTACTAACTTGACCGTCGGAGGCGGATCTCCAATCATCCGGAGCATCCGTTTGTTTTGCAGGTACAGGCGTCCGGTTCCAGTCTCAGAATTGTAACTCTCCCGCAGGACATCAGAAAACCCCGAAACACTAAGTGCAGATCATTTACTCCCCATCTCGTAATTCGAGATCATTTACTTCCGCATTTATTACATACTCCATTCCGGTTCTAACTTGATCGTTGGAGGCTGAACTCCCCCATCCGGAGTCTCCGTTGTTTCGTAGGTACAGACGTCCGGATTCCAGTCTTGGTGTTGTAAAGGACACAGAACACCCCGAAACATTTGGCGCCGTCTGTGGGGAGAGTACTACTAAGATGGCATCCAAAGAGTCTGTACCACTTGCCAAAGGCAAGCCTACGGTCGAAACCGAGGTCCACACGGACCAAGATAGTGGTGACGACCTTAAGGTCGACACCTACGTGGCCCCAAACAGGTCATTCAGGACAAAACGCACCCGTTCCAAAGAAACTAGGGAACGGGGCGAAGACAAGGTTGGCCCAAGCAATCCAGCAGGCATACCTGCTGGACAACCCCAGGCGGTGGAGGGTGACACTCCCCCGTCACCCGAGACGAGCTTATGAAATTCATGACGAGTTTCAAGGGGGAGATCACGGACCTCTTAAACAAGAGGACTGGTGGCTCAGGCAGGGGTCAGACAGCTAAAAAGCCTTCTTCCATGGGGAAGAAGAAGCCAGTTCAGGACTGTGTCCCTACTCCTCACCCCAGGCCAAAGGAGGGGAACCGACCCTTTGGCGACTTAGCTAAGATCCGATTCCCTAAATCGCGGAAGAGGAAGGCCATCCGGCATGTTCTCGGATGCCCGGATGTTCATCCAGGAGAAGAGAAGTCAACAATTGTCTGAGTCGGCTTCAACGTCGACCTACCCAGACAGTTTCTTGAATACCTCAATGAGGTGTTCAGAAACAAACCGAGAGAGTCAGTCGCGCGGCTTGTCCGCACGTACTGGCCCTCAGATTATCCAATCGGCTCCGTATGTGCCCCAACAGCTATACATGCCGTATGGATCGCCTTACATGCAGCTGGCCTTCTTTGGTGGTCAGGCGGCTCAGAATGTCCAGCCAATGGACTGGCAGCTTAGGCTGCTGAATCTTGGGGAACAACCTTCTGCGTTCTCTAAGGAGATAACCGAAACAACGCAGCTTGCTAAGATTAAGAATGTATTAGTGGGTGCCTATGATGGTACCACCAACCTAAAAGACCACCTGATGGCATACACCAACCTCATTTACTTACAGGGGTTGGATAATACCACTTGGTGCAAATGCTTTCCGGCTACATTTAAGGGCATCGCCCAACGATGGTTTGGGAACTTGCCAGCCGGGTGCATAAACGGCTTCAAGACGCTTGCGTACTTGTTAACCTCAAACTTCTCTATGAATATCCCTGCAAAGAAGGCAAGTCTGGACTTGAGTGCCATACAGCAGGGAGACAGAGAAGGGCTAAGGTCCTACGTCAGGCGGTTCAATCTGATGAGAATACAGATTCAGGGACTGTCTGACGAAATGGCTTACACAGACTTCTATAAGGGTCTGAAAGACGGATCAACCTTCAAGTTTGATCTCGTCCGAAAAGGGTAGCTACCCTACATGAGGCTTTGATGGAAGCAGAAGCCTACATACAGGCTACTGAGCTGTGCGCCATCAAGCAGCCGTCGGACTCCAAAAAACCCGACAAAAAAGAGAGTCGGTCTGCTCAGCCGGCAAAAAAAGGAAGAGAACAAGAAAAGAAAAGAAGTCTGGGTGGCGGACGATTCTGGTAAGCTGTCCTATAAGAAAAAGAAGGAGTTGAAACCGTACACCCCCAAGTATGAGTTCAACAAAGACAGTTACTCCATCCTCATGGAGATCAAGGACCGGGTATCCATTGATAAACCGGTTGCCATGAAGGGTTCCGTCAGAAATCAGAACAAGAACAAATATTGTCACTTCCATGAGGACATTGACCACGACACCAATGACTGTTTCAGCCTCAAACGACTGTTGGACCGTCTGGCCGATAAAGGAGTACTGAAGTCCTACATTTCTAAGTCCAAGGTGACCCTCAAAGCAAATAATGGACAGACGTCCAAGAAGGCATCCCAATCTGCTAATAATTCGGACACTGATGATGAACGATCAATACTATAGTAGGCGGATTTGCCGGTGGGGGTCCTACTATTCGAGGCACCAAGGATTACATCCGGAGGCTGGACGTCAACACAGTGGATGAGGGCCAAGCGTCGAAAGACACCTTCCCTGACGTCCTCATCGCTGAGAAAGATAGGGGCAAGGTCAGGCGGCCGCATGATGACCCCATTGTGATCGAGTGCAAGATAGCCAACCAGAAGCTTGGCCGGATCCTAATCGACATTGGGAGCTCATCCGAACTGATCAGTCACAAGTGCTTGGCTAAGCTCAAGTACAAGCCCAGTAGCATGACCCTAGTCTCTCACCCCTTAGTTGGATTTGAGGGAGGGGTTGTGCATCCGATGGGAAGAATCGACCTACTCATCTGGTTGGGAGAGAAAGGGGTGGGACGCCATATGGTAGTCCGATTCCTTGTTGTTGAGGAGTTGACCGCCTATAACCTGATACTAGGCAGGCCAACACTGAATGAGTTCAAAGCGGTCATCATTCCCTCCCTCATGCTCCTAAAATTCGAAAGGGATGATGGGTCTGTAGGCTCCCTGAACGGAGACCAGAAGACGGCGAGAGATGCTATCTCTCAGACGTCAAATCGACTGTGACTATAGCCGGTCAGGATGAGGAGTCTGTAGACCTTGATGAGGTCAAAGAAACTGCGCCTGCTTCAAGAGCAGCAAGGAAAAAGAGAAAGACGGACCAATTGGCAACCGTCAAGAAAGAAAAGCAATAGCAATTACTAACCGGGGAAAGGTCAGACGAACTGCGTCCGCAGCCGGCTGATGATCACATTGACATCGTTCTGGATGACACCCATCCAGATCAAGCTCTTAAGGTGGGGACGGCTGCTTTTGCTAAGTTGGGTGAAAACTTGCACACCCTCTTAAAGGAATTCAAAGACATTTTTGCCTTTGAAGTTAAGGAGATGCCAGGCGTCAGCCCGGATCTAGCTGTGCATAAACTCGCCGTGGATCCTAAAAAGAAGCCGGTTAGGCAAAAGAAGAGGAACCACGGTGAGGAAAGAAGCCAGGCGGCTGCTGCCGAGGTAAAGAAGCTCCTGGAGGCTGGGTTCATTCGGCAATGTCACTTCCCGGATTGGGTTGCAAATGTTGTTCTGGTCAAGAAGCCGAATGGGACTTGGAGGATGTGTGTTGACTACACAGATCTGAACAAGGCATGTCTACAGGATAGTTACCTGCTTCCAAAGATCGACAGTCTAGTCGACTTTATAGCCGGCCATGCCTTGATGAGCTTCATGGATGCCTACTCAGGCTTCCATCAGATACCCTTGTGGAAGAATGATCAAGAGAAGACGACCTTTGTCACTGATCAAGGGTTATTGTGCTACACTGTGATGCCGTTTGGGTTGAAAAATGCGGCAGAATGCTAAAATGGGCTATTGAAATGCAAAGTCTGGAAATCACGGTGAAAGGTCAGGCGTTTGCCGACTTTGTCGAAATGACGAGGTCGGCTGAGCCAGAGAATCTTGACCAGGTTTGGAAAGTGTATGTAGACGGGAGTTCTACCATGAACGGTTGTGGTGCAGGCATAATATGTCAGTCTTCGAAAGGGGACAAATATGAATATGCGCTACGGTTCAAGTTCCAGGACCTGCTCTGATTCTCAGTTGATCGTCGGCCAATACCATGGTGACTATGAGGCCACCCATCCGGCTATGATAAAATATCTACAGGCGGTCAAAGATGAGGTTGGGACACTTGATGAATTTCATCTAAGTCAAGTGCCCAGGTTAGAAAATAATCAGGCGAATGGGCTATCCAACCTGGCATCATCCGCCTCATGTGATACGCCTAGGTAAGTCTTTTGGGAAGTCATGGAAAGAAGAAGCATTGAGCATGATCCCATTGGAATTCTTGACCGAAGCTCGACCTGGATGGATGTCATCCGGGCTTATCTGACAGACGGCACTTTGCCGGATGTCCCATCAGAGGCGGCTGCATTGAAAAAGCGAGCCTCAAGCTTTGAGATCCACAAGGGAGAAATTTTCAAAATGGGTTATCTTCAGCCGCTTCTGAAATGTGTCACCCCAGATAGGGGGAAGGAAGTACTAGAGGATCTACACTCGGGCTTTTGCGCATCACATATAGGCGGCAGAACTCTAGCGAAAAGGGCCAGGCGGTAAGGCTACTTATATATGTATACCCCAAAAATATAATCCTGATTTATAATTAGAATAATTTAACTATAATGCATTGCCCTCAAGCCTCGGGCAATAATGCTAAAGACAAACAAGACGATTAATTAGCTTCAACAGTATTACTTATATAATCTACTAGCTTAGCTCTATTAAAGTACGGAGTATTAATTAGTCCCTCTAATTGCATTGGCCCACTCTTGAGGCAGACGCCATGGAAATGGTGAAGAAGTGCGATAAGTGTCAAAGGTTCGGCCGGCTCATACACCGTCCGACTACCGATTTGACGGCAATCTACAACCCGGTTTCATTTGCAAAATGGGGCATGGACATCCTGGGTCCATACACGCTTGCCACAGGCGGACGAAGATATATCTTGGTGGTTGTAGATTACTTCACCAAATGGGTTGAAGAAGAGGCGGTCAAGGGCATTAAGACAAAGGATGTCATCTCTTTCATCTTCAGGAACATCATCACCCGGTTTAAGGTACCTATGTCTATGGTCTTTGACAATGGTCCTCAGTTTGAAACGCCTACCCTCAAGAGTTGGTTGGGAGATCAAGGGATCTCACATTGTTTTGCATCAGTCGGCCGACCCCAAGCAAACGACCAAGTTGAAGCCTTCAACAAACTCATCGATCTCAGACGTCATCAAGAAGAAAATTGAAAGGGCTGGCGGTCTATGGGCAGATGAATTGCCTCATGTCTTATGGGCCATCAGAACGGTCATCAGAACAACTGAAAAGGGGGAAACTGGCGAAACCCCGTTTCTCATGACATACGACACTGAAGCCGTCCTGCCCATTTGTAAAATTGAGTTTCGATTGGCTGATTGCTAATGCTAGTTTTATTGTACTTGTAATGAAAAAATGGGTATATGAAACTTGCTTTTATTTTTTTCTTTAAATATACAAGTAATTCAATAGGATGGATTTCTAATGTGAATCAAGATATGTATCTGATTGTTATAGTTGCATAATGTTCATGGTGTGTGTAATTATAGATTATGAGGTTGTTTTGTGTTATGTAGCGCGGTCTTATTGTTAGCTTACTCTTTTCTGGTTGTTACTCAGAAGTGTTTGTAAAAAATAATCACTTGCTCTTATACGAGCAAAACTATTGCCCAAATGGAAAAGTGGTGTGGAGTAGAGAGAATGGGTGTATGGAGCAGGGGAGTGTTTTGCTGTTGTGTGTTGAGTTGCTGTTGTTTTGCTGTAATTGGGTTGCTGATGGTGTTGATTTGAGTGTGAAAAGGTGGGGAAATCAAGGGAGCAGGGGAGTGTTTTGGTTGTGCGATTTGTTGAGTGGGAATGGTAGGCGGTTTCAGGGGGCCACCGAAGTGTTACAATGGTGGTGGGGACGGGGGTTGTTTAAGGGGTGGTGGGGTTGGCTGCATTGACATGGGTAAGGAGGAGGAGAGAAGGTGAAAAGGTGGGTAAGTAAGGGAGTGGTGGGGGAGCGATGGTAAGGGAGGAGGGTGATGGGTGGCAGGGGCAGGGGCAGGAGGAGGTCAGGGGGAAGGAGGAGGGGGCTGATTTTTTTTTTGTTTTTTGATTTAATTGTTAATAAAATCATACTTAAAGTTGTTATTAAGATTAATTACATTGTTAAATGAATTTATTAAAAAGAAAAAAAAAATTAACCGGTTACTCAGGTTGTAGGTAAAATAACCTGTTTAAAGCGGACACCCCCCAAAGGTGGTATTATTCTAGGATAATAAAAAGGTGGACTTGTTTTTAGCGGACGGGCTAAAGGTCGTATTATTTAAAGCAATTTTTCCTAATAATAATAATAATAATAATAATAATAATAATAATAATAATAATAATAATAATAATAAAGTAGACATTTTTCGAGAGCATTCGGCGCGCCACATAAGCAGAGGTAGTATTTCGACCAATTAAAAGTTTGGTAATATACAAAGGAGTTTTTTTTCCAAGTTCTTAGGACACCATGTAGATTTCCATATCACTATTGGTTTTTATTTTTTTTTGAAAAAGAACATTAAATTGAACATTTTTAAATTTTAATTGAACGTATTTTTCATAATTTGTCACTATTAATTTTTTTTTTGAAAAAGAACATTAAATTGAACATTTTTAAATT
The DNA here is from genome assembly GCF_001683475.1 of Chenopodium quinoa. NCBI lineage: Eukaryota > Viridiplantae > Streptophyta > Magnoliopsida > Caryophyllales > Amaranthaceae > Chenopodium > Chenopodium quinoa. Next base: position 1,724,941 of record NW_018744367.1, read on the forward strand.
TTAATTGAATGTGGTTTTCATAATTTTAAATTTAATAACATAGGAAAAAGGGTTAACTTTATATATTAAAATTACATTCAATTTAAATTAATAAAAATGTTCAATTGAATTAGATAAAAATATATATTAAAACTATTTTTCTTTCAACTAAAACCATGTTCATTTATAAAAACTCAATTTGGATTAAATAAAAAAAATAATACTAAAATATAAAACTAAAAAATATCCTTTCTTTTTATCTCTGAAAAAAAAAAAAAAATCGTCGGCTCATCCTTTATCATTTATCCCATTAAAAGATTAAATATTACATTAACAAAATTATCGTATTACAGTTTATCAAATCTAATGATAAAATTTTATGTTCACTTTAAATTCAACTTTTTTTTCTATCCTATATAAACCCATCTAATATCTCACACAAATAAACATATAAAAATATCCAAAAAAATTATATTTTATTTTTAAATTAAAAAATAAAGCCACATAAGAATCAATGAATGATACTTGGAGATTCAGCTAATAAAATAAAATTCACATTTTATTTTAGAATTAAGAAAATTACCTTTTTATATGAAAAATTTTATCCGGCAAATTTGGTGAATGGTCATAAATTGTCAGATTTTTAGTACAAAATCTAAAAATTATCACTTTTGGTTGCATTTTAAATTAAATATAAATAATAATTAACCTTTTCTAAACCGCAATAGCAAGTTAATCAAATATTAAGGATGTAATTAAGAAAATAATTCAATCGTCACGTAAGCAAAATTAACGAAAGAAATTTTAAAATTTAATTTAATTTGTAAAAAACAACGAATAGTAATTTAAGATTTAAATTATTTATTTATAATTTATTCATTAATTATAAATCATCCATTCATGAAATTTATGCTTGAAAAAACCGTGCTTCGCACTGGGCTTTCATCTAGTGGATTTTATTGTAAAGAACTTTTTAAAACGTAGAATCAATTTATATGATATTATTAAAATTTATGATTAATTTTGTATATATGAAATATTAGAACTTTACATGTATATCTATAATAAAACTCTATACAATATTTTTATCTTGAAAAATCTATCCGAAATTCGCTTACTTATCCTCATATGTGTCACATCTATAATCTATACTAAAGTAATTACCGCTGACATCACCTTTGTCATGTGTCAGTTTCTTATAAAAAAAATTCCCTCCAAAATAATAAATGACATCATCATTTTTTTTCTCCATTTTAAGATAACTAACTACAAAATTTCTAGGTAAAAAAAATAATAATACAATTGGTGGTTGGTCTCTTTCGATCATTTCCCTTCTTTTCTCCTATATACTACAAAGTACATTTTTTTTTTCATGCTACATTTTATCAGTGATGTTATGAATTTGAATTTTCTACTTTATAAATTCTTCAAATTTTTTTTATAACTAAACAAAAACCACTAAACTGATATAATGCTAACAGTTCATATATTTTATTTAATAATGAAGTTAATTATAATATTTAACATCTTTTTTATTTTATTTTAGCTCAATTTATCTATTAAGAGAAATCATTATTTATTATGTTTTTCTTAAATTATTTATATTGCACACATATAAGCAAATGTTTTTATTGCTAAAACGGTGCATTGCACGGGACTAACCTAGTTAATATCTGATTAGGGGATTTTTCCCACCAATCACTATCTGACAGGTGGTCCAACCAGGTTCCGCCATGTGTCCTTCACATGGGCCAATAGGAGCCTGCCACGTGTCAATCAGTGATCCGTCCACCATGGACCAATTGCGACACGACACGTGTCCACCCCATGACACATGGGATAACCGGCCAACAAGGCCCAATCCTTGTGGGAGGCCCAGTCAGCCCTAGGTTTAACCTAAACCTAGAAATTGGCACGCTTCCCAAGGTTATAAATACCTTCATTAATCCTCATTAAAGGGGATTACGCACATTAAACACTCTCACCTAGAGAGACTCATTTACCTTTTTCCGCATTAATTACTCCCTAAACAAGTACTAACTTGACAGTTGGAGGCGGAACTCCAATCACCCGGAGTCTCCGTTTGTTTTGCAGGTACAGGCGTCCGGTTCCAGTCTCGGAATTGTAACTCTCCCGCAGGACATCAGAAAAACCCCGAAACATTTTGGCGCCGTCTGTGGGGAAAGTACTTTTGAGATGGCGGCTACGTCTGTACCGACTCCAGAAGAGAGGCGTCCCCCTGGACGACCCTCAAGTTCACTCAGATCATGATACCGAAGATGAGGTTGAAGTTGAAGCGCACACAGCCTCAGACGGGACCCTAAGGGCCCGACGTACCCGTCACACCGAAAAGAGAGAACGGGTAGATCACCAAACTGGACTCAGTGATCCAGTCGGCACACCGCCTGATCAGCAGCAGGCGGCTGAAGGGTCTGCCCCCATCACAAGAAACGAACTCATGACCTTCATGAGGGGCTTCAAGGGGGAGATCCAGGAACTGATCAACAAGAAGACCCCTGCTCTGGCCAAGGAGCAGTCGGTTAAAAAACCTTCCTGTTTAGGAAGAAGGAAGCCTGTTCAAGGACGAGAGGCGACCCCTCATCCTAACTCTAGGAAGTGAGAGCCGCATGTGCTTGATTTCACAAAGTACCGCTTTCCCACACTAGGGAAGAGGAAGCCCGTTCGTCATATACAGGCGGACGGGTCAAAGAAAACATACACAGACGGTCGGCTATTGCTAGAGCAGAAGAAGAACGACCGACTGTCAGAGTCGGCCTCTACTTCAGATTTTCAAGATAGTCTGCGCAATACCTCTATGAGGTATACCTAGTCAAATCATGAGAGTCAAACAGACGGTACCTCCCGTCGGTCTGGATTTCATAACGACCAGGCGGTACCAAATTTACCATTTGTACCGCAACAACAATATTTTCTGTAGCCACCTCTGTTTGGAGGACAGACGGCAAAAAATGTCCAACCTTTGGATTGGCAACTACGGTTGCTGAGACTTGGAGAACAACCGTCGGCTTTCTCCAAGGAAATTACTGAAGCCGCTCAGCCGGCTAAAGTTAAAAATGTGTTAGTAGGCGCCTATGACGGCACTACTAACCCTGAAGACCATTTGATGGCGTTCACCAACCTAATTTATCTCCAAGGGTTGGATGATCCCACTTGGTGCAAGTGTTTCCCAGCGACTCTCAAAGGAATCGCACAACAATGGTTCGGCAACCTACCGACTGGTTGTGTGAACAACTTCAGGACGCTTGCTTACTTATTCACCTCCAATTTTTCCATGAACATACCTGCAAAGAAGACAACTCTTGATTTAGGGACGATTCAGCAGGGCGAGAAGGAGGGGCTTCGTTCTTACATCAGGCGGTTCAAACTGATGAGGATACAGATCCAAGGGCTACCAGATGAGGTGGCATATACTGAATTTTTCAGAGGTCTCAAGGACGGGTCCACCTTCAAGTTTGACTTGGTTCGAAAGAGGGTGGCGACTCTTCAAGAAGCCTTGTTTGAAGCAGAAGCCTATATATAGGCGACTGATTCTGTAGTACTGGAAAGCAGTCGGACGGAAGGAGGTCTGACAAAAAAGAAGGGCGACAAAAGCAGTCGGCCAACAAAGATGATAAGAAGAGAAAAGAGGTGGGCGACTGATTCCTCTAAACAGCCAGCCCAGAAGAAGAAGAAAGAGTTCAAACCATACTCTCCAAAGTATGCGTTCAACAAGGATAGCCAAGCCATCCTCAAAGAAATCAAGGGACGGATCTCAATTGAGAAGCCGGCCCCCATGAAGGGTTTTGCGAGCAACCGGAACCAAGATAAGTTCTGCCATTATCATGAAGATGTTGGTCATGAAACCAACGAATGCATCAGTCTCATGCGATACCTAGACCGCCTCGCTGAACAAGGCGACCTTGACTCCTATGTCAAGAAATCTAAGGGGAATACTTCCTCAAAAAATAAGCAGTCGGCCAAAAAGACCCAACAAGCCGACATTTCTGATACAGATGATGCAGTCGTCTACACAATTGCAGGCGGCTTCTCAGGAGGCGGCCCCACTATCAGGGGCAACAAAGACAACATCAGGCGGCTAGACGTCAATTCCGTTCACCAAGAACGGCCCTCCAAAAATTCATTCCCTGAAATTGTCATCACAGAAGATGATTTAGGAGGGGTGAGGGGGCCGCATGACGATCCCATTGTTATTGAATGCAAAGTGGCCAACCAAAGAGTTGGCCGAATCCTCATAGATACCGGTAGTTCCTCCGACCTTATTAGTAGCAAATGTCTGTCAAAGCTCAAATACAAGACTGATTGCATACATCCGGTATCCCACCCTCTAGTAGGGTTTGGAGGAAGAGTCGTCCACCCTGTAGGGCGAGTGGCTTTACCCATTTGCCTGGGTGAAAAGGGGGAGGGTCGCCATATGGTGGTCCGGTTCCTGGTAGTTGAGGAACTCTCGGCCTACAACATGATTCTGGGGTGACCTACCTTAAATAATTCAAAAGCTGTCATAATCCCGTCTCTTATGTTGCTCAAATTTGAGAAGGATGATGGAACAGTCGGCTCCCTAAGGGGAGATCAGAAGATGGCCCGAGAGTGCTACCTCTCGGATATCAAACCCACTGTCATGGCCGCTGGGTCAAGTGGTGAAGAAGCAGACCTTGACGTTGTCAAGGAGAATGCGCCTGCTCAGGAAGCAGGCGGCAAGAAAAGAAAGGCTGCCCAATTGGGGGCCGCAAGAAAAGAGAAAAGATAGCAATCACTGGCAGAGGAGCGGTCAGACGAATTCCGCCCTCAGCCGGCTGGTGAGCATACGGACCTGGTCCTGGACGACTCGCGCCCTGACCGAACAGTCAAGGTTGGGACGACTCCTCTTAGAGTTTTGGGTGAAGATTTTCACCAACTTTTGAAAGAATACAAAGACATCTTTGCATTCAAAGTCCATGAAATGCCAGGCATCAGTCCTGACCTGGCGGTACATAAACTGGCCGTGGATTCGAAAAAGAAGCCGGTAAGGCAGAAGAAGCGGAACCATGGCGAAGAGAGGAGTCAGGCGGCAACCGCCGAAGTTAAGAAACTACTTGATGCAGGGTTCATTCGGCAATGTTACTTCCCAGACTGGGTTGAAAATGTTGTGCTTGTTAAAAAGCCGAATGGTACCTGGCGAATGTGTGTGGACTACACGGACCTAAACAAGGCGTGCCCCAAGGACAGTTACCCTCTGCCCAAAATTGATAATCTGGTCGACTCAACAGCCGGCCATGCTTTGATGAGCTTTATGGACGCCTACTATGGCTTTCATCAAATCCCTTTGTGGAAGAAAGATCAGGAGAATACGGCCTTCGTCACTGATCAAGGGTTATACTGCTACACGGTCATGCCGTTTGGTCTGAAGAATGCCCCGGCCACCTTCCAAAGAATGATAAATACTGTATTCTTTGACTAGATTGGGAGGAACGTCGAGGCATACATTGATGATATGATTGTTAAGTCTAAGCTTCAGATAGATCATCTGTCAGACCTCCGAGAAACTTTCGCCACACTCAGGCGGCACCATGTCATGCTCAATCCCAAGAAATGTGTATTTGGGGTTGAGTCTGGGAAATTTCTCGGATTCCTTATCAATCAGAGAGGAATAGAGGCGAACCCAGAGAAAGTGCAGGCGGTCATCGACATGCAGTCGCCTCGGACCGTCCGAGAGGTTCAGAAGCTAACAGGTTGTTTGGCGGCTTTGGGAAGATTTCTAAGTCGATCAGGCGACAAGTGTCTTTACTTTTTCCAGGCCATAAAGAAGAAGGCAAGGTTTAAATGGGGGCCGGATGCTGAGGCAGCCTTCCAAACATTGAAAGTTCACTTATATTCCTTGCCGAGGCTGGTCAGTCCTTTGCCCAAAGAAGTGCTTTACATGTACCTGGCCGTCTCTAATCACGCTTTAAGCGCTGTCCTTCTTGCTGAAAGAGACGGCTGCCAGCTCCCGGTCTACTTTGTCAGTCATGTACTGAAAAATGCCGAGTTGAGGTATCCCTTAGTGGAAAAGTTCGGCCTCGCTCTCTTCATGGCCGTCAAAAAATTGAAGCCCTATTTCTTGGCACATGCAGTCGTCGTGTATACAGATCAACCGATCAAGCGGCCACTGACAACTATGGAGTCGTCAGGCCGGATGATCAAATGGGCAATAGAAATTCAGAGCCTCGAAGTCACATTCGAGCCCAGAAAAGCAGTGAAGGGGCAAGCCTTTGCTGATTTTATTGTAGAGATGACTTGTCCCCCTAATTCTAAAGTTCAGACCAAGTCTGGAAGGTATATGTAGACGGGAGCTCCACCTCAAATGGTTGCGGAGCAGGCGTCATATGTCAGTCGCCAGAGGGTGACAGGTACGAGTATGCTCTACGCTTCAATTTTCAGGCCTCGAACAACGAGGCAGAATACGAAGCTTTACTAGCCGGAATCCGCATGTGCAAGGCGGCTGGGGCAAGAAAGATAGACGCCTGTTCTGATTCACAATTGATAGTGAGTCAGTACAATGGTGAATACGAAGCGACCCATCCGGCAATGATCAAGTATTTACAAGCAGTCGGATCCCTTGAATACTTTCATCTGACTCAAGTACCAAGATCTGAAAACAACCAGGCGGATGCTCTTTCAAAGTTAGCATCCTCGGCCTCCTGTGATACTCCACGAACCGTTTTCTAGGAGGTGATGGAGAAAAGAAGCATCGAGGAAGACCCTATTGGAATCTTAGATAAAAGTTCAACCTGGATGGATCCAATCAAGGCATATTTGACAGACGGCACCTTGCCGGATGACCATCACCAGGCGGCCACACTGAAAAAACGAGCGTCCAGCTTTGAAATGATAAGGGGAGAACTTCACAAAAGAGGGTACCTCCAACCCTTCTTGAAGTGTGTTACTCCAGAAAAAGGGCGAGAGATCCTAGAAGACCTTCACTCTGGTTACTGCGCTTCGCATGTAGGCGGCAGGTCGCTTGCTCAACGGGCAAGGCGGCAGGGTTAATTTTGGCCTACTTTAGAAGCAGATGCAATGGAGATGGTGAAAAAATGTGACAAGTGTCAAAAGTTTGGCAAGCTAATTCACCGTCCGGATACTGACCTCACTACCATCCACAGCCCACTACCGTTTGCTAAGTGGGGCATGGATATTCTGGGTCCCTATACGCCTGCTACAGGCGGTAGGAAGTACATACTTGTTGCAGTCGACTACTTTACTGAATGGGTAGAGGCAGAGGCTGTCAAGGGAATCAAGACAAAGGATGTGATTTCATTCATCTGGAAAAATATCATCACTCGGTTTGGGGTTCCCATGTCTATGGTTTTTGACAATGGTCCCCAATTTGAGACGCCTGTTCACAAAAACTGGTTGGGAGACCAAGGTATCTCACATTACTTTGCATCAGTCGGCCGTCCACAAGTAAACGACCAAGTAGAAGCCTTTAATAAGATCATCTCAGACGGTCTCAAGAAAAAGATTGAACGAGCAGGCGGCCTATGGGAAGATGAACTACCACATGTTCTCTGGGCCATTAGCACGACTGAAAAAGGGTCAACGGGAGAGACTCCATTTCTCCTAACCTATGGTGCGGAAGCTGTTCTCCCAATTGAACACTACAAGCCGACTCTTCGAGTAATGTTATACGACGAAGAGGCGAACTGGGAGTCCATGCGCCTGGCCCTGGACTCACTCCCGGAAAGGAGGGGCAATGCAGTCTTGCGCCATGAAATTTACCGCCTGAGAATGACCAGATCATATAACAAGAAAGTACACAGGCGTCCACTCAAAGTGGGGGACTTTGTACTAAGAAAGATGGAAGCAGTCGGTAGGGCTAATGAGTCCGGCAAATTAACACCCAACTGGGAAGGACCCTACCGAATCTGTGAAGAAGTCCGGGATGGCACCTACTGCCTGGAAACACCAGACGGCCAATCCTTGCCTCGAACCTGGAATCTAGATAATCTCAAAAAATATTATTTTTGAATGATGTAAATAGCCGAGAGCTACCTAATAAAAGTTTGCTATTTCACTCCATTTATTTTTTTACTAAGAGGGGCATGCCTACTGGTAAACAGTCGGCTACTCTCCATGCTTTTTATTTACACGTTTAAGAGGGACATGCCGCTTGTTCTACACAACCGGCAACTCTCCGATAACTAGTTCACCAAGAACTATCTAAGGCCTATGGCCGAAATAATCAGACCAGGCGCCAGGCCAACTGATTCAACTTTTTAATTAATTCGCCCTGTCCCAACATTATAGTAGGCGTCCGGCGGCATCCATCCGGATGAAATTCATCGCAGAGAGCAGCTCCCTTTTGGGTGGAATATTGTTCTATAAATTAATTACACGGCACCTATACGATTGTCTAACTAAGACAACCACGTAGCCGTTTCTAAGACAGGGATAACTCTCACTAGTCTAACAAGTGTGTGCAGTTAGCATCCGTGTTAGATAACCGACTGAACTACTTGGGATAAGTACAACCGGTACCTTCTGAGTTAATAGCCAACAAACATTGGCGAATAAAGGGGAACAATTGGCTCCCGCCGCTTAATACCTCTACTACTCAAACAATAGTGGCGGTGACGAAGTAACGATCATGTTTACTTATAGTCACTCCTTAAAACTTGGTTTGAAACTAAAAAAGGTGTTCATATATCGCCTGTTCTTACTAAGTTATCACATCAGGGACTAGCCGGCCTATGCCGCTTAGTGCCTCTACTACTTAAAACCATGGCAAGTGGGTAATCACTTTCCTACTTGGCAAATTTCAAAAAATATGACGGAACCGCCTGCCTAAAGGGGAACCAGTCATCAAGATATGTTAGAGACCGGTTGGATAAATGGCCGACTGATCGCCTAGCCTGGAAACAGAAAATCAGTCGTCCAGGGGCATAGGCAGTCCCTACATTATACCTGTCTGCAGCTATCGGCCATACAAACCAGTCGGTATGGAATGCAAGTGGATATCAGAGTTTCGACACTTAGCAAAAATAAGAGCACTATTCGAAATTTGACAGATAAGGCGACCTAAAAAGATGGTCGCCTAAATTCTATTAACAGTCGGCCATAAAGACCGGCACAAATATTCAAGACCTCGGCCCCTTGGCCAGGTAAAGATACAAAAATAAGCCGGCCATAAAGACCGGTAAAATATTCAGACCCCAACCCCTTGGCCGGGTAAAGCAGAAACAAACGGCACGCAGGCCGAAGAAAAAAGAAGACAAAAGCTTAAGATGGGGGCAGATCTTCAACAATAGCAGCCGCCTGATCAGCATTCTTCTTGCTTGATTCGGCTCACCTGCACCCTTTTTGGACTCATCTCCCCCAATCGGCACCAAGGCCACTATCGGATCCTCCGCCTCCTCCTCTAGCGCCTCATCCTCAGCAGCCGCTAGGACTTCTTTGTTATACCTTTCAGAGCATTGGCGAATTGTTTTTCCCAAGAAGTAAAGTCGGCATTTGGAAAGAGGCGGCCCCAGGTCATGCGCTGGATTTGGGCCGAGTCCTCCATCATCTCTCGAACCAAATCCTTCTTCTCTTGCTCAGCCTTTGCCGAGAGCTCTTCAGTGAGACTCTTCTCCTGGGTTGCCAGGCGTTCCTTGACATGCGCCAAGGATTTCTCCAAGGTGTCGTATGAGGACATCTTTTGACGAAGAGGCCTCAGCTCGGCTTTGAGGTTCTGGATGGTCGCCTCCAACTCATTATTTCTCTTAAAGGCCGCCTCCAACTGAGTCCTGATAGCAGAAGTGGCCTGCGCCTGATAATAAAGAATATCAGTTGTCAAAATTTCATTTTGGGCAATTTGAAACATTGCCTTATCACAGTCAGAGGCGGCTATAGCTTTAGCAGCCTTTACCTCTTTGTTCTTCGCATTAAGGGGCTTGCGAAGGCCGTTCACTCGGAGCAGGGACTGAGTAAAAGAAAACAGGCGTCAGATTTCAAATAAAAAACAGGCGTCCTGGAATTAAACAACAAAAATACGCTAAGTATACCTCAGCAAGGAGCCCTACAATTCCATCTAGGTCAAGGGTACCGACACCCCTGACCGCGTCTCTCTCTGCTGGAGGGACGACTTTTATCATGGACTTGGCCACTTCGACCAGGTCCGGTTCTTGAGGGCCGGCTGCATCAAGAGTGAACAAGAATGTTAGATAAAGCGAAAGAAAAGTAGGTCCAAATCTAGAAGGGAAATTTCATACTTTTAGGCGGCCTGCTGGGAGTTTGAGAAGGAGTGGCCGGCTGCTTCTCAGCAGCCGCGTGTTTCCTGGCAGAGCCAGGCGAACTCGCAACAATCGTCTTCCGGGCTTTGGAGTCCGGCTATTGGGAGGAGGAAGTTCTTGGTGTGCCCGTCTACAAAAAAAAAAAAAAGAATCACAACTGGTTAGTATATGTATAAACCCAACCTTTTAACATAAAAAGGGGAAAGGCAAAAGCGGAGAACTACCTAAGGGCGTCTCCTTGTTGGGAGAGTCAGCCGAAGATTGTTGCTGCATGATGGATGCACGCAACATAGCAGCCGCCGTCTTGGAGGCAGTATTCTTGCTCATGGCTTCCGCTGCATAAATAAAAGCGAAAGTTAGGGAAGTTCATAAAATAATTTCCACAAAAGCACGTATTCGACAGGCCGGCTACCTCTTGAGCACCGACTGCTGAGGCCACAAGCGGCCAGGAAGTACTCGTCATAGAGCCATTTGTAGCTCGGGACGCAGTGTAGGGTACTTGCTCTCGTACCCCTGTAGTAAAGTCGACCCTGGTCTCTACTTTAAAGAGCCCTCGGTCTAGGATCTCTTTTTTAGCTTTTGGGGGAACAGGCGGCACGCTGCGACCACCTGCAAGAAGAGGCGGGTCTCGGTTCCACCTGTTAAAGCGTTGGTTCAGCTCCTTGTCTGAACTCTCAATGATGAGGAAGGTGCTTCTCCAATCCTTCCATTTGTTTTCTTTACCTCTCGTCATGAGGTAGCCTCTGTGGCTCGTCAATTGGTACCAGCCGGTACCGCCTGCCTTAGGGGTCCGGCAGAGATAGTTCATATGGGCGAAAGCCTCGAAATTTGGCTCCACCCCATACATTTCGCACCCGGCTACATAGCCGAGAACGTTGAACCAGGAATTTGGGGCTAACTGCCATAACCCCAACTCATATCCATCCAGGATCCGCTGAACAACCGGATGTAAGGGGAAGCGCAGCCCAGCTCTGATGGCCGCCTCATAGCAGCCAAAGCAGGCGCTATCATAACTAGTCCCATCCGGCCAGACGACTGTGTCTTCCGGATCCGGCACAAAAACTAAAAAGCCAGGGCCCATTACATGGTTCGCAATAAAGCTCCCCACTTTCTCTTGCATGGCCTTGATCCGGCCTTTTGGAACCGTGCAGTAGTAGGGGGTGTTTTGCTCTCTATAGGTGGCGGATGGCTCCGCCCAATTGTCCCCTTTCTCTACTACATGAGAAAGCCTCGCCTCTTGAAGGCGGTTATGTCTCTCCTCTGTGTCTAGAGAAGGGTGACCAGGCGAACTAGAGTCGGACTCGTCCTCTGAAGAGTCCGAAGAGGACGACTCCTCCCCTTTCCCAGAGGGGCCCGCCTCCTCTCCTTCAACAGGAGCGAGAGAATATGTAGACATGTCTACGGTAAAATGGGAAGGGACCACCTTGATCCCTCCCTCAGAGCTGTCGGCGGCCAAGCCGCCTTGGTTCACTTCAACATCTGGCGCCTGGTCAGATGTCTCACTAATCGACACCTGGTAGGAGGAGCCATCCGAATTTGTGATCCTAGCAGTTCTTTTTGTTCTGGCCATTATGTTCTGCATAGACACAAAGACAGTCGGACTTTGTATAAAGGGCAAAGATTGGTTCGAAAAAGGGCAGGCGGCACTCCTAGTCCTAGACTCAGCCGTCCCCGGTGACCGGCTGATCACTAACCTAGGTCGTGTCGTGTGCTTCTGTGGTGCCATTTCAAAAAGAAAAAATAAAGAAAAGAAAAAGAATGAGAGAACAGACGGTTACCTGAACGAGAGAGAAGTTGACGAAGATCTGAAAAGTAATCTGAGTTTCAGCCGACTTGTCAGAGCAGGCGGTAGGCTGGAAATGTCCGAAATGTCAGAGCAGGTTCAGGGGTCCGAGTGTTCTCTTATAAAAGTTCTCAAGTGTGAAAATATCTGAAGTCAACACGCCCTTATATAGGCAAAATGAGAAGACGAAGGGTCACTTCCAAATTCAAAATTTGAGCGGGAGAAACTCTCGGCCTTTCACCAAGTGACACCTATAGCAGGTCGTCGCCTGTTACGATCCGACACCTGTCACAGGTGACATGTGACCAGTCACGTGCCACCTGTGAGGGGCAAATGATTAGGGGATTTTTCCCACCAATCACTATCTGACAGGTGGTCCAACCTGGTTCCGCCATGTGTCCTTCACATGGGCCAATAGGAGCCTGCCACGTGTCAATCAGTGATCCGTCCACCATGGACCAATTGCGACACGACACGTTTCCACCCCATGACACATGGGATAACCGGCCAACAAGGCCCAATCCTTGTGGGAGGCCCAGTCAGCCCTAGGTTTAACCTAAACCTAGAAATTGGCACGCTTCCCAAGGTTATAAATACCTTCATTAATCCTCATTAAAGGTGTTTCAGGGTTTTCGGATGTCCTGCGGGAGAGTTACAATTCCGAGACTGGAACCGGACGCCTGTACCTGCAAAACAAACGGATGCTCCGGACGATTGGAGATCCGCCTCCGACGATCAAGTTAGTACTTGATTAAGGAGTAATTAATGCAGAAATAAAAGTTATTGGGTCTCTCTAGGTGAGAGTGTTAAATGTGCGTAATCCCCCTTAATGAGGATTAATGGGCATATTTATATGCCTTGGGATGCGTGCCAGTACTAGGTTTAGGTTAAACCTAAGGCTGACTGGGCCTCCCACAATGATTGGGCCTTGTTGGCCTGTTTTCCCATTTGGCATGGGTGGACACGTGTCACATTGCAATTGGTCCAAGGAGGACGAATCTCTTGATGACACGTGGCAGGCTCCTATTGGCCTACACGAAGGACACGTGGCGAAACCTGGCTGGCCTACGTGTCAGGATGCTGATTGGTGGATAAAAATCCCCTAATCATTTGCCCCTCACAGGTGGCACGTGACTGGTCACGTGTTACCTGTGACAGGTGTCGCACCCTGACAGGCGACGACCTACTACAGGTGTCACTCGGCGAAAGGCCGAGAGATTCTCCCGCCCAAATTTTGAATTTTGGAAGTGACCCTTCGCCTTCTCACTTTGCCTATATAAGGGTGTGTTGACTTCAGTCATTTTCACACTTGAGAACTTTTTAGAGAGAACATTCGGCCCCTGAACTTGCTCTGACATTTCGGACTCTTTCTGCCTACCGCCTGCTCTGACAAGCCGACTACACAGGATTTTCAAAACTCCGTCAACTTCACTCGTTCAGGTAACCGTCGGTTCTCTTACTCCTAATTTTCTCTTTATTTTATTCTTTTTTGAAATGGCACCACGGAAGCACACGACACGACCTAGGTTAGTGATCAGCCGGTCACCGGGGACGGCTGAATCTAGGACTAGGAGTGCCGCCTGCCCTTTTCCGGACCCATCTTTGCCCTTTATACAAAGTCTGACTGTCTCTGTGTCTATGCAGAACATGATGGCCAGAACAAAAAGAACTGCTAGGATCTCGAACTCAGACGGCTCCTCCCACAGGGTGCCGATTAGTGAAACATCTGACCAGGCGCCAGATGTGGAAGTGAACCAAGGTGGCTTGACAGCCGACAGTTCTGAGGGAGGGGTCAAGGTGACCCCTTCCCATTTTACAGTTGACAAGTCTACATTCTCTCCTGCTCCTTTTGAAGGAGAGAAGGCGGGCCCCTCTGGGAGAGGGGAAGAGTCGTCCTCTTCGGACTCGTCAGAGGACGAATCCAAGTCTAGTTCTTCTGGTCATGCCTCTTTGGACACGGAAGAGAAAAACAGCCGCCTACAAGAGGCGAGGCTTTCTCACGCAGTTGAGAAGGGGGACAATTGGGCGGAGCCATCCGCCTCTTACCGAGAGAAAAATACCCCTTACTACTGCACTGTCCCACGGGGCCGGATCACGGCCATGCAAGAGAGAGTGGGGAGCTTTATTGCGAACCACACAATGGGCCCCGACTTTTTAGTTTTCGTGCCGGATCCAGAAGACACAGTCGTCTGGCCAGCTGGTACTAGTTATGATAGCGCCTGTTTTGGCTGCTACGAGGCGGCCATCAGGGCTGGGCTGCGCTTCCCACTACATCCGGCTGTTCAGCGGATCTTGGATGGGTATGAGTTGGGGTTATGGCAATTAGCCCCAAACTCCTGGGTCAACGTACTCGGCTATGTGGCCGGGTGCGAACTGCACGGGGTGGAGCCAAACTTCGAGGCTTTCGCCCACATGAACTACCTCAGCCGGACCCCTAAGGCAGGCGGTACCGGCTGGTATCAATTGACGAGCCACAGAGGCTACCTCATGACAAGAGGTAAAGCAAACAAGTGGAAGGATTGGCGAAACACCTTCCTTATCATTGAAAGTTCAGCCACACAGAGCTGAACAAGCGCTTCAACAAGTGGAACAGGAATCCGCCTCTTCTAGCAGGCGGCCGCAGCATGCCGCCTGTTCCCCCAAAGCCAAGAAAGAGATCCTAGATAAAGGACTCTTTAAAGTAGAGTCGAGGGTCGACTCTACTACAGGGGTACGAGAGCAAGTACCCCTGCACTGCGTCCCGAACTTCAAATGGCTCTTTGACGAGTACTTTCTGGCCGCCTGTTGCCTTAGCAGTCGGTGTTCAAGAGGTAGCCGGCCTGTCGAATACTCTTTTTTGCCATGAGTTACTGTTTATTTTTTTTTATTAACTTGGTATCTTGTCCTTGTACGGACGCCATGAGCAAGATCACCGCTTCCAAGACTGCGGCGGCCATGTTGCGAGCCTCTATTATGCAACAAGGGGGCGCCCTTGGTGAGCTCCGAACCTTTCACTCTCTTTTTGGAGTTGGGTTTAAGCATATACTGACCGAGTGCTTTTTTTTTTTTTTTTTTTTTTCCAGACGGGCACTCCAAGAGCCTCTTCTTCCCAACAGCCGGACTCCAAGACCCGGAGGACGACTGTTGCGAGCTCTCCTGGTACTGCCAGGAAACATGCGGCGGCTGAGAAACAGCCGTCCTCTCCTTCTAAAACTCCAATCGGGCCGCCTAGAAGTATGAAGCTGTCCTTGTGAATTTAGACTTGCTCCCTTCTTTACTAGGTCTAACCCGTTTGTTTATGTTTGATCCAGCCAGCCCTCAGGAGCCAGACTTGGTCGAGGTGGCCAAGTCTATGATCAAAGCCGTCCCTCCGGCTGAGAGGGAGGCGCTCAGGGGTGTCGGCACCCTAGACCTAAACGGGATTGCAGGGGTCCTTGCTGAGGTATACTTAGCATATTTTTGGTTATTTAAATTCCAGGACGCCTGTTTTTTGTTTGAAAACTGACGCCTGTTCCTTTTTACTTAGGCCCTGCTCCGAGTGAACGGCCTTCGCAAGCCGCTTGACAGGAAGAACAAAGAGGTAAAGGCTGCAAAAGCTATGGCCGCCTCTGACTGTGATAAGGCAATGTTTCAAATTGCCCAAAATGAGATTTTGACAACTGATATTCTTTATTATCAGGCGCAGGCTACTGCTGCTATCCGGGCTTAGTTGGAGGCGGCCCAGAAGAAAAATAATGAGCTGGAAGCGACCATCAACAATCTCAACGCCGAGCTGAGACCTCTTCGCCAAAAAATGTCCTCATACGACACCTTGGAGAAATCCTTGGCACACGTTAAGGAACGCCTGGTGACCCAAGAGAAGAGTCTTACTCAGGAGCTCTCGGCAAAGGCCGAGCAAGAAAAGAAGGAGCTGGTCCGAGAGATGATGGAAGACTCTGCTCAGATCCAGCGCATGACCTGGGGCCGCCTCTTCCCCAATGCCGACTTTTCCTCATGGGAAAAAACGTACCGCCAGTGTTCTGATAGATATAATCAAGAGATCCTGGCGGCTGCTGAGGACGAGGCGTTGGAGGAGGAGGAGGAGCCGGTAGTGGCGCTTGTGCCGCTTGGGGTGGATGCATCGAAGAAGGTTGCAGCTGAAGCCGAGTCCAGCAAAAAGAGTGCTGACCAGGTGGCAGCTGCTAGTGTTGAAGATCTGCCCCCTTCTTAAGCTTTATGTTTTCTTTTTACGGCCTGTGTGCCGTTTATTTCTGTTTACCCGGCCAGGGGGCCGGGGTTTTGAATATTTTGTCGGTCTTAATGACCGGCTTCTTTTTGTATCTTTTACCCGGCCAAGGGGACGGGGGTATGAATATTTATGCCGGTCCTTCTGGCCGGCTGTTAATATAACTCAGGCGACCATTATTTTAGGTCGCCTTTTTGCCAAAATGTTTCGAATTTGTTTCAACTTTGCTAAGTATCGACACTCTGATATCCAATTGCATACTATACCGACTGTTTTGCATGACCGATTGTTGCAGACAGGTACGGATAGTTAGTCACGCCACCTATGCCCCTGGACGACTGGTTGTCTGTTTCCAGGCTAAGCGATCAGTCGGCCACTTTAAAGACTGGTTGTCTTTTTTTTTTTTTCGGCTAGAGACTCTAGTCGGTCCAGGCCGACTGTTCCCCGCCACATTTAATCCAGTGTGAACAAGCGCTGTATGAACACCTTTTTTGTTTCATACTAAATTTTTAAGGAGTGACCAAGTAAACATGATTGTTACCTAGTCGCCGAGTGACTGAGTTGTAGAGGTTTCAAGCGGTGGGTACCGGTTGTTCCCCTTTATTCGCCAATGTTTGTTGGATATTAACTCATAAGATACCGACTGTTCTTATCCCAAGTAGTTCAGTCGGTTGGTTGACACGGATGGTTACTGCGAACACTTGTTTGACCTGATTAGTCAGTTAAGTGAGAGGTATCCTTGTCCGAGAAACGGCTACGTGGTTGTCTTGGTTAGACAGTCGTATAAGTGCCGTGTAATGATTTTATAGAACAATGTTCCACCCAAAAGGGAGATGCTCTCTGCGACGAATTTCATCCGGATGGATGCCGTCGGACGCCTGCTATAATGTTGGGACAGGTCGAATTATACTTATATTTTGATCAGTTGGCTTGGCGCCTGGTCTGATTATTTCAGCCATGAGCCTTTGATAGTTCTTGGTGAACTGTGTTATGGGAGAGTAGCCGGTTGTGTGGAACAAGCGGCGTGCCCCTCTTAAGTAAGAATGAAAATTAAACATGGAGAGTAGCCGACTATTTGTCAGTAGGCATGCCCCTCTTAGTACAAAATTGAATGAAACAGCAAACTTTCATTAAGTAGCCCTCGACTATTTACATCATTCAAAAGAAATATTTCTTAAGATTATCTACATTCCAGGTTCGAGGCAACGGTTGGCCGTCTGGTGTTTCCAGATGGTAGGTACCATCCCTGACCTCTTCATAGATTCGGTAGGGTCCTTCCCAATTGGGAGTTAATTTGCCAGACTCATTAACCCTACCAACTGCTTCCATTTTTCTAAGTACAAAGTCCCCCACTTTGAGTGGACGCCTGTGTACTTTTTTGTTGTATGATCTGTTCATTCTCAGGCGGTAAATTTCATGGCTCAAGACAGCATTGCCCCTCCTTTCTGGGAGTGAGTCTAATGCCAAGCGCGTGAGTCCGAAGAGGACGACTCCTCCCCTCTCCCGGAGGGGCCCGCCTCCTCTCTTTTAAAAGGAGCAGGAGAGAATGTAGAATTGTCAACTGTAAAATGGGAAGGGGTCACTTTGACTCCTCCCTCAGAACTGCCGGCTTTCAAGCCGCTTTGTTTCACTTCCACATCTGGCGCCTGGTCAGAAGTTTCACTAATCGGCTCCCTGTGGGAGGAGCCGTCTGAGTTTGAGATCCTGGTAGTCTTTTTTGTTCTGGCCATCATGCTCTGCATAGACACAGATACAGTCGGACTTTGTATAAAGGGCAAAGATGGGTCCAGAAAAGGGCAGGCGGCACTCTTAGTCCTAGATTCAGCCGTCCCCGGTGACCGGCTGATCACTAACCTAGGTCGTGTCGTGTGCTTCCGTGGTGCCATTTCAAAAAAGAATAAAGTAAAGAGAAAATTAAGAGTAAGAGAACCGACGGTTACCTGAACGAGTGACGATTGATGAAGTTCTGAAAATCCTTTGCAGTCGGCTTGTCAGAGCAGGCGGTAGGCAGAAAGGGTCCAAAATGTCAGAGCAAGTTCAGGGGTCCGAATGTTCTCTCACAAAGTTTTCAAGTGTGAAAATGACCGAAGTCAACACTCCTTTATATAGGCGAAGTGAGAAGGCAAAGGGTCACTTCCAGAATTCAAAATTTTGGCGGAAGAATCTCTCGGCCTCTCGCCGAGTGACACCTGTAGCCGGCCGTCGCCTGTTACAGGGCGATACCTGTCACAGGTAACACGTGACCAGTCACGTGCCACCTGTGAGGGGCAAATGATTAGGGGATTTTGCTCCCACCAATCGAAATGCGCCACGTGGGCCAATCAGGTCCTGCCAAGTGTTCCCCAGTTGGACCTCTCAGGGCTTGTCACGTGGCACACGCTTGTTCGTCCGCCTTGGACCTATTATGTCATGACACGTGGCATACTCCATGCCTAATGGAGAAGTCGGCCACCCAGGCCCAACTTCCGTGGGAAGCCCAATCAGCCCAAGGTTAACCTAAACCTAGATTGGCACGTTTCCCGAGGTTATAAATACCTCCCTTAATTCTCATTAAGGGAGATTACGCAGATTACACACATTAAACTCTCTCACCTAGAGAGACCCAATCACTTTAATTTCCGCATTAATTACTCCTTAATCTAGTACTAACTTGACCGTCGGAGGCGGATCTCCAATCATCCGGAGCATCCGTTTGTTTTGCAGGTACAGGCGTCCGGTTCCAGTCTCGGAATTGTAACTCTCCCGCAGGACATTAGAAAACCCCGAAACAACTACCATGGGGATATTGGCCACGACACCAACGAATGCTATAGCCTCAAACGGTTGTTGGACCGTCTGGCTGATAAAGGAGTCCTCAAGTCTTATATCATGAGGTCATACGCTTAGACAGGCGGAACACTCAATGGGTACAACCGGCAAGATAGCAGCCTCCCAGCAGCCAAGTACTACAAGCGTCATACGGCCCTTGTAAAACTATTTTTATTATTATAATCATTATTATGATAAAAAAAAAAAAAAAAAAAAAGGTACCGCCTAACTACTATTTATATGTATACTCATTATACGTATACTAATTACAAAAGGGGAGCTGCCTAACTTACCACCTAACTTTCTTTATGTACTCATTTCACAAATATGCAAGTCATATGACGTTTGACAGCAAACTAGTCGTCATTTAAAGAAGCTCCACTTAAGAGCCTTAGGTGGCAACCCATTAAAAATTATGCTACCCACTTGTTATTCTCATGTGAGAAAATAATAAGACTTCCTCCAAAAGCATGCGGCATGATTAGTATGAGCATTGTTCATCAATCGGCATTATTATGATTACCATAGGCGGCATTCGCAACAACAAGCATGGACTGGAAGTATAGCATCAAGTATAAGGTGTTCGACAACACGGTCGCAAAACCGCCAGCCCAATCCGAGCCATCAAACAGCCGGTGATTAATAAGGATAGTCTCAAGAAAGCTAAATGAATTTGAAGAGATGGCGTTTGTGTAACACTCCTAAAGCCAACTGCGGTGCTAACAAACAAGTCCTTGTAACCATGAAAGCAGCCGGCATGCTCCACATGTAAGCTCAAGCTAAGTATCATGAGCAAACGGCAGTATAACAAACGGCACTCCAAAAACAAGAAACTCTAAATGCCGAGTCGAATGAGTTCGTGTGTGTACAAAGTAGGCGGCTAGGCGGCTGTATGGGAAGCAAGAGCGTGAGTGTTCGTAATGCATGGCTGAATACGCAAGAATAGGCGGCTCTCTTGCCATCCCAAACCAGGTTATACGGCAATTAAAACAGCCGGCACTTGTTGAATGACCATCTACTAATAATTGGCAAGAACGTTACGGAACAGCCGGCACATCACGGCAAAACCAGTCGGCCTTATCACCAATGGTATTACTTGCCGAGCTTACTAAATTACTAAGAACAGACGGCCATGGGCTACAAGCCGGCTTATCAGATTGTATCACCAGCTAGGCACCCTCATAATCAAATAGCCGCATGGTTTTGGCTCAAGTATACTTTGATGCAAATGAGTTTGGTCCCAGCTTGCATTATCCAAGGGTCAGCCAACATAATCACAACATTCTCACGGCCTGCCGAAAGGAGTAGCGCATGGTCCGGCACCCTCATAAAAACAGCCGGACATTACCTTGGTTTGGCTATGAGATAAACAAGGCCAACCTTTGAACAGCCGGCATTCAATAGTGACCAGTAAAAAATACACAATCGGCATAAGTCCGGATGGTCGAAGCATTTGAGAGCAGGCGGCATGTCTTGCTCATGTTTGAGATTGGTGGCATGATTGGCTAAACTTGCTCATCTTCTCCCACCCACAGTGAGTCTCAAAGGCTCCTTAAACCCACAAACACAGCCGACATGGGAGAGGCGGCCACATTTGGCCTGGTAGGTTCTACAAACCGGCTGTGGGTATGTGTACCAACAAGATGCCCAGCTAGCACCATCACAGCCGGCTACGATCATTGTTCAAACCATCAATAATCAGTATGATAATTATTGCAAGCAAGGCCGGGATCATCAAGCAAATCATCATGATCACGCATCGTGGTTTCGAATCTGAAAGGGTTGGATGTCTTGCCAAACAAGCTGCATACCGAATGTATGGTGGTATGATTATCGTGGTTTCATAGCTTTGCCTTAGGCTACCACTATCATTATTATGATTATTTTTTTAAAAAAAAAAAGAGAAATTTTTGGGAAAGCCGCCTACACGCATGATCACTTAAGACTAAGTATGAGCTTCCCTCAAAAATATTGCCCAAGGTTAGTAAAACCGGTTGTTTAGGCAGCACCCTATTGAAGACCGTCTTCCTTCGTGGATTACCTCCACTTATTTGTATGGCAATTTATCAATCAAGAGTCAGGCGGCATGAATAGTCGCCGGCCCCCTATACAACGAAGTCTTGTAGCTTGAGCACCAATTAAGATCTTCAATCATCATCATCGTTGTTAAAGTTCAAGCGGCACCCTGATTTGGTCGGTCGAGTGTTAATAGCTTGAGTACTCGACCACATGTATATGGGGCAAAGCAACCTCCTAAAATGACATGAGTAAATACAAAGTAGGGCTGGATGGAAATACACAGCAAGGTCACAAACCACATAAAAACAAGTCTAGCATGACCACCTGTCCCCATTCGAAGAAAGTAGAGTCATCAATCAAAGAAGGAGGCGTCCTAACGTCATCCACCCTCCATGGAAGGGAACTAACTTATCCTCAGAGGGGCATGCCGCCTGTACCTTTACAGTCGGCTACTCTCCATTGAGTATTTTACTATATCTTCAGAGGGGCATGCCGCCTGTACCTCTACAGTCGGCTACTCTCCATTCATTATTTCACTCTATCACCAGAGGGGCATGCCGTCTGGACATACAGTCGGCTACTCTCCATAGAAGATGGCCGACTGGTTCCAAAGCAGACGGCCACCCTCCTATACTTAGCTAAAAAATGATCAGGGCCTGGCCGACCCTATGCCAAACAGGCGGCTACCCTCCTCTAACTTAGCACCTACGTTCACCAAGAACTAACCAAGGCCACAAGCCGAATGATCAGTCCAGGCGCCTAGCCAACTGATCCAATCTTTAAACTAATACGACTTGTTCCAACATCATAGCAGAGAGCAGCTCCCTTTTGGGTGGAACATTGCTCTATAAACTAATTACACGGCACCTATACGACTGTCCCCAAGGGCAACCACGTAGCCGTTTTTGAGACTAGGATAACTCTATCACTAACCAAACCAGTGGTAGCAGTTGACATCTGAGTCGGATGACCGCCTGTATTACTTAGGATAAATGCAGGGGGTACCTCTTGAGTTAATAGCCAACAAACATTGGCGAATCAAGGGGTCTAGCCGACCTCCGCCGCCTGGTACCTCTACTACTCAAGCAGGAGTGACGGCGACTGAGTAACACCAACGTTAACTCATAGTCACTCCCTCAAACTTGGTATGGAACCTAAAAGGTTTGAGTAGACCGCCTGTTTTTTGGCAAACAGGGGCACTCAAACCACTATTCCTACTGGGTTACCACTCCTTGGGTTAATAGCCAACAAACATTGGCGAATCAAGGGGATCAGCCGGCCTCCGCCGCCTGGTACCTCTACTACTCAAGCTAGAGTGTGACGGAGACTGAGTAACTCCCATGTTAACTCATAGTCACTCTCTCAAACTTAGTATGGAGCCTAAAAGATATGAGTCGCCCGCTTGTTTTTAGCAAACAGGGGCTCTCAACCACTACTCCTGCTAGGTTAACAACCTTTGAGTTAATAGCCAAGCAAAACTTGGCAAATTAAGGAGACTATCCGGCCTCCGCCGCCTGGTTTCCCTACTACTCAAACAAAATAGGCATTGATTGACTAACCGCAAGGTTAACCAGTCGCCCTCCTTAGTACGAGGGTCAGCCGTACTAAGCAAACAGAGGGTTAGCCTGAGTTAATAACCAAGCAAAACTTGGCGAATAAAGAGGGTCAGCCGGCCTAAGCTGCCTGATTCTTCTACAACTCATACCCAAGTGACGGAGACCAGGGAACCCCAAGGTTACCTCATAAGTCACTCAACCAACCTAGTGCAAAACCTTAAAGGTATGAGGTGTCCGCCTGTTTTTTGGCAAACAGAGGTACTCGACCACTATTCTCACTAGGTTGGCTATACTTAAAGTTGTCGTCTGTAACCCAACAGGCGTAGCTACTTCGGTTGGACGTCCCGTCTGACGCCTGCTTCTATGCAGCCACCAAAGCAGACGACCAGCCATCCCCCAACGAAATAAACTAAGTACCAAACTTAGTATATTGAATCAAAAGAGGCCAACGGCCGAATAATGCTAAACGCTTACCCCTTGTGTAATAGTTGACAGTCCACCTTGTTTCGGGGTTTTCTGATGTCCTGCGGGAGAGTTACAATTCCGAGACTGGAACCGGACGCCTGTACCTGCAAAATAACGGAGACTCCTGTGAGCTCCGCCTCCAACGGTCAAGTTAGTACCTGATTAAGGAGTGATTAATGCGGAAATTAAAGTGATTAGGTCTCTCTAGGTGAGAGTGATTAACGTAGGTAATCTGCTTTGTTAGCGAGATCA
This sequence comes from Chenopodium quinoa, assembly GCF_001683475.1. Taxonomy (NCBI): domain Eukaryota; kingdom Viridiplantae; phylum Streptophyta; class Magnoliopsida; order Caryophyllales; family Amaranthaceae; genus Chenopodium; species Chenopodium quinoa. Next base: position 1,748,251 of record NW_018744367.1, read on the forward strand.
GCCGTTATTACTGTGTGTAATTAATGTGTTTTTCCGTAATGTTTCTGTTCTCTTTTTTTGTGTGTGTCCTCTTCCCTTAATGAGGATTAAGGGAGGTATTTATAACCTTGGGAAACGTGTCCATCCTAGGTTTAGGTAAACCTAGGGCCAATTGGGCTTCCCTCGGAAGTTGGGCCTGGGTGGCCGGGTTCTCCACTAGGCATGGAGTATGCCACATGTCGTGACATAACAGGTCCAAGGTGGACGAATAAGCGCGTGCCACGTGGCAAGCCCTGACAGTTCCAACTAGGAGACACTTGGCAGAACCTGATTGGTCCACGTGGCGCATTCCGATTGGTGGGAGCAAAATCCCCTAATCATTTGCCCCTCACAGGGGGCACGTGATTGGTCACGTGTTACCTGTGACAGGTGTCGCACTGTAACGGGCGACGGCCTGCTACAGGTGTCAGTCGGCGAAAGGACGAGAGATTTTCCCGCCCAAATTTTGAATTCTGAAAGTGACCCTTCGCTTTCTCACTTCGCCTATATAAGGGAGAGTTGCCTTGAGTCATTTTCACACTTTGAGAACTATTTGAGAACATTCGGACCCCTGAACTTGCTCTGACATTTTGGACCTTTTCTGCCTACCGCCTGTTCTGACAAGCCGACTGCACCGGATTTCCAGAACTTCATCAACTGTCACTCGTTCAGGTAACTCAGTTCTCTTACTCTTAATTTTCTTTTTATTTTCTGAAATGGCACCACGGAAGCACACGACACGACCTAGGTTAGTGATCAGCTGGTCACCGGGGACGGCTGAATCTAGGACTAGGAGTGCCGCCTGCCCTTTTCCGGACCCATCTTTTCCCTTTATACAAAGTCCGACTGTATCTGTGTCTATGCAGAGCAGGATGGCCAGAACGAAAAAGACAGCTAGGATCTCAAATTCAGACGGCTCCTCCCACAGGGTGCCGATTAGTGAAACATCTGACCAGGCGCCAGATGTGGAAGTGAGACAAGGCGGCCTGGATGCCGGCAATTCTGTGGGGGAGTCATAGTGACCCCTTCCCATTTAACAGTTAAGAAATCTGCTCCTTTTTAAAGAGAGGAGGCGGGCCCCTCCGGGAGAGGGGAGGAGTCGTCCTCTTCAGACTCGTCCGAGGACGATTCCTCGTCAAGCTCTTCTGGCCATGCTTCTTTGGGTACAAAAGAGAAAAACAGCCGCCTGCAAGAGGCGAGGCTTTCTCACCCAGTTGAGAAGGGGGACAATTGGGCGGAACCATCCGCCTCTTACCGAGAGCTAAATACCCCCTACTACTGCACGGTACCTCGGGGCCGAATCACAGCCATGCAAGAGAAAGTGGAGAGCTTTATTGCAAACCACACCATGGGCCCCGACTTTCTAGTGTTTGTGCCGGATCCAGAAGACACAGTCGTCTGGCCGGCTGGTTCCAGTTATGAAAGCTCCTGCTTTGGCTGCTACGAGGCGGCCATCAAGGCAGGGCTTCGCTTCCCATTACATCCGGCTGTTCAGCGGATTTTGGATGGGTATGAGTTGGGGTTATGGCAGTTAGCCCCAAACTCCTGGGTCAACGTACTCGGCTATGTGGCCGGGTGCGAACTGCACGGGGTGGAGCCGAGCTTCGAGGCTTTCGCCCATATGAACTATCTCAGCCGGACCCCTAAGACAGGCGGTACCGGCTGGTATCAATTGACAAGCCATAGGGGCTACCTCATGACAAGAGGTAAAGCAAACAAGTGGAAGGACTGGCGGAGCACCTTCCTCATCATTGAGAGTTCTGACATTGAGCAGAACAAGCGCTTCAATAGGTGGAACAGGAATCCGCCCCTTCTTGCAGGCGGCCGTAGCATGCTGCCTATTCCCCCCAAGGCTAAGAAAGAGATCCTTGATAAAGGACTCTTTAAAGTAGAGTCGAGGGTCGACTCTACTTCAGGGGTACGAGAGCAAGTACCCCTGCACTGCGTCCCGAGCTTCAAGTGGCTCTATGACGAGTACTTTTTGGCCGCCTGCGGCCTCAGCAGTCGGTGCTCAAGAGGTAGTCGGCCTGTCGAATACTCTGTTGTTTCATACATTTGTTGTTTATCTTTTATTAACTTTGCTGTTTGTTTTTGCAGCTGACGCCATGAGCAAAATCACCGCCTCCAAGACTGCGGCGGCCATGTTGCGGGCCTCTATTATGCAACAAGCTTCAACCGACTCCCCCAAGAAGGGGGTACCCTTGGTGAGCTACGAACCTTTCACCCTCTTTTTGGAGTGTTTATGCATATACTGACTTTTTTCTTCTTTTTTAGACGGGTGCTCCAAGAGCTTCATCTTCCCAACAGCCTGACCCCAAGGCCCGGAAGACGATTGTTGGGAGCTCTCCTGGTTCTGCCAGGAAACAGGTGGCGGCTGAGAAACAGCTGGCCACTTCTTCTAAAACTCCAACTGGGGCGCCTAGAGGTATGAAGTTGTCCTTGTAAATTTTAGACTTGCTCCCTTTGTTACTAAGTCTAATCCGTTTGTTTATGCTTGATGCAGCCGGCCCCCAGGAGCTTGACTTGGTAGAGATGGCCAAGTCTATGATCAGGGCAGTTCCTCCAGCTGAAAGGGAAGCGGTCAGGGGTGTCGGCACCCTTGACCTTGACGGGATTGCAGGGGTCCTTGCTGAGGTATACTTAGCATATTTTTGAGTATTTGAATTTCTGGACGCCTGTTTTCTTTTTTGTTTGGAAACTGACGCCTGTTTTTTTTTACTTAGGCCCTGCTCCGAGTTAACGGCCTTCGCAAGCCGCTTGATCGGAAGAACAAAGAGGTAAAGGCTGCAAAAGCTATGGCTGCCTCTGACTGTGATAAGGCAATGTTTCAAATTGCCGAAAATGAAGTACTGACCATTGATATTCTTTATTATCAGGCGCAGGCTACCGCCGCTGTTCGGGCTCAGTTAGAGGCGGCCCAGAAGAAGAATGACGAGCTGGAGGCGACCATCACAAATCTTAAGGCCGAGCTGAAACCTCTTCGCCTAAAAATGTACTCTTACGAAGCCATGGAAAAATCCTTGGCCAGCGTAAAAGAACGCCTGGTGAGCCAAGAAGAGTCTTACCCAAGAGCTCTCGGAAAAGGCCGAGCAAGAGAAGAAAGAGCTGGTCCGGGAGATGATGGAAGACTCCGCTCAAATCCAGCGCATGACCTGGGGCCGCCTCTTCCCTAGTGCCGACTTTGCCTCTTGGGAAAGAACGTACCGCCAGTGTTCGGATGCCTATAATCAAGAGATCCTGGCGGCTGCTGAAGAAGAGGCGTTGGGGGAGGCGTCAGAGGAGGAGGAGGAGCCGGTAGTGGCGCTTGTGCCGCTTGGGGGTAAGGCATCAAAAAAGGATGCAGCTGAAGCCGAGTCCAGCAAGAAGAGTGCTGACCAGGCGGCAGCTGCTAATACTGAACTGCCCCCTTCTTAAGCTTTATGTATTCTTTCCACGGCCTGCGTGCCGTTTGCTTTGTATTTACCCGGCCAGGGGGCCGGGGCTTTGAATATTTTGCTGGTCTTTAATGACCGACTTATTTTTAATGAATTTTTGTTTTGCTTCAAATTTGTCTAAGTATTCCATATCTAATATCCACTTGTTCACTAGACCGACTGTTTTACATGGCCGAACGTTGCAGAAAGGTACGGAGAGTTAGTACGCCGCCTATGCCCCTGGACGACTGGTTGTCTGTTTCCAGGATAGACGATCAGTCGGCCATTTTATCCAATCAGTATTCGAACTATTTTGTCCGGATCCTTTTTAGGCAGGCGGTCCTGTCATTTGTAAATTTAACCAAGTAGGAAAGTGGTCTGACCAAGTAAATAGAGTATTACCTAGTCGCCAAGGAACTGAGTAGTAGAGATAACAAGCGGCGGGTACCGGTTGTTTCCCTTTATTGCCAATATTGTTGGCTTTTAACTCATAATTTGTTAACCTAGCAAGAGTAGTGGTTGAGAGCCCCTGTTTGTTAAAAACAGGCGGACGACTCATACCTTTTAGGCTCCATACTAAGTTTAAGTGATTGTTAAGTTAACATAGGAGTTACTTAGTCTTCGTGACAATCTAGATTGAGTAGTAGAGGTACTAGGCGGCGGAGGCCGGCTGATCCCCTTGATTTGCCAATGTTTGTTGGCTATTAACTCAATAGGTTACCTAGTAGGAATAGGGGTTTGAGTGCCCCTGTTTGTTAAAAACAGGCGAACGACTCAAACCTTTTAGGTTCCATACCAAATTTGAGGGAGTGACTATGAGTTAACGTTGGAGTTACTCAGTCGCCGTCACTTTTGTTTGAGAAGTAGAGGTACCAGGCGGCGTAGGCCGGCTAGACCCCTTGATTCGCCAATGTTTGTTGGCTATTAACTCAATAGGTACCCCCTGCATTTATCCCAAGTAATACAGGCGGTCATCTGACTCAGATGTCAACTGCTACCACTGGTTTGGTTAGTGATAGAGTTATCCTTGTCTCAAAAACGGCTACGTGGTTGCCCTTGGGGACAGTCGTATAGGTGCCGTGTAATTAGTTTATAGAACAATGTTCCACCCAAAAGGGAGCTCCTCTCTGCGACGAATTTCATCCGGATGGATGCCGTCGGACGCCTGCTATGATGTTGGGACAGGTCGTATTAGTTTTGTAGATTTGATCAGTTGGCTTGGCGCCTGGTCTGATCATTAGGCCTGGGGCCTTGGTAAGTTCTTGGTGAACGTAGGTGCTAAGTAAAAGGAGGGTAGTCGCCTGTTAGGTACAGAGTCGGCCAAGCCTTAATCTTTTTAGCTAAGTATTAGGTGGGTGGCTATGTGTTTGGAACCAGTCGACCATCTTCTTATGGAGAATAGCCGACTATATGCCCAGACGACATGCCCCTATTGTGAGTAAAATACTCAATGGAGAGTAGCCGACTTTAAAGTTACAGACGGCATGCCCCTCTGAAGATAAAGTGAAAAACTCAATGGAGAGTAGCCGACTGTAAAGGTACAGACGGCATGCCCCTCGTAAGTAAAATTAAACACGGAGAGTAGCCGACTATTTGTTAGTAAGCGTGCCCTTCTTAGTACAAATTTGAATAGTAAGTGCTCTTTTATTAAGTAGCTCTTGACTATTTACATCATTCAAAAGAAATATTTCTTAAGATTATCTACATTCCAAGTTCGAGGCAACGGTTGTCCGTCTGGTGTTTCCAGACGGTAGATACCGTCCCTGACTTCCTCATAGATTCGGTAGGGTCCTTCCCAGTTGGGAGTTAGTTTGCCAGACTCATTAGCCCTACCAACTGCTTCCATTTTTCTAAGTACAAAGTCCCCTACTTTGAGTGGACGCCTGTGTACTTTTTTGTTGTATGATCTAGTCATTCTCAGGCGATAGATCTCATGGCACAAGACAACATTGCCCCTCTTTTCAGGAAGTGAGTCTAATGCCAGGCGCATGGCTTCCCAGTTTGCCTCTTCGTCATATAGCATTACTCGAAGAGTCGGCTCGTAGTGTTCTATTGGAAGAACAGCTTCCGCACCATAAGTTAGGAGGAATGAATTTTCTCCAGTCGCCCCTTTTTCAGTCGTCCTAATGGCCCAGAGAACATGTGGTAGTTCATCCGCCCATAGGCCGCCTGCTCGTTCAATCTTTTTCTTGAGACCGTCTGAGATTATTTTATTAAAGGCTTCTACCTGGCCGTTTGCTTGTGGACGGCCGACAGATGCAAAGTAGTTTGCAATTCCTTGGTCACCCAACCAGCTTTTGAGAACAGGCGTCTCAAATTGGGGACCATTATCAAAAACCATAGACATGGGAACCCCGAACCGAGTGATGACATTTCTCCAAATGAATGAAATTACATCTTTCGTCTTGATTCCCTTTACAGCTTCCGCCTCTACCCATTTAGTGAAGTAGTCAACGGCAACAAGTATGTACCTCCTGCCGCCTGTAGCAGGCGTATATGGACCCAGAATGTCCATGCCCCACTTAGCAAACGGTAGTGGGCTGTGAATGGTAGTGAGGTCAGTAGCCGGACGGTGAATTAGTTTGCCAAACCTTTCGCACTTGTCACATTTTTTCACCATCTCCATTGCATCTGCTTCCAAAGTAGGCCAAAAGTAGCCCTGCCGCCTTGCCCTTTGAGCAAGCATCCTACCACCTATATGAGAAGCACAGTAACCAGAGTGAAGATCATCTAGTATCTCTCGTCCCTTTTCTGGAGTAACACACTTTAAGAAGGGTTGAAGGTACCCCTTCTTGTGAAGTTCTCCCTTTATCATTTCAAAACAGGTGGCTCGTTTTTTCAGTGCTGCCGCCTGTTGAGGATCATCCGGCAGTGTACCGTTTGTCAGATATGCCCTGATTGAATCCATCCAGGTTGAGCTTCTGTCTAGGATTCCAATAGGGTTTTCCTTGATGCTTCTCTTCTCCATTACTTCCCAAAAAACAGTTCGAGGAGTATCAAAGGAGGCGGATGATGCTAATTTTGACAGTGCATCCGCCTGGTTGTTTTCTGATCTCGGCACTTGGATCAGATGGAAATCCTCAAGGGAGCCGACTGCTTGTCGGACCGCCTGTAAATACTTGATCATGGCCGGATGGGTTGCTTCGTATTCGCCATTGTACTGACTCACTATCAATTGTGAATCGGAACAGGCGTCTATTTTTCTTGCCCCTGCCGCCTTACACATGCGGATCCCGGCTAGTAAAGCTTCATATTCTGCCTCATTGTTTGAAGCCTGAAAACTGAAGCGTAGAGCATACTCGTACCTGTCGCCCTCTGGCGACTGACATATGACGCCTGCTCCACAACCATTTGAAGTAGAGCTTCCGTCCACATATACCTTCCATACTTGGTCTGGAACTTGAGAGTCAGGAGGACGAGTCATCTCTACAATAAAGTCAGCAAAGGCTTGCCCCTTCACTGCTTTTCTAGGCTCGAAAGTTGATTAGGGGATTTTTATCCTCCAATCACCGTCTGACAAGTGGACCAACCAGGTTCCGCCACGTGTCCTTCACGTAGGCCAATATGAGCCTGCCACGTGTCAATCACAGATACGTCCTCTGCGGACCAATTGAGACACGCCATGTGTCCACCCATGCCAAATGGGAAAACCGGCCACCAAGGCCCAATCCTGTTTAGAAGCCCGGTCAGCCCTAGGTTTACCCTAAACCTAGAGAGTGGCACGCTTCTCAAGACTATAAATACTCCTCTTAATCCTCATTAAGAGGCGGAGACAAGACAGAAAGAGAGGGAAGATTACAAAAAATACATTAATTACACACAGTAATAACCGGCTGATCTCGCTAACAAAGCAGATTACCAGCACTAAACACTCTCACCTAGAGAGACCTTATTACTTTAATTTCCGTAATCATTACTCCTTAATCAGGTACTAACTTGACCGTTGGAGGCGGAGCTCTCAGGAGTCTCCGTTATTTTGCAGGTACAGGCGGCCGGTTCCAGTCTCGGTGTTGTAACTCTCCCGCAGGACATCTGAAAACCCCGAAACATTTGGCGCCGTCTGTGGGGAGAGTACTTCTGAGATGGCATCCAAGTCTGTACCGACTCCTGAAGAGAGGCGTCCCCTAGACGACCCTCAAGTTCAGTCGGACCATGACACCGAAAGTGAATTTGAAGTGGAAACTCATACAGCTCCAGACGGGACCCTAAGGGCCCGACGTACCCGCCATACCGAAAGGGGGGAACGGGAGCATCTTCAAACAGGAAGCGAGCCAGCAGGCGCCCAGCCTGCTCAGCAACAGCCCACTGATGGGTCTGCTCCCATCACAAGGAACGAACTCATGACCTTCATGAGGGGCTTCAAGGGAGAGATTCAAGAATTGATCAACAAACAGCCGCCTGCTTCAGTCAGAGAGCAGTCGGCCAAAAAACCTTCCACTTCACTGAAGAGGAAGCCAGTTCAAGGGCGAGAGGCGACTCCTCATCCTAAATCCAAGAAGCGGGAGCCACTTGCTCTTGATTTCACAAAATTCCGTTATCCTACGGGAAATAGGAAACCTGTTCGTCACATTCAGGCGGATGGGTCGAAGAAAACATACACAGACGCTCGTCTGCTGTTAGAACAGAAGAAGAGTGACCGACTGTCAGAGTCGGCCTCTACTTCAAATTTTCAAGAAAGTTTACAAAATACCTCAATGAGGCATACCCAGTCGTACCATGAGAGTCAGTCAGGCGGTACCTCCCGTCAGTCCGGCTTTCATAGTGCCCAGGCGGTACCAAACTTACCATTTGTGCCGCAACAACAGTATTTTATGCAGCCACCTCCATTTGGTGGACCTGCAGCAAAAAACGTCCAACCTATGGACTGGCAGCTACGGTTGCTTAGACTTGGTGAACAGCCGTCGGCCTTCTCCAAGGAAATTACTGAAGCCGCTCAGCCGGCCAAAGTAAAAAATGTTCTAGTAGGCGCCTATGACGGCACTACTAACCCAGAAGACCATCTGATGGCATTCACCAACCTGATGTACCTTCAAGGGTTGGATGATCCCACTTGGTGCAAGTGTTTCCCAGCGACTCTCAAGGGAATCGCACAGCAATGGTTCGGCAACCTGCCGACTGGTTGTGTAAACAGCTTCAGGACGCTTGCTTACTCGTTTGCCTCCAACTTCGCCATGAACATCCCTGCGAAGAAAACGACCCTTGATTTGGGAACAATTCAGCAGGGTGAGAAGGAGGGGCTTCGTTCTTACATCAGGCGGTTCAACCTGATGAGAATACAGATTCAAGGGTTACCGGATGAGGTAGCTTATACTGACTTTTTTAGGGGTCTCAAAGACGGGTCTACCTTCAAATTTGACTTAGTTCGAAAAAGGGTGGCGACTCTTCAAGAGGCCTTGATTGAAGCAGAAGCCTATATACAGGCGACTGATCTGTGTACGATAAAACAGTCGGACGGGAAAAGGTCCGACAAAAGAGAGGGACGACAGAAACAGTCGTCCAACAAAGATGAGAAAAGAAAAGAGGTCTGGGCGGCTGATTCCTCTAAACAGCCGGCCCAGAAGAAGAAAAAAGAATTCAAACCATACTCCCCAAAGTATGTGTTTAACAAGGATAACCAGTTTATCCTAAAAGAAATAAAGGGACGGTTCTCAATTGAGAAGCCGGCCCCCATGAAGGGTTCTGCAAGCAACCGGAACCAAGACAAAATCTGTGCTTATCATGATGACGTTGGTCATCACACCAATGACTGCATCAGTCTCATGCGGTACCTAGACCGCTTGGCTGAGCAAGGTGAACTTGACACTTATGTCAAGAAATCTACGGGGAACACCTCCTCAAAAAAGCAGTCGGCCAAAAAGAATCAACAGGCCGACAGTTCCGACACTGATGATGCAGTCGTCTACACCATTGCAGGCGGCTTCTCAGGAGGCGGCCCCACTATTAGGGGCAACAAAGATAATATAAGGCGGTTAGATGTAAATTCCGTTCACCAAGAACGGCCGTCCAAATATACTTTTCCTGAGATTGTCATCACTGAAGAGGATCTAGGAGGGGTAAGTGGGCCGCATGACGACCCTCTCGTTATTGAATGTAAAGTGGCCAACCAGAGAGTTGGCCGAATCCTCATAGATACCGGGAGCTCCTCAGATCTCATCAGCAGCAAATGTCTGTCAAAACTGAAATATCAGACGGACTGCATACATCCGGCCTCCCACCCTTTAATAGGGTTTGGAGGAGGAGTCGTCCACCCACTGGGACGAGTAGATTTACCCATTCGTCTGGGCGAAAAAGGGGAAGGACGACACATGGTAGTCCGGTTCCTAGTAGTAGAGGAACTCTCGGCTAGGGGTGTACACCGGTCCAAAACCGGACCGGACCTGGACCGGACCTGTTTGGACCGGGGACCTGAATTGGGTAATTATGAAGACCGGGGACCGGACCTGAATTAACAGGTCCGGTTCCGGGCCAGACCTGAACAATCAGGTCCGGTCTGGGTTTGGACCTGAATGGACCTGTTTTGTGTCTTTTTCGTTTTTTTTTTTTTTAATACAAAACCTGTTGGACCTGCATATGGACCTGCATATGGACCTGTTTTGTGATTTTTAGACCTGTTGCATAATTTAATAATTACATACAAACCAAAATTATCAATTACAAAACTACATAAAGTCTATAAAGTCCCGATTCTCAAACACCAAAAATACAAATGAGTCCACCGAAAATACAAATAAGTCCACGAAAAGTCATAAAATTACATAAATTCTCTTAAGTCTCAACTCTCAACTCTCAAGTACTAGGATTCTAGGAATACATAAATTCTCCAACGAGTTGTTTTCCCCTTGATCGCGTGATTCACACTAATGAGTCCACGAAAACAACTTCATCGTCTACATCGTTAGATTCACCACGTTGCACCTCTAAATAAAATACAATATAGAATATATTAATGATTGATAACGATGAAATAATAAATTTGGTGTAACAAAATTTCAAATACATAAAATTATTACTACCTTTCTCTATTTCCTCTAACTCTTTCAAATTTTCTTCCACATCAACAATTGGCACTTCCTTAGCTCTAAGCCAATCTTGTGTGCAAAGTAACGCTTGAACCATCTTCAATACAAAAATATTACACAAATATGTATAAACAAAGTCATATTAAGATATAAACAAACTTGATTTTATAAAATAAAAAGATAACGATGCATTACCTTAGGAGTCAAAGAACTCCGAAATGGATCTAGAGTACGACCTCCCGTACTAAAAGCAGATTCCGATGCAACGGTCGACAATGGGATGGCTAGTATGTCACGTGCCATGCGATTAAGAATCACATAACGTTGACCATTCTTACCCCACCATGTCAATGCATCTTGTTCTTCCTCCTCCGGCCCTAATTGATCATTTAAGTACCTATCCAACTCACTTATCGCATACCCACTTGTCCCCTTCAATCGTTTTGCTCTTTCTTTTAGTTTCCTCACATAATCGGAACCCACTCCTTTACTATTATCAATATCCATTGACATATTATCTCCACAATCTGGAATATTAGAAGTAGCATACATTTTTCTATATTCCTCAAATAAAGAGTAAGCGAACTCCTTCACATCATTAGCAAGTTTTGTACCCTTTTCCGGTCCATGCATATCCGTTAGTGTCAATTCAACAATGACCATCTTAGAGTGAGGGTCGAGAAGAAGAGCAACATAAATGAACTTATTCATCTTATCCACATCCCCCCAATACTTATCAAACTTTTTTTTCATTGCAATGGCCATGGCTTGAAAATTCAAGTCCTCACTTTGTTCCCAATTATTCAACATATCATACATAGAAGCAATTTCTCCTAAACCTTTATTAGCTGTCACATAATGGGAACCAGAAATTCGTTTAGTTAACAGATAAAACCCCCTAGAAACAAAACCAACCTCTCCACTTTTTCCCAATCTTCGGGTTCGGGAGGCCTTTCATTGTCATTCAAATCCTCTCCATCAGGAAGAGATAACCCACTAAAAACACGTCGAAACTTCAAAGCCGTTTCCAACATTATGTATGTGGAGTTCCAACGAGTGGGGACATCAAAGGATAAAGAAGATTTTGAATCTATGTTTGCTTTTTGCACAAGATCTTTGAATCTAAGTATTCTTGCAGGGGAATTCTTAACATATTTCACAGCATTTCTAACTCTATCAATGCACACACCATGTTCTCTAATACCATCCCACACAATTAAATTAATGATATGAGCAATGCATCTAACATGAAGATTTTTTCCATCATTTATACATCCTGTTCTTCTAACCATTCTACTCAAGTGTGCACAAGCAACATCATTTGAAGAAGCATTATCAACAGTGACAGTAAAAAGTTTATCATCAATACCCCAATACTCTAAACATGCCTCAACTGCTTTTCCAATAGCCTCTCCTTTATGACTAGAAATTGGACAAAAATTTATGATCTTTTTATTCAATTTCCAGTCATTATCAATGAAATGAGCTGTAAGACACATATAATTAATTCTTTGTATTGAAGTCCAAGTATCAGTGGTCACAGAAATTCTTTGACATGTCTTAAACATTTCTCTCAATTTCTCTTTTTCACTATAATACAACTTTAAACAATCACGAGCAATGGTAACACGAGATGGAATGTGAAATTGTGGACATGCAACTTGCACAAAGTGCCTAAAACCGGGTTTTTCCACATGCTTAAATGGTAACTCATCAACAATAATCATGTGAATCAATGCCTCTCTAACATCATTCAAGTTAATAATCCTACTCCCACACTTTAATTCACTACTCTCATGTTCTTGATCAAAATACAATTTAGTTTGCTTTTCTTTGCCCTTTTCTTTTTCTATATTAATAGGATTACCGAGACATGATTCTGCATGGTTTTTAACATTTTTTGAACCATTAAGATTACCATCAGCAGCAAAAGTTTTAGGACAGAACTTACATTCAGCTCGTAGTTTTCCATTCTCGACGTACTCTAAGTAATATTTCCAATACTCAGCTTTCCTCTTACTTTTTCTGTTCCATATATATTCCCGCCCCGCTTTTAGCTTCTTATCAGGAGGCAAAGTAGATTGCAATTCTTCCATATCCTTTTCAGAAAGTGGCTGTGACGTTTGTTCAGAAAAAGAAGCAGACCGTTTGGATTGAGAGCTCTCCATCTACAATATAATTATATACAATATAAGTAATTTTAAAGTAACAATTATATACACATACCATTTTATAAAAAAAATTTAAGAGCAACTTACATTGCAAGAATAAGAATCCGTGGTTCCTTGACTTCCTTCACTCCCTGCAAGAATAAAAACAAAAATCAAGATCCCAGTTCTGTTGATTTCCTGATAACATAAAATAATACCATTTTCAATCTCAACATCAATAAGAAAAAAAACCTCTGAAATGTTAGAAACGGCCCTGTCTTTATCGATATACACCAATAATCATGGTGTTGAAGAACAAGATGAAAAGAATGATGGGGAATTTCAGGGTAATGGTGATTTTAGTTTTATGAAACCAAACATGGATTTAATCAAAGAAGAAGGTGATGATTTGGGTGAAATTGTTGGTGGGTTTGAGAAGAAATTAGATGTTGAAGATGATGAACCACCACCTAGTCCACCTATGTACCTTGCTTCTGAAAGAGTTGATTGATGAATTTCCTAATCATCCTTTAATTCTGAAAAAGTATGCTCAGTTTCTACAGGTCAGATTTTATGATGCCTTTGTTATAATATGCTTTGCTGTAAATGTGTGTTGTTTCTGAAGGAAATAAATATAATTTTGGTAAGGAACTGTTATGAGTTTTGTATGATACTCTGTATGCTCTCTGTCTCTGATGCTTTAATTCTCAAATTCACATCACCCAATTCTTCTTTTCCTGAACTTTTTAAACCATTAGTTCAATATCATAGACACCAAGTCATTCAGATTAGGTCAGTAGTGGGTTCCAAAAAATATATCCTTCAGCTCTCAAAATCAAATCACAGACAATAAATTCAATGTAATATCTTGCTCTATTCCCTGTTCTATTAAAATATCATCTCGTGTTCACTGCAAAGTTAAGTCCTTGATGTTAAGTTCATTATGAAATCAAAATAATTTCTACCTTTCTCTCAATTTCTAATTTTGAAATCAAAATAATTGCATTTTCTCTAATTTCAAAGTCCAACCAAAAGGAGTCTAAGAAATTCAGGTACTAAAACGATACGAAAATAGTCAATTTAAATCAATTTTGCACTGTTACTTGGACAACGTTTGACTAATTCAATTGAAAATTTTAAATTTAAAGACAAAAGGCTCAAGTTTATTGATTCATAACTCCTAGCCTATTAAGTTCAAGAAAATACGAAGTAATTTTGCTTGGTTTTTCCAAAAACCTCTAGAACACGCACAAACACTCCAACAAGATATTAGGCCTTAAAAATTTTGAGCCATACCCAACAACTATTGATAATCATGAACAAATACATTGTAAAACATATAAATTCTAACACTTAATTCATTATTTCGAATACAAAATACCCAAACATAATTAGATAATTTAGATTTACATTAAAAAAAAAATAACTTACCGGAGAAATGGAAAATCGCGCAGTAGTTGTCTCATGCGGTGGTCGGTGGGCGCCTGGACTTCGCCTGAGAGAGTGAGGAAGGCAGGAGGTGTCGGCGGTGGGCGTTGCCGCGGTGGGCTGAGACTTGCGTGACTGCGTCTGCGTGAGGGAGAGGGGGAGACAGGCAGACAGCCTGTTGTTTGTTAGGGTTAGAATGAAATGAAAGAGAATTCAAGCGTCACTCAAGGCCTCAAGCTGTCAAGCATTATTTTTTTTTTTTTTTTTTTTTTTTTTTTTTAAAAATACAATTTTTCCGGGTTTCAGGTCCGGACCTGAAAACCCCGGGTTTAGACCGGGTCCGGACCGGAACCGGGAACCTTGATTTTTAAGGACCGGGACCGGACCTGAATCAACATGATTCTGGGTCGACCAACCCTGAATAATTCCAAGGCTGTTATAATCCCGTCTCTTATGCTGCTTAAGTTTGAGAAGGATAATAGAACAGTCGGCTCCCTAAGGGGAGATCAGAGGATGGCCCGAGAGTGCTATCTCTCGGATGTCAAGCCCACTGTTATGGCCACTGGGTCAAGTGGAGGAAAAACAGACCTTGACAATGTCAAGGAGAGTGCGCCTGTTCAAGAAACAGGCGACAAAAAGAGAAAGGCGTCCCAGACAGAGTCCGCAAGAAAAGCAAGAAAGTAGCAATCATTGGTAGAGGAGCGGCCGGATGAGTTCCGCCCTCAGCCGGCTGGTGAGCATGCGGACCTGATATTAGACGACTCACGTCCTGACCGAACAGTCAAAGTTGGGACGACGGCTCTGAGAAACCTTGGTGACGACCTTCACAACCTGTTGAAAGAATACAAGGACATCTTTGCATTTGAAGTCCATGAAATGCCAGGCATTAGTCCTGATCTGGCGGTACATAAACTTGCTGTGGATCCGAAAAAGAAGCCGGTACGGCAAAAGAAGCGGAACCATGGTGAAGAAAGAAGTCAGGCGGCAGCCGCCGAAGTTAAAAAATTACTTGATGCAGGGTTCATTCGGCAGTGTTACTTCCCAGACTGGGTTGCAAATGTGGTTCTTGTTAAAAAGCCGAATGGTACCTGGCGAATGTGTGTAGACTACACAGACTTGAATAAGGCGTGCCCCAAAGACAGTTACCCTCTGCCTAAAATTGATAGCCTGGTCGACTCAACAGCCGGCCATGCTTTGATGAGCTTTATGGACGCCTACTCTGGTTTCCATCAAATTCCTTTGTGGAAGAAAGATCAGGAGAAGACGGCCTTCGTCACTGATCAGGGGTTATACTGTTACACGGTCATGCCGTTTGGTCTTAAGAATGCCCCGGCCACCTTCCAACGTATGATAAACACTGTGTTCTTTGATCAACTTGGGAGAAATGTCGAGGCATATATTGATGATATGATTGTCAAATCTAAACTTCAGACAGATCATCTGTCGGACCTCCGAGAAACTTTCGCCACACTCAGGCGGCACCATGTCATGCTCAATCCCAAGAAATGTGTATTTGGAGTTGAGTCTGGGAAATTTCTCGGATTCCTTATCAATCAGAGAGGAATAGAAGCGAACCCTGAGAAGGTACAGGCGGTCATTGACTTGCAGTCGCCTCGTACCGTCCGAGAGGTTCAGAAGTTAACAGGTTGTCTGGCGGCCTTGGGGAGATTCCTAAGCCGATCAGGCGACAAATGCCTATACTTTTTCCAGGCAATTAAGAAAAAGGCAAGGTTTGAATGGGGGCCGGATGCTGAGGCCGCCTTCCAAAAATTAAAGGTTCACTTGCATTCCTTGCCGAGGCTGGTCAGCCCTTTGCCCAAAGAAGATCTCTACATGTACCTGGCCGTCTCTGATCATGCGTTAAGCGCTGTGCTCCTTGCTGAAAGGGACGGCTGTCAGCTCCCGGTCTACTTTGTCAGTCACGTACTGAAAAATGCCGAGTTGAGGTATCCCCTAGTGGAGAAATTTGGTCTTGCACTCTTCATGGCTGTTAAAAAATTGAAGCCCTACTTTTTGGCACATGCAGTCGTCGTGTATACCGACCAACCAATCAAACGGCCCCTTACCATCATGGAGTCGTCAGGACGAATGATCAAATGGGCCATAGAGATACAGAGCCTCGAAGTTACGTTCGAGCCTAGAAAAGCAGTGAAGGGGCAAGCCTTTGCTGACTTTATTGTAGAGATGACTCGTCCTCCTGACTCTCAAGTTCCAGACCAAGTCTGGAAGGTATATGTGGACGGAAGCTCTACTTCAAATGGTTGTGGAGCAGGCGTCGTATGTCAATCTCCAGAGGGCGACAGGTTCGAGTATGCTCTACGCTTCAGTTTTCAGGCTTCAAACAATGAGGCAGAATATGAAGCTTTACTAGCCGGGATCCGCATGTGCAAGGCGGCAGGGGCAAGAAAAATAGACGCCTGTTCAGATTCACAATTGATAGTGAGTCAGTACAATGGCGAATACGAAGCAACCCATCCGGCCATGATCAAGTATTTACAGGCGGTCCGACAAGCAGTCGACTCCCTTGAGGATTTCAATCTGATCCAAGTGCCGAGATCAGAAAACAACCAGGCGGATGCACTGTCAAAATTAGCATCATCCGCCTCCTCCGATACTCCTCGAACTGTTTTTTGGGAAGTAATGGAGAAGAGAAGCATCGAGGAAAACCCTATTGGAGTCCTAGACAGAAGCTCAACCTGGATGGATTCAATCAGGGCATATCTGACAAACGGTACAATGCCGGATGATCCTCAACAGGCGGCAGCACTGAAAAGACGAGCCACCAATTTTGAAATTATAAAGGGAGAACTTCACAAAAGGGGGTACCTACAACCCTTCTTAAAGTGTGTTACTCCTGAAAAGGGACGAGAGATACTAGACGATCTCCACTCTGGTTACTGTGCTTCACATGTAGGTGGAAGGACGCTTGCTCAACGGGCAAGGCGGCAGGGCTACTTTTGGCCTACTTTGGAAGCAGATGCAATGGAGATGGTGAAAAAATGTGACAAGTGCCAAAGGTTTGGCAAATTAATTCAGCGTCCGGCTACTGACCTCACTACCATTCACAGCCCACTACCGTTTGCTAAGTGGGGCATGGACATTCTGGGTCCATATACGCCTGCTACAGGCGGCAGAAGGTATATACTTGTTGCCGTTGACTACTTCACTAAATGGGTAGAGGCGGAGGCTGTAAAGGGAATCAAGACGAAAGATGTAATTTCATTCATTTGGAAAAACATCATCACTCGGTTCGGGGTTCCCATGTCTATGGTTTTTGATAATGGTCCCCAATTTGAGACGCCTGTTCTCAAACGCTGGTTGGGTGACCAAGGAATTGCAAACTACTTTGCATCTGTCGGCCGTCCGCAAGCAAACGGCCAGGTAGAAGCCTTTAATAAAATCATCTCAGACGGTCTCAAGAAAAAGATTGAACGAGCAGGCGGCCTATGGGCGGATGAACTACCACATGTTCTCTGGGCCATTAGGACGACTGAAAAAGGGGCGACTGGAGAAACTCCATTCCTCCTAACTTATGGTGCGGAAGCTGTTCTTCCAATAGAACACTACGAGCCGACTCTTCGAGTAATGTTATATGACGAAGAGGCAAACTGGGAAGCCATGCGCCTGGCATTAGACTCACTTCCTGAAAAGAGGGGCAATGCTGTTTTGCGCCATGAGATCTATCGCCTGAGAATGACTAGATCATACAACAAAAAAGTACACAGGCGTCCACTCAAAGTAGGGGATTTTGTACTTAGAAAAATGGAAGCAGTTGGTAGGGCTAATGAGTCTGGCAAACTAACTCCCAACTGGGAAGGACCCTACCGAATCTATGAGGAAGTCAGGGACGGTACCTACCGTCTGGAAACACCAGACGGACAACCGTTGCCTCGAACTTGGAATGTAGATAACCTCAAAAAATATTTCTTCTGAAGGATGTAAAGTAAAGAGCTACTTAATAAAGTTAGCACTTACTATTCAATTTTGTATTACGAGGGGCATGCCGTCTGTACCTTTACAGTCGGCTACTCTCCATTGAGTTTTACACTCTATCTTCAGAGGGGCATGCCGCCTGTTCCTTTACAGTCGGCTACTCTCCATTGAGTATTTTACTCACAATACTTGGCTAAAAAGATTAGGGCCTGGCCGACCCTGTGCCTAACAGGCGGCTACCCATCTTTTACTTAGCACCTACGTTCACCAAGAACTTACCAAGGCCACCGGCCGAATGATCAGACCAGGCGCCAAGCCACCTGATCAATTTACAAAACTAATACGACCTGTCCCAACATCATAGCAGGCGTCCGACGGCATCCCTCCGGATGAAATTCGTCGCAGAGAGCAGCTCCCTTTTGGGTGGAACATTGTTCTATAAACTAACTACACGGCACCTATACGACTGTCCCCAAGGGCAACCACGTAGCCGTTTTTGAGACAAGGATAACTCTATCACTAACCAAACCAGTGGTAACAGTTGACATCTGAGTCAGATGACCGCCTGTATTACTTGGGATAAATGCAGGGGGTACCTATTGAGTTAATAGCCAACAAACATTGGCGAATCAAGGGGACTAGCCGGCCTACGCTGCCTGGTACCTCTACTTCTCAAACATAAGTGGCGGCGACTGAGTAACTCCAACGTTAACTCATAGTCACTCCTTCAAACTTGGTATGGAACCTAAATAGTTTGAGTCGTCCACCTGTTTTAAACAAACAAGGGCACTCAAACCCCATTCCTACTAGGTAACCTATTGAGTTAATAGCCAACAAACATTGGCAAATCAAGAGGATCAGCCGGCCCCCGTCGCCTGGTACCTCTACTACTCAATCTAGATTGTGACGAAGACTAAGTAACTCTTATGTTAACTTAATAGTCACTCAAACTTAGTATGGAGCCTAAAAGGTATGAGTCGTCCGCCTGCTTTTAACAATCAGGGGCTCTCAACCACTACTCTTGCTAGGTTAACAAATTACGAGTTAAAAGCCAACATTGGCAATAAAGGGAAACAACCGGCACCCGCCGCTTGTTATCCTACTTAATTCCTTGACGACTAGGTAATACTATTTACTTGGTCAGACCAATTGAATAAATAGTTCGAATACCGATTGATTTAGTGGCCGACTGATCGTCTATCCTGGAAACAGACAACCAGTCGTCCAGGGGCATAGGCGGCGTACTTACTATTTGTACCTGTCTTAACGTTCGGCCATACACAACAGTCGGTCTTGTGAACAAAGGGATATTAGATATGGAATACTTAGACAAATTTGAACCAAAACAAAAATTTGATTAAAAATGAGCCGGTCATTAAGGACCAGCAGAATATTCAAAACCCCGGCCCCCTGGCCGGGTAATTACAAAGCAAACGGCACGCAGGCCGTGGAAAAAATACTTAAAGCTTAAGAAGGGGGCAGTTCAGTATCAGCAGCTGCCGCCTGGTCAGCACTCTTCTTGCTGGACTCGGCTTTAGCTGCACCCTCTTTTGATGCCTTACCCCCAAGTGGCACAAGCGCCACAACCGGCTCTTCCTCCTCCAACGCACCTTCCAATGCCTCGTCTTCAGCAGCCGCCAGGATCTGTTGATTATATGTTTCCGAACACTGGCGGTACGTTCTTTCCCAGGAGGCAAAGTCGGCACTGGGGAACAGTCGTTCCCAGGTCATGCGCTGGATTTGAGCGGAGTCTTCCACCATCTCCCGGACGAGCTCTTTCTTCTCTTGCTCGGCCTTTTCCGAGAGCTCTTGGGTAAGACTCTTCTCTTGGTTCACCAGGCGTTCTTTTACGTTGGCCAAAGATTTCTCCATGGCTTCGTAAGAGTGCATTTTTTGGCGAAGAGGCTTCAGCTCGGCCTTAAGGTTTGTGACGGTCGCCTCCAACTCGTCAACCTTCTTTTGGGCCGCCTCTAACTGAGCCCGAACAGCTGCGGTAGCCTGCGCCTGATAATAAAGAAGATCAATGGTCAGTACTTCATTTTGGGCAATTTGAAACATTGCCTTATCACAGCTGGAGGCGGCCATAGCTTTTGCGGCCTTTACCTCTTTGTTTTTCCGATCAATCGGCTTGCGAAGGCTGTTGACTCGGAGCAGGGCCTAAGTACAAAGAAAAACAGGCGTCAGCTTCCAAACAAAAAGATAACAGGCGTCCTGGAACTCAAAAACTCAAAAATATGCTAAGTATACCTCAGCAAGGATCCCTGAAATCCCATCAAGGTCAAGGGTGCCGGCACCCCTGACCGCCTCCCTGTCAGATGGAGGAACTACTTTAACCATGGACTTGGCTACCTCAACCAAGTCAAGCCCCTGAGGGCCGGCTGCATTAAGCGAAAGGAAAAACAATTTAGACCTAGTCAAGAAGGAAGCAAGAGTGAGTGTTTACAAGTGAGGGTCCATACTACTAGGCGGCCCCGCCGGGGTTTTTGAAGAAGTGGCCGGCTGCTTCTCAGCCGCCACCGTTTTCCTGGAAGACCCAGGAGAGCTTCCAACAGTCGTCCTCCGGGCCTTGGGGTCCGGCTGTTGCGAGGAAGAAGCCCTTGGAGTGCCAGACTAAAAACAAAAAGAGTTAGTATATGCATAACACAACTAAAAGAGGAAGAGTTTTCGAAGCTTACCAAGGGTGCCCCCTTGTTGGGGGAGTCGGCATAAGACTGTTTCATGAGCGAGGCCCGCAACATGGCCGCCGCTGTCTTGGATGCTGTTATTTTACTCATGGCGTCAGCTGCAAGAAATAAACAGCAAAGTTAGTAAAAATCCCAAGTAAACAAGGCGTGAAAAAACAGAGTAATTGTCAGGCCGGCTACCTCTAGAGCACCGACTGCTGAGGCCACAGGCGGCCAAAAAGTACTCGTCATAGAGCCACTTGAAGCTCGGGACGCAGTTTAGGGGTACTTGCTCTCGTACCCCTGAAGTAGAGTTCACCCTAGTCTCTACTTTGAAGAGTCCTTTGTCTAGGATCTCTCTTTTAGCCTTTGGGGGAACAGGCGGCATGCTGCGGCCGCCTGCGAGGAGAGGCGGATCCCTATTCCACTTGTTAAAACGTTGGTTCAGCTCCGTGTCTGAACCCTCTATGATAAGGAAGGTGTTCCGCCAATCCTTCCATTTGTTCGCTTTACCTCTCGTCATGAGGTAACCCCTATGGCTCGTTAATTGATACCAGCCGGTACCTCCCGACTTAGGGGTCCGGCTGAGATAGTTCATGTGGGCGAAAGCCTCAAAACTTGGCTCCACCCCGTACATTTCGCACCCGGCCACATAGCCGAGTACGTTTACACAAGAGTTGGGGGCTAACTGCCATAACCCCAAATCATACCCATCTAAAATCCGCTGAACAGCCGGATGTAATGGGAAGCGCAGTCCAGCTTTGATGGCCGCCACATAGCAGCCAAAGCAGCCGTCATCATAGCTGGTACCAGCCGGCCAGACGACAGTGTCTTCTGGGTCCGGCACGAACAGTAAAAATTCCGGGCCCATTCTGTGGTTGGCAATAAAGCTCGCCACGTTGTCTTGCATGGTTGCGATCCGGCCCCGGGGTACCTTGCAGTAGTAGGGGGCGTTTTCCTCTCTGTAAGAGGCGGACGGCTCCGCCCAATTGTCCCCTTTCTCAACTGCATGAGAAAGCCTCGCCTCTTGTAGGCGACTGTTTCTTTCTTCTGAGCCTGGAGAACTGTGGCCAGAAGAGCTGGACTCGGACTCGTCCCCTGACGAGTCCGAAGAGGACGACTCCTCCCCTCTCCCAGAGGGGCCCGCCTCCTCTCCCCTAGAAGGAGCAGGAGGAAAATTAGACATATCAACGGTAAGATGGAAAGGGACCACCTTGGCCCCTCTCTCAGAACTGTCGGCTTGGCAGCCGCCTCGTTTCAATTCTACATCTGGCGCCTGGTCAGATGTTTCACTAAGGAGCACCCTTTGGGAGGAGCCGTTTGAGTTTGATATCATGGCAGTCTTTTTGGTTCTGGCCATCACGTTCTGCATAGACACAGATACAGTCGGACTTTGTATAAAGGGCAAAGATGGGTCCAGAAAAGGGCAGGCGGCACTCCTAGTCCTAGATTCAGCCGTCCCCGGTGACCGGCTGATCACTAACTTAGGTCGTGTCGTGTGCTTCCGTGGTGCCATTTCAAAAAATAAAAAGAAAATTAAGAGTAAGAGAACTGAGTTACCTGAACGAGTGACGGTTGATGAAGTTCTGGAAATCCGGGTCAGTCGGCTTGTCAGAACAGGCGGTAGGCAGAAAATGTCCGAAATGTCAGAGCAAGTTCAGGGGTCCGAATGTTCTCGCAAAGTTCTCAAATGTGAAAATGACCGAAGTCAGCACTTCCTTATATAGGCAAAGTGAGAAGGCGAAGGGTCGCTTCCAAATTCAAAATATGGGCGGGAAAATCTCTCGGCCGTTTGCAAGGTGACACCTGTAGCAGGCCGTCGCCTGTCACCATGCGACACCTGTCACAGGCGACACGTGACCAGTCACGTGCCACCTGTGAGGGGCAAATGATTAGGGGATTTTTATCCTCCAATCACCGTCTGACAAGTGGACCAACCAGGTTCCGCCACGTGTCCTTCACGTAGGCCAATAGGAGCCTGCCACGTGTCAATCACAGATACGTCCTCTGCGGACCAATTGAGACACGCCATGTGTCCACCCATGCCAAATGGGAAAACCGGCCACCAAGGCCCAATCCTGTTTAGAAGCCCGGTCAGCCCTAGGTTTACCCTAAACCTAGAGAGTGGCACGCTTCTCAAGACTATAAATACTCCTCTTAATCCTCATTAAGAGGCGGAGACAAGACAGAAAGAGAGGGAAGATTACAAAAAATACATTAATTACACACAGTAATAACCGGCTGATCTCGCTAACAAAGCAGATTACCAGCACTAAACACTCTCACCTAGAGAGACCTTATTACTTTAATTTCCGTAATCATTACTCCTTAATCAGGTACTAACTTGACCGTTGGAGGCGGAGCTCTCAGGAGTCTCCGTTATTTTGCAGGTACAGGCGGCCGGTTCCAGTCTCGGTGTTGTAACTCTCCCGCAGGACATCTGAAAACCCCGAAACAAAAGTAACTTCGAGGCTCTGTATTTCTATGGCCCATTTGATCATTCGGCCTGACGACTCCATGATGGTAAGTGGCCGCTTGATAGGTTGGTCAGTATACACGACGACTGCATGTGCCAAAAAGTAGGGCTTCAATTTTTTAACAGCCATGAAGAGTGCAAGACCAAATTTCTCCACTAGGGGATACCTCAACTCGGCATTTTTCAGTACGTGACTGACAAAGTAGACCGGGAGCTGACAGCCATCCCTTTCAGCAAGGAGAACAGCGCTTAACGCATGATCAGAGACGGCCAGGTACATGTAGAGAACCTCTTTGGGCAAAGGGCTGACCAGCCTCGGCAAGGAATGTAAGTGAACTTTTAATTTCTGGAAGGCGGCCTCAGCATCCGGCCCCCATTCAAACCTTGCCTTTTTCTTAATTTCCTGGAAAAAGTATAGGCATTTGTCGCCTGATCGGCTTAGAAATCTTCCCAAGGCCGCCAGACAACCTGTTAACTTCTGAACCTCTCGGATGGTACGAGGCGACTGCATGTCAATGACCGCCTGCACCTTCTCAGGGTTCGCCTCTATTCCTCTCTGATTGATAAGGAATCCGAGAAATTTCCCAGACTCAACTCCAAATACACATTTCTTGGGATTGAGCATGACATGGTGCCGCCTGAGTGTGGCGAATGTTTCTCGGAGGTCCGACAGATGATCTTTCTGAAGTTTAGTCTTGACAATCATATCATCAATGTATGCCTCGACGTTTCTCCCAATCTGATCAAAGAACACAGTGTTTATCATTCGTTGGAAGGTAGCCGGGGCATTCTTAAGACCAAACGGCATGACCGTGTAACAGTATAACCCCTGATCAGTGACGAAGGCCGTCTTCTCCTGATCTTTCTTCCATAAAGGAATTTGATGGAAACCAGAATAGGCGTCCATAAAACTCATCAAGGCATGGCCGGCTGTTGAGTCGACCAGGTTATCAATTTTAGGCAGAGGGTAACTGTCTTTGGGGCACGCCTTGTTTAAGTCTGTGTAGTCTACTCACATTCGCCAGGTGCCATTCGGCTTTTTAACAAGCACCACATTTGCAACCCAGTCTGGGAAGTAACATTGCCGAATGAACCCTGCATCAAGTAATTTTTTAACTTCGGCGGCTGCCGCCTGACTTCTTTCTTCGCCATGGTTCCGCTTCTTTTGCCGTACCGGCTTCTTTTTCGGATCCACGGCCAGTTTATGTATCGCCAGATCAGGACTAATGCCTGGCATTTCATGGACTTCGAATGCAAAGATGTCCTTGTATTCTTTCAATAGGTTGTGAAAGTCGTCACCAAGGTTTCTCAGAGCAGTCGTCCCAACTTTGACTGTTCGGTCAGGACGTGAGTCGTCTAAGATCAGGTCCGCATGCTCACCAGCCGGCTGAGGCCGGAACTCATCCGGCCGCTCCTCTGCCAATGATTGCTATTTTCTTGCTTTTCTTGCAGCCCCTGTCTGGGACGCCTTTCTCTTTTTGCCGCCTGCTTCTTGAACAGGCGCACTCTCCTTGACATTGTCAAGGTCTGTTTTTTCACCACTTGACCCAGTGGCCATAACAGTGGGCTTGACATCCGAGAGATAGCACTCTTGGGCCATCCTCTGATATCCCCTTAGGGAGCCGACTGTTCCATTATCCCTCTCAAACTTGAGCAACATAAGAGACGGGATTATAACAGCCTTGGAATTATTCAGGGTTGGTCGACCCAGAATCATGTTGTAGGCCGTGAGTTCCTCTACTACTAGGAACCGGACTACCATGTGTCGTCCTTCCCCTTTTTTGCCCAGGCGAATGGGTAAATCTACTCGTCCCAGTGGGTGGACGACTCCTCCTCCAAACCCTACTAAAGGGTGGGAGGCCAGATGTATGCAATCAGTCTGATATTTCAGTTTCGACAGACATTTGCTACTGATGAGATCTGAGGAGCTTCCGGTATCTATGAGGATTCGGCCAACTCTCTGGTTGGCCACTTTACATTCAATAACGAGAGGGTCGTCATGCGGCCCCCTTACCCCTCCTAGATCTTCTTCAGTGATGACAATCTCAGGAAATGTATATTTGGACGGTCGTTCTTGGTGAACGGAATTTACATCTAACCGCCTTATATTATCTTTGTTGCCCCTAATAGTGGGGCCGCCTCCTGAGAAGCCGCCTGCAATGGTGTAGACGACTGCATCATCTGTATCAGAGCTGTCGGCCTGCTAATTCTTTTTGGCCGACTGCTTTTTTGAGGAATTGTTCCCCGTAGATTTCTTGACATAAGTGTCAAGATCACCTTGCTCAGCCAGGCGGTCCAGATACCGCATGAGACTGATGCAGTCATTGGTGTGATGACCAACGTCATCATGATAAGCACAAATTTTATCTTGGTTCCGGTTGTTTGCAGAACCCTTCATGGGGAGCGGCTTCTCAATTGAGATCCGTCCCTTGATTTCTTTTAGGATAAACTGGTTATCCTTGTTAAACGCATACTTTGGGGAGTATGGTTTGAATTCTTTTTTCTTTTTCTGGGCCGGCTGTTTAGAGGAGTCAGCCGCCCAGACCTCTTTTCTTTTCTCATCTTTGTTAGACGACTGTTGCTGTCGTCCTTCTCTTTTGTCGAACCTTTTCCCGTCCGACTGTTTTATCGTACAAAGATCAGTTGCCTGTATATAGGCTTCTGCTTCAATCAAGGCCTCTTGAAGAGTCGCCACCCTCTTTCGAACCAAATCAAATTTGAAGGTAGACCCGTGTTTGAGACCTCTGAAAAAGTCAGTATAGGCTACCTCATCCGGTAACCCTTGAATCTGTATTCTCATCAGGTTAAACCGCCTGATGTAAGAACGAAGCCCCTCCTTCTCCCCCTGCTGAATTGTTCCCAAATCAAGGGTCGTTTTCTTCGCAGGGATGTTCATGGCGAAGTTGGAG
Source organism: Chenopodium quinoa (assembly GCF_001683475.1). Taxonomy (NCBI): domain Eukaryota; kingdom Viridiplantae; phylum Streptophyta; class Magnoliopsida; order Caryophyllales; family Amaranthaceae; genus Chenopodium; species Chenopodium quinoa. Next base: position 1,774,260 of record NW_018744367.1, read on the forward strand.
GCAAATAGGTAAGCAAGCGTCCTGATGCTATTTACACAACCAACCGGCAGGTTGCCGAACCATTGCTGTGCGATTCCTTTGAGAGTCGCTGGGAAACACTTGCACCAAGTGGGATCATCCAACCCTTGAAGGTACATCAGGTTGGTGAATGCCATCAGATGGTCTTCTGGGTTAGTAGTGCCGTCATAGGCGCCTACTAGTACATTTTTCAATTTGGCCGGCTGAGCGGCTTCAGTAATTTCCTTGGAGAAGGCCGACGGCTGTTCACCAAGTCTAAGCAACCGTAGCTGCCAGTCCATAGGTTGGACGTTTTTTGCTGCAGGTCCACCAAACGGAGGTGGCTGCAAAAAAATACTGTTGTTGCGGCACAAATGGTAAGTTTGGTACCGCCTGGTCACTATGAAAGCCGGACTGACGGGAGGTGCCGCCTGACTGACTCTCATGGTACGACTGAGTATGCCTCATCGAGGCATTTCGCAAACTGTCTTGAAAGTTTGAAGTAGAGGCCGACTCTGACAATCGGTCATTCTTCTTCTGCTCTAGCAGTAGCCGAGCATCTGTGAATGTTTGCTTCGACCCGTCCGCCTGAATATGACGAACAGGTTTCCTATTTCCTATAGGATAACGGAATTTTGTGAAATCAAGGGCAGGTGGCTCCCGCTTCCTAGATTTAGGATGAGGAGTCGCCTCTCGCCCTTGAACTGGCTTCCTCTTCAGCAAAGTGGAGGGTTTCTTGGCCGACTGCTCCTTGACTGGAGCAGGCGGCTTCTTGTTGATCAACTCTTGAATCTCTCCCTTGAAGTCCCTCATGAAGGTCATGAGTTCGTTCCTTGTGATGGGAGCAGACCCATCAGTCGGCTGTTGCCGAACAGGCGGTGCGCCTGCTGGCTCGCTTCCTGTTTGTTGATGCTCCCGTTCCCTCATTTCGGAATGACGGGAACGTCGGGCCCTTAGGGTCCCGTCTGAAGCTGTATGAGCTTCAACTTCAAATTCACTTTCGGTATCATGGTCCGACTGAACTTGAGGGTCGTCTAGGGGACGCCTCTCTTCAGGAGTCGGTACAGACTTGGATGCCATCTCTGAAGTACTCTCCCCACAGACGGCGCCAAATGTTTCGGGGTTTTCTGATGTCCTGCGGGAGAGTTACAATTCCGAGACTGGAACCGGACGCCTGTACCTGCAAAATAACGGAGACTCCTGTGAGCTCCGCCTCCAACGGTCAAGTTAGTACCTGATTAAGGAGTGATAATGCGGAAATTAAAGTGATTAGGTCTCTCTAGGTGAGAGTGATTAACATAGGTAATCTGCTTTGTTAGCGAGATCAGCCGTTATTACTGTTTCGGGGTTTTCTGATGTCCTGCGGGAGAGTTACAATTCCGAGACTGGAACCGGACGCCTGTACCTGCAAAATAACGGAGACTCCTGTGAGCTCCGCCTCCAACGGTCAAGTTAGTACCTGATTAGGGAGTAATTAATGCGGAAATTAAAGTAATAAGGTCTCTCTAGGTGAGAGTGTTTAATGTAGGTAATCTGCTTTGTTAGCGAGATTAGCCGGTTATTACTGTGTGTAATTAATGTGTTTGTTCCGTAATGTTTTTCGTAAATTTATTCGTGTCCTCCTTAATGAGGATTAAGGGAGGTATTTATAACCTTGGGAAACGTGCCCATCCTAGGTTTAGGTAAACCTAGGGCCGATTGGGCTTCCCTCGGAAGTTGGGCCTGGGTGGCCGGGTTCTCCATTAGCCATGGAGTATGCCACATGTCGTGACATAACAGGTCCAAGGTGGACGAATAAGCGCGTGCCACGTGGCAAGTCCTGACGGTTCCAACTAGGAGACACTTGGCAGGACCTGATTGGTCCACTTGGCGCATTCCGATTGGTGGGAGCAAAATCCCCTAATCATTTGCCCTTCACAGGTGGCACGTGACTGGTCACGTGTTACCTGTGACAGGTGTCGCACAGCAACGGGCGACGGCCTGCTACAGGTTCAGTCGGCGAAAGGACGAGAGATTTTCCCGCCCAAATTTTGAATTCTGGAAGTGACCCTTCGCCTTCTCACTTCGCCTATATAAGGGAGAGTTGCCTTGAGTCATTTTCACACTTTGAGAACTATTTGAGAACATTCGGACCCCTGAACTTGCTCTGACATTTTGGACTTTTTCTGCCTACCGCCTGTTCTGACAAGCCGACTGCACAGGATTTTCAGAACTTCATCAACCGTCACTCGTTCAGGTAACTCAGTTCTCTTACTCTTAATTTTCTTTTTATTTTCTGAAATGGCACCACGGAAGCACACGACACGACCTAGGTTAGTGATCAGCCGGTCACCGGGGACGGCTGAATCTAGGACTAGGAGTGCCGCCTGCCCTTTTCCGGACCCATCTTTGCCCTTTATACAAAGTCCGACTGTATCTGTGTCTATGCAGAGCAGGATGGCCAGAACGAAAAAGACAGCTAGGATCTCAAATTCAGACGGCTCCTCCCACAAGGTGCCGATTAGTGAAACATCTGACCAGGCGCCAGATGTGGAAGTGAGACAAGGCGGCCTGGATGCCGGCAATTCTGTGGGGGGAGTCATAGTGACCCCTTCAAATTTAACAGTTAACAAATCTGCTCCTTTTCAAAGAGAGGAGGCGGGCCCCTCCGGGAGAGGGGAGGAGTCGTCATCTTCAGACTCGTCCGAGGAAGATTCCTCGTCAAGCTCTTCTGGCCATGCTTCTTTGGGTACAGAAGAGAAAAACAGCCGCCTGCAAGAGGCGAGACTTTCTCACGCAGTTGAGAAGGGGGACAATTGGGCGGAACCATCCGCCTCTTACCGAGAGCTAAATACCCCTACTATTGCACGGTACCTCGGGGCCGAATCACAACCATGCAAGAAAAAGTGGAGAGCTTTATTGCAAACCACACCATGGGCCCCGATTTTCTAGTGTTTGTGCCGGATCCAGAAGACACAGTCGTCTGGCCGGCTGGTTCCTGTTATGAAAGCTCCTGCTTTGGCTGCTATGAGGCGGCCATCAAGGCAGGGCTTCGCTTCCCATTACATCCGGCTGTTCAGCGGATTTTGGATGGGTATGAGTTGGGGTTATGGCAGTTAGCCCCAAACTCTTGGGTCAACGTACTCGGCTATGTGGCCGGGTGCGAATTGCACGGGGTGGAGCCGAGCTTCGAGGCTTTCGCCCATATGAACTATCTCAGCCGGACCCCTAAGACAGGCGGTACCGGCTGGTATCAATTGACAAGCCACAGGGGCTACCTCATGACAAGAGGTAAAGCAAACAAGTGGAAGGACTGGCGGAGCACCTTCCTCATCATTGAGAGTTCTGACATTGAGCAGAACAAGCGCTTCAATAGGTGGAACAGGAATCCGCCTCTTCTTGCAGGCGGCCGTAGCATGCCCCCTGTTCCCCCTAAGGCTAAGAAAGAGATCCTTGACAAAGGACTCTTTAAAGTAGAGTCGAGGGTCGACTCTACTTCAGGGGTACGAGAGCAAGTACCCCTGCACTGCGTCCCGAGCTTCAAGTGGCTCTATGACGAGTACTTTTTGGCCGCCTGTGGCCTCAGCAGTCGGTGCTCAAGAGGTAGTCGGCCTGTCGAATACTCTGTTGTTTCATACATTTGTTGTTTATCTTTTATTAACTTTGCTGTTTGTTTTTGCAGCTGACGCCATGAGCAAAATCACCGCCTCCAAGACTGCGGCGGCCATGTTGCGGGCCTCTATTATGCAACAAGCTTCAACCGACTCCCCCAAGAAGGGGGCACCCTTGGTGAGCTCCGAACCTTTCACCCTCTTTTTGGAGTGTTTATGCATATACTGACTTTTTTTTTTTCTTCTTTTTTAGACGGGTGCTCCAAGAGCTTCATCTTCCCAACAGTCGGACCCCAAGGCCCGGAAGACGACTTTTGGGAGCTCTCCTGGTTCTGCCAGGAAACAGGTGGCGGCTGAGAAACAACCGGCCACTTCTTCTAAAGCTCCAACTGGGCCGCCTAGAGGTATGAAGTTGTCCTTGTAAATTTTAGACTTGCTCCTTTTTTACTAAGTCTAATCCGTTTGTTTATGCTTGATGCAGCCGGCCCCTAGGGGCCTGACTTGGTAGAGATGGCCAAGTCTATGATCAGGGCAGTTCCTCCAGCTGAAAGGGAGGCGGTCAGGGGTGTCGGCACCCTTGATCTTGACGGGATTGCCGGGGTCCTTGCTGAGGTATACTTAGCATATTTTTGAGTATTTGATTTTCAGGACGCCTGTTTTCTTTTTGTTTGGAAACTGACGCTTGTTCCCCTTTTTACTTAGGCCCTGCTCCGAGTGAACGGCCTTCGCAAGCCGCTTGATCGGAAAAACAAAGAGGTAAAGGCTGCAAAAGCTATGGCCACCTCTGACTGTGATAAGGCAATGTTTCAAATTGCCCAAAATGAAGTACTGACCATTGATATTCTTTATTATCAGGCGCAGGCTACCGCCGCTGTTCGGGCTCAGTTAGAGGCGGCCCAGAAGAAGAATGACGAGCTGGAGGCGACCATCACAAATCTCCAGGCCGAGCTGAAACCTCTTCGCTTGAAAATGTACTCTTACGAAGCCATGGAGAAATCCTTGGCGAGCGTAAAGGAACGCCTGGTGACCCAGGAGAAGAGTCTTACCCAAGAGCTCTCGGAAAAGGCCGAGCAAGAGAAGAAAGAGCTGGTCCGGGAGATGATGGAAGACTCCGCTCAAATCCAGCGCATGACCTGGGGCCGCCTCTTCCCCAGTGCCGACTTTGCCTCTTGGGAAAGAACGTACCGCCAGTGCTCGGATGCATATAATCAACAGATCCTGGCGGCTGCTGAAGAAGAGGCGTTGGGGGAGGAGTCGGAGGAGGAGGAGCCGGTAGTGGCGCTTGTGCCGCTTGGGGTAAAGCATCAAAAAAGGATGCAGATGAAGCCGAGTCCAGCAAGAAGAGTGCTGACAAGGCGGCAGCTGCTAATACTGAACTGCCCCCTTCTTAAGCTTTATGTATTCTTTCCACGGCCTGCGTGCCGTTTGCTTTGTATTTACCCGGCCAGGGGGCCGGGGCTTTGAATATTTTGCTGGTCTTTAATGACCGGCTTATTTTTAATGAATTTTTGTTTTGCTTCAAATTTGTCTAAGTATTCCATATCTAATATCCAATTGTTTACTAGACCGACTGTTTTACATGGCCGAACGTTGCAGACAGGTACGGATAGTTAGTACGCCGCCTATGCCCCTGGACGACTGGTTGTCTGTTTCCAGGATAGACGATCAGTCGGCAATTATCCAATCGGTATTCGAATTATTTTGTCTGGATCCTTTTTAGGCAGGCGGGCCTGTCTTTTTGTAATTTTAACCAAGTAGAAAAGTGGTCTGACCAAGTAATTAAAGTATTACCTAGTCGCCAAGGAATTGAGTAGTAGAGAAAACAAGCGGCGGGCACCGGTTGTTTCCCTTTATTGCCAATGTTGTTGGCTTTTAACTCATAATTTTTTAACCTAGCGAGAGTAGTGATTGAGGGCCTCTGCTTGTTAAAACAGGCGGACGACTCATACCTTTTAGGCTCCATACTAAGTTTGAGTGACTATTAAGTTAACATAGGAGTTACTTAGTCTTCGTCACAATCTAGATTGAGTAGTAGAGGTACCAGGCGGCGGAGGACAGCTGATCCCCTTGATTCGCCAATGTTTGTTGGCTATTAACTCAATAGGTTACCTAGTAGGAATAGGGGTTTGAGTGCCCCTGTTTGTTAAAAACAGGCGGACGACTCAAACCTTTCAGGTTCCATACCAAATTTGAGGGAGTGACTTATGAGATAACGTTGGAGTTACTCAGTCGCCGTCACTTTTGTTTGAGAAGTAGAGGTACCAGGCGGCGAAGGCCGGCTAGACCCCTTGATTCGCCAATGTTTGTTGGCTATTAACTCAATAGGTACCCCCTGTATTTATCCCAAGTAATACAGGCGGTCATCTGACTCAGATGTCAACTGCTACCACTGGTTTGGTTAGTGATAGAGTTATCCTTGTCTCAAAACGGCTACGTGGTTGCCCTTGGGGACAGTCGTATAGGTGTCGTGTAATTAGTTTATAGAACAATGTTCCACCCAAAAGGGAGCTGCTCTCTGCGACGAATTTCATCCGAATGGATGCCGTCGGACGCCTGCTATGATGTTGGGACAGGTCGTATTAGTTTTGTAGATTTGATCAGTTGGCTTGGCGCCCGGTCTGATCATTCGGCCTGTGGCCTTGGTAAGTTCTTGGTGAACGTAGGTGCTAAGTAAAAGGAGGGTAGCCGCCTGTTAGGCACAGGGTCGGCCAGGCCCTAATCTTTTTAGCTAAGTATTGTGAGTAAAATACTCAATGGAGAGTAGCCGACTGTAAAGGTACAGACGGCATGCCCCTCTGAAGATAGAGTGAAAAACTCAATGGAGAGTAGCCGACTGTGAAGGTACAGACGGCATGCCCCTCGTAGTACAAAATTGAATAGTAAGTGCAAACTTTTATTAAGTAGCTCTTGACTATTTGCATCATTCAAAAGAAATATTTCTTAAGATTATCTACATTCCAAGTTCGAGGCAACGGTTGTCCGTCTGGTGTTTCCAGACGGTAGGTACCGTCCCTGACTTCCTCATAGATTCGGTAGGGTCCTTCCCAGTTGGGAGTTAGTTTGCCAGACTCATTAGCCCTACCAACTGCTTCCATTTTTCTAAGTACAAAGTCCCCTATTTTGAGTGGACGCCTGTGTACTTTTTTGTTGTATGATCTAGTCATTCTCAGGCGATAGATTTCATGGCGCAAGACAGCATTGCCCCTTTTTTCAGGAAGTGAGTCTAATGCCAGGCGCATGGCTTCCCAGTTTGCCTCTTCGTCATATAGCATTACTCGAAGAGTCGGCTCGTAGTGTTCTATTGGAAGAACAGTTTCCGCACCATAAGTTAGGAGGAATGGAGTTTCTCCAGTCGCCCCTTTTTCAGTCGTCCTAATGGCCCAGAGAGCATGTGGTAGTTCATCCGCCCATAGGCCGCCTGCTCGTTCAATCTTTTTCTTGAGACCGTCTGAGATGATTTTATTAAAGGCTTCTACCTGGCCGTTTGCTTGTGGACGCCCGACAAATGCAAAGTAGTTTGCAATTCCTTGGTCACCCAACCAGCTTTTGAGAACAGGCGTCTCAAATTGGGGACCATTATCAAAAACTATAGACATGGGAACCCCGAACCGAGTGATGATATTTTTCCAAATGAATGAAATTACATCTTTCGTCTTGATTCCCTTTACAGCCTCCGCCTCTACCCATTTAGTGAAGTAGTCGACGGCAACAAGTATGTACCTCCTTCCGCCTGTAGCAGGCGTATATGGACCCAGAATGTCCATGCCCCACTTAGCAAACGGTAGTGGGCTGTGAATGGTAGTGAGGTCAGTAGCCGGACGGTGAATTAGTTTGCCAAACCTTTGGCACTTGTCACATTTTTTCACCATCTCCATTGCATCTGCTTCCAAAGTAGGCCAAAAGTAGCCCTGCCGCCTTGCCCTTTGAGCAAGCATCCTACCACCTATATGAGAAGCACAGTAACCAGAGTGAAGATCATCTAGTATCTCTCGTCCCTTTTCTAGAGTAACACACTTTAAGAAGGGTTGAAGGTACCCCCTCTTGTGAAGTTCTCCCTTTATCATTTCAAAACAGGTGGCTCGTTTTTTCAGTGCTGCCGCCTGTTGAGGATCATCCGGCAGTGTGCCGTTTGTCAGATATGCCCTGATTGAATTCATCCAGGTTGAGCTTCTGTCTAGGGTTCCAATAGGGTTTTCCTCGATGCTTCTCTTCTCCATTACTTCCCAAAAAACAGTTCGAGGAGTATCGGAGGAGGCGGATGATGCTAATTTTGACAGTGCATCCGCCTGGTTGTTTTCTGATCTCGGCACTTGGATCAGATGGAAATCCTCAAGGGAGCCGACTGCTTGTCGGACCGCCTGTAAATACTTGATCATGGCCGGATGGGTTGCTTCGTATTCGCCATTGTACTGACTCACTATCAATTGTGAATCGGAACAGGCGTCTATTTTTCTCGCCCCTGCCGCCTTGCACATGCGGATCCCGGCTAGTAAAGCTTCATATTCTGCCTCATTGTTTGAAGCCTGAAAACTGAAGCGTAGAGCATACTCGTACCTGTCGCCCTCTGGTGACTGACATATGACGTCTGCTCCACAACCATTTGAAGTAGAGCTTCCGTCCACATATACCTTCCATACTTGGTCTGGAACTTGAGAGTCAGGAGGACGAGTCATCTCTACAATAAAGTCAGCAAAGGCTTGCCCCTTCACTGCTTTTCTAGGCTCGAAAGTAACTTCGAGGCTCTGTATTTCTATGGCCCATTTGATCATTCGGCCTGACGACTCCATGATGGTCAGTGGCCGCTTGATAGGTTGGTCTGTATACACGACGACTGCATGTGCCAAAAAGTAGGGCTTCAATTTTTTAACAGCCATGAAGAGTGCAAGACCAAATTTCTCCACTAGGGGATACCTCAACTCGGTATTTTTCAGTACGTGACTGACAAAGTAGACCGGGAGCTGACAGCCGTCCCTTTCAGCAAGGAGAACAGCGCTTAACGCATGATCAGAGACGGCCAGGTACATGTAGAGAACCTCTTTGGGCAAAGGGCTGACCAGCCTCGGCAAGGAATGCAAGTGAACTTTTAATTTCTGGAAGGCTGCCTCAGCATCCGGCCCCCATTCAAACCTTGCCTTTTTCTTAATTGCCTGGAAAAAGTATAGGCATTTGTCGCCTGATCGGCTTAGAAATCTTCCCAAGGCCGCCAGACAACCTGTTAACTTCTGAACCTCTCGGATGGTACGAGGCGACTGCATGTCAATGACCGCCTGCACCTTCTCAGGGTTTGCCTCTATTCCTCTCTGATTGATAAGGAATCCGAGAAATTTCCCAGACTCAACTCCAAATACACATTTCTTGGGATTGAGCATGACATGGTGCCGCCTGAGTGTGGAGAAAGTTTCTCGGAGGTCCGACAGATGATCTTTCTGAAGTTTAGTCTTGACAATCATATCATCAATATATGCCTCGACGTTTCTCCCAATCTGATCAAAGAACACAGTGTTTATCATTCGTTGGAAGGTAGCCGGGGCATTCTTAAGACCAAACGGCATGACCGTGTAACAGTATAACCCCTGATCAGTGACGAAGGCCGTCTTCTCCTGATCTTTCTTCCATAAAGGAATTTGATGGAAACCAGAATAGGCGTCCATGAAACTCATCAAGGCATGGCCGGCTGTTGAGTCGACCAGGTTATCAATTTTAGGCAGAGGGTAACTGTCTTTGAGGCACGCCTTGTTTAAGTCTGTGTAGTCTACACACATTCGCCAGGTGCCATTCGGCTTTTTAACAAGCACCACATTTGCAACCTAGTCTGGGAAGTAACATTGCCGAATGAACCCTGCATCAAGTAATTTTTTAACTTCGGCGGCTGCCGCCTGACTTCTTTCTTCGCAATGGTTCCGCTTCTTTTGCCGTACCGGCTCTTTTTCGGATCCACGGCGAGTTTATGTACCGCCAGATCAGGACTAATGCCTGGCATTTCATGGACTTCAAATGCAAAGATGTCCTTGTATTCTTTCAATAGGTTGTGAAAGTCGTTACCAAGGTTTCTCAGAGCAGCCGTCCCAACTTTGACTGTTCGGTCAGGACGTGAGTCGTCTAAGATCAGGTCCGCATGCTCACCAGCCGGTTGAGGGCGGAACTCATCTGGCCGCTCCTCTGCCAATGATTGCTATTTTCTTGCTTTTCTTGCGGACTCTGTCTAGGACGCCTTTCTCTTTTTGCCGCCTGCTTCTTGAACAGGCGCACTCTCCTTGACATTGTCAAGGTCTGTTTTTTCACCACTTGACCCAGTGGCCATAACAGTGGGCTTGACATCCGAGAGATAGCACTCTCGGGCCATCCTCTGATCTCCCCTTAGGGAGCCGACTGTTCCATTATCCCTCTCAAACTTGAGCAACATAAGAGACGGGATTATAACAGCCTTGGAATTATTCAGGGTTGGTCGACCCAGAATCATGTTGTAGGCCGAGAGTTCCTCTACTACTAGGAACCGGACTACCATGTGTCGTCCTTCCCCTTTTTCGCCCAGGCGAATGGGTAAATCTACTCGTCCCAGTGGGTGGACGACTCCTCCTCCAAACCCCACTAAAGGGTGGGAGGCCGGATGTATGCAGTCAGTCTGATATTTCAGTTTCGACAGACATTTGCTGCTGATGAGATCTGAGGAGCTCCCGGTATCTATGAGGATTCGGCCAACTCTCTGGTTGGCCACTTTACATTCAATAACGAGAGGGTCGTCATGCGGCCCCCTTACCCCTCCTAGATCCTCTTCAGTGATGACAATCTCAGGAAATGTATATTTGGACGGCCGTTCTTGGTGAACGGAATTTACATCTAACCGCCTTATATTATCTTTGTTGCCCCTAATAGTGGGGCCGCCTCCTGAGAAGCCGCCTGCAATGGTGTAGACGACTGCATCATCTGTATCGGAACTGTCGGCCTGTTGATTCTTTTTGGCCGACTGCTTTTTTGAGGAATTGTTCCCCGTAGATTTCTTGACATAAGTGTCAAGATCACCTTGCTCAGCCAGGCGGTCCAGATACCGCATGAGACTGATGCAGTCATTGGTGTGATGACCAACGTCATCATGATAAGCACAAATTTTATCTTGGTTCCGGTTGTTTGCAGAACCCTTCATGGGGACCGGCTTCTCTATTGAGATCCGTCCCTTGATTTCTTTTAGGATAAACTGGTTATCCTTGTTAAACGCATACTTTGGGGAGTATGGTTTGAATTCTTTTTTCTTTTTCTGGGCCGGCTGTTTAGAGGAATCAGCCGCCCAGACCTCTTTTCTTTTCTCATCTTTGTTAGACGACTGTTTCTGTCGTCCTTCTCTTTTGTCGAACCTTTTCCCGTCCGACTGTTTTATCGTACAAAGATCAGTCGCCTGTATATAGGCTTCTGCTTCAATCAAGGCCTCTGGAAGAGTCGCCACCCTTTTTCGAACCAAATCAAATTTGAAGGTAGACCTGTCTTTGAGACCTCTGAAAAAGTCAGTATAAGCTACCTCATCCGGTAACCCTTGAATCTGTATTCTCATCAGGTTAAACCGCCTGATGTAAGAACGAAGTCCCTCCTTCTCGCCCTGCTGAATTGTTCCCAAATCAAGGGTCGTTTTCTTCGCAGGGATGTTCATGGCGAAGTTGGAGGCAAATAAGTAAGCAAGCGTCCTGAAGCTATTTACACAACCAGTCGGCAGGTTGCCGAACCATTGCTGTGCGATTCCTTTGAGAGTCGCTGGGAAACACTTGCACCAAGTGGGATCATCCAACCCTTGAAGGTACATCAGGTTGGTGAATGCCATCAGATGGTCTTCTGGGTTAGTAGTGCCGCTATAGGCGCCTACTAGTACATTTTTCACTTTGGCCGGCTGAGCGGCTTCAGTAATTTCCTTGGAGAAGGCCGACGGCTGTTCACCAAGTCTAAGCAACCGTAGCTGCCAGTCCATAGGTTGGACGTTTTTTGCTGCAGGTCCACCAAATGGAGGTGGCTGCAAAAAATACTGTTGTTGCGGCACAAAGGGTAAGTTTGGTACCGCCTGAGCACTATGAAAGCCGGACTGACGGGAGGTGCCGCCTGACTGACTCTCATGGTACGACTGAGTATGCCTCATCGAGGCTTTCGCAAACTGTCTTGAAAGTTTGAAGTAGAGGCCGACTCTGACAATCGGTCACTCTTCTTCTGCTCTAGCAGTAGCCGAGCATCTGTGAATGTTTGCTTCGACCCGTCCGCCTGAATATGACGAACAGGTTTCCTATTTCCTGTAGGATAACGGAATTTTGTGAAATTAAGGGCAGGTGGCTCCCGCTTCCTAGATTTAGGATGAGGAGTCGCCTCTCGCCCTTGCACTGGCTTCCTTTTCAGTGAAGTGGAGGGTTTCTTAGCCGACTGCTCCTTAAATGGAGCAGTCGACTTCTTGTTGATCAACTCTTGAATCTCTCCCTTGAAGTCCCTCATGAAGGTCATGAGTTTTTTCCTTGTGATGGGAGCAGACCCATCAGTCGGCTGTTGCCGAACAGGCGGTGCGCCTGCTGGCTCGCTTCCTGTTTGAAGATGCTCCCGTTCCCTCCTATCGGTATGACGGGTACGTCGGGCCCTTAGGGTCCCGTCTGAAGCTGTATGAGCTTCAACTTCAAATTCACTTTCGGTATCATGGTCCGACTGAACTTGAGGGTTGTCTAGGGGACGCCTCTCTTCAGGAGTCGGTACAGAATTGGATGCCATCTCTGAAGTACTCTCCCCACAGACGGCGCCAGATGTTTCGGGGTTTTCTGATGTCCTGCGGGAGAGTTACAATTCCGAGACTGGAACCGGACGCCTGTACCTGCAAAATAACGGAGACTCCTGTGAGCTCCGCCTCCAACGGTCAAGTTAGTACCTGATTAGGGAGTAATTAATGCGGAAATTAAAGTAATAAGGTCTCTCTAGGTGAGAGTGTTTAATGTAGGTAATCTGCTTTGTTAGCGAGATCAGCCGGTTATTACTGTGTGTAATTAATGTGTTTGTTCCGTAATGTTTTTCGTAAATTTCTTCGTGTCCTCCTTAATGAGGATTAAGGGAGGTATTTATAACCTTGGGAAACGTGCCCATCCTAGGTTTAGGTAAACCTAGGGCCGATTGGGCTTCCCTCGGAAGTTGGGCCTGGGTGGCCGGGTTCTCCATTAGCCATGGAGTATGCCACATGTCGTGACATAACAGGTCCAAGGTGGACGAATAAGCGCGTGCCACGTGGCAAGTCCTGACGGTTCCAACTAGGAGACACTTGGCAGGACCTGATTGGTCCACTTGGCGCATTCCGATTGGTGGGAGCAAAATCCCCTAATCAATTACTGTGTGTAATTAATGTGTTTTTCCGTAATGTTTCTGTTCTCTTTTTTTGTGTGTGTCCTCTTCCCTTAATGAGGATTAAGGGAGGTATTTATAACCTTGGGAAACGTGCCCATCCTAGGTTTAGGTAAACCTAGGGCCGATTGGGCTTCCCTCGGAAGTTGGGCCTGGGTGGCCGGGTTCTCCATTAGGCATGGAGTATGCCACATGTCGTGACATAACAGGTCCAAGGTGGACGAATAAGCGCGTGCCACGTGGCAAGCCCTGACAGTTCCAACTAGGAGACACTTGGCAGAACCTGATTGGTCCACGTGGCGCATTCCGATTGGTGGGAGCAAAATCCCCTAATCACACCTGATCAGGGGCTATCTGCATAGTGGGGCAAAGAATCGGCATCTGTCTAGTTCGGCGGCAATCATTATTATGATTGATTAACTTTGAAAATGTCATACCGCCCAAGGTATCAAAATTTTCTAAGTTAATCAAGTCCATCTCTCATTAGAACTAGACAAGATGTCGACCCAGCAAGCTTCGAGGGTCTAACTTTCAAAAGGAACAATCCCTCCTGAAAAGAGAGATTACTCCTTCCGAGGGGAAAATGTTTAGGGTAAAATTACCCATGACAATCGGACCAATCTGGACCTGCCACATGTCCACCACGTGGGCCAATCAGTGTCCGCCACTTGTCACCCTAAGAAGTCCAACATGGACTAATCAGGCCACGCCATGTGGCCCATTATCCGCCAACCTGGAAAACAACCACCTAGGCCCAATTTCCAAGGGAAGCTCAGTCAGCCCTAGGTTAACCTAAACCTAGTTTTTGACACGTTTCCCAAGGTTATAAATACTCTAATTAATCCTCATTAAAGGGGATTCAGCAATTAACTACTCTCACCTAGAGAACCTAAAACACACTGATCACTCCTCCCCTAGAGGAACCCGATCTCCCAACCTTTACTTTTTCCGCATTTATTACTCCTCAAACAAGTACTAACTTGACCGTCGGAGGCGGAACTCCCACCACAAGGAGTCTTCGTTGTTTTGCAAGTACAGGCGCAAGGATACCAGTCCCGGAATTGTAACTCTCGCGCAGGACATCAGAAAACCCCGAAACAGCACGGAATCTAACCTATTGGCATTGATAATTTGACAAATGTTTTTCTTGGATTTTACTCATGAATTTATTGCTTCCTCTATACACAAGAGTGTTCGTGTATGGCGATGTATGATGTCATATTCCAGTGAAAGTGGTCGGAAATCGTATTTTGGTTGTAATTTAAAATGTTAGATGAATTTTTCGGTTGTAATTTGCAAAAATGAATTTAAATGGTTGTGACCCTGTATACTTTTATTGGTTGTAATTGACAAATTTTCCATAAATTTATAATTAGTATAAAAAAATATTTCTTAAAAAAAACAAAAACAAAAACAAATGGCTTTTTTGACACTATTTTTTATTTCAGTTTTTTGTTTTTTTGAAAACCAAAAACCAACAAAAGAAACAAGAAAAAAGTGTTTCTAATATTTTGTTGTCAGTTTTTTAAATTATCAGATTTTAATAAGTTTGAGTAATTTTTTATTCATTATAAAATATATATCATATGATTTTGAAATTAAAAAAAAAAAACCAAAAAAACATAAAACCGAAACAATGCCAAACAGAAAAATGAGGGAAGAAAATAGAGAAGAGCGGGAGTAGAAAATAGAAATAATCTGGAGTATTCTAGTATCATCTTCCTCAACTACAAAGCTTGGAATCTGCCTTCATAATCTACTCTTTCTACAATCTACCTTTCTTTCTCTTTACCTTTTGCTCTCCAAGGTATTCATTGCTTTTATTTCCCTATTAATTTCCGTTTATTCTTAGTTTCTTACACTTTGATTTCGAATTTTGTGATTTCTTATCTTTAATTTCTTACCCTTTTAGATTTTGGCAACAATGTGTGATAATTATTTACAATTTTACTTTCGGATTACAATTTGTATAGCCTAGTAATTTTTTCTTGATTTGTTACCAATTTTAACCCAAAATTTGAAACAAATTTGGATAATTGAATTGTGCAGTTGCCTGTTTGATCTTTTGTTAGTGATAATTGTTTGTATCAGCTTCGTTGGGTTTAATTTTGTTGAATTTTTCAATATATGATTTGGGTTATTATTATAATTATTATTTTTAAATAATTCGTCAAATCTTTGTTTAGGTGTATCATATTTAAGTAAAATTCTTGCAAAATTACCTTCTTTTTAGCTAGGTTGTTTAACCATGTCCGAATATTTCTTTCCTGTTTTGTGGGGTGGTATGCAGAGGCGGTCGGCTCGGTGGGAGCGAGGGTTTAGTTTGTATATTCTGGGGTTGGGGAGAGGGGGGGGGGCAGTGGGACATATGGATTTGCATTGGTTTGTATATGATCTGGTTATTGTTGTTGTATAGTGGTGGTTATACTTAATGCATTTGGTACTCGAATTGATGCATGTATGAATAGATAAGACGATAAATGTTCGTTATGCATAATCTTCGGTAAATTGGATATTGACATTCAGCAGTCGTTACGTAGGGTTTTAAATTGATTGTTGGAAAGTGAAGAGGAGGAAACCTTGATCAGTTGCATTTCAAGCAAGTTGTCTATAGAAGCTTACATTGAAAGATGGATATTGGTGGAAGAAGGGTTTCGAGGGGTATGCTGCCTTTATTGGCTTTGCATACCGTGAGCGAGTATTACAGGCTTCAGCGAAAACCTCCTGTGACTGCTGGATTGTTGGCTGCTAATACTCTCATCTATCTAAGGCCTGCTTTCCTGGAGTCTATCCTCCCCCATATCAATGAGGTTTGGTTCAATGCGCACTTAATCCTTAAGGTACACTGTTTCACATGATTACCAAGCTTTTTTTTCTTTTCCTTCATGTATTGTTGTTTATCACACGACCCGACCACCCAAGAAAATCTTTTAACTGTTCTCATTGTTCATCCTAACTTTTGCTGCTTACATTTATATGAGTTGCTGCATGATTTTTATCTTGCTGTTTTTTAACTTTCAAGCTCTAAAACTTGTGCTTGATACTAATTTTCCTGAAGTGAATAGAATACTAGTCTCTAGTTCTCTAGAACTTGTTTGTGGTTCTTGTTGGAAAAACTAAATAAATTAACTGAGTGGGGGGTGTGGAAATGTAAACACAAAATTTTTCTGCACCACTGCGTTGCTTTGTTTTTCCTGACATAAAACTCACATGGGTTTTTGAGTGTGGATTTATTGACTTATATATTCATGATGGGTATGGTTACGGGATTTACGGCCAGGGGAAAGGAAGTGCTATCATTTTAACTAACAGTGTAGCAGATGCTTGCCACTAAAAAACTTGTATACAACAACCACGATGCCTTAGTCTCAAAGTGATAACTTGAATCGTCATAAGGATCCATTATGAAAAGTGAAACAAGAAAAGTATAGGGAGAATGACCAACTTGTATAAAAGAAATAAATTGACCAACAAGCTGACTCTTGGAAGAAGCCTCAAGATACCGAGGCTTGAACTTCTAAATCTGATCAGGATTTACTATGACAGAATTCGAAAGGACCTATTACTCTGTATCTATCCTCTAACTATTAGAATAGTGGGTTGTTAACTTGTTACCATAACTGGTACTAGTGGTTACTACTCCACATGTAAGAAGTGGGTTGAATCTTCGTGGATATAGGAGCCATAAGCCCATAACAGCATAACTATAACTTAAATACTTAATAAGCTGGTAGTTTCCTGCCACCTACTACAACTAGCATCTAATCGCAAGAGTTACCAATGTTACTATGACCGAATTAGAAAGTACCTATTAGTAATTAACTACCATTGGGTTATTAACTTGTTACCATAACTGGTATTAGTGGGTACTCCCCATGTTAAAAGTGGGTTGAATCTTGAATCCTCGTGAAATATAGGAGCCATAACCATAACTTAAAGTTGGTTGTTGCATGTCACTTACTAGTAGGCGGTTTATCAAGTGACGGTGTTAGGTTGTTTCTGCCACTAAGAAGGGAAAATGATTATGACACTGTAGGATACAGAAAACATGATGCTTGTCCCATCTGTCATTGATTGTTTTCATGTCCATGCCTAGGTCCAAGGATATTGGCTTGTGCATCCAATTGAATGTTGGTCATTGAAGGTTGAGGATATTAAAGGAATTCTTTGTCAGCTGTATTTTTGGGTTTTTGTTAATTGGTTACCACCTTCATTTTTAGCCTTGTCAATAATTTGGTTTGCTTTCACTAAAGTTAAGTAATGATATGATGACAGTGGAATATGATGAAAGTGTCCATGCCAAAAAACCTTAGCTGCTGATATTGTCCCTCTTGCTGCTGCTGCTGTTGTTCATCTTTTTTGTACTTGGTGTACAGCTTAATACTTCATAAAGGCTCTCAAGATTGACAATAATGATCTAATTTTGATACTGTTACTTATAACCTGTTTCACAGGATAGATGCTTTAACCCATCTTCCATCTTTTTTGATTTGCACCCTTTAATTTTAAATACTGGTTTTACTGTTTAGACTACCTAGGGTGTCACGATTGGTAGATTTGTTGCTCCCTGTTTAAGGTATTTGGGGATCTGAATGTTTATTGCAGTGTTGAAGGTAGAAGATGGTTTTGTATTCAAGATTTGGGAGATGGGTGTCTCTCCTTACTTTGAATGTTGCTTTGGGGTGTTTGTGGGAAATGGTTGCGGCATTACTTTTTAATTTGAGTCTCTTTGACAAAGTGTCATTTAGAGCAGACTTAAGTTATGCAAAAATGGGTGAACAATGATGGTGCATTTTTGTCTATGGAAGCTCATTTGTTAGGTATGCTTTATGTTCTTTGACTTCTTTATGTTGGTTGGGTTTAAAAAAGGGAGGTCAATATCTATGGTTTTTTGTAAGGATGTATTTTGTTGGGGGGGGGGGGGGGTTTCATCTCCCACATCTGTTCCACCTTTGCACATATCAATACATCATGATGCCCTTGTGTTTGCTTGCTTTCTATGTTGGGATCACTTAGGATCTGCTACGAAGGTCTTGCATTTGTAGTAAGATAGAGGGGCTTATTTTCATGTTTAAGGTTCTGGCTCTTGATTTATTTCATGCATAAGGTTTTATGATATTACAGGTTAAGTAGATGATTAGGGAGGGATGGTTAGTCCCTTCATCTCCCCCAGGTGTGACCTGGGTTCAACTCCTCATCCCTCCCCCCCCCCCCTGTGATGAAGGGGATTCCCCTGTATCTTACCTTTTTTTTAAAAAAAAAAGGATTAGTAACATTTAGTTTTAGGAAAAGTTTCAGGTTTTTTGGGGTATGCCAAAATTCTACTTTGATGACCTGTTTTATGCTTTCAAATTATTTTGGCATTTAAATTTATTTCATTGAACATGAAAGATGTTGGAATGCCTTGAATCTGGTGCAAGCTACTCAGCATGGGGGTCTCACTTATTTTGGCCTCGTCCATTCTGTTTCGGGGAGTAAAACAATAATTTTCCTTCCTTTTGGCCATCTTTCTGGATGTTTGTCTCACATGTTATTTTTTTCATTGTAATGTGACTCATTGTCTTTGGGATCTTATCTGCATGGGAACTCCTGGCCAGAGTTAAAGTAGTGACTTGGCATAGTAATACTCTCTTCTGCCAAAATTTCAGGTCTTCAAACCTATAGATCCCCGTCCTCCCAACTTGAATTTGTCAAAACTTATAAATGTAGTTGCTGCTGAGAAATTTATTTTTCGGCAGGAACTTGATGTTAAAGGGATTTATCTTTTATCTTCTTATGTAGATGCACGCAAAGGACGACTGCTAATTGGATACAGCTTCCATTTCTGTTTTTCTTTTCATTTTTTTGGCTTGTCAAGATATGTGGTTTCATATTTACTTGAGCAGAACATCCATTTACACTAGACATGGACTATCTTTAGGCTATCATTTATCTGTTAAGTTACTCACATTTTATATAGTAATGACTGAAATAACCTATCTGTTTTTTCTTTGATTTTTACAGTATAAGGATCTTAAACGCTTCTTTTTGTCACCATTTTATCACATGGGTGAATCTCACTTGGTTTACAATATGTTATCCCTTCTATGGAAAGGGATCCAATTGGAGACTTCAATGGGAAGTGTTGAATTCGCCACTATGGTTGCTACATTACTCACCATGTCGCAGGGAATAACCTTACTGTTGTCCAAGTCCCTCTTGTTATTTGATTACCAGAAAGCATATTACTCTGAATTTGCAGTGGGATTTTCTGGCGTCCTCTTTGCCATGAAAGTTGTTCTCAATGCCCAGTCAGATGACTACACATTCGTGCATGGCATTCTTGTACCTTCACGTCATGCTGCATGGGCTGAATTGATTCTCATTCAGATGTTTGTACCAGGTGTCTCGTTTCTTGGTCATCTTGGTGGGATATTGGCTGGGATTCTTTATCTGCACTTGAAGCGATCATATTCAGGTCCTAACCCTTTGAGATCTGTCGTTAGAAGTCTTTCTGGTGTATTTAGCTGGACCTTGAGATTTTTCCGGGGCTTAATACGGCCGAGAAGGTATTCTGGCAGAGGAGCTGTAGGGAGAGGAGAGAGAAGCAATGTGACTGGAGTTTGGAGATGTCCTGCTTGTACATTTGACAATTCAGTTTTGCTGTCTGTGTGTGAGATGTGTGGGACTGGTATAGATGGGAGTGACTTTGCGTCAAATTTGCAGAATAACCTCTCTCTAGATGAGTTGCGGCGCAGAAGGCTTGAAAGATTTAGCTCTAGCAGATAGCATTCCAGTGAGTTGATATTTGATAGCCAATTAGCCATATATGTAAGTATGTTACCCTAGGAAGAAAACTTGGATATGGAGACTTACAAACTGACTACTGAGTACATCTGAAGACAGATCAATTCTGATGCTTATTGCTTAGTCAACTTTTTAGTTTCCCATCAAACGTTTGTACATACGTATATAGAATTAATTTGGTTTATATATGAATGAATATTCTTGAGTGATTTGGCCTTTGTACCACATAACCACTAGGGCTGTCATAACCTTTTTGGAGGTCATGTGCAATAAGGAGTATAAAATTTGGCCTTTTATTCAAATTAACATTAGAAAATAAATATTGGTACATATTTTTAAATTGTGAATGCATAAAGCTTTGCTTTAAGCTATTTATACTTGCGACTTATTTTTATTTATTTTATTTTAACAAAAAATAAATAAATAAAAAAAAACCACTGTTTTACCCCACCCTTAAAAGAACAAATTATAAATTCATGTTGTATTTACCAAAAACGAAATGTCAAGGCATTAGTTATGTTAGAATATGAAATAATTGAAATGCACAAGGAAATACGTACATTAATAGTTGTGAAAAAGGGAGTTTTTTTTTTGGAAAAATAAGGTACAATGGGACTTGAATAGTTGACCATTTCTGTGTACTTAGGACTTTGTAAATGTTTATTAAATGCAATATAAATTATTTATATGTTTCTACTAACTAGGGTGGCTAACGTTTACGCGTCATAGCTAGCTATGTCGGGGAGGTTTTTTGGTTAGGTGTTATGGTATAACTTTAGCTGTTAGTAGCGTTCATTACGCAAAATATGTAAGCAAATATTTTTAGGGGTATAAATGTTAAGAGTTTAAAAAAAAATACAATTAACATTAATGAGGGAAAATGTGTAAATGAACATTTTAGAAGCATAACCGTTTCAACATCATTCATAAAGTGTGATTATACTTTTAAAAGAGGTAAATATGTAAATAAACTTTCTTAGAGACATAATCGTCTCATCACTATTCATAAGAGTTTCCTTTTACTAATAAAAAAAAAAAAAGGTAGGGATTTGAGGGCTCAATCAAACTTGGGCCCTGTGCTGCTGCATGGGATGCACCTGCTAAAGGCTAGCCTTGATAGCCACCAGCCCACCATTATAAGAACCAAGTAAACATTGATATGTTAAGTTGTTAACTTCTACTCTATTAAAATAATACACTAGTAGCTGTCTCATTCAATGACTGAGTTACCTTAGTTTATTAAGAATTTTTATGTGGCAATTACTTTATTAAGAAATTGTATTGAATGAGTAGGTAACTTTGTCTTCCTACATACGGGATGGAGGAAGATTAAAGAGAATTTATAGGGGATATTACCTACACAAAAAATGAAACAATTTCAAAGTAGCAAACTACTAGTATAAAGAAAAAATGGAACAATATCTCGAAAATCACATGGATATTTTTTTTTTTTTTGTAAGAAAATCACATGGAATATAATTGCATGTCATAATAAGCACAAACTAATTCATATGAGCACAATGTTATAAACAAAGGCTTAAATTTCGAAGTAAGATATAACATGTTACGAACACCAAAAACCTACTAATATTGAGTTATCATTCCTTATAAAAACTCAACCATATCAAGAAGTGTTAAAAATTAACCCGATTAATCAGATCCAATTTGACTAGAATCCGATTTAAATTTCGACTTATATGGATACAATAATTTAGCATGAATTAACTTTAAAATGCACTTGGTCCGGTTTTACCGAACTCAACCAAGTACTTGAATTGTCACCTCTGTACATATATGACGACTACGCTTTTCCCAGAACAAATAGCTCACAGTTACGCCAAGTAAGTACTCTCTCTGTTTCATAATAATGTTCTGTTTACGTAAATCGATGTAAGTCTTTATCCATCTTTGACCGCAAATATCTTTAATCTCACACTAACAAAAATTATAAAAGTTAGATATTAATAATCTATATTTCTTTTTATAGATTGAGAAAAATTTAAAAGATTCTCTCTTGTTTTTTAAAAGTCAAAGATTCCAAATAGAAACATTATATTGTGGAAAGGAAAGAGTACCTTTAAAGGCTTAGCTACCACATTTCTTTCTGGCGCGGTGAAATAAGTCAGCACAAAAGCAGTTGAGAAATGAGAAAAAGCCAAAACAAAATTCTGTGCATTTAAAATTACATCCCATAAAATCAGTTATCATTCATTCGTAATCGTAGCTCACCTTCTCCCATCTAATCTTTCTTCTCTCTCATCATTTAAAACTATCTCTCTCTCTCTCTCCTCTCTATTAATCACACAAACAATTAATCAATCACACCCAGAATTTCATTTCAATTCAATACAATACAGTATAATTTATTAAATCAAATTATAAATCAAATTAAATAATATAATTCTATAGAATGCCAACTCAACCCCAAGTCAAACACGCTGCTTTACCCCCAATTTTCCGCCGATTTTTCTACTGATTTTACCAAATTAATCCCAAAACTAACAACTGGGTTTTGCTCAAAATCAATTTTTGAGAAATGGGGAATCGATTTATTTGTATGTCTAAGAAAGATACCAAAATTAATGGATCAAAAAGTAGGAGAATGGGTAGTAAGTCTCAGAGAAAGTTGCTTGAAGATGAAGAAGTTGCATTACATAGAAGAGCTTTATCAATGGCGCTTCATCAACATCAGTTGTCTCAGAGATTTGATCCTGGTTCTATGTCTTCGCGCCGAGTTGGCGGCGCTACTTCTCGCCGCCGCACTCTCTCTGACCCCTTTTCGAACTCGAAACAGGTTTTTCTTACATAATTTAATTGATTTGATTTGATTTTATGTATTGTTGTAGTTTTCGCTTTGTTTTATATATACGGTCTCAGTCAATATGAGATAAGATCTTGGTTCATGTAGCCGACCCACCTATTAAAAGGCCGAGTTTATATATAATTGATTATATAGTCAACATACATGAGAAATTATATTTGATTTAGTCGTCTTTTATTTGTATAATGATGGTATGAATAGAAAGTTTGATTATTATGGTGCTTGAAAAGTGAAGTGGAAAGTAGAAGATTCAATGGTATTTTTTTTTGGAACCTAAATCTGGATCTTGTAAAAGCTGGTTCAGAATTATTTAACTTTTACTTTATGGAATATGGATAAATTTATTTATTTTGCCCCTTTTTCTGCTGTATAAAAAGTTGATGGTGTAAAGTTGTTAATTATTACTCTATCATGATGTTAAAAAGCTGAAGAGTTTATGATTGTACTTCAAAGAGAATTAGATTTCATATGGTTTCTTTTTTCCCTTAATAATATATAATACTCAATATACTACAGTATATGTAAAGGAGTAAGTGCACTAGCATCACTCAGTTTATTGTAAATTCCTGTTCTTTTTTTCTTTTTCAAAGTGATTATTAAGCTTTTAGCAAGTTGAATTCGTGCTTGTGTTGCCTTGGCGACACTACTTCGGCAGTGTATCATGTTTCTTTGATGATATAAACCTTTTATAAATGTTACTCATGTACCAGTTTGTAATAGAGAGAAGTCGCAACTTTCAGAGCTGAAAAGATACTATGATCTCGTGTCCTTAGCACCATCTTTTTAGCTAAATCTTTTTTAGTTAATATTGGTAGTTTGCCTATGGAAATGTAAGAGCTAAAGTAAAAGGCACGATGTATGTTTTAAAGGGTAAAAATTCTGTGAAGATGCTAGGCATCAATGTATGGCTCTTTAGGTAGTAGAATTAGAATTAACTTGTTATTAGCTTGATGAATCAACAAGGTAGTTTGTTCAAGAGAAAACTCTATATATAGAGCATATTAAAGAGGGAGTTATGTTGAAGATTGATGAGAGTTTTGTGTTAGTTTTTTTTTACACTTTGGTAGATTGCAAACCTGTCGAATACTTGTAACTATGAAACTATCCCTTTATTATTGGTGTTTCATTGTAATGTATCAATCAAATTTCATCTTCTTCCCTAAATCTCAATATTTAATCTCTTAAATCTGTCTAAAGCTAAGTTGAAATTTAGCAGAAGATCATGTGAATTGCTCACATTTATATACAACAGAACTTGTGACCCTAAAGTGTAATCTGTGTGAGTATGTCAACCAACCTTGAGGTGTCCTATATTATTTTATTGTTAAAAAAAAAAAAAAAGTTTTCCCGTGGACGGTGAATGCAAAGTAATTGAAATATGATGTTAATGAAGTTCATATCTGAATATATTTTTTCTGATGTATGACAGAGCCGAGTCTAAAGCTTGTGTTTGTGTTATCTACACCATTATGCCTCCTTTGGGGTTATCAATGGTCCCTTTCCTATAATTTCAGTAATAAATAATTTTAATGAAAACAGTTTGACGATATTTCTTTCATTGCATTGAAAGAAATATGGATAAGAAATCACATTTAGTTGCACCTTTCTCTAAGTTATTTTTGGCAATCTATATCTTTTTCGATCCTGAACATTATGCAGAATGTAGCTTTCTTACAGTTCTTATCTTACTCAGGCACCTGACTTTTTAGAAAACCTGAAAGGAACAAGATTTGTTTTAGTACATGGCGAGGGCTTTGGTGCATGGTGTTGGTACAAAACTATTGCTTTGTTGGAAGAATCTGGATTGCTTCCTGTTGCTTTAGATCTCAGTGGATCAGGTATAGATACAAAGGATGCAAATTCAATTGCTACTCTGGTAGAATATTCTAAGCCACTGATTACATATATAGAGAATCTGCTAGATGATGAAAAGGTGAGATGCCTTTGCTAAAAGTACTTTTACCTATGCTCATTATGTGACAACTGTATGGGCCTAACATATGGGCTTCACTTGTAGGTTATATTGGTTGGTCATGGATGTGGGGGCGCATCTGTTTCGTATGCTATGGAGCAATTCCCGCAGAAAATTTCCAAGGCCATTTTTGTCTGTGCCACAATGGTATCTAGTGGACAAAAGCCCTTTGATGTTTTCTCTGAAGAGGTATCTATAACATCTCAGCATAATACACCTGTTGAGAATGATAGTTTTTGTTCTCTAATTTACTTTAAACTAAAATTAGCATCTAATATGCTAAGCTGCATGTAAGTATATACAGATTACAGCTCTAGTATTAAACATGTAAAAAGGTTTGGGGATGTCTAAATCTTTCTGATTTGGAATGATTTAGCAGATGAAGGATTTTTCTTTTGCATGACTGCATGTCTTGAATGATTATTTTCCATAGTTAAGGAAGAGAATGTCTTCACTATGTGCTTCCATCCTCGTCTATGCAGGATTTTACTCCTCTCTATAATAAAATTCCATTGTAAAAGAGGTTAAAAGTTTCCATTTGGCTAAAAATGTCTATACTGGGCTTCACATATCCTCTGTTAGATCCTAAGATAGGTTAAGATTGCCTATTTTCTGGTATGTCAGTGCAAAAGCATTTTTAATAGTTTCATGTACTCAGATGTAATTCCACCTATTAACATTGTTTTGGTATGTGATATATCTTCCAATTTGCATTTTTTTTTATTTATTTATTTTTTTTTGAAGAAAAGTGAGCGGTATTTTATCCAATTTGCATGAATTGATAAATTTGTTTCTGCAGCTTGGTCCTTCTGAAGATTTTATGAAGGACTCAAAGTTCTTGATTCATGGAAATGGTACTGATAATCCTCCCACGTCATTCATGTTGGAGAGGCAGCACTTGAAGGCTTTATATTTCAACCAGAGCCCTCTTAAGGTAAGTTCAGCTATTTTAAGTCACACGCGCCAACTATAACAATTCACTTGGTGAATATATTAACTAAAGATCATTAACGTGGTGATGCGGCAGAGATTAAATACCATGATTGTGACCCAAACTAAGTCAATGTGACTAAACTGATTGACAACAGACCCTATTATGACCCATCTCAAATAGCCCTGAAGTGACTGACCCATCTCCCAAACTAATATTTCTACCTCCAAATCTTTCATGCCTGATTGATGTGATCTGCCAGCATGTTGAGAGCTCAAGCCTATCAGAAATTGCACTTGCTTGATTGTTATTACTTAAAGATAGTATAATACTTCATAATTATAATAAAATCCGTAGGAGTATTTGCATAATTCAATTTGCATGGGTCTCTCTCCCTCTCAGTTTGCACATTTGAGATGCTGATGCTGATGCTGCTTGTACATATTAAATTCTAAAGGAAACATTATTATTTCAGGATTTTGCTTTAGCCATGGTCTCCATGAGACCTATCCCTTTGGGACCCATTATGGAGAAGCTCTCATTATCGCCTGAGAAGTATGGTACGGTTAGGCGTTTTTTCATTCAAACACTGGAGGATCGTGCACTTTCACCTGACGTCCAAGAAAAACTAGTCAGAGAAAATCCACCTGAGGGAGTCTACAAGATAAAAGGTAGTGATCATTGCCCGTTCTTCTCTAAACCCCAGTCGCTTCACAAAATGTTACTTGAGATTGCTCAAATAGCGTAGTTCAAGATAGCTCCGAAATAGTTGATGATCTGATGGTTTTCTGCTTATTGAATATGATATCATCTGCCATCTGAGGTTGAAATTGTACAGGAGAAAGAGAATGGTTGTATACTCTGTGCTACCTCATTTCATTTTGTCATATATACAGGAAAATCTTCGAATTCTTTTGTACACTCTTGTTGCATACTTCATATTAGATAGAAGAAATGCAGGTGTCATGTTTCTTTTAAACGCAAAACTCAATTCGTGTAGAAATTATATCACCAATGGCATGACATGGAGTTGCTTGCTGTTGCTTTCCATTTGCTGGCTGCAACTTGTACTCATCCGTTGTAATAAACAGAAAAAAAAAACCGTACATCAACCTACAGGAGGGCAGGAAAAGCCAATAGGCAGTAAAGCGTCTGCCTTCTTGCTCCTCTTATATGAGTTGTTGAGGAAACGTATTCAAGTGTAGGGATGAAACTAATGCGGTTTAAAACCAAACCGAACCACAATCCAAACCGAATTAGAAATACGGTGGCGGTTTTTTTTTCTACTATGGTTCGGTTTGGTTTGAGAAAAAAAAACAATAAATTTGTGGTTTGGTTTCGGTTTAAGGATTTGAAAAACCAAAATTCAAATCGAAATATAGCCCATATCAAAATTATAGGCCTTGTTTGCACCAAAAAAAATTATAGGCCTTGTAAGACTTAGGTCCCGTTCACTTCACCTTATTTTTATTGAACTCAAATAATTTTTGCTGAACTGAAATTATTTTTGCTGAATTGAATTTACTGACTAAAATTAATTTTATTAAACTAAAATTATTTTAGCTGAACTGAAATTATTTTTTATTGATTTTCTATTATATTTCTTTAAAGTTACTGAATTTTACTGAACTGAAATTATTTTTACTGAATTAAACTTATTTTTACTCAACTAAACTTATTTTTACTTAATATTATTTTTTTAAGGTGAAGTGAACAGGGCCTTAGTCACTATCATTACTTCATTAGAAGTTAGTACTTGTTATTTCATTATATGATATTTGACATTTGTTGGCTTTATTTTTGAATAAACAAACCCAAAAAATAGGTTTTGAGTAAGAAGGCCCATAAAAAGTTGCAAATTAAGGTCCAAATTACTAGGTCCAAAAAATTGCGGTTTTTTTTTTTTTTTTTTTTTTTACAAAATTCGAATTTAAAACGGTGTGGTTTGGTTCGGTTTCAATAGTAATATGGTGTGGTGTAGTTTGAAAAATCCCAAAAATGAATTAATATGGTTTGGAGCTCAAACCGAAATTTCACCCCTATACAAGTGGGCGCAAATGGAGGGGTTGTCGTAGGTTGATTGGATAAAGTCGTATCTCTTAATCAAAAGTATTACCTAAGTCCTCTAGCTAAAGAAGATAGGGAAGTAGGGTCGAATCCTCAGGGAAACAAGTCTTTTTATT
Source organism: Chenopodium quinoa (assembly GCF_001683475.1). NCBI lineage: Eukaryota > Viridiplantae > Streptophyta > Magnoliopsida > Caryophyllales > Amaranthaceae > Chenopodium > Chenopodium quinoa. Next base: position 1,801,885 of record NW_018744367.1, read on the forward strand.
CCTAAATAATTAATATAATCTAGATTATGAAGTAACCAAATTATTTTTATGGGAATTGATCTAAGGAGAATAATTAAACTAAAGCAAATTAAATAAGGGAGAAATCAATAGATCAAAGCATAGGGTATAGGTTCACCAATAAATAATATTGCAGGGTAAAACACAACAATCAATTATCAATGCATCAATTAATCAGATCATAAAGGGCTTTTGCTACGTATTACAATCACATAATTAATCTACCAATATTAAATCGCATCTCTCGAATCTTGACTTAACCATTTATAAATTAACCTGCCTATTAAAACTAAGTCTAAACATCAATTCTTATCTCTCGAATCTCGAATCAATATTGCATAACTCATACAATTAAACAAGGCTTAATCTAATTGCATAGCATTAAATCAATCAATAGAAAATCAACCAAAGCATTGACAATCAACAATAATACATCACCCCTTCATATTATTTATGGATCTCCACAACCCTAGAAATAAAACTACTTACACATATTTAAATCTAAACTAAGCAAAGCAAATAAACAAGACATAATTAATCAAAGCAATTAAATTACTGAAAATAAAAGGGGAAGAAATCGTTACCAAAATAACGGAAATAATGAATTGCATAACCTAAAAGTGTAGAGAGAGAAAACAAGAGTATTAGCCAAAAGCTTAAAACTAAAATCTGAGAATTTTACTAACGAATGACGTAACAAAAATCTCGCTTAACAAAACGTATTTATACCAAAGCTAAAAATCCTAAGACTAAAGAAGTAAAAGAGTCGCTAATCACCCCTCTAAAACACGCGCCCGGTCGAGCGGATGCTAGCCCGGCCGGGCCCGTCTTTTTGCTGGAGACTTCTTCACTCGCGCTTGGTCGGGCGCGCCTCAGGGCGAGGAGTCTTTTCTTCCTTCTACCTTGCCCGGCCGGGTGCGCCTCAGGGCGAGGGCCTACGCGGTCGGGCGAGCTCTTCGGGCATCCATGGATCTTCGATTGGGCCAAAAACTTGGCCCAATCCGGATTTCCTCTTTGGGGCCTTGAAACACGGTCCATTGCCTCGAACTCTTCTTTGCCGAGCCCTTCAATCACCGGTTTGATAACTCTAACTGGTCTTGGGCTACGAAAAATGGTCATATGAATGCGCTCCTGCTTCGAGGCTCGTAGTGGCTCCAATAAGTCCAGGAAAATGTTCCAAATCCGCAATTTCCTATAAAATAATACCAAGACTACGAGAACACTAGAAAACGCATATTAGTAATAAAAGTGGCTCTAAAGAGCCAAAAATACTCCTAAATATGGCCAAGGGACGGGGGTAAATCACTATATAAAATGAACATATCATAGGTAATAACTATTAAACGAAAAATTATCAATAAGGTTGTGGTTGGAAACTTTTAAAAGTATAGGGCTACAAAAATATAATCGAAATAAAATTGGTTACCATTAAAAATAAGCAAAAATAGAGGGCTACTGTTGAAAATTTCTCTAATATAACTGATACTCTTGAACTTTTTTAAATTCACTTTATACCCCTTATGTTTTATAACGATGCATCCATACTCTTATGATTAACAAATGTCAACTCCATTTTTACTAACCCCTAATTAACCTAATTAGAGCATAGTCGTCTGTTCCCTCTAGGTTTTCTCCTTGGGAAGGTTTCTCTTAGTTTCCTTTAGGGTTTCTTATTTGGGAGGGAGTTTTAAGCCTCCATTACTAGGTTTTTTCCTGTTTTATTTTATTTTATTTTAAAGGTTTTTCTTCTCTTCTTCCTTTTCTCTCCATCAATTCCATCTCTTTTCCTCTTGGTCTCAGATGTGAATCTTTGTGGGGGCTTCCTCTAGTATTCTTACCGGTGGTAAGCCCCAAAAATCTTTTAATTATTAATTTCAATAAATAGATCTCATCCTTGAGATGATGAATTTTTTCTCATGTGATTATTTTCATTTTATGTTTGTATGACGATAATTGAAGAATTAGGGTTTCATAATCTCCATAAGAATCTAGAGGACCACATGAGTATTTTCACTCAAACGACTACACATCAGTTGGATTTCAAGCCGAATCAAAGCTAATTCACAGATTGTATTGTTTTGGATGAAGTATTTTATTAAGGCAATTGTTGATCGAATATGTAATGTATTTAGTATTAAGGTGCTATGTACTCATGCTAGAATTCTTGATTTCTTAGAAATTATATGTAAGTGCCGTTTGGCTATATTTTATTAATGAAATCCTTTTTCTTCTTGTTAAAAAAAAAAAAAAAAAAAAAAAAAAAGGCATAGCCATCCAAAGCCCATTCGAAGGATGATCATCATATTTTATTATCCAATAAGTCTTAGCTGCACCACACTCTTTAAAATAAACATTCTGTAAAAAATATACGAACACATAAAAAAATGAACATTTAATAATAAAAAATAAACACGTTAAAAAACTGAACATTTAATACTAAAAAGTGAATACGTTAAAAAAAATGACCATTTAGTATATTTAAAATGAACATTTAGTACAAAAAATTATAAACACGTAAAAAAATTGAACATTTATATAATAAAAAATTATGAACATGTAAAAAAATGAAAATTTAGTGATTAAAAATGAACACGTAAAAAAATGAACATTTAGTAATAAAAAATGAATACGTAAAAAAAATGAACATTTAGTAATAAAAAGTGAACATGTCAATAAAATACATGAACATTTAGTATATTAAAAATGAACATTTACCAATCATATAAATAGCTAGACCATACCTAATAAAATGAACATTTCATAAAAATATATAAACACGTTTAAAAAAAAAAAACCAACATTTAGTATTAAAAATTGAACACGTAAAAAAAAAAAAAAAAAAAAAAAAACATTAAGTATATTACATGATTTTCATCTATTCATATAGTTCAAATTCATTGTACATAATTATTAATGAAAAAGTAAAGATAAAATAAATCCTTTAAAATATGTTCAGGCCCTGTTCAGTTCACCTTATTTCCACTTATTTCAGGAGAAATAAGTTCGGATAAGGGTTAATAAGTTTAGATAAGTTCTGGAAAAATAAGTCCAGATAAGTTCAGATAAGTTGTGATAAGGAATAATCAGGGCTATCTAAGTTCAATTTATAACTAAAATAAGCTCTAATAAGGGCTAATAAGTTCAGATAAGATCAAATAAGTTTAGGTAAGATTTAATAAGTTCAGATAAGACCAGATAAGTTCAGATAAGTAAAAATCAGGTGAATAGAACGCACCCTCATTTTTTATGTGCTATATGTTTATTTTTAAAGTACTACTTGTTCATCTTTTACCAGAAATTATACACGAGTTCGATTGTAATTATTCCAACTCAAAAAAATTGAATTCATACACCTTAAATCTAATCTTGTTATAATACGTTTAGGAATCCAAAAAAAAAAAAAAAAAAGGGGAGAGAGAAAATGACTATAATCAATTGATATTGGAAAAATTGCCCGAAATAATCCCACTTTTGGGGCGTCCGCAAAAAATAATCTCACCTTTCGGTTATTTTTAAAAATCTAACCTTTATACCCAATCCGCTAAAAATGATCCCAAGTAACCTGTAATCGGTTGAGTAGGTAATTTTTTTTATTAAGTTTAATTTACACGTGTCACCACGTGATTAGTCAAAAAAATAAGTTTTAATTTTAATTTTGTTTGAAGAAATGATAATTAGTAATTAACATTAATTAATTATTTTCTCAAAAAAAAAAAAAAAAAAAAAAAAAAACTAAAAATTAAACCAGACCCTAGCTCCACCGCGACCTACCCTAGCCACCTCCTTGCCCCTAACATCGGTCCAGACGACGCCCACCGCCGCCATAACCTCAGCGACCAGACCCCAGCCCTACCGCGCCGTTTGTTTAGGGTAAAATTACCCATGACAAATGGACCAATCCGGACCTGCCACGTGTCCACCACGTGGGCCAATCAGCGTTCGCCACTTGTCACCCTAAGAGGTCCAACATGGACTAATCAGGTCACATCATGTGGCCCATTATCCGCCAACCTGGAAAACGGCCATCGCAGGCCCAATTCCCGAGGCAAGCCCAATCAGTCCTAGGTTTTCCCAGAAAACCTAGTATTGGGCACATACTTCGAGGCTATATAAGCATGTCATTAGCCTCCATAAACAAGGGAATCATCTCACCTAGAGAAGTCTAAACACATTGATCACTCCTCCCCTAGAGGAACCAGATCTCCCACCTTTACTTTCCGCATTTATTACTCCTCAAACAAGTACTAACTTGATCGTTGGAGGCGGAGCTCCCACCACAAGGAGTATCCGTTTGTTTTGCAGGTACAGGCGTCCGGTTCCAGTCCCAGAATTGTAACTCTCCCGCAGGACATCAAAAAACCCCGAAACACCGTTCGCCGACCCTCCCCTACCCTCTTATGTTGCCACTAAACCACCATAAACATGACCGAAATTAAGGTGTGGGAAGGGGAGAAGAGCCGAAATCGAGGCGTTTGAAGGGGATAGGGGCTGGGATCGGGACGCAAAAGGGCGTGTGGGATGGTTTTGCGGCTCGCCGGAACTTCGCCTGGGCTTTTCTAAAAACTGCCTAGGTGTTCGTGAGGGAGGGGGTTGGTGGTTCTGGGGAGGGGGAGGGGGGTTCGGCGCTTTGGTTGGGGCTAGGTGGCCGGAGACGCAGGGCAGGGGATTGGGCTCAGGTGACAACTGGGGTGGTAGGTGGTTTTTTTTATTTTTTTAATTTTTTAATTTTTCTTCAAAAACATCTAACTTTTTAAAATATTTTATTTTATTTTTATTTTTTTGGCCAATCACAGACTGCCACGTGTCAGGTAATTTGTTATAACAGGTTACATGACCGGTTGTGACCATTTTGAGCGGATTGGATATAAAGGTCGGATTATTTTAAATTAACTCAAAGGTGAGATTATTTTGGGCGGATGCCCCAAAAGTGGGATTATTCTAGGCAATTTTTCCATTGATATTCATCACAAATTAAGTAATTCAATTGATATTTATCACAACTACATAAAAAGAATTCAAATAACCAAAGAAAAACTCATCATGATCAACAAAATCAAACAAATTACAATTACAAATTGACAAAATATTTGAGGAGATAGTGAAATAAATACTTGAGGAGGGAGAAATTGCTGGAGAAAGCAATTGATTGTGAATTGCAAGCAATCATCATTTAGGAGCTTGATTTATTAATTAAGCACTAAAATAAGGAAATAAAAAACAAAATATAGATTTAAAATGAATTTAATTAGCGAAAGGGAGAATATGGAGCGATGGATGATTTGGATCAACAAGTATTTTAGGAGGAGGATAAAAGGCGCGTGCGTTTTCTTAGAAAATTGCTGGTTAGAGGGTGGTACAGCCAACTCAGCTAAGAATTATCAAGATCATTCTTCCACTTCAACTATGACTAAACTCATCCATGCCTATAATCTTGTACTCCCAATGGTTGCTCACAATTTTTGGTCATCCCTTTTCATGTGTTAGAAAAAGATATATTCCTCACTTAAAGGCTTTGTTCTCTTCGTCATATTTTTGCTTAATTGAAATTATTTTTACTGAATTGGAATATATTTTTTAGCGATTAAAATTTATTTTTACTAATTTTTTGTTATATTTGTTCTTTATAATTATTGACTTTTACCGATTAAAATGTATTTTTTTATTATACTGAAATTATTTTTGGTGAACCATAATTATTTTTATTGAATATTATTATCTTAAGGTGAAGAGAACAGGTTCTAAATTTTCTCTTTTATAAATTTATAATTATTTTTTCACATTTTTTTTTTCATCATATCCAACCCAAATGAGCAACTAATGGGTCTAGGGGATGGAGGAGAAGAGAGAAAGGGGGGTGGTGATTGGTGAAGGGAAAGAGATGGAAAGAGAGTAAAAGGGGGTCGCCATGAGTAAGTATAGCCCATTACCAGGTATGGGCTCATACTTGTCCATACCATAATATAAAATTATTTTTCAAATAACTTTTTAATGTTAATGAAAATAGAAAAGGTAAAAGAAGAGTTAAAAAGCATAACCAAAAACAGAAGAGTGATCAATGCTATGAAGTACTTCTTGCTGGAGTTTGATTCTCATCGGAGTTGTAGTACTCTTCATCCACAAGGAGCGATGTTCGATTTACCGGAGGTGTGAATTTTGTGGCAATAATTTATTTAGAGTTTAAATGATGAAAGATAGTAAAGTCGAAGGGTGGCGAAAGATTTTCGTGGTCTTCCAACATAGATAAGTTCCTTGTCGGAGACGCAAACTTAAGACTCCAGCCATTAAAAACGGTGAATTCTATGCTTGAAATTGTCAAAGTTCGATTGAAATTGACGAAGTTAATTGTTTGTCGGTGCTCAGCTATTATTAACTTGTATACTGTTATTATTGGTTTGTATATTGTTATTCTTGATTTGTATACTATTATTCTTGTTTTGTATACTGTTTTTGTTGAATTACCAACCATTATCCAATAAATTATTTCTGGTGAATTTTAAGTTTTTGTCGGTGCTCGGTTATTTTTTACTTGTATACTGTTATTATTGATTTGTGTATTGTTATGGTTGATTGTATAAAGTTATTATAGAGTTGAATACTGTTATTAAGAGGAGAGAGACTAGTTTTTACAGCATAGTAAGCATCACGCGAAATTACATTTTTACCCTCGGTATGGGCCCAACGAGCCCATACCTGGTAGCGGTCTATCACTACTCGGTTGCTATGGTGAAGGGAAAGGATAGAGAAAATAAATTAAAGTGATTGGAGGACTTTTGTTTGGTTCAAACTAATTATGTCTGAAATAATATTATTGGAACTTAACTTATAGTTCATATGTTTATTTTTAGTTGCAACACTTCTTAATTTGCACTATTTACATTCTTACACTTAATCTTATTTATTGATTTTATGTTTTGGGAAAAATGTAGTCAAGTGGATCTAGTTATATTTGTCTCAATTTATATTTTTTTCACAATATCTATATTTTATATATAATTCTTGTACATATCTATAATTAGGGATAGTCGGATTAAAATTGTGCATTAACAAGCGTAAAAGTAAAAGAATTGCAACTAATAGTGAACGAAAAATGTACAAAATATTGTCTAAACTTATTTGATATTATCAAAATTATACTTTATAAATATTCGTAAATTGTTCCTATTATATATGAAGGTTTTTTTTTTTTTTTTGGATAGAGGAATTGTAGTGTTTGTTTAGAGCGATGGAGATCAAAAGGGGGTTAGGGATAGGGATTAAAACACCCACTTATCCCTCCATTTCTATAACTAAGGGGGGGTATAAAGGGAAGTGATAAGTAATGGGTATTAAAAGACCAAATTACCCTTAATGAAATTGAAAGGGTAAAGAGAAAGGGTAAAAGTTAGTAAGGGTATTTTTATAAATTTATTACTTATCCCTAATTTGTTTCCCATACTTATCAAACATGAGATCAATTTTTTTTATTCTTGCCCCACCTATCAATCCCCTATCTTTATCCTCCCTTCTTATCCCTCTTATTTCCATCCCTCCAACCAAACGTCTATGTGAGGTTATTTAAAAATTAGAATAAGATAAAACATGCCCCAAATCTTCTAGTTCAATATTAGTACAACACCAAAGTGGAGTGTTGCCACGAAAGAGGCACTACAAAGTACCAAAAAAATGCCTGAGGCTTGTATGATATGATTGATATCAAGGAAAGATGTGATGAGAGCATGAGACAAATATTGGTCATTAAATTAAAATATTCACTTTCCCAACTTCAATCTATTTTTTATTATTTTGTGATTGATTGTAGACCTGTGTTCTTTGCCTTTGATTTACAATAAAGAGAGGAAAAACACCCCCCCTATAAGTGTCATTAGTAAGCTAATCCGGGATAGGAAGGCGAATGAAAAGCTAGTAAGACACCTTTTCTTAAAACACCATATATAATCTATTGATCTATATAACTGCTTCGTCAACACAAGCATAACACTACTGGGTTACTAACATCCAATATCCAAATCAGGTAACTAACTTTGCATCGCAGAAAAGTTAAGCAGCCCAAAGGTTTTAATACAAGTCCAAAATCACTAACAATAAAACAGCAAAAGGATATTCTGCTAGGATGTCGACCTTGTAGACCATATGCTGCACAACTTAATGTTGGGATGCCACAGTATATACAGTATTAACCAGTCAATCTTTACCCGTCAAGACCATGCTCTATACAATCCGAGCAGGTGTCACGATAGCAGTCGAACACTATATCTGGAGTTTCTCCACACAAGCAGAAATCTGCAAGAGAGGCCTACTATACTGTGCTGCCTAACAACCGACATTGATATTAGCTTTATTCTCGATTTGGTCAACTCTATCTGCAAGGAAAGCTTGCATCTCCAACTGAGCGGCAACTAACCTCTCCTGTGCAATATCCAAAACAGTCGAAGCCCTCTTTGAAAATTTACCCTAGAAGACCTCTTCCAGTGATTAATACACTGATCTGACAGCCAAATGCCATCACCAGTCCACAGCCCTGACTATTCACAAAAGAAGACAATCCCTATTCAAGCAGAACTTCATCACCATAGGTGATTGGCAAGTGTAAACTCTGGAAAGTAAAATGAATATATCAGTGCAAACACCACATTATGATTGAACTACTGAAGTAACGCTGCTGAAGACTGTATTCCTACATAATACGAGCCTAATTCATGAAACGCCTCCATAGTATAGGGATTTTTACACAATCAGAATATGAAAAGACTCAACGCCCTTAGCTGTTGTATTACAGCGAATGACCCTATTAGTTATGTATCAGCAGTACATAAGATACGACAAGAGTTGATAAAAATGAGCAGGACCCATCAGTATGATACAAGTCATACAACAGGCAAAATTATCCCTATTCCTAAATTACATTCTTGTTTACGTTATGAGGTCAAATCTAGATAAAAAAAATAAACATATTTATTAAAAAAAAAAAAATTCATGATGTTATTTTGCATGCTTTTTTCATATTTTAAAGGACAATAGGTAATATTAGAGAAAGGCCATGAAGGTCACATGGGCATATCAAGAGGAGTTAAATCAAGCTTAATAGACTTGAAAGTAATATGGATGCTACTACAATGAAGACAGATTCAAATTAGAATTCTAAGACAATATACCTACACCTTTCCAGCAAATTTTGCTCCATCAGAACTCTAATTATTTATGATACTCAGAAGGCAAGCGTTTAGATGGTTTTAGAAACTCAAACAATACAGTGAATATTTTAGTAACCCGTGAATTAAGACGGAAAACTCACCCTATGAAGACATGTTTAGGAACCTGAGGCTGACTTCTGGACCCACACTTGCTTCTGCATATTGGAACAACCCAATGAAAACAGAGAGAAAAAAAAGCATGTAATACAATGTAACGGTTAAAGGGCACTAAAAGCAACTGGTACGAGGATGGTGAGCACAGAAATGAGTAGAGAGATAGCGGGCCCTTTAGAATTGAAAAAGTGGGGGAGGGGGATGCTAGATAGTTTAATATAGCAAACCTCATGATGAGCATGGCCAACTCCTCCTCCGCGTTTGGATGGCCCATCATCCTTAGTGTGTGTTGGACCACGACGAGCAAAATTCCTATGGGAGCCTGGTACATAATTCAGTATTAAATTACTAGACATAAATAACTTGGCATGCTCCTAGGACAGGGAAAGACGCGTTTTCCCTTAAACCCTGACTCAATATGTATACATACTAAAGGAAAGGCAGAAAAAACTGGATGTCAAAACTAGCATAAAAATTGAACACACCATTTTCTGCATATGAGCTGTTGCGACCACCTGCAGTGACTATGCCTTCAACATTACGGCCAGATGCATCATATTTCGAGTCTCCACGTTTAGCTGGAATATTAAAAGACAAGATAGCATTTAAATTGCAAAGTCTTCAATAAGCCTTCACTTCAATCCTTGATTTAGAGAGCACAGACAGAAGTTGACAGTCTACTAATTCAGAGAAGCTCTACAACTCACTAACAAATTAAATTTCTTTATCTCAACTAAGATAATTTGGACATTTGGTTCTCCTCCGTAATTATGGTTACATGCGTGATGCACAGAATTATGTTTACAGCAGAAAATCCATGCTAAATTCAGCTCTATAAGTTTCCTAGCTTTGCAATTAATTCTTCTATAATTCTCTCAAATCAGTCTTTAATATAGATTAAATTCAAAACCTGTCCCTTCTGCTGTAGTCTCTTGAGACAACTTTCCTATTTCCATTACGATTACTTCTCCATTGATATTTCAAGATGTAGGTAAATCCACACAATGACATTGCTATGAACTAACATAGCTTGAGCATCCATCATCAATAGCAGAAAATAGGAAGAAAATGAAATTTGAATTACAGCATTTTTTTGATAATTCCACATTATTGAGGTGGATTCTCTCCCAAATTAGCCTTCTAAAGCCAACTCATATCATTCAACAATATTCAACATCATTATCTCTAATTACTTCTATTTATAGAACATTTCCCTAACAATCTAACAACTTTATCATAACTCTACTCCACTCTACTCCCTAAATTGCCCCTCTTCCCTAATATCAGTTTATTGCAGACATAAAAGAACAACCACATTAGATTAAGTAAACATATATTTATAATACCTTCATAAGAATCTGAAATATTACTTTGATTCTCATTGCTAATCTGAGAAGAATCAGGACGGCGAGGTGTCCAGACACCACGATCAAGTCTTTCCCTACTTCTTGTACGTCTGTCTTGCTTTTCACGGCCAACACCATGGGGTTCACCTCCTGAAGGTTTTTCCTCATTAGACCTCTTTCCCATATAATCCACACCCGAAGGAGGCTGTTCACCAGTGGAGGCTGGCATTCCTGATTTCATATTGGATGGTCGTGGTGGACGCTTGCTCCTCTCTAAATTTGAGCCCTGAAGTTTGTGCTCTGTCTGGACAGATGAGGATGACTGACTTGGACGAAGTTCCTTGTTTAATAATATGCTTCTAATAATTCTTCCACTAGCATCAGGCCTTTGATTTAATTTCAAACCAACTGAAGGCGATGAAGCATCAGAGACGACAACCTTGGGCAGGGTAGTACCTTCAGATGCCTAACACACAAAATCTTTCCATTTAGCTCCCCTTATATGGTTAAATAAATTAAACAGTACAAATATTCAGATTTCCATCAATATCTCATAAAAAGAATCAACAGTTAAAAAGTTAATGAGCTTCCTAATTATCTCCCAAAAGCATTTTAGGAATCCTTTTAACCTCCAACCAAAAAGCAGTTCCTTCGCGTCCTTCACAAAGGAATTACCATATCATTCGTCCTCAAATGCAAGTGTTTTCACAAGTTTGTGACTCAGTGACACATTGAGTCATAGATTTATAAGATGCCTAATATGAATCAAAGGAATACATATTTACAGCAGGCCCCACAATAGCAACTAAAAAAAAAAGCAGCTTTACAAATATAGATGTTAAAGAATCTAAAGTGAGCATAGAAAATATTATAAACAGGTAAAGAATGAGGAATGGCCTTGACAGAGAGTACAAAATAGAGTTCAAGAAGCCTTCCTGGAGACTCAATTAAACCCCAGCACAGTGAAAGCTTCACTTAATAATTTGTTTTCTTCAAGGTAAAATTTTAATTATTATTGTTTCTCTAATTATATGAAAGTTAGGCAAAGTAATATTAAAACTTAGCAGATTTAATTTAATACCTACAAAATTCCAAAAACACAAGAATATAACATTATAACTTAATACCTACACGTCAAATTACATAATTGTTGATATCTACTTCAATAATGAACCATTGGTTTGACTCAATAACTAAATCCATACAAAATGTAAATTGAGGGAACGCAAGTAAATAGGGTCACAAAAAATTGAAAGTGAATGTCTGTCGTTAACTTAAAATGCATCATAAGCTTTTGTTAAGAAACATCAATATTTAATACACATAGGGCTAATGAAAGAAAGAGCTGATGAAGATTACTGAAATATTGAAGAAATAGGTATGTTCGGCAGTGAAGATAAAATCCCAAGTGCGTCCATAAGGAGCTTTCCAAATATTATTACATATAATCACTACTATTCCATAAATATCGACCTTGTACCATAAAAGTCGTAGCAATTAAGAATATTGTTTTAGGAGATTTGGCATCACAAAAGCTATCACCTAATCTGATTGTTAAAAAGACTGTCAAAGATATGGTTTTAGGTTGATATTGCCACAATTTAGTAACACGTCAGCATATTGCAATCTTAAATTCGTAATTTTCGTATGCATGATAATAGCATAAAAAATATTCAGAATACAGTTTGGTCAATTGACTCAATTCTTTATCGATTGTGAGAAAGATGCAGGTCTCAATTATTTTGCTAGATTCAAAAAGATTACAAGAATAGATAACAGCTATCCTCAAAGCTCAGCAACTTCCCCAAAATCTACACTCCAATTGACTTCACACTTCTTATGCTGAAAACAGCAATACAGGAAACATGTAGTTCTGACCCATGTTACCTTGATATGGCATATCACTAGGCATACTATAACAAAAAGGGCTGAAACATATTCCCAACCAAATCATCTTTACTAGTATATATATACACAAGAACCACAAATAAATCGTTTTTAGGAGAAAGGGAATTGCTATAGCATAATTACTTCCTCCATTTTTTTTAGATGCATCACTATTAAAATCATGGACTCTTAGGCAATTTTTGGAGAGAGATAGAGAGAACAAAAAAAGATGACCCACGTGATATGAGAGAGATATAGAGTATTTGTTAACTAAAAAGGAAATTGATGCACCTATATTGAAACTTCCATACATAGAAAGTGATGCATCTTAAAATAACGGAGGAAATCTTCAACTTTAAAAGCAGTATGACTGCTTTGATGTATTAAAGTCTTACTTAATACTATCCAACAATCTAGCAGTAATAAAAAAAACAAAATCTTTGCATCAATAAGTCTCCTAAATAGTAATTCTTATCTTTCTACCTCCTACAATTCATGGAATAAAGAACCCATGCTTTTCAAAAACAGATTAAGAACCCTATTTTGTTAACATCATACTCTATCCCCCAAAAAACCTCTGATTTCCTTGCAACACATAGCTTTAGCTGAATTATTGGTAGTGGGGCTTTGTTGAGTATAGATGTATAAAAAATAAAAATGGATTGAAATGCATTGAAAAGAGAAGGAAAATAATAGGAAGAAAACAGAAGGAAAAGAAAAATTATTACATTTATTGGACCCAACCAAAAGGAGATATGTGAAGTTATTTGGGACAGCTAAAAGGTAGAAATGGAAATTTTAATAAGTGGAATAAATTAAGAAAGGATCGGCAGCAGTGGGTTTTGAGGTGGATGATGAGCGGTGGTTTAAGGTAACTGGTGTATGATGGTGCTGTTGGGCAGTGAGCAGTGGCAGCGTGCTGATGGTTGGTGAGGTGGGGTCAGGCAGTGGTGAAATGTGATAAGTGATCAACGTTAGTCAAATATGGTTGGGTGTAGAGGACTTTGGGAGTAAGCATGATTTCTTAGAAGGGTAGGATACATGGCAGAAGGAAGTGGGGGGAAACAAAGGGGTAAAGGGAATGATTAAGAAGGCTAAACAAACAACATATAAGGTAATCAAGGAGGTTGTTTCCCTTATCCTTTCCAGAATACCTTAAACCAAACACCCACTTAATGTTGATAAATAGATCTACAAGGGGAATGATCCACATATGTTGTATGACTTCAAGCAAAGCATAAGTTTAGAATGATCAACTTGGGTCTTAATGATATTTTGTTGGAAATGGCAAATCAAACAAGTGCAATAACCATCAAGCATTAAAAGAATACGCAAAAACCTTCTAATCAGGATTTACAAGAGCCATTGAAAACCATCATCCACACCAATGGCATCAAATGAAAAGTTGCAGCAAGAAGGTGGTAGTATTGTACAGCAAAAGTGGATGCAAACACATACTTAAAAGAAAATAAGGATAGGGAAAAAACTCTCCCTAAATAATAAATGACAAAATAGAGTTAAAAGTTTCAGGCCTCCAACAGTACTTGATTTAAAGAAGACAGGACATCATGTAAGCAGTGAACAAGTGTCTAGATACACAAGTGAGCCCAGAAATCCACTTTGAAATAAAACGGAAGATCTGGGTCAAGAGAATAAAGGGCTACAACAATCTTTTTGAGAAATTTGTCAACTTCATCCTTCGCAGAAAAAATAATCCCCAGATGAAAGATATCAGTAAATGGCATCATTTCTTCCAAGGACAGGGTTAAAAGAGCCAGCAGTATGCTTACTAAAGCTATCAGAGCAGGTAAGATTCATAGTCAAAACATCTCTGGAATAATCAAGCTCGGCACATGAATATTTTGCTGGCAGATCACTGAAAAACAAGTTTAGTGTTATAAAAATGCAGAGCACCAGCACTACAAAATTCTCCCAAAGATCATTTCTACTATTTTTTCCTGGTCAACCCTCTTCACCAACAACCACAAACCTGCATAATCCTCCCTTAAAAACAAAAGTCAATAAAATTAACTCGCCTTCTTGAGGTGAGTCATAATCATGTAGTCTTGACTTATGAAAACAAATATTGACCAAATTTTAGAACTAGGGATCATCATCCAAACCCTATACCTACAAATCAAGGTATCAATTAATGAAGAATAACTTAGTAAGATGACCCTCACTGTGGTACTTTAAAAGTTCATCAATGATTGAGCAGTGGCCAGAGAGAGATATGGGAGAAAATAGCACTTAGTTAAAGAGCTGAACACATTGCGGACATTAGAAGATTGGGGAGAGAGTAATAATGCTTACAGATAAGAGTCCGTGAATGGATAAAAAGGCATGTAGGCTTCAGGGTTATTCCAGTTTTCTATCTTATTTTATGACTTTGTATCAGGCTTTTTCTCATAGTCCAATTATCAAGTCTTTTAATATATCTTCACACATAAAAGATGACATAAGATATCCATTCAAGAAAATCACACACACACACGTAAAGAACAACAATACAAAGAGACCTGGAAGCTCTGTAACAAAAACTACTTAAGAAAAACAACATGCAATTACCAAAATGCATCCATCAACAAAAAAATGAGAAATTCCCACAAAAAATATCTACCCTGCGCTAGAAAACCAGCCTAATCTAAAGCTAAACATAATAGTGGCCTTTTAAAATTATACTGTTCCTCTCAAGCCACAACATGAACAGCCACCAGCCAGTGTGTTTTTATTCCAAAACCTCAGTCCTTACGCAACCTAGTTTGTCTTAAAAAGCCATGGTGGACAAAATAAATTCAATTTAGCCCTATAAGAAACAGGAACTACTAAGCAACCAAAGAATAAAGCATTGGGTGCTTTTTAAAAGAAAAAAAAAATACTTTTCTCTGCAACCACCTGCAATTTAGATACAAAAATCCCCCTAGCACCTACTGCCAATAGAAGAAAGGACAAGCACAGACAACTGAGGAGAGCCTAAATAAATAACTAAATAAAGATCCAGAAGAGAATAGAAATGAAATTCAGCCCAAAAACACACAGTTAAACAGGGAAAGAGGTGAGGAGATGTCATGTTTTACGCAGTGCATCAAAAGAGATACAAATAAGTGTTAGTCACAAAGAAAGACCAAAAATCAAACTGATTACTTGCCTGATGAATCTCTTGCTCTTTCCCTTTCAAAAGCAGAATCCTTTTCTTTGTAGTCTCATGAGAACCACTTCCTATCAATTTATATCAAGACTGATTAAAACCACAAAAAAGTGTGACATGCTTAATCAATTTATATCAACACTATATTCTTCCAACATGCTTCCTTAACGAGCCATTATTTCTCATTACTGATAGGATCAATGCAACAAATCACCAACAACCTAGAGCATCTAAAATAAATTGTAAATCAATATGCAATCTAAATTAAATTGCATATCAGTATGCCATAGTATGCTATACAAGTACATCAACTCCCACTGAATTAACTCAGCAATATTCCAAGGGACTCCATAGTCCATATACTTTATCTTACTTTCTCTAAAATGGTGACAATTAAAAAGAAAATAGACCATATTAAAACCATAATTAAACATACCTGTTTCATTCTCTGCTACTCCTTTTTTGCTGGAAGCATCCACTTCGTTATTTCTCTGAGACACAAGAACACATGCTGATTTGTCTTTTCCATTTGTTCTCTTCCCATTATTTTTTAAGACATACTACAATTTACAAAAATAAGATATAAAATCATTTTAGCCACCTATACTTACGTTTCATAAAGTGTTAAAATTAAGACGTAGTTGATATGTAGCTTCTTTAGATCATTCTAATAGTGTCACGGTCAAGGGAAAAAAAAAAAAGACAAGACAAACAACAGCAAAAATCACATAAACTGTTGCTTCAGCAAGCAATGTTTTCCCAGATCATCCAAGGAGATGAATATTGGTATAATAGAATGTAGCTAGACATGCTGATGATACAGAATATAAGTAGGTTCATGAAACCATTGAGAGTATAGATGACAGCATTCTACTCATAGCAAGTGAGCTAACCGAGTTTTAATGGTTGAAACTTGGGCAATATGTTCTGCCAAGAAACAAACATTTACTAAGTCACATCTCAAGATGAGTATAAGACCCAGTTATCCAGAAAATGAGACCCCTACATGGAGAAACTTTTTCTAAGACCAAGAGGTAGGGAAGGGTGGCAGTGAAACTGAGAAAAAATACATCTGAGACAGATAAAAAGAATCAGCAATTAGAGTAGACTAAAAAAATCACCCATTGAAATTTTTAGGAGCCTTTTTCATTTCTTTATGATGATTAAGGACAGATGAAATGAACAAAAAGGATGATGTAGCTAACAATATAAACGATGAGAATCAAATACTAAACAGCTGAAGCAGGCACCAAAAGGCCCTCAACACGAGAGCACGGAAAGAGTAGAGCAACGGAATTTTCTAAGCAGAAAACAAAGAAGAGGCAGAAGAAAATTTATGAAGAAACCTGAGAATCCGCAGCAGTCTGTCTTTAAAAAGTGTACCATACCTTGAGTTTGTAAATGGCACCCTCCCTTTAACATGCCTTAGATTCTATACTTCCATTATACTCAAGAAAACTTACAATAACCCAATGCAGACCTCTACCACATACAAACTTTTCTAGAATTGGATCTAGAACATCCAATTCTATATCAGAGGACAAGGGTGGAGCATATAAAAAGAAAATTCTAGAATTCTTCAGCTCAAACAGGTGATTCATTCATAAAACTCAAACAGGTGATTCATTCATAAAACTCAAACAGGTGATTCATTCATGAAATTCATGGAGGACACAAAACTGTACAAATAACAAAAGAAGCTCATAGGGCTAATGGGGGTGCAAGAGGATGAGCTTCCTAGATCCTCAAGTTCAAGACTTAAACTAAATTACTGCATCAAGAAGCAATAACCTTATGAATCTTCCCGACCAACCTGCTCTTGTAAAGAAAATTTCCCAGTAATTTCATTGTGCAATAGGCTTTCTCAAGCCATGCTCTTTACTACAGACCTAGAACCTCTATTTACAGCCTCATGCTACCTAAACCTTAATACAACCTCAAACTTAGCCAACTGCAACCTGATACCTATGAAAAAGACTAGTAATTGAAATGAAATGGGTGTCTTCTAAAGCTCAAACCATTGAGACTATGAATCACCTTAACATCCTATGTCCCTACTTCACTGGTTGGACAAAGCTAGGCTGCCTTGCCTACCAAATTCAACTAAAAGAATGAAATACAAAAGAGAAAGCTAGACATGCAACAGGGTGTAAGGAAGCAATCAAGAATTGTTAGGCAGGGATTTCATTCGTTACAGTTTGCTCCCACAACTTGTTACCTTTGGCTAGAGATCAATGAAGATCTATCACAAAGTGCAGCAATGAGGGAAATTCTGCAGATAGCTCATAAATTAAGGGTCTCAGTTCCTAGTACTTTACTTAACTGGTATGCTGCAAATGATTTTCTGTTTTACTCAGTACAACAATTGCATTGGTAGTCACAACTACAGACAAATTTTTTAGACTTATGGTTTCATACGGTATTTATAGAGCATAATAAATACTCCCTCTGTTTTTATTAAATGCATCACTTGGGTTTGCAGTTTTGCACATTTACCAAAACACAACTTTGATCACTAATATCTTTACTTAGAAATTAGTATAAATTTTTTTTTAAAAAAGATAAGTTATAAAATTAGCTTTTGTGACAGTCTAACAACTTATTACATGATAACAATTATTAAATATCTATTAGTAAATAAAAAAATAAAAATAAAAAAGTCAAAGGTAATATACGAATAGTGCAAAATCCCAAGTAATGCATTTGAAAAAAAAAATAAAAATAAAAACAGAGTAATAAAAAACAAAGGTGGAGCGTACTCCATATTCTTATGTTTACAATCAAATTTCTTATTTACTATATATTCGGAAGCAACCGGCCCACCACCAAAAAAAAGGGTTGTCACAGAAAGGTCAAAATATTTGCAAATCAACATACGTAGCCAAACCCAAGTCTTGTTACAATAAACAAGCTGGCATATAAGTAGCACATGCAACTTCTGAACAGAAATAGCCACACGTCTAAATAGTTCAAAGACCAGAGCTTCATGGAATTATGCTGCTGACAGAGCCACAAATAAATTAAAACCAAAAAAATAAAGATGCTAACCGAGTTTTGCTTGCTGGATCGAGACTTCCCTGAAGCCAACGCAGACCGTCCACGACTCTTTCCATCTGACCCTAGACGCTGTCACCAGTAATGCCAATCCATCAGATGGGAATAAGCTTAGGCAAGTAAAATTCTATCAACAAAGCAAAGACCAAGCATGGCCAAGGAGTTGCACCATCAAGACAAAATGGAAAACTAAGCTATAGTATACAGTAAAAAAAAAAACAAATTAAGTGGAATGCTAATCTTTTTTTTTTCAATGCATTTTCCTCATCATTTTTTGACATTGACACTATGAAACCTCACATGCCACTGAAAACATAAGATCTCACACATACATAAGACTGGAATTGTACACTACAAGTAACCCTGTGCATAAAACTCCCAGATCAGACTACTGGATCAAACTATTGCAATACCCAAAAAACGGTCATATAGTTGTACTAGAGTGGCGCTACCTAGGGGAGCTAACCCTGTTTAAAATGCACTAACCAGCTGTTTGAAAACAATGTTAACCAAAGAACATAACATTCATTTGCTGAAACCACAATCAAGAACTTGAGCATGTCCTTCCAAAAAAGACAAGTGAGCAAATTTGAAGTGTTCTAGAAAATGGAAAGAACCTGATTGCCACCCTTCGCAGCTCTCCTTTTTCGCACATATTCCATCAGCGGTGTGACGATAGGTGCTTCTTGTACACCTAAAAGAAAGTCCAACAGTCACTAATGAATACTAGGCCACACTACCAAACTTTCACAGTCAAGCAGATATGAAAGCAGCTTTTACCAGCTCGTTCGGCTTCTCTTCTTTCCAGCTGTATATCGGCACTAGGAAGATTCTCAACAGGTTTTGAAATCTGCTCAAGGAACTCCACATACTCTGGATCTAATTTCATCAAAAGAACAAAAGAGAGAGATAAATAGATTAATTTGCTTGCTCAAGTACATAAAATGATAAAATAAAAAATTAAAGTACTTGCATTGATTGCCAAACATAATATTTTTAGAAATGTAATAAATAATTAATCAATAGGCCATTGTCTATAGTTTTACACCTTTGTAAATTGTCCCTTCCCGGCCATCTTTCTTGGCATTAGCCTTTGCAACACGTTGAGAAGGAGCATATTCCACTATAGCTTTATATTGAGTTCCTGATTAACATAGAGCAGCGATATAGATTAGCAGTCACAACAGGGAAACAAAAAATCAGCTCATCAAGCTTTCATAGAGGTTTAAAATTACCCTTTTCATTGACAAAAACATGGCCGTTAAAGAACTCAGCAAACTCACAAACATCATCATGACTGTTGAAATTCAGATACGCCCGAGCATACCTCTGATTCTTGTGACTGCAAAATTTAATTCCCGTACTTTTAAGCATAACAACACATATATATATTCAACCAAAATATAAGACAGAATGTTAAAACAAAATCAAAAGAATTATACCAAACCCTGAAGTCACAAATACCCAAGAAAAACACAATGCCTCTACCCCAAACTCAAATCCAACAAAGGACGACATGGTCATCACACCGATAACGTATACTAATTGACATAAACCGAAACCACAAAGTACACAACAACGAAAACCAACACCACAAAGAACACAACCAACGAAAACCGACACCACAAAAGTATGCAACCAACGTAAACCGAAACCCCAAAGTAAACCCTCCCCAAACCCCAAAATCACAAAGCATACGATCAACAAAACCAAAACCACAAACTATACAATCAACGAAACCGAAACCACAAAGTATACAACCAACATGGTCATCAAACCCAGAAATGAAGCATATGAAACGCCAAATTAAACCCTCCCCAACCCCAAAATTGAAATTTTTTAAACAATAATGCCCCAATAACAAAATTAGGATCCAAAAAAAAAAAAAAAAAAAAATCAGAAAAATGGAAAGTGGAGGAGAGAGAAAGAGAACGAACCTAGACTTTCCAGGGCAAAAAGAGGACCAATTGTAACGAGAAGAGAAACGGCCATCGATTTGCTCGAAAAAGGACGACTGTGAGAGAGAAGGGGGCAAGTGCCTTACCACTACTTTGGTTCGATTCAATGGCTCCTTCATCTGAATTCAAAAACCCCAATCAAATCCCTAATTTCGACAATCAAAAACCCTATTTAATTTTTCAATTTTTCTCTATACGATCGAAGACGATTGAATTTCTGCAAGTTTCAGAGGAATGCGTCGACGATTAATTGATGAAAAAATCGAAAGGTTTTTCATTCGTTGGGGTTTTGTGCCCTAATTTGGTGAAAATTGGGGGAGAAGTAACTGGTATATGAACGAATAACGATCCTTTTGATTTTCTTTTCTCTCTCTCTTATTTTCTGCCTGTGTTTATGTGTTAATGTCGGAAAAGGGGAAAAAAGAGGAGAGAGAGACTTGCAATTTTCATCATCATCGTCGTACAATATTGTTACGGGGGTAGCACGGGCAACTTACGGGTTAAAGAAAGCCAACAGATAAAGATGGTTGTGTTTTGTGTCAAGCCTTATATATTGGGTCGGACGAGTTCCAACCAAATATCCAAACCCAGTCACTGTTCAATATGCGTCGTGTGAAGTCGCAGTGGAATTTTCAATAAAGTAGTGTGTCAGGCGCGGACAATTCTTAGATGTGAGGCATAATAAGTAGGCCTGGCAAAAGCTGACTCGACCCGAATCCGACTTGAAAATAACGGGTTAGGGATGAGATTTTCGACCCGAAAACTTAAATGGGTCGACACGAACGCAACCTAAAAATTAAATGGGTTAGGTTAAGGTTGAAAATTCCAACCCGAAAATGACCCACTTAACCCGAAATTATTTTCGGGTCGAAATCAGGTTGGGTCAACCCGAACCCGACCTGATAACCCGAACATGTATTAGTTAGATAGGGAAAAAAAAACCTATTTATTTATGTAATAAAATTCGACCCAACCCAATATAGGTTCTAATAATATCTAAAACCCTAAAATCCCAAATGGCTTTCCTCATACATTCTCATCCGTGATAGGCTCTTTCTCTCTTATGTTTCAATTTTCTCTCTCTTCAACTTTCAAGTTCTCAAGATTTCAAACCTTAAAATCCTTTGTGAGTCGCTCTCCATCTTCGAATTTCCTGATCTCCTTCACATTTTAAACGTTCAACCAAGGTAATTTGCTGATTTCGAATTTTCTTTTATACGTTTTTGTTTTTTTTTTTCTTTTTAAAATACGGTTTTGTTATAGAATTTTGTTATAGAATTTTGTTGTTGATGTTGTTAATGTGCTTAAATTTCTGTTGTTAATTTTTATTGTTGTTGATTTGTTGATATAAATTATACATGTTCATATAATTTTTTATATAATATCTTTTATACAGTTCTGGCAAATTTTTCTTTGATAGTTATCTTTGATTTGTGATCTGAAGGTACTTTGTGGAAGAAGTCAGTTAGATCCAAAGGTAATAGGTTGATGCATGTGCGAAATTTGGGTAAGATCTTAAGCTACTTCAAGTAGAAGCTCACAAATTCAGAAGTTCTGTACATGAGAAAAAATTATGTAAATTATTTGCATTATAAAATGTAAATTATTTATTTATTTATTGCTTTGAATAAATCTATGTAAATTATACGTATGTAATTTGTGAATTTATACATCTGCAAATTTACCATATTAAATTGATTCTAATACGAATTAACAATGCCAAATCTGCCCAAAAAAAAATCAGGTCAATTCAGGTTGATCCGAACCCGAAAAAATCAGGTTCGCGTTGAGCTTTCTGACCCGAAATATTAAACAGGTCAGGTTCAGGTCTGGGGTTTTCAACCCGAAACTGAAATGACCCGAACACGAACCCGACCCGACCTGATCTGTTTGCCAGCCCTAATAACAAGTCTCATATGAGGCAATGTTGATTGTGTTCTATTTACCTGATTTTCAGGTATCTGAACTTATCTTACATGAACTTATCTAAACTTATTTGATCTTATTAAAACTTATTTTAGTTGTAATTTGTATTTGGTTAACCGTTATCGCAACTATTTTTCCTTAACTGAACTTATTTGAACTTACTACACCTAAAATAAGTGAAAATAAGGTGAACATTATTAAAACACAGGCTCGATGTTTGTGTGTCTAAAATTGATGCATGTGTTGTTGTGCAGGTTAGTGTCATCACGTGTTCTATTGTAGTTGCTTATATAATGCTTGTTGCACATATGAGGAAGGCTGTAAGGAATATTTCAAACATCAACTTTGAGCTCCACTGTGATCATGCATTTAAGCATGGTGGCGTCCAAAGGGAAAGAAGCTAGAGCAAAAGAGTCGCCAACAAGTTTTAGGAACTTGTAAATCATCCATGAGTGCGAAGGTTACACTCCATTCACGATTACGGAGATCGCTAACTCCACAGTGGTCCGGAACCATGACTGGATATTCGGGGATGATGGTATGAATCCAACCTAAAAGAGATTGAACCCGCCCTAAATAGGCCTCTACTTTATTCTTATAATATTCATGTACGCTTTTCGATCAACATACATTCATCAATTAATCCTAAGCATATTTAATCTACGTTGGTTGATCATTAATGCACAAAATTATTGGCGATCACTTGAAATTAAAATCATATTAAACCTAAAATCAAATTATTAATTATCTTATTAGGCGTGATATCAAGTACAAATTCCCTTTAAACCTACAAGAAAGGGTGTGATCAAGCAATAACAATAAAGCAACATAATCAAGCAATGTATAATAATTATAATTGACACAACAAATCATCATCATAATAAAGCAATATCTCCAAAATAATATTAGCAAGATCCTAGGCATGATACTAAACAGATTAATAACAAACCCTAGCATGTCACTAAAGATCAAAGCTTTATCCCAAACATGATACTAGAAACATGATATTAAGAATATTAAAATAACACCCTAACATGATACTAGAAATCATAAAAGCATCCTAACATGATACTAGGAATTAATATAATATTCTAAGCATGATTTCTATATCAAAGGAATAATTAAGTAATCGAATTACTTACTTTGATGTCTCGTATCTCTTTCTATTAAAACAATACACACGTTAGTAACTTCAAGAAAGAATAAATCAATAAATCAAATAAGAATTAAAATATAGATTAGGGACCAAACCCTCAGAACTATCAACCTTTCACGTCGAGGTCGAAGGCAACTTCGAGATTGACAAGGAGTATTCAAGTTTCGCAAAGGTCGTATGGTGTGATGTGTTTAGGCTAGGCTTAGAAAGAGATAGAGAGAGAAGCTTATAGCTCATAGAGAGAGGGAGATTAAGATGATGATTGTTGGTGAATGAAAACGGAGGAAAACGTCCCTATTCATAGGAAAAAACAATGGAAATGATCAGAAAATGAGTCAGAATCCGACTCGGAGTAAAACACTTTTCATCGCGTGGCGATGGTTTCATCGCGTTGCGATGCTTATATCGCTGCGCGATATTTGCATCGATGTGCGGTGATACCATCGCCGCGCGATGCTTTTTAGAAGATGAGATTCGTACGGAATCCGACTTCCAATCAAATTGAGTTAGTTGAATGTCCGTACTTATCCTTATTTTATCAGAATTAAATCTATTAAAAACACATGTTTTATCCGAAGTAAAGTTCTTAGTCTTTATCTTTTCAAAAAGAGGATAATTAGAACTTTCTAGAAGATTCTAGAAGCTAATAATCAATCATAAGGGATTTAGGACTCAAAACAACCTTCCAGATAATTCTAGAAGCTTATGATAAATCCTAATGGTTTTAGAAATAGAGTTAAGATAAATGGACCCTCCACATGATCATTGGATCCGCAGATAAGGCTCGGTTTGGACCCAGTTTAGTATTTTGGCCATAACTTCTTTGTTATAACTCGGATTTGGGCTTATAATATATCGTTGGAAAGCTCTTTTCTACCCCATCCAACTACACAATTATTGGACCCACATTAAGGATCAAAATAAACTGGTTTGGACGTTTATATAAAAAAGGACAGGAAAAGAATGATTTTCAAAGACACGAAATGAATAATTTTGGGTTAAAACATTTAAAGAAAGGTTAGAAATGGTCAAGACTAAAGGGAACTTCACGAGACTCTTCAACTCTTCACCTAACTCGATAATCAAAGACGTGAAAGGTACTCATCGTTGGGTTTGGTTTTTGGGGAGACACAATCAGGTGTCTACGAAGGCTAACTTAAATCAAGCATTAACAATTCAGGTGTTGCACACGTGATCTCCGCTCGTCCCATGACAAGCAGCTTGAATACAGTTCAATCTTTTGTGTCACCATATCGTGTCGTGCGTCTCCATACCATATACATGCTTGCATGTCTAAGGCAAATTCAACATAATTTAGGGTGCGTTCTCTTCACCTTATTGAACCTAAATTTATCTGGACTGAACTTATCTGAACTTATTAAACCTTATTGAAATTATTGAAACTTGTTAGACGTGATTGAACTTATTGGAACATATTAGACCTTATTAAACTTATTATAACTTATTAGACCTGATTGAAACTTATTATTATTATCATTTATTTTCTAATCTGCTAAACTAATAAATAAAATATCTAACTAATCTTTTATAATCCAAAGCTGTTTAGGGTAAAAAATACCCTGACGCGTGGCCCAATCCTACTGTGACACGTGTCCTAATAAATGGGTGACACGTGTCCCAATAAGAAGCTGACGCATGTCAAACATAATAGCACCTAAAATGAGAGAAAAAGGCCCCCTTACATCAGGAGGCCCATGTCCCAAGAAAGCTGCAAAACGGCGCCCCTAAAGGATACGTGCCCTCACCTGATTGCACCGCCAATTAGAGCACACTATTCTAGGTCATCAGAACCTAGATGACACACTGTCCCAATCCTATAAATACCCCAATCAATTATGATGGGAGGGGTGGATTAAGACATATCATTCAAGAGCACTAAATTTCTCCAACTTCTCTCTACTTTTTCTCTCTACATTACTTCGTTTTCTGATCACTAACTAGATCGCCGGAGGCGAATATTCCGTCAACCGGAATATTCATTGTTTTGCACGTGTCCGAGTCCATCCGGCCGTGTTCAAGACCTGTATCCCGAGAGATTCCAAAAAACCCCGAAACATTTGGCACCGTCTGTGGGGATACACGTCTGGAATGACTAAAGATGGTCAGACAACTGGTCCTGGTGAGGACGGGCACGTAGAGAATATCATCGCAACAATCAACACTAGCGACCCTCTGACCTCTTCATTCCATGAGGCAGAGGATCCCCCGATCACTACTGCTTCCTTGAAGGCCGCCTTGAAAAAGCTTCAGAAGGGGCTTGAGAGTAAGATCCTCTCTTCTTCTAGACAGCCATCCAGAAGAGAAGGAGAGGGTATCCGAAAGAAACCCCAGGGCAGGACGACCAATACTGAGGATGTTGGGAATACCCCATTCAGACGACATGCAAGGTCACCAAGGGTGCCTCGGATGAACTGGTCCAGGCTACTTGAGAAAACACAATCGGCTGGGGGCGGACCAAGCGGCCTCAGCGTCAGCCGAATGAGTCGTCCCAGCGCTGGAAGGATGCTAAACACTATCTTCGGCACAAGCGGCAGGAGCAAGCACACTACTCGGACACTGCCTCTACTCCTACCATGCCGGATGATTTCTCCAACCACACCCTCTCCAAGCATACCAGCTCGGCCAGGACCAGCAGGAGTCAAGCTCACCGTACTCCAACTCCAGTTCCTTTAACTCAAACACTTCAGTTTTAGATGCCCTAGAATTGTGGTGCAATTCTGCCGCCTATTCCCCCTGTCTATGGACAGTACGGGCCATATGGTCAGCCGTACGACCAGGCAGCATACTTGGGCTGATCGGCCGCACAACCTCAGCGTACTGATTGGCAAATGCGCTTGTTAAATCTTGTTGATAAGCCGCCTCTGTTTTCTTAAGAAATTCTCAACTCCCCTCAGCCAGCTAAAGTGAAGAGTGTACTTGTGGGTGCCTATGATGGTACGGGCAACCCGAAAAAGCATGTCACCTCGTACAAAAATCTGATGTACTTACAAAGTGTGGATGATGCCACCTGGTGCAAATGCTTCCTGGCC
Source organism: Chenopodium quinoa (assembly GCF_001683475.1). Classification (NCBI taxonomy): domain Eukaryota; kingdom Viridiplantae; phylum Streptophyta; class Magnoliopsida; order Caryophyllales; family Amaranthaceae; genus Chenopodium; species Chenopodium quinoa. Next base: position 1,828,733 of record NW_018744367.1, read on the forward strand.
ACCCTCAAGGGTGTGGCACAAGACTGGTTCAACAATCTGTCGGTCGGATGCATCAATTGCTTCACAACTCTGAGCTTATTATTTGTTGGAAACTTCTCCTACAATATTCCACCCCGGAAGACCAGTCTTAACTTGGCATCGTCCAAGGAAAGAAAGAGGGGTTGCGCTCGTACGTTCAGAGGTTCAACTTGGAGAAAGCTCAAATTCAGAATCCACTGGATGAAATGGCCTATTTGGAGTTCCTTCAAGGTTTAAGGCATAATGGTTTCAAGTTTGATCTGATTAGGAAAAAGATTTGGACACACGCAGGTGTTCTGCAGGAGGCTGAATCTTATATTGAGGCAGCTGCTTTTTGTTCTCTTACAAAATCAGAAGAGCCGGCCAATGTAATACCCTAGTATTTTTGAAACGTATTTAATTAATTATTATTTATCTAAAAAGGGTATTTTAGTAATTTATTTTACTATTTGAATTTTGGAGCCAAAATGATATTTGAATTTTGGCGCCAAAAGTATTTTAAAACTTAATTATTTTTGGATTTTGAATTATTCATTTATTTTATTTTAAAAACCGAATTATTTATATATATATTTCAGTTATTTTAATTAAGCAAAATTATATTTTCTTATTTAATTTAAAAGGGCCGAATTTCCCTGATTAATTAGCTAGGATTTTCGGATTTTCTTAGTGTAGAAAATCTGATTGTCTTAGTTAAATTAATTAGTGAATGATTGGTATATTTTCTAATTAATTATTTTATACAAAATATATTATTTACACAATCATTTTTATTCCATAAAAACTAACAAAATAATTGCCTAAATATTTAAAGGGAGGTCCGAAAATATGAGCTTAGGAAAGCTCAAATTTTCGGCCACCATATTGTATTTTAATTATCTTTCTCAATTCTATTATTTTCCTTAATTCTTATTTTCCATCTCCTAAATATTTGATCATCTTATTTCCCTACCTTAAATCATTCTTGATTATTCCCCAAGCAAAGCCGTTTACCATTTAATATTTCATGACTACATAACCTTATGTCTTCAATCCTTAATCACCATAACCTAGACTTTCCATAATTCTTTAGCCCTCTTCTCCAAGTAATTTCCTTAAACCAATTTACCATAATTCTTCCTACATTCTCCTACCATAATTCTTGCATGAGCTAGCCTATAAATACCCCCTCATACCTCTCATATTCTTCACACCAAAAACTCAATTCTCTTCTTCTATCTTACTCTTCTTTTCCCTAAACCTTTTCATACTTTTCTTTCTACTCTTTTCATATATAATCAGCCCGTATATCTTTGGAGCCAATTTTCGGGCACTTCTGGTCAGTTTTGGTATTTCATGGAAAATTGTTCCTCTCAAAAACCTTTGAGGTTAGTCTCAAGAATAACCCGATTCGAAGTTATATTGAAGGAGTTATGGCCTCTACAAGTTCTGCCTATTCTTTCTAACGCAAATTCAATTCTTTTATTTTCTTCATGGTTATTTTTCTAAAATATAAATACTTATTTCAAATCTATAATTTTATATTAAACTATTATTTTTAAAAGATTTTTATAGTCCATGCACATTAGATTTTGGGTTTATGTCTAAAGATGTTGTGATAACCTTATGGTTATGTTAATTGCAAGGTGTATTCGTGATTGAACTTTGAAAGTGCGAAGTGTTGATTGATATTCAAAATCAAGGTACGCTTAGGTGGATAGATACCTTCGAAAGTGATTGGTTTGAATAGCATGTTTTATATGATTTTATTGGTGATTGAATTAAATTGATTTGAATTATGATTAGTGAAACAAAGTATGGTTGGAAGAATTGATTTTAATATTTGTATTAATAAATGTATTTTCAAAGGATTGGTTTTAATATCATGTTTTGAATGGTTTGAAAATATTTATTATGTTTAAAGGAATCTGGTTTTAAAAAGTATGTTGGATTGTTTTAAAGAGCTTTTAAAAAGGTTTTTCAAAGGAAGAGTTATTGATTTTGAAAAGTTATTTGTATGAGATTTAATTCTCAAATATTTATTAAAAGGTTGATTTTGAAAGCATGTTGAATTAAATAAAAAGGAGTTTTGAGTTAACCTATTATAAAGGTTGATTTATTCAAAGAGGAATTTTACAAGGATTTATTGAATTATTTATTAAAAAGCTTTACAAGCATGATTATTATATTAATCCCACTATGCGGATTCATTGAAGGCTACGGACTTTGTATGACCTAGTCTTTCATCAAGAATAGCCTTGAAATAGTAGGAGACTAGCTTGAGGGGTGTGCACACTTATAGAGGAAATTGAGTTTTTAAAAAGAATTGATTTTAATAATCATTATTATTGATTTATTATAATTATTTTGAGAATATTTGAGAATTGGTTTTCAAAAGAGGAATGATAAATGCATAATATACTATATTTTTAGTCCCTTATATTAGTACAATGGCCGCTTTATATTGGTTATTTTATGATTTTATTTACTTTTATTATTTTAGATTTTATTTTATTCATTATTTTATTTTATAGTTATTGTTATAATAAATGATACTTAATTTATGTTGTGTGTTTTTGGTAGGAAAGCAAGAGGAAAATAAATCCCATTTATGTTGCTATTCAAAGGATCATTTGCTTGCTATCATCAAAATATATGAAGAAGGAAGCAAAATATTTGCAAGCACTACGTGGAGAACAACAAGCCCAACAACAAAATAGACTAGCAACACCTAAGTGAAAATAAAAAAAAAAAAAAAAAAGAAAAGAAAAAAAAAAACAAATGGGCACGTGACGTCCTGAAGAAAGCAACAAGCTACGTCAAGCAACATCAAACAATCAGAAACAAGAAGATAGAAATCTATCTTGCTTGCGTGATAACCGAGGCCTCCAAAACTCTGTGTTTATCTTCAAACAACTTCAACAAAATTCAAGCAAAAACAAGAAGATGAAGATCTATCCTAATTCAAGATTCTATCTTTTCATACCTAGAAAACCTAGGATGGTTTTGGGTTATAAAAATCCCAATCATCCCTCCTAAACGGGACAAAAGTTTTACCACGGGACTAACATCAGGAATTTGTGAGGCTTGGCGGAGTACGATTGATCCAAGGTTGATAGATCGCACATACCGGAAGGTGAAGGGACGAGTGACAGCGATGATCTAGCGGCGGTCGTTCGATCGTGGCTCATCAGTTATGAGTTCCCTTCACTCACTCTTAAACTCTTTCAATCTTGTGATTTATGTTGTTGCTTAAACTAAGTTAATTTGATGTAATTTAGTCTTTAATTTTCTAATTTTTAGTTTCACCTTTTACACGCCGAGTTTAATGGGATTTCAATGCTAAGTTTTGTGCTTAATGAATTCACATGGTTATTTGTTCTTACATGCATGTTTGATTAAGCTATACTTGTGGTAGTGCACGATTGCTTGTATGGAGTAATTAAACTATACTAAATTATTACTTGACGCGGCGTTTCTTGATAATTTAGAGGAAATAACTTAGTGATACTAGTTTGAGCGGCTCAAGTTTAGTATTGTTGAGTTTGTGAATTAATCTAATAAAACCAGTTTATTGGGGTAGAATGTATATTAGCAAGAATCTAATTTTAGTGAGCAATATATGTCAAATAGACCGTGGCGGTAATTTGTCTACCTAAATACTAAACTGAGAATTGAAGGAAACTAAAAGGAATGAAGTTTGGAACTAAATTACATCGCTGTATCCTATGATCAAATTAATATATCAATGGTGGTTTGCTTCTCGTCTACTGTAAATAGTAGGTTAATATTTTTTTTTTCTTAGTCTCGTTAGTTTGGTTATCACGATTTAAAACCCCCCATTCTCTTGTACATAATGTAAATAGTTTATTTTTCTAAGTTAACCTTGAGTTTAAAGAGTTCAAATTCTCCTCGTGGGATCGACCTTTGCTTACCCTTTTACTAGTTGTTAATATTTTTGGAGGATAAGTTAGGTAAATAAATAATTAATTTTATACGGAAAACGACACGTAATCAAGGAATTGGTTTTATAAATCGTTTCATCGAATTATTGAATTATTGGAATTGATTTGAAATCATGAGTTTTGGAATTCATTGGATTAATTATTGGAATTGGTTTTAAAAGCATGTTTGCAAATAAATTTAATTTACTTATCTTTTACTTATTGTACTTAGTATATTTTGCTAATCCGTATTTCCTATTTGTTTTGATTCGCCCTGTTTACCTTAATGGTAAGCAGTGTTGACTATTTTCAGGTGGAGTCAAGAATTGAGCATATGGGAGTCCCGGGAATGTTCTTCACCTAGATTAGGAATGTTGGTCTTTGTTTATTTATGAGTACTCATGACGATGGTTTCTATGTATAGTATTATTAATAAAGAAAGAGTTTGAGTTTCCGCTGCAAAGTATTGGTTTTGGTTAGTAGTTTGAGTAGCCTTGCGTAATCATGCGGCGGTAATACGCCTAAGTCTATCTCTACGGTATAATTATACGTATTATACTAGTATTTCCGTGAAGGGAGGTTTGGGGGTGTTACAGCCAAGGGGGCTAAGAAGAAACAATCTTCTCAGCAAGACTTGGCCAGTAAAAAGAAGGAAGGAAACAACAAAAGAAAAGAAGTCTGGGTGGCCGACTGCCAACAAACGAAATCAAAGAAAGCCAAGACATACGAGCCTCAGTACAAGTACAACAAAGATTGTTATTCAATTTTGATGGAAATCAAAGACAAGCTCGAGTTCGAGAAGCCTCAGCCTCCGAGAGGGCCGGCCCAGTACAAAAACAAGAACAAGTACTATCATTACCACAAGGATGTGGGGGATGACACGAACGACTGCAACAATTTGATGAGGCTGCTGGATAAGCTGGCCAAGAAGGGCATGCTCAACTTTTACGTTCTGAAGTCCAAGTTCACCTACTCTCGGACAGACAACAAATCCGAGAAGAAGAAAGAAAAAGAAAAGGATGATGATGGAAATAGCACAGATTTAGGGTTTGTGGCCGTTATATCAGGCGGCTTTGCTGTAGGCGGCCTGACCATGAAGGGAATCAAGCAAGATGCTTGGAATTTTGAGAATGTGATGTACATCGAAGGGGTAAAGGCTGAGCCCTTTCTAGAAGTGACGGTCTACGAGGCAGACCAGGGCAAGATCAAGGCCCCTCACAATGACCCCATGGTGTTCATCTTGAAAGTTGCCAATTTGAAGGTCAAACGAGTGCTAATAGACACAGGCAGCTCGTCCGACATTATCAGTCTAGCATGTTTGAAGAATCTGAAGTACCTAGAGGACGCCCTGAAGGATATCTCCCACCCGTTGGTTGGGTTTGATGGGAGTATTATCCACCCAGTCGGACGAATAGATTTACCCGTCCAATTTGGGTAGAAGGGAGAAGGAAGGGACGTGGTCGTCCGCTTCCTAGTTGTTAAAGAGCTCACGGGCTACAATGTTATCATCGGCCGCCCAACTTTAATATCAGCAAAGGCAGTAATCGTCCCTCATTTGATGCTGATGAAGTTTGAGCGGTCAGATGGGAAGATAGGTTCCATTTAAGGAAATCAGAAGATGGCAAAGGAATGCAATCAGCTGGCTGTGAAGCCAACTGCACACGAACATGGAAAAGTGTCCGAGAAAAATTTTAAAGAAGGGTCACTCCAAGCATACCAAATCGGCAAGAAGCGCTAGTCGATTAAGAAAGAGGAAGCATAGCAGCTAATGACCGTCGGCTGGCCAGAAGAGCTGAGGCCACAGCCGGCCGGCGATCATACGGACATAGGCTTGACCCAGACCAGCCTGATTGGATGGTTAAAGTGGGCACTGTGGCCATAGGCTTACTTGGAGATGACTTGGTAAATCTGTTAAAAGAATTCAGAGATGTGTTTGCTTTTGAAGTTCATGAAATGTCGGGTATCAGTCCAGACTTAGCAGTTCTTAAGTTGGCTGTGAACCCAGCTGTAAAACCTGTTCGTAAGAAGAAGAGGAATCATGGAGAAGAGAGGAATCAGGTGGCCGCGGCTGAAGTTAAAATGCTGCTAGACGCCGGTTTCATTCGGCAATGTTACTACCCTGACTGGGTGGTCAATGTAGTTCTTGTCAAAAAGCCGAATAGAAATTGGAGGATGTGCGTAGATTACACCGACCTCAACAAGGCATGCCCTAAAGATAGTTTTCCCTTGCCTAAAATTGACCGCCTGGTTGATTTAACGGCCGGGCATTAGGGCTGGCAAAAGCTGACCCGACTCGAAAACCCGACCTGAAAATAGTGGGTTTGGGTTGAGATTTTTGACCTACAAACTTAAATGGGTCGACACGAACCTGACCTGATAATTAAATGGGTTAGGTTAAGGTTGAAATTTTCAACCCGAAAATGACCCATCTAACTCGAAAAAAAAAAAAAACTTACAAGAACCCGTAAAAGTTAAATAGCTTTGATGGCCCAAGACCAAATAAAGGTTTTATAAAATCAAAAGCTAAACTCTAAAATCCTATATTTTCTTAACTCTCAGCCGTCACTCTCACTTTCCCTCTCATGTTTCATTTTTTTTTCTCTCTCTTCAGATCTAGAGAATTCAAACAGCTTGAGAGTTGAGACGTTGAGCCATTGTCTGATTGTCCTATGTGAGTCGCACTTCTCCTTCATCGTTCAAGTGTTCAACCTATATCAATCTAAAAGGTAATTTACTGATTTCGGTTTTCATTTTATACGGTTTTGCTTTCATATATTTGTTGTTGTTCTTGTTGATATGCTTAAATTATCTGTTGTTGTTGTTGTTGTTGTTGTTGTTGTTGTTGTTGTTGTTGTTGTTGTTGTTGTTGTTGTTGTTGTTGTTGTGTTGTTGCTGATATAATTTAGATTTATGTTGTCTTGTTGTTACTTTAGATGTTTTATAAACTGATTTAATTTAGATCTTAATATCTTATGCATGTGTGAGCATGTTTTTGTATGTTATTCTTGTATAATTACTTCAGTAGTTTGTTTTTATATTTTTTTTTTTATTTTTTTTTGGCATGATTTATACTGTTATTACTGATTTAATTTAGATTTATGCATGTTATTCTTGTATTGTTACTTTAGTAAATTTTGTTTTAATAGTTTGGTATAATTTTTTGCAGATTTCTTCTTCTTCTGAGGAGGAGATTATTGCATGATGCATCCTTTAATATTGTTTGAGAACTAGAATACAAATTTGTGTTTTAAAATCCTTAGTAGCTTTGTAATTCGTTAAGTAGAACTTCATTTGGCTTGTAATTCGATAAGTAGGACTTTATTTGGCTTGCAATTCACTAAGTAGGACATCATTTTGCTTGTAATTCGTTAAGTAGGATTGTTACTTTGCTAAACCATTTTACTTTGGTTAGGGTTGAAGCATTGAGCCTGTAAACTTGTGTCTTTGAAAATATTAAGTGGTTTGAAATACAAAAAGTTATATGAAAAAAAAATCAGGTTTTTAAGGTCAATTTCAGGTCAATCAACCTGATTTAAACCTAACCAAAAAATCAGGTCAAAACTGGTTAATTTCGGGTTGACCCGAACCCAAAAATATTAGGTTCAAGTTGTGGTTTTGAGCCCGAAAACTTAAATGGATCAGGTTCGGGTTGGAGGGTAGTTGACCCAAAATCAACTGACCCGAACACGAACTCGACCCGACCTGATCTATTTGCCAGCCCTACCGGGCATGCCCTGATGAGCTTTATGGACGCATACTCTGGATTCCACCAAATCCCTTTGTGGAAGAAGATCAAGAAAAAACAGCATTTGTGACCAAGCAGAGGTTGTACTGCTATAAAGTTATGCCATTTGGCTTGAAGAACGCTCTTGCTACATTTCAGAGACTTATGAATACGGTCTTTAGAGATCAGATCGGCTGGAACATGGAGGCTTATATTGATGATATGATTGTTAAATAAAAAAAGGCCGGTTGACCATCTGAGTGACCTTCGAGAAACATTTACCGAACTCAGGCGGCATAAGATGATGTTAAATCCAAAGAAATGTGTCTTTGGTGTTAAGTCTTGCAAATTTCTCGGATTTTTGATTGATCAGCGCGGCATTGAGGCAAACCCTAAAAAGATCCAGGCGGTCTTAGACATGAAATTGCCCAGAACCATAAAAGAAGTTCAAAGATTGACCAGCTGCTTAGTTGCACTCGAACGTTTTATGTCAAGATTAGGGGACAAGTGCCGCTATTTTTTCTAGACTATTAAGAAGAAACCAATGTTCGAGTGGACAGAGGAGGCCGAGGAAGCCTTCGTACAGTTGAAAAATCATTTGCATACCCTTCCTCGGCTCGTCAGTCCACTCAAAGATGAGAAGCTATACATGTACTTGGCCATTTCAAATCACTCCTTGAGTACCGTCCTGTTTGCTGAAAGGGACGGCCATCAGATCCCTGTGTATTTCATTAGCCATGCTCTGCACAATGCCGAGCTTAGGTATCCACCCATTGAAAAGTTCGGCTTGGCATTGTTCATGGCGTTAAAGAAGCTAAGGCCATACTTTCTTGCCCACTCGATTGTGGTCTACATGGACCAACAATTGAAGAAGTCATTCACAACGCAGGAGGCTAGCGGCCGAATGCTTAAATGGGCCTTGGAATTGAGGGGATTTAACATCGCGTTCGAACCTAGAAAAGCAATCAAGGCCAAGCCTTTGCAGATTTCTTGGCCGAAATGACACGGCCAGACTTACAGCCGGCAGGGGATCAGATTTGGAAAGTTTATGTTGATGGAAGTGCAACAGTGACCGGATGCGGCGCAGGTATCATATATCTATCTCCAGAAGGAGATAAGTTTTAATATGCTTTGAGATTTCAGTTTTAAGCCTCCAACAACGAGGCCGAGTATGAGACCCTTCTGGCCGGCCTTAGAATGTGTAAGGCGGTCGGGGTAACAAGAACTGATGCCTGCTCAGACTCTCATCTGATAGTCAGCCAAGTGAATGATGACTACGAGGCTAGGGAGCCTCAATGATGAAGTATTTACAAATGGTGAAAGATGAGGCCGAGAGCCTAGAGCATTCCAGCTACAGGAAGTCCCTCGGTCCGAGAATCATCAGGCGGACGCCCTCTCTTAGCTAGCCTCCTCGGCATCATGTGATAATCTGAGATCTGTGTTGTGGGAGGTCAAGGAAATATGGAGCATTGATGCCGAGCCCGTGAAAATCATTGATAGAAGCTCCAATTGGATGGAAGGAATAATCTCCTATCTCAAAGATGGAGTTCTTCCGGACGACCTAAAAGAGAGTTAGTTGATGAAGAAGAAGGCGGCATGGTTTGAGATAAAGGGAGAGGACTTGTTCAAACGATCATTTGTAAAGCCCTATTTGAAATGTGTTACGCCTGAGAGGAGGCATGAGGTGCTAGATGACCTCCACCAGGGGCATTGCGGATCACACATAGGCAAACGAGCCTTAGCAGAGAAAAGGTTACCCATCAGGGGTGCTACTGGCTGAGCATGAATTCGGATGCCATGGAAATGGTGAAAAAATGTGACAAGTGCCAGAGGTTTGCAACCCTTATTCAGCGCCCGTCAAATAGCTTGTCGGCCATAAGTAATACACTTCCCTTTGCAAAATGGGGCATGGACATCTTGGGGCCGTAATGTCGTATACTCCTGCGTCCGGATAGAGGCGGTATGTGCTAGTAGCAGTCGACTACTTCACAAAGTGGGTAGAAGCCGAGGCCATCCGAGGAATCAAATAGAGAGATGTATCTTCCTTCATCTGGAAGAACATAATACACGTTTTGGCGTGCCGCAATCTATGGTATTCGATAATGGACTACAATTTGAGACCGACCATCTTAGGGATTGGTTGAATGACCAGGGCATAACACACTACTTTGCCTGGGTCAAACGCCCGAAGGCCAATGGCCAAGTTGAAGCATACAACAAGTTGATCTCCAATGGTATCAAGCGGAAGCTTAAGAAAGCAGGCAGCCTTTGGGCCGATGAGTTGGTCAATGTGTTATGGTCCATTCAAACTACAACCAAGAGTTCAACAGGGGAGACCCCATTATTCCTGGTATGTGGTGCAGAGGCCGTGCTCCCAATTAAAATGTATGAGCCCACTCTACGTGTGATGCTATATGATGAATTGGCCAATTGGGAGGCCATGAAGACCGCCCTAGACTTCCTTCCAGAAGCTAGGGGCAATGCGGCGCTTAGACACAAAATTTATCGCCTAAGGATGACAAGGGCGTATAATCGCAAAGTGTCAAAGCGGCCGCTGAAGATTGGAGACTTGGTCTTGAGAAAAATGGAAGCGGTAGGCCGAGCAAAAGAGAATGACAAACTAACCCCAAATTGGGAAGGGCCTTACCGAATTGAAGAAGAAGTCCGAGATGGTACCTACCATCTTGAAGCCTTAGATGGCCGTCCTATTCGCCGTACGTGGAATACGGACAATCTGAAAAATATTATGTATAAATTTTTTGTACTTAACCAAAAGTTGTATATACAACTAGGTCTAAACAACCGATCAATGTAATTAAAGCCATACGGCTAAAAACAATGTAATTTTGACAATACTAATGAAAAAGTCAAACATTGTTATTAAATTCTTGCAATTTATTTTGTATGTTTACTTATTGACGAGCAGAAATGCCGACTAAAAACAAAAACAAGGGTGGCTTGAAACATAGCAGCTCGCCCCCTAACAAGGGCAAAGACGAATAACCAATGCCGCCTAAAAAAAGAAACGAAGCTGCTTGCAACATAGCAGCTCGGCCTCAAAGGGGCACGAATAAACGGCCGGGTAAAATGCCCAAAAAGGGCATTCCCTAGCAAAGCGATTCGGCCATAATGGTCAAAGTGTTAGACACTCCATCCGGCCCTAGACCGGTCGGACGGATGAAACGTAAGGTAGTCCAAAAATTGCCTAAGGTATTTTTACCCTAAGGGCAAGGGCATACTTAGGCATCCAAGCCCTACAAACACTTAGAAATAATCAGGTTGAGATAATCTAACGGGTGCTCTGAGAAATAGCATTAAAGGACAACTCGGCGTGAGCCAGTTAAACGGCCGTATTATTATGATTTGATTAACTTACTAGTTGTCATACCCTTTTATGTATAAAATCTACTAAGTTAATCAAACCTCTTTGAATATGGACTAGGTAAATACCGAATAAAGGGGCATACCCCCACCGAAAAATCATTTGTACGCAAAAGCAAATAAAGGCATGAAATGTTGCTCAAAGATGCTAAGTATGGATGAAAAAAGTTGAAAGAAACTTCATGAATCAAAGCCGTTCAAAACGGTCGGCAAACAAAAAAGAGTATATTACAAAGACCACTCAAAACAGGCGGCAAAAGTTGAAATTGTTACAAACTAATAAAAATGAAGTAGTGAAAGCTTAAACAGCTGCAGAAGAAGAGGATAGCTCCTCATTTAGCCGCCTCCTCACCACCATTTCCAGGGGCCGACTCGCCTTCCTTGGCCGCATCGTCCGTCTTAGCCGGCTCATCATCCTTGGCAAGCTCTTCCTTTTCCTCCTCCCCGTCTTCATCATGATCAATTTGGGCAGGGGAGGAGGTGGCTACGAATGGAGGGACAGGCTCCCCAACGGCTTGGCACTCCTCCTTGAAAGTGACATAGTCCAATCGGCTGGTGAAGCGCTCTAGGTAGTAGTCGATTTTGCTGACGTCAACCATCATAGAGAAGGCCTCCTCAAATCAATTCTTGAACCGAGTGATGGCCGATTGCTCGATTCGGGCCATCTCCTGAGGGGAGATCTTCTTGGGAGCCTTGAGCTGTTCTTCCAGCTCCTCTACCTCCTATTTGAGGCGCTGCTCCTCTACCTCCTATTTGAGGCGCTCGGCCTCCTGATTGCGCTCTTCTCCTTCCTTTAGAGCCGTCTCAAGGGCCACCCGGCTAGTCTCCAGATCGACCTTGAGTTTCTCCGAAGCCTCAGCTCCCTCCTTCTACTCAGCACAATGGGCGACCACCTCGTCCCTCTTTCTCACAAGAGCCTCTTTTGCTAGTTGCTCCTTCCTGAGGACATCACCCATTTTGACAATGTCCTCAGTTTGTTTGGCTGACTTCTCGGTCAGTGCGTTGAGGGCGGTCTGGTGCCAGCTATTTTGGAGGGCCAGCAACCCAGTGTTCTCGTCCTGGATCCTTTTTATGTCCTCCTAGGCCGACTGGATTTTGCACCTCTCCCGCGAACGCTAGTCTTGGAAGGCAGAGAGCCTAAGGAAGAGTTGTGGACGAATGGAAACAAGTTAGTAAAAGAAAAACAAGATAAACTAAGTACCAAAGTTCAAAAGACGCCTAGATACCTCAGCGCAGCTTTTTATCGTTAGGCCGAGGTATCCTTCGTGATCCCCTGAAATTTGTCTTGTACCTCGGCCGGGACGGCCCTCAGCATGGCCTCCTGGACCGTATTCTGTTCGGCCCCTGTCAGTGATGAGCCAGGAGCACGAACGTCTATCTCCTCGGCAATATCTGTGAAAAGCACAAGTTAGAAAAATTGAAGCAAAGTAAAAATTGCCATTACACAAGAAAGGTCAGGATGAGTACCTTCCGAGAAGGAGGGTGGTGCCTGCGAACGCCTCTCTGGAGTAGGAGTAGGCATAGGCTGCTGCTCGGCCATCCGAGGCGGAGATTGTAACCCCTCATCTGTCAGGGAATCCTTCAGTCGGGTCCCCAGGTACTCAACATGCGGAGTTGAGTCATTGCCGGCCGTTTGGTTTAGGGACGACTTTCCCTCTTCGTTCTCGCGGACGGTCTCATCTTGGGCCACTTTAGTTGCCTGTGACTCCAAGGGCTTGGAGGCTCCACTTGGTGTTAGCTGGGGTTCTCCTCCTTTAGGCTGCTCTTGAGCAGCCCGCGATTTTGCCTTAGCCGCCTGCGCCCCTTAGGGGGTCTTGGACGCAGAAATTTTGCGAGACTTAGACGACCCCTCGTCCTTTGAAGCAGACGTTGACCGCTTCCTCGCTAGTTTCGGGGTAGCTGTCTGAAAAATAAAGACAAGGAAAGATAGTAAGATGCCCAGTCCAAGTGAAATTGGAAAGTATAACCTTCCTAACATACTAGCTCAGCAAATACATCAACCCATTCACCCTGTCCGAGTGGAAGTGGAAAGTATGACCTTCCTATCATAGCAACTCGACCAAGATGAAAAAAGGCCGGTGCGTCCGAGTAAAAGTGAGAACGATGTCCTTCATTGCATAGCAGATCGGACACATATAAAAAAAACACTAAAAGGAGTTCGTACCCTTTTGTCGCTTCATAACTTTGTCTAAGGAGCCGGTAACGCTCCAACTTGAAGTCGGTCATGTCCGTCTCCCCTTTTTGTTCTAGATCCAGCTGAGACATGGCTTGCTCAATTAAGAAAAAGGAACAAAAAGTTCGATTATATTCTAATTGAAAACTCATTCGGACGTTCATGTCATGAAAATCCACCTGGGGTATAGTTCCGGAGTAAGCCGAATGATGACATAAAGATTGGATCCCTGAGCCAGTCGGTCAGGGGAATCGAGTTGGAGACGATGGGCACTTTCTTTCCATCCCGGTACACCTTCTTGACTTTAAAGTAGTCAAGCTGATGAGCGTGGTCCGGATGGACAGGAGGCCTATATGGCCAGTGATCCCCTCGTCTGAGCAGGCTTGGCATTGAATCTGTTCATTTTGCAGTTGAAGCGCCTGTCTTTGGTCTTAATGCGATAGAAGCGGTGCTTCCAATCACGCCACTTGAACGGTTTGTGCAGAACTACCAAGTAGTTCGGACGGGTGTTTAGGATAAACCAGCCGTCCGTATGCGCATTCAACCGCACCATGTTGTGCATCTCGCAAAAGACCGAGAAATTGAGGGTGAAGCCTTTCCAAAGGCAAGTCACCAAGTACCCAAAGATTGTCCCAGCTGTTTGGCGCCAGCTGGAACAAAGTAATCTGATATTCGTCCAGCAACTTCTGGACGAATGGATGGAGGGTAAAGCGGAGGCCCACCTCTAAGGCGGCCCTGTAAACATTGAAGCCCCAACGTTGGGCTCCTTCATCATCAGAAGCAACTACTGAATTGGATCTTCTAGGTGGCCGGATCTGGTATTCTTCCCCAACATGAGAAACTTCTCAAATTTCTCAAACTTATCGTTGAGAAAAGCAAGAGGTATATGTAATACCTCGTATTTTTATGTATTTTTATAAATTATTTAAGTAATTATAAAATATATTTTTAAGGGCTTAATTATTTTAATTAAATATTTTAAAGGGCTAAAGTATTTTATTTATAAAGTCTTATAAAAGTAAAATATATTTTGGGCTAAACGTTTATTAATTATTCGGGCTTGTTTAAATAATCGTATGTAAACTATTCCTACATACTCCTATTGGACCTATCCATTTCATTTAAATGAGCCCAACTCTTATATTTGAACCCTTGGTGTCAAATAATTTTATAACTTAAGCCCACTTACTTATTAAGCCCAAACCTACTCTCTATTTTCTACTCTATAAATATTCCTCAAAACCCTAAAATTTTCCACACAAATAGACTCAAAAATCAGATTTATTTGGGGTAAGTATCTTTTTCTTTTCTTTTTTTCCTTTTTCCTTTCTTTTTCTTTTCTTTCTTTTTCTTATTCTTTCTTTTCCTTTTCTTTTGTTCCCTATTGCTTCATGCGTGACTTCCTTCATGCATGGCAAGGGGATTGCTCCTCCATGCAGGCTCCAACTTGCTTCCTTCTCCTTGCCACGTAGCTACCACGTCACCGTCGATGGGACCCACCTCCGGCGACCACCCAACACGCTGACAGCCATATTGCCGGGACCCATGGTGGTTGTTCCCTTCTCTCTCCTCCTTGTTTTTAATTTATTTTATGTAGTATGTATTTTGGGTTTTGATTTTAATTATTGAAACATGATTAGTATGTTTTATGTTTTAATGATTAAAGAGTAAAAATTTCAGATTTTGTATTGTTTTAATTTCAGATTTTATAAAGTATTAAAAGATAGGGTTTTAATTATAAAAGAATTTATTTTTAGGGTTCTAACTTACAATTGATTTGGGGGTTTTACATACCCATTGATTGTGAGTGATAATAAAGCTTAAATACTATATTTTTATGGAGTTTTAATAAGTTTTTGTTAATATAATATTGCTGGGATTTTATTTTAAGCACTATTTTTGCGTTTTTATAAAAAGGGTTTAATTACCCATAAGTAGATAAGGTTTTAATTGGTTTTAATGGAATTTTCAGATTTATTTGAGGGGTTTAAACCTTAAAAAGCATTTCTGATATTTTATATAAACATTATAATTATGTTTTTATTTTGTGGTTTTAATTACCCACTTAAACAAAGAGTTTTAAAGGTTTTAAACCAAAATTTCAGCTTATTAGAGAGGTTTTAAAGTGTTTAAAAGTTGTTGGAAATTTGTGTAATCATGGGAGTAATTTAGTTTATATATTTGGTATTGTAGGAGACTTTAAGTTGAGTAATTTTTAGCATTGTGGCTAGTTGGAAAGACGATTTGAGGTACGTATGTGCGTAGGATGTGTTAATTATGCATATTACCATGTTAGGAAGTTAATTTGGTATCAAGTATGAGATTAATATCATGTAAAGTTGTTGTTGTGATACTTGGAATGATTGATTGATTATCCATGTCTTATATGTAAGCATGTAAGTATGTTGAAATTATATTATGATGAGCTTGATACAAGTTGAAAGAGATTGAATCATGTATATTATTTATTATTCATTATCAAGAAGGCATGAATTTATTAAGCAAGGCTTATATATGTTTAAAAGAGCTAAAGATATATTTATTGATGAACATGATTCATGATTTTATTCTCACCCATGTATTATTGGAGTTGAGTCAAGAAAGTTAGTTTATTTATTTACTCACCCACATAAGTTGAGGTCGAGTCAAGAAGTTAGTTTATTACTCACTCACATAGTTGAGATTGAGTCAAGGAAGTTACTAGTGCGTTTTATGCACCAAGGTAGTAATCGTGCAATTTTGTGCACAAAATTAGGCAAGGAACCTTAATTAAAATGAATTATATGTGCTTACTAATTAATTCAAGAATGAAATGGAAGTATGTGTTGATTGTTGTTATGTTTGTTCTTGATTGATTGGTTGGAGTCATCACAAGTTAAATTGATAAATCACGTAAAGCGTAAGAGGATATGCACCAAAACTCTTGGAACGTATATACCTTGAGTATGAACATATGGGGGGAGTTATGGGGTTTTATATTTAACCATAGCTTCTACAAGGGTACATGTGGCTGTACTTTCTTTTATTATTATTGTGCTAGAATTCCGTCAGAAGGTGACATAGTAGGTGCCAATTGGGGTAGCTCCCTAATTGGAAGCTCAATATTTTAATGGGCTATTTTTAAGGAAGGAAACCCGTTCGATGCGTTATCCAAAACTATATATTAATAAATTAAATAGAGTCATGAGTCAAAGGTAAGTTGACTTGTGTTGTATGGCAATCATGCTTTATTTATTGTCTATTGCTAGGATATTCATGTTAGTGTGTTTATTCCTATTGGTGCATATGTACTCAACTTTTGCTGATTCGTACTTTGTTGTTTGTGTTTGACTTTTCTTTGGACCGGCCCTACTATGACTCATTTTATATGGCGATTAGTGAGGTTGAACTAAAGAGAAGTACAGGTAGAAGGAGCATATCAAGCATGATGGGATTGAATGAAGAGGGTTACATGTTTCTTTGTTTATTATTTATTGTATTGAATTATTTATGTAATCGTTGACACTAACATTAATTATTGTCTTAATATTTTAGTTTAGTTTTAAAATGGTCTTTAATAGTTCCAATGTATTGGTTTAATGTAAGTTGGTTTTCAAGTTTGAGTTGGTTTTATTAAACTTTATTTTTATTTAAGTTTTTAAAAGTTAGTCTTTTACTGTGTGACTTTGAAATAGCCTAAGCCATTATCACGGTAGCGGTAATACTTTGGATATTTCCTAAAAATGAGTTTTATTTAGAGTAAGTATTTTAATAATAGGAAATTTCCAGTGTATTACAGTATATCACCAACGGGGCAAGCGTACGGGTCATTGAGGTCGATCGCATTGTCACCCTCATCCGCCTCCTCGGCGTCGGGATACTCAGCTCCCTGCTCGGCCAGATGTGGTTTGGGAATCCTAGCCGAACCAAAATCAGAGGACAGCACTCTGTCCAATTCAGCTGCCTCGGCCAAGCTGCCACCAACCGAGCCTTGCCCTGGCTCGGCCATCACCAGACCTTCAGGCACCGTAGGGCTTTTGCCCTTATCCTTCTTCCTTCCAGTGTCAGCCTGATTTCCAAAAATAGGAGCGCTGCGAGAGGGCAAGTCGATCGGCTCAGCAATATGAATGCCAGTTCTAGGCTTGTCCAACCTGGTATGTTGTGAAGGGGGTTGTTGAGGATTTTGAACAGACGCCCTAGCGTCCGCCTGAAAAGAAGAAGGATGCCTCTCAGAAGAAAGCAGCTCGGACGGCATCAGGACCGAGCTGGTATATTGGGAATGGGGTCGTTCCGAATTTCGCCCAGACGCCTCCCTAGAAGAAGAAGAAGTGCCTGGATGATTTTGTCTATTAGAAAATGAGGCGGTCACTTCTACTACGGAGCAGGCACTACCACTAGCAGTGGTGTTCGTGTTCCCCTTGTCCGTATTACTCAGATCGTAAGGGACTTGGGGGTCTACCATACTCCCATCAGTGTTTCTGGGGACGTCTCGCTCATACGTTTGTCTCGTACGCGCCATGTTCGACTGTAGGGATAGAGAAGAATAGGTGGGGGTGAGTTGGTACGCACTAGAAATGGACCCACTCCATAGAGAGGAGGACTCGTGCCCATCCACTCTAGACTCCTCAGTCCCAAGAGAACGGTCGGCCTCATGAGGAGAAATGGACGAAGCCGAGTTTTGTGCCAGTTCGTGTTTAAAAAATAAAACAAGTATGGAAAAAGAAAAGAAAATCATAAAAGAGAGGAAACAGACAATTACCTCTGTACGAGTAGAAAGTTTGAGAAGCTTTGAAGATCTTGAACAACGTTGACCGAAGAATTCAAAAACTCGAATAGAAACCTCAACCTCTCGGCGGAGCTCTTGAAGATTTAAGAACATTACTTTCTCTCTCTAAAAGCTTTGACTTCTCTCTAGAAAACACAAAAATCCAAAGTGTTTTTATCAAGTTAAACAAGTCCTATTTATAGGTAAAATTTATGAGGGCAAATTGATAAAACCACTTTTCCCGCCTAGAAGCTCAAACAGTAACTTTTGAAAAGTTTAACCTAGAAGCCAGAACGGTTAAAAAACCGCTCCGTCATTTAAGACGGGAAAATGTACGGTCACCCTAACGATGCGTCAAAATAGACGACCTGGTTAGCAGAATTCGAACTGTCATTCCGGAAACTACGGAGGTCAGATGTTAAGACTCAAGTTCACTAATGAAATCAGGCGGGTTGATAAAGGCAGCAAGCCCAAAGGAAAAATCCCTTGGATGGACGGACGGTACTGTCCGTCTCTTATTAATTATAATGCTCCATCAGCTCGACATTCGGACAAAACTAGACGAATAACATTCAGAGGTGGCGGCCCATATGGTATGAGCCACTCCCTCTAAGGGGCAAATGTTTAGGGTAAAAAATACCCCTGACACGCGGACCAATCCTATTGTGACACGTGGCCCAATAAATGGGTGACACGTGTCCCAATAGGAAGCTGACGCGTGTCAAACATAAGAGCACCTGAAATGAGAGAAAAAGGCCCCCTTACATCAGGAGGCCCAAGTCCCGAGAAAACCGCAAAACGACGCCCTTAAAGGACACGTGCCCTCACATGATTGCGCCGCCAATCAAAGCACACCATTCTAGGTCATCAAACCCTAGATGACACACTTCCTACCCCTATAAGTACCCCAATCATTTATGATGGGAGGGGTGGATTAAGACATATCATTCAAGAGCACTAAATAGCTCCAACTTCTGTCTACTTTATCTCTCTACATTACTTCATTTTCTGATCACTAACTAGATCGTCGGAGGCGAATATTCCGTCAACTGGAATATTCGTTGTTTTGTAGGTGTCCGAGTCCATCCGGCCGTGTTCAAGACCTATATCTCTAAGGGATTCCAAAAAACCCCGAAACAAAAGCCATCTAATCAACTATCTAATTTATTAACTAATCTTTTATTTATTAACTGTGCTTTGATGAATATAGTAAGATATATACTACCGTCGTTTCTAATTAAAGTTCGACTCACTTACTATTCATGTGGTCAAAATAAAATAATTTTGACCACATTTTGTGATTTATACAATAGAAATAAATTTGCATGTGAGATCTTATTAAATTCCTCCTATTATAAATTTTCCAAATTTCAACATTTTATAATTTTCACTTATACATGGCCAAAGATATTCATGGTAAAAAAACGTTTATTGAAGACCGCGCAAATGCAAAGTGAGTCAAACTTTCAGGAACGTGGGTATTTTTTATGTAAGATTTTTTGATGTTCTACTAAACTAACTATAATGATACAACTAATACAAAGTATGACATATAGCATTGAATATTTTATTATTAAAATTATTAATTTAATATATTAAGATTGAACTTATTGGAACTTATTAGACTATATTGAACTTATTGGAAATTATTAGACCTTATTGAACTCATTAAACCTGATTAAACTTATTAGAACTTATTAGATTTGAAACTTTATTTATTTATTTATTTATTTATTTTTATATAAAAGATGAAGAGAACACACCCTTAGTGTCATTTGTGTACATCGGACTATGCCTTGTCATGCTACTCCAATTTATTAATTTATTATTTTTATATTTTATTTATTTATTTATTTTTTTAAAAAAAGCTCAACCCACGACCCAATACCAAAATATTATGTCTTATCGTACCTACCTCATGTTGTGTCACAGACCAGCTCGATTTGTTAGAGACATCCTCTTTTATTTTTTTTCTTTTTCTATCTTTTTGGCAATTGTTGAAATGAGGATGTCTACAAGGTTTAAGCCCGACTTCTAGCTTCATGTGCAAGCTTATGGGCTTTTTCAACCTCTTTCCTAGGAACATGTTCAGTACAAATCCCTACCTTTTTAAAAGTATGTTTGAGTAAACTCTTATGAACAGTGTTGAGAATATTATGCCCCTATAAATGTTTATTTACATGTATACCCCTTTTAAAAGTATGACCACACTATATGAATAGTCTTGAGATGATTATGTCCCTAAAATGTTTATTTACATATTTGCCCTCATTAATGTTAAATGTTTTTTTTAGCTCTTAAGAATAGCGGACATTTATACCCTAAAAATATTTGTTTAGCTATTTTCCTCAATTAACACTACTAACAGCGTCAAACCGAAAGAACTTTCAGACATGGCTAGCTATGACACGCACATCGCACGCGTTAGCCACCCTAGTAAATCAAAAGTATTGCTCGTAATACCCTAGAAATTCCTTCCGTTTGAAATCCCCATTAACCCTTATTTAAATAATGAAAATCTAATGTATTACCGCCATCATGATAGCAACTTAGGATTTTATCAAAGAACATAGCAGAAGGCTTCAATTGATGAACAAACACTGTGAGTAGTGGGGTACCGACTTGGAAAAAAATAAAATTCTGCAGTAGCTAGATTGTAAACCTAAATCTATGATACCATGTGTCCATGAAAGATTTTGTGAAACTCCTCAAATTAGAGTGTATTCCATTGATCATCTATAGGGTTGAAAACATGAGTTATAATCTTGTTAATTAGGTGATATCAAAAGATAAATATACAATATTCACAAGATATACATATGACAAGAATATCTTTACATATATTCTTTATCAATGTTGACGGACCAACTTAATCAAAAGCTTAAGTTGAAGGTTGAAGCCCAAGATTGATTTATATACTCTATCATGCCTCCTCACATGAGAGCCCGTTGGACTTGAAATGTGGATGCGGCTTGGGCCTCCCATTACCCGGCGTGAATAAATTCTATTATTTGGAATGAGGGGTGGATGAGATTTGAGCCCGTGACCTTCTTGTCATGTTGACTCTTGATACCATGTTAAAGGGGCTTAGGTCATACCCGCCACGGGAGAACTCCTGTTGCATAGAGCCTATTTACAGGCAATGCATATAGGATGGCATTGTTGTAATAAGGTTGAAGTTGTAGTGGGGACAACGTGCCAGCTGGTAGAAAGAAATAACGGGCAAAAGGAAGTGAGAACGGGGAAACCAAAATGTTAGCGGGAAAACAAAATGTTACTTTCCTCTTTTTTTTCTCTTTAGAGAAAAAGCTACTTTTCTCTTTCATCCCAAGTACGAAGGAAATATGTACTCTTCAATGGCGAATGGGGATAAATAAGATTCAAGGCATTGAAATCCTTTTCACTGATGCACCGATGGCTCACTTAAACCACTCCAATTTCG
Source organism: Chenopodium quinoa (assembly GCF_001683475.1). Taxonomy (NCBI): domain Eukaryota; kingdom Viridiplantae; phylum Streptophyta; class Magnoliopsida; order Caryophyllales; family Amaranthaceae; genus Chenopodium; species Chenopodium quinoa. The sequence continues at coordinate 1,850,138 of NW_018744367.1, forward strand.
TAGATTTGACATTGGAAATTGAGGATGAGAACGAGGTTAGCTGACATTCTTGGCGTAGATTTAGCTAAAGCACTAAGTGGAGAAGATGGGCATGGCTGCGCTAGGGAGCTGCGATTCGATTGTGAAAATGTAAGTTTCGTACCTGCCTTATAGTACTTATACATTTTGAAATTTGATTTGAATATAATTTTTAAGGTTTATACGTTTAATTGACATTAATTTGGGTAATTGAAAAGAGTGATGTAGTTGTTTAGGGATGGTAAGTTTGATGTTGATGATTAAATAATTGGTTTGGCCTAGTTTTGTCGAAAAATTGAAAGAATGGTTGTTTAATTTTGGAGATATTGGGGGTATCGTATTTGGGGGATTTTGAAGTGAGTTGAATTGTACAATGTTGCTGTTTGCTAACCTTGTTTGATGTTGAAATTTTTTGCTGGTATTATGGAAATTCTTGCTATGATGTAATTTGTTGCTATGACTATGTTGCTATGATGTAATACTTGCTATAACTTTGCTGGTATTCTGGTACAATCTTGCCATGACTTTGTTATAATGTTGATGTTGTTCTATGATGTAATTTGAGGCTGTTGTTTGTATTGGGTTGATTTTATAATGAACTTGTTATATGATGGTGTTAGGTTTTTAATGGATTGTATGTGTTTTGTTATAAATGATATATATATATATATATATTCTATGTAGGATGGTCTGATTGATGATAATGTAAATGATGGTGAGGATGATATATATATATATATATATATATATATATATATATAAAAAATATATATATATATATATATATATATATATATATATATATGAGGAACCAGGTATAGGAGAGGATGTGAAGGGAAAATGCAGAAGGGGAAGAAGAGGAGGGATCAAAAGAAGAGGGGTCAGAAGAAGAGGGGTTAGAAGTTGATACATAAGGGTATATGTCAGAGGGAGAGGAAGTACAAGAAGTAGCAGGAGATGATGTTGTTAGGGATGTGGAGGCCAGGTGGAGGGGTCTAGAGTTACGACGACCCGAGGAAGAGGGTTATTGTGAGCACTGTTTTTGGTGAGGAAGAGGATGTACCATCCCCTGCCGTGGGAATGGTTTTTCACAGTTGAGATGATGTCGATAGTTATTTTTGGAGGTATAGTAGGCAGAGGGGATTTGGTATTATTCGGTCTGCGTCTGGGTGGATAAAGGTGAAGACAGAATTGGGAGATGGAAAGTGTTGTAAACAAAAGAGGAATGCGACGTGGACTTGTGAGTGTTATGGACAACCATATAGGATGCATAAAGTTGATCCTCTCAGGGAAGGATTGGAGCAAGATGAGGAGACAGTTGTGAAAAGGAAAACAAAAAAGTGTGGATGTGGTGTAGAGTTGTATGCTAGTGTTAACGAGGAAGGGAATAGGGTGGTTCGGAGGGTGAAGTTGGAACATGATGGACACATTGTGACACCAAGAAAGTCCAAGGATGTGTCGATGTATCGCAAACATGAGTGGATGGTTAAAAATAAACACTTGGTTAATTAGACATGTGTTGCAAGGAAGTCCAGGGTGAAGGTATCCCAGATGTATAGCACATTTGCACGAGAACGTAATGAAGTTGAGGAATTGGAATTTACCCAAAAAGACTTGGAGAATGCAGTAGCTGACCATAAGAAGCTCGAGCTGACAGAGAGTGATGCAAATGGTATGATTGAATATTTTAACAAAACGAGTGCGGACAACCAAAACTTTTTCCACCTTTGTAGGTTTGGGAAGGATGGTGCATTACAGGATGTTGTGTGGGTTGATGCTAGGAGTAGAGCTGCGTACGAGGAGTTTAGTGATGTTGTTTGTTTCGACAGCACGTACCTAACAGACAAATTTCACCTCCCCTTTGTTGTATTCATTGGGGTCAATCATCATGGGCAGAGTATATTGCTTGGATGTGCATTGATCTCTTGGGAGACTGCTGAGACTTACATGTGGGTCATGAGGACATGGCTGCATTTTATGGGTGGTAAAGCTCCCATATCGATCCTTACCGATTTAGATGCTTTGAATAGGAAAGCTGTGTATGTGACTATGTAAGGCATGTGCCACATGTGGTGCATATGGCACATTCTTCAGAAATTTAGCAAGGACCTTGGTAAGTTGGAGTTGTACGATGCTATAAAGGATGGGTTAGAAAATATCATACATAGTAGTTTAGAGGTGGAGGAATTTGATGCTCCGGTGGTTAGAAGCTATAAGGTTTTATAATTTGGAAGAGAATACTTGGCTGGAAGGTATGGTTATTGCACTTTATAATTTATGATATTCAATGTTTGTCATAGATTAAATAAAAAATCAGTAAATTATTAAGTATCTATATGTGCTTGTTTTGGGGTATGATGGTGTTTGGTCTTAAATTATTTTTAATTGGTTGGAGCTAAAGTATCGGTTGGTTACATGGTCTGATATGCTATGTCATGTATGGTGTGCTTGTTTATTTTTGAAGTTTTGTTATAGATCTGCTGGTTTGTTGTGAGTTTGTGCTCTGGTGGATAGTATTTTTGTTACAGGCTTGATTTGATTTTTGGGGTTTGACTGTTATGATGTTTTTGTAATAATAGGGCTTTACGACGAGAGGAACATGTGGATCCCATCATATTTAAAGCACTTTTTCTGGGCGGGAATGAAAACAACACAACGTTCGGAGAGTTTCAACCATTTCTTCAAAGGCTATGTCGACAAGAATACAACTTTGTCGGAGTTCGTGCTTCGTTACTGCGATGCTATGCAGATATGGGCTGAAGCTGAAAGAATTGCAGATGCGAATACACTTCGGTATGTCAAACATTTGGCAACTGACTTTCTTGCAGAAGAGTTATTTCAAAAGTGCTACACCGATTCGAAAATCAAAGAAGTGCAACGTGAGTGTACGAAGTCTTTATATGTGCATTGCTCGGATCAAATAGAACTTTGTGAAAACAATATTGAGTTCATTCTTGAAGATTGTGTATGGATCAAGCCTAAAGGAGCAAGGAAAGAAAGTGGCACTAAAATTTGGAGATGCTATAAGGTTCTTTACGATGCTCATTCTTGTGAGGCGTGTTGTGATTGTAAACATTTTGAGTGTCATGGCATCATTTGCCGACATATGAACCACGTGTACGACCTTAACAGTGAAGGTATTGTCCCGGAGAAATATGTTCTTCGACGTTGGAGGAAGGACGTTCAAAGGAAACATACAAGAGTCAAAGTTGCTTACCTTGACCCTTTAAAGACAGATGAAGTGCGGCAGTTCAGAAGCCTTAATCTGACTTCTTAATCAAAAGTTATGGAAGTTTTAAAAGCGCGTTTTCGTATAAGACAAACCGCGTCGCGCGTAAGTCTTAAAGTTGCGCTTGGCATTCCAGCGCAACTTTGAGAGTTGCGCGCGCCCCCTGATGCCGCGGCTCTAAAAACTCTAAACCTAGATTCCTATGTCTATAAATAGGGTCTTTGCTTAGACCTAATTACGACAGAAAAATCAGAAATCAAACCCTAAAGTTCTAAAAACCCTAATCTCTCAAATTCTCTTACTATCATACCACTTTTCTCCTTTCTTCCCAAATACTCTTCAACCTTAATCCATCCATTTGAAGTCCTTGGAGGTACTAAGTAGAAAGGAAGTCCATGAACATCTAAAACGGAGATTTAGTAAGTAAAGAAGAACGGTTAGTTTCCTGAGCACTTAGATAAATCACTTTTATTTTCTTGTTTAACTAACTTTAATCAATTAATTCGTGTTGTTTGATCACTTTAAATAAAATTTAATTAATTAATTTTACATAGTATCTTGCGTCAATTAAAGACTAGAATTGGAATAATTAATTGTTGTTTTATCACTTAAGTGAAGGCGAATATTGTTTATTTTGTTTTTTTCATGAATTTTTTTAAAAAAGAATAACGACATTCGTTGTAATGTAATTTTTTTTATGATTAATGTTTTTAAATAAAATCAACTAACTTAGTGTTTAGGAATTAAGTTGCATATATTATTTGGTGATGAAATTGTGAAAAAGGAAGAGCTAATAGAGGCCCCACTAGGGCTAGGATTGCGATTCTCAAAGAGAACGTTTTTCTAGTACCATCGCTCCCGAACTCATTTTTGGTTTAGTAGATCAATTTGGGCATGGGTAAAATTATGATTCATGCTAAATATCCTTGGAACTCTACTTGGGAGAAAGGCGTGAACGAGGTTTATGAGTTTTCCTAAAACTCATTGACGACTCTCTATTGGTTACTTATGAAAAAAAAAATAATGACGGACTCAATTCTAATTCAAGGTCTCCCAAACAGTCAGAAATTCAAATTCTAACACACCCTAAAAATTGTAAAGTCCTAGGCTTTTAAAGGGCCATGAGCATAGAGGAAGTGGAATCCCCAACGACGGGCTACCCTCCTCATACCTACATTCCCTAGTTTTCATCCTTTAACACGTTTTTCCCCCTCTGAAAGGATACCATTTAGTACCGCGCCACGTGTTGTGGTACCTTTTCCCCTCAGCGACACCTTATTTCTAGGGTTCTGGACCTCATTCCTCATTTTTTGGCTATAAATATGAATCTCATTTACGAGTTTCGGGGTACCAACATACATGCTATTTCTCTCTCATTTCTTTCTCATATAAGCCTTGCCCTCGTAATTTCACCATTATTCATTCCCTAAGCATTCCCAGGAGTTTGTACTTTACCCAAAGTTCTGTACTTATACCAAGGCGTGAAAGGTATAATTGTTATTGGGTTTGGACCAAATCAACTCTACTTTCATTTAGTTAATTTCCATTATTTCCATATATTAATTGTTATGATTTATGGTTAAATTGCTTCTAATGTTATTGCTTATTCTATTGTTGTATTGATCACCGTATTACATGTTTACAGGGAATATGTAATTGAAAATCACGAGTAATAAGATAATTTGGACAATCGGTTTAGGTTCCTTTTAATCATGTTGTTTAATCAAAGTGATCACTAATATTTAGAATTATGTGTGCATTAATATTCAACCTATTTAGCCTAATTTAGTTAGGAACAATGGAAATTGAATCTTTGTTTGTATGCCTTTGAGATTGTAGGAAATACTTTTCACTATAAGAATGAAGTAGAGGTCAATACGGGCAAAACGGATTCCATGACTCACTTCGTACCGTCATCCCCGATCCTCCATTTGTGGTTCCGGATCATATGGAGTTAGTAATTTCATGGATTATGAGTGGGGTGTAATCTTCACGGGTCAATCGTTGTTGCCTTTCGTTGTCCCTTATCGTGGTTGCCTTAAATGATCCGTGAAAGATTTACAAGTTCCTTAAAAACTTGTTGGCGGCTCCCTACTTTTATTGTCCCTTATCTCGTTATATGTCAAATCTCACATCCTATGATTGCCAAGCATATTCACAACATGCTCAAGTAAGCGCGCTTCGATCGACGCCTAAAGTTCGATATTTTAATTTACGCGAGCATGTTTACCCGATTGATTATATGCCAATTTTATAATATATGATACTATTCTGCTATATATAATGACTGGTATGGCCTTGTAGGTTATAAAATACTATTTGCACATCGTGATTTATTTTTGTAATCTAAATACGGTCTGTCTACCATTAAGTATTTTTGTAATATTTTACTTAAGTAGTAGATAAAGTAGTATTACATGTTGCAGTTAATCCAAGAAGACCATGAAGTGGAGGTCCGAAAGACGAATCAAGAATGGTGATCCATGAAGATTTGTGTGGGAGCTTTTACTTTTATTATTTTTCTTAGGATTAGGGGCCATACTACGTTTTGTTTATTTATGTATTGGTAGATTATTTATGCTAGTTTTTATTAATGATGATGTTGTACTAGAGTTCACTAAATAATCACAACATAATAAATCTAGGTTCCGATAATATTAAGATTGCTTTTCCAATTTAATGCCTAAGAACCCTTCGATCATAAGTGAAGGGTTATGCCACAGTAGGGTGTCATTTATTATCATAGGTAATTTGGGGTAAATCACGTTTTACACATTCAATAGGTTGTGCTCCACAAGATTACCTAAAGAGTTTAGAATCTTAAAGCAAAGGGTAATAATTAAACATGTGATGATCATTAATTATTCAACCAAGAGTTACAATTAGTTAAGAGTTTACTTACCTTGAAAATGTAATGTTTGATGGTAGAGCCACAGTCTGGTCAACTATTGCACAAATAAAGGGTCTTGGAATCACTTAATTCAAATGGGATAATTAATTTTGAATAAGTGCTTTAAAGTTTCCTATTTAGTTTATTTATAGAGCTTTAATGTTTATTAAACATAATTATTGAACTTTACCTTATTTTGTTTGTAGATGAATAGCAATAATGACAACACTAATTCACCACTTAAAATGAAAACAAGGCACAATATCATAAACTTTAAGGATTGGGAAAACAAACTTAGAAGTATTCTAAATAGCCAAAAGCTCGAAGCTCGTTTGTATTTTCCAATTGAAAGTAAATTCAGTATTGGCATGACTATAGAAAAACATTTGAAATTAAAGATGTTTCAGACAACGAAAAAGTCTAAGTCACTCATCTTATCTTCTATTCCAAGAAGTTGCATTGGCTAGAAAATTTGAACACTATAGGCCGACTATGCTACTTTATTGCCTACATGATGATATATGTAGAGGGAATCCGTGCCCATATGGTAATGAAAGCATTGGTGGGAATGTCAAGGAAATCATTGACATGATTCCAAGAATCGATCACTCTTGAAGTGACAATTTGAGGTATGAAGTTTACCAAACTCATTGCAAGATTCTTGCAAAGAAGCTCACACCAAGTCATTCACTTAAGATTCATGTGGGAGAAATGATCTAATTATTCAACCATATGAACTTATTAGGGAGACCCTTCGATGATATCGCGGCTCATGACACTATTCTATATTCACTCCATAGTGGCTTTGACATCAACAAACTCATTCATGATGATGAAGGCTCTATTGTCAAACTCATTGATTTGCTTACAAATCACACAGAGAAGACTTGAATAAAGATGAGCAATTTTTACTATTGTGGCAAATGGATTAATCAAAGGCCAGAGTATCCCCACTACAAGGACATAAAGATGGAAGGTAAGGAGTTGCCTAACATTCTTGTTGTAAAAATTAATCTTACTTCCTCTTCCACTTGGGTATTTGGTACTGGTTGTGGTGGTCACATTGTTAATGATGTGCAGGGTCTTCGAGTAAGTAAGAAGCTAGCTAAGGGAGAGATTGTGCTTCAAGTAGGAAATGGAGCAACAGTTGATGCACTTGCTATTGGAAACTACCACCTGAAATTCTTGTCTGGTCTCGTTTTGGTTCTTAATAACTATTATTATGTTACAACAATAACGAAAAACATGATTTCAGTTCCTGTTTTAGATACTGAAGAGTTTTATTTTGAAATTAAATACAAGTGTTGTTTTATTTTGAAGAATAATATGTTATATGCCAGTGCAAAGTTAATTAATGGTTTGTAATAAAGTCAAAGTAGTGCATTGGCATGTGTGCAATGTTGACTGTGTCATGTATTCTGGGATAGAGGGAGTATTAGATAATCTTCAAATTTACTCACAAAAGTAAAAGAGTCATGTGAGATCTTGTTTAATTCGTCTCAACAAATAATCTATTAATATTCAATCGTTATCATTTTAAAAAGTATGTAATGAAAGTTATCAATAGTCAAATAGGTGTATTGGCAAACGTGTAAAAGTCAAAACGTATACAATAAAAAGGACGAAGGGAGTATTGTACTTTAGATATAGGGTAATTTTGTGAAAAATTAAGAAAACTTTACCAACAACTACCATTATAATGACTACTTTTGAGAACAACTACCATTTATTTATTTTTTTTTTAAAAAAAAAAATCTACCACAAAAACCTTGAATAACACAACTACATTTAATTTCTTGGCAGTAACCTCCAATTGAGGGAGCTAAGAAATCGGCCGTTTGACGGGCGTTAGAACGGTCGCACATTCCACACTCAATAAAATAAATTTATAAATCCTAAAACTAACCCCTAAACAAGTCTAGTGGTAAGTTCGGAGTCGAACCACAAGGAACGGTAATGCTAGATTGTTCTTAATCTAATGCCTAAGCTATGCCGAAGTCGATTTACGGATAAAGGACACTACAACTACACTAAAACACATATAAAGAACAAGGTATGATAAAGTCTACTAGGGGAAAAGATCCACTTTGAACAATTAACAAGTTAATGGGAATCGATTTGATAATCAATCATGCAAAGAAAGAATTAAAATGGGAATTAATTACCATCAAGAGCAATCTCTCAAATTCCTAGCCTAGATCCCTCATTGACTAGGTGCATAGAAGAAATTTACCCAAAATGCAATCAAATATATAAATTCTAATTCACAATCCCTTGTCAAACTAGAACTAACATGCAATTAAGTTTGCTATCTTGGGAGATCAATCCAATCTAAAACAAACAACATGCCATCATCAATTCAATCAATTTAATCACACAATTATCATCAAATTTATCTCAAATAACTCAATTAACCATAACAAAGCTTCACTCAACACCTAGTAGAAGGAAATCTACTCAAACATGATTAACAAAGCAATTAATAAAGCATAAAGAGAGAAGAGAGTAAGAAATGCTCATTGATATAAAATGGAGATCTTCAAATCATCAAATTCCTCCTTTGATTATCCAAAATCCATGAAAACCATTGTGCTCCTCACTTTCTCTCTCCAAAATTTGAGAGTTTCTCTCTCTAAAAACCTAGACTAACCTAAAAACTATTCTAAACTGAAAAATCTGTTTTTTTTAATGAGCAAAAAAAATCTATTTATACCCCTTACAAAATTGCTTAGGAAGCTCCGCAAAAAGTCAGCTGAAACGGGAAAAGGTCCGACCGAACTCTGTGTAGGTTCGGTCGGACTCAGGGTAGGTTCGGTCGAACTCAGGGTAGGTTCGGTCGAACCTCCCTGATCCTTGTTTGGTCGAACTTTCCTGGTTCGACCCCTCCTGTAAACATGCTGAAAACTTGGTTGAAACTGCCTTGGAGGTTCGGTCGAACTTTTCAAAAGTTTGACCACACCTTGGTTCGACCGAACCTCTTAGAGGTTCGGCCACACCTCCTCTTGAACTTCCTCTTCTTGCTTCCTCTCCTTCCCTTTTGCTCCTCTTGTCTTTGTCCATGCCTCCATACTTGGCCAAGGGGCCTCCTACCGTGCTTAGGACCGCCATGGAACCTGCAAAAGATAGCAAAGATCACGAGAGCATGGGGATGATAAAATTATGCATAAAGATTATCAAAACAAGCGCAAATAAGCATACTTTTCATCCATAAGGAAAAGGAAGCCATAAGAGGAGAAAAGAGGTAGAAAAACCTAAGAAAAACAGGAGAAAAGAGACCAATACACTACCCCTAAGGGTAACATAAATGTCACTCATCAAACACCCCCAAGCTTAACTTTTGCTCATCCTCGAGCAAAACAAAACAAACACAACGGAAAACGATGTATAATCTTTTTTTTTTTTAAAAAAAAAACAATAAAATAAAATAAAACTAGAAGAGAAAGAATATACACTAACTCACTTTCGTAGGAATCACGAATGCATTTAGCGCATGCATCAAGCACTTTAAACCCCATAGATCGCTCTAGAGGACGAGTATGCTCTCGTAAGGGTATCCTAAGAGTTTAACCCATAACTCTTGACAAAAATCAAGGCAAAGCAATAAACAAATAGATAAAATAAATTGAAGTAAAAGAGAGGTTACAAGCGTTCTTAAGTGGATTTTTACAATGGAACAAGCACTAAAGAATGTCAATCTTTCTAAAAAATAATAAAGGTATGCACGTTCTAAGATGTCCAAGGTTGATTGAAACATAACATATGCTAAGCATAGAGAACTAAAGGAAACACATTCCACCCTTTTGTTTCAACCAATCAAACCACGTTCTCTCTACTAGTTTCAAATCCACTTTCAAGTTAGCTTCTCATGATTCCACGAAGAAACCGGAAAATAAATAAGAAATTAAAAACATTGAGAAGGTTACCCGACATCTTGGCTATGCAAACTCGCTCTATAGGCTTGATTCCTATTTCCCGCCATCATTGAATGACTTAACCCTCTAGGATCAAAAGGACTTTCAAGGTATTAACATATAAGCTAGGAGAGTAAAGGTGTGGAGAACTCTTGAAATTGGTGGTAAACCTATGTGAAGCACGGGTGGAACTTCTTCCACAAGATCCAAACGATTCCAAAACGAAAGTGCCAAGTATGCTTATTAAATAACTTTCCCCCAAGCTTATTTAACACAAAATAACAAAAACAGGGAGAACAACAATAACAAAACCCCTTTTTTTTTTTTTTTTTTTTTACATTCTTCTTTACTCTCTTTTTTTTTTAATAATTCCTTTTTCCAAGCTTTTTTTTTTTTTTTTAAATGTCCTTGCCTCTTTTAACTTTGGACGGCTTTTTCTCAAAATGTATTTGATTTTATGCAAAAAATTATATACAATACATACTTGCTTTGCAAATGAACTTATAATTCTAAACTTGCACCATAAACAATAAAACAAGCTCCAAAACAAAATTGCTTCACAAACTAAAGGTAGGATTTAAAGTGAAACTAAGGCTGGAAGGCTTGTATTAAGGTTAGAGAAAAGAATGTATATGGCTCAAATGGGCTAGTAATAGGGGCAATTGCAAACCAAATCCAAAATTGAAAATTAATCCTATAAAAAGAGAAATGTCTTTGTCATCCCCTAAAGTGGCTCAGTCGCGATCTTGGGAGCTAAAAGTCAAGTTCTAGATATGAGAATGCAATAGCCAAGGATCCAAATATGCCGCTCAACAAAGTATGATGAAGGCTAGAACAATTATACATCACTAGGGATAGCAATAACTAACTCTTGATTTCATATCCACTATAGAGAGCAACTCCATCTTACCACAAGCAAGTGAACTAGAGCTTCATGGTCCCAAAGTTCTTAGCCAACTACCTTAGCATACCATATCCTAGAGTCAACCTAACACATTCTCAAACCGTGCACACCTCTAAAATCTAGGAAGAAAGACATTCAAGAATACAAGTCCAAAAGTATTATGTCCAAAGCAAGAACAAAAGAAAATACATTGCAAATTTGCCTTGATAGAAACAAAAATCTTTTTTGTGATTTTCAAGACATAGAAAATGGAAAAGCATATACAAATGTGCATGGAATATATATGAATCAAAATCTAACAAATATGATAGAATACCCTCCCCCAAGCTTGAATGAGACAACATGCTCAAACATAAATCAAATAATCCATGGGAGGGGAAAACAAGGAGATCAATCCAACAACCCAACATATCTCCTGTTTCAAAGCCACTCTAGGTATCAACCAATGGAGAAAGATCAAGGAAAGATATTACCGGATTTTAGGTGGGTGTATATACCCGCAAATGACCCAATTAAAATTTTCAAAGCCACTCTTCTCAAGAATTGAATCTTGTTTTCCATATGATAGCAATTGTGGTGCCAAACTTCCTTGATTCTTGATCCAAATCAATGCACCAAAGTATATCAAGTTATGTACCTAGAAAAAGGCACACAAACATTTCCATGAGAGAAAATCTATTCTAAAAAGAAAAGAAAATGAAAGCAATAAAACACGGGTTACTTCCCGAGAAAGGCTTGCTTAAGGTCCAAGCTTGACCGCTCTAGTAAATAATATTGCAACGATCGCAAGAGCTTGTCAAATGCACTACTACACATCTCATAAGATAACAAGTAAGCAAATGATATAAGAAGGGCATGCACCAAGATTAGTGCACGCAAAAGAAGGTGAAGAGGGAGTTTCCAAGAAGAAGAAGAATCAAAAGAAAATTCAAGAAAATAAGAAGAAGAATAGAAAGGCAAACTCTCTTCACAAAAATCTTTTTGGGTGGAAAAATCACCCTTTTCCTCAATTGAAGACGAATGAGGGACATAAAAATCTTCATAGGCAAGGGGGTCCCCAATAGGCTCATTAACAAAGGAAGGAAGGGATATAGGAGTGTAGGGGATATGGTTGAAATTCCTTGAAAAAGGGACATGAGAGAAGGGGATAGGAGCAATGGTCTTACAAATGGTCTCTTCTTCACCACCATTCCTCAAATCACCAATTTGAGCATGAAAATCAATCATAGAATCCTCAAAAGAAGAACACTCATGATCATGATCTCCCTCAAACATCCAACTTCCAAGAGGAACTACATAATCCCCTTCACTACAATCATGAACAACAACTCCCTTAACTTCCTTAAAGCCTAAAATCTCAAAGCCATGCATGAATGGATGCAAATTCATTTCAAAATGGTCTCTCTCCCATGAAGCATTCTTAATGAACTCACTCAAAAGGCTATGGGTTTTCATTTGACACTCAATAAACACATTAGACATAACCTTAAATGAATCCAAATACTCATGGATAAAAGGATCACAATCATGCACTTGAGACTCATCAAGATGGGAAAAAGGGTTAGGATTTTCAAAATCAACACTCTCTTCATTCTCAACTCCTTCACCATCACTCATATGCTCACCAATGGGATCCTCACACTCTCTTGGTTGCTCAAAATCATCATCATCATCCTCAACACACACATTAAATTGGGATTTTTCACAAACAAGCATCAAGGGTGACAATTGGCTTTCTAACTCTTCTTTTCTTCTCCTTCCCTCCTCAAGACGCTCCTCATTCTTTTTCATTATCTCTAATTGACCTCTCATAGAATTAAGAATCATTTCCTTACTAGGCCCAAGCTCATTATCAAACTCAATGCACCTAATTTGAGATTCAAAAGTAGCAATAAGGGATTCAAAAGGTGTTGAAGGTTGAGGCTCAACAAGAGAAGAAGAAGTACAACCAAGATTGGAAAAATCAACATTAAGATCATGAGCATATACATCACATTGGGGAGTGGGGGCACAATCAAACACATGAGATTCATCATTAAGGGAACGAAGCACATCACAAGAAGGCATGGTAAATAATGAAGAATATTGAAACACACCATTAGCATCAACTTGAGCATGTACCTCATCATCATGAACAAAAGAGGAAATAGAGTTGAAATCATGTGTTTTAGGTTCACTTAATGGATCATGTAACAAATCATGGGAATTCATGCTAATATTAGAAGTATCAACACATTGCATATCAATAATAGAATCATGATTACCCTTATTATAGACATCCTAAGCAAACCAAACATAAAAATCCCAAGCATCATCAATTGATAATGCTCTAAATTCACCATTATGCATGCATTCAACTTCATCCCTAGTTTGCTCATTCAAACCAAAATAACAAATCTCACAAGCCTCCCAAAGACTACAACAATCAAAATCCAAATATCCCACAAGTCTATTGAAATATTCACAAAAAGGCTCATTGTCATATTGAGGAAACGAGTTACTTGCCATTTGTTTTTACAAAAACAAGCAAAAATTAAAAAAAAATAAAATAAAAAGAAAAGTATACACAAAGACCTAGACTCAAGCAATCAAAAACAACCAAGCATTGACACCGTTCCCCGGCAATGGCGCCATTTTGACGGGCGTTAGAACGGTCGCACATTCCACACTCAATCAAATAAATTTATAAATCCTAAAACTAACCCCTAAACAAGTCTAGTGGTAAGTTCGGAGTCGAACCACAAGGAACGGTAATGCTAGATTGTTCTTAATCTAATGCCTAAGCTATGCCGAAGTCGATTTACGGATAAAGGACACTACAACTACACTAGAACACATATAAAGAACAAGGTATGATAAAGTCTACTAGGGGAAAAGATCCACTTTGAACAATTAACAAGTTAATGGGAATCGATTTGATAATCAATCATGCAAAGAAAGAATTAAAATGGGAATTAATTACCATCAAGAGCAATCTCTCAAATTCCTAGCCTAGATCCCTCATTGACTAGGTGCATAGAAGAAATTTACCCAAAATGCAATCAAATATATAAATTCTAATTCACAATCCCTTGTCAAACTAGAACTAACATGCAATTAAGTTTGCTATCTTGGGAGATCAATCCAATCTAAAACAAACAACATGCCATCATCAATTCAATCAATTTAATCACACAATTATCATCAAATTTATCTCAAATAACTCAATTAACCATAACAAAGCTTCACTCAACACCTAGTAGAAGGAAATCTACTCAAACATGATTAACAAAGCAATTAATAAAGCATAAAGAGAGAAGAGAGTAAGAAATGCTCATTGATATAAAATGGAGATCTTCAAATCATCAAATTCCTCCTTTGATTATCCAAAATCCATGAAAACCATTGTGCTCCTCACTTTCTCTCTCCAAAATTTGAGAGTTTCTCTCTCTAAAAACCTAGACTAACCTAAAAACTATTCTAAACTGAAAAATCTGTTTTTTTTAATGAGCAAAAAAAATCTATTTATACCCCTTACAAAATTGCTTAGGAAGCTCCGCAAAAAGTCAGCTGAAACGGGAAAAGGTCCGACCGAACTCTGTGTAGGTTCGGTCGGACTCAGGGTAGGTTCGGTCGAACTCAGGGTAGGTTCGGTCGAACCTCCCTGATCCTTGTTTGGTCGAACTTTCCTGGTTCGACCCCTCCTGTAAACATGCTGAAAACTTGGTTGAAACTGCCTTGGAGGTTCGGTCGAACTTTTCAAAAGTTTGACCACACCTTGGTTCGACCGAACCTCTTAGAGGTTCGGCCACACCTCCTCTTGAACTTCCTCTTCTTGCTTCCTCTCCTTCCCTTTTGCTCCTCTTGTCTTTGTCCATGCCTCCATACTTGGCCAAGGGGCCTCCTACCGTGCTTAGGACCGCCATGGAACCTGCAAAAGATAGCAAAGATCACGAGAGCATGGGGATGATAAAATTATGCATAAAGATTATCAAAACAAGCGCAAATAAGCATACTTTTCATCCATAAGGAAAAGGAAGCCATAAGAGGAGAAAAGAGGTAGAAAAACCTAAGAAAAACAGGAGAAAAGAGACCAATACACTACCCCTAAGGGTAACATAAATGTCACTCATCACCGTTTCAGCGACGAGGACAGGGAGGAGGGGTGGTTTCATCGACCTGAGAAAGGAGGGGCTGTTTTGGGGATAGGGGAAGGGGGATGGTTTCGATGGTGTAGGTGGGTCGCCTGAGTGGTTTTAGGGGTAAAGAGGTGTTTAGGGTAAAAATAACCCTGACACGTGACCCAATCCTATAGTGACACGTGGCCCAATATAAGGGCGACACGTGTCACAATAGGAAGCTGACACGTGGAAAAGCATGGGAACACCTGAATGAGAGAAAGACCTCCATACATCAGGAGGCCCAAATCCCGAGAAAGGCGCTAAAACGGTGCCCCCAAAGGACAGTTGTCCTTACTTGATTACGCCGCCAATCAGAGCACATTATCAAACCCTAAATGTCACATATTCCCACCCCTATAAATACCCCAATCATTTATGATGGGAGGGGTGGATTAAGGCATCTCATTTATTGCATAAGCAAAAGAGCTCCAACTTCTCTCTACTTTCTCTCTCTAAATTACTTCGTTTTCTGAGCACTAACGTTATCGTCGGAGGCGAATATTCTGTCAAGCGGAATATTTATTGTTTTACAGGTGTCCGCGATCGTCCGGCTATATTCAAGACCTGTATCCCGAGGGATTCTAAAAACCCCGAAATATTTGGTGCCATATGTAGGGATACACGTCTGAAATGGCTAAAGATGGTCAGACACCCGGTCCTGGTCAAGAAGGTCATGTAGAGGATATTGTAGTCACAATCAACAATGCTTTTCCTTTGATCGCCTTATTTCATGAGGCCGAGGATCCTGCCGTCACGACCGGCTCCTTGAAGGCCGCCATGGAAAAGCTCCGAAAGGAGCTTGAGGGTAAGTTATCCTCTTCTTCTAGACATTCGTCCAGAAGAGAAGGAGATGGCGTCCGAAAGAAACCCCAAGACAAGACGACCAACACTAAGGGCGCCGGGAATACCCCGTTCAGAAGACATCTGAGGTCTCCAAGGGTGCCTCAGACGAACTAGTCTAGGCTTCTTGAGAAATTGAAATCGGCTAAGGGGCAGACCAAGCAGCCTTTAAGGCAGCCAAGTGTGCCATCCTAGCGCTGGAAGGATGCTAAAGAATATCTCCGGCACATGCGGTAGGAGAGAGCACAGTCCTACTACTTGGACACTCCTTCCACTCCCACCATGCTGGATGAATTTGCAAACCATACCCTCTCCAAGCATACTAGCTCGGCAGGACCAGCAGGTGTCAAGTTCACCGTACTCCAACTCCAATTCCTTTTACTTAACCGCAACCACTTTAGTTTTAAGTGCCCCATAACTATGGTGCATTCCACCTACTCCCCCTGGGTAGGGGTAGTACGGTCAGTATGGCCAGCCGTATGACCAGGCAGCTTACCTGGCTGGACCGACCGCACAACCTTAGCCTATTGATTGGAAAATGCGCTTATTGAATCTTGGTGACAAGCCGCCTCCATTTTCTTAAGAAATTCTCAACTCTCCTCATCCAGCTAAATGGAAGAGTGTATTTACGGGCGCCTATGACGGTACATGCAACCCAGAAAAACACATCTCCTCTTATAGAAATTTGATGTACTTGCAAAGTGTGGATGATGCAACCTGGTGCAAATGCTTCCCGGCCACCCTCAAGGGTGTGGCTCAAGACTGGTTCAATAGTTTGCCGGTCGGATGCATCAATTGCTTCACAACTCTCAGCTTATTGTTTGTTGGAAATTTCTCCTACAATATACCACCCCGCAAGACTAGTCTTAACTTGGCGACCATTGTCCAAGGGAAGAAAGAAGGGCTGCGTTCGTACATACAAAGGTTTAATATGGAGAAAGCTCAAATTCAGAATCTGCCGGATGAAATGACCTACTCGGAGTTTCTTCGAGGATTAAGGCACAATGGTTTCAAGTTTGATTGGATCTAAAAAAAGATTCGGACATACGCAAGTGTTTTGCGGCAAGCCGAATCATATATTGAGGCAGTCGATTTTTGTTCACTGACAAAGTCAGAAGAGCAGGCCAAGGGTGCCGAGAAGAAACCATCTTCTCAGCAATACTTGGCCGGCAAAAAGAAAGAAGGAAACAACAAAAGAAAAGAGGTCTGGGTGGCTGATGGCAAACAGACCAAGTCAAAGAAAGACAAGGCATACGAGCCGCAGTATGAGGACAACAAGGATTGTTATTCAATTTTGATGGAAATCAAGGACAAGTTGAGTTCGAGAAGCCTCAGCCTTGAGGGGGCCGGCCTAGTACAAAAACAAGTACAAGTACTATCATTACCACAAGGATGCGGGACACGACACGAATGACTGCAATAATTTGAAAAGGTTGTTGGATAAGATGGCCGAGAAGGGCATCCTCAACTCATATGTCCTGAAGTCCAAGTTCACATACTCTTGGACAGACAATAAGTCCGAGAAGAAGAAAGAAAAAGAAAAATATGACGATGGAAACATCACAGACTCTGGGTTTGTGGCCGTCATATTATGCGGCTTCGTTGCAGGTGGCCCAACCATGAAGGGAATTAAGCAGGACGCTTGGAATTTGGGAAATGTAATGCAAGCTGAAGGGTTAAGGCTGAGATCTTTCTAGAGGCAGACCGAGGCAAAATCAAAGCCCCCCACAATGACCCCATGGTGTTCATTCTCAAGGTTGCCAATTTGAAGGTTGGACGAGTGTTAATAGACACAGGCAGCTCGTTCGACATAATCAGTTTAGCTTGTTTGAAGAATCTAAAGTTTCCAGAAGACGCCCTAAATGATATCTCTCACCCGTTGGTTGGGTTCGGTGGGAGCATTATCCACCTGGTTAGACATATAGATTTTCCCCGTCCAATTTGGGCAGAAGGGAGAAGGAAGGGACATGGTCTTCCGTTTCCTAGTTGTTAAGGAGCTCACTAGCTATAATGTTATTATTGGCCGCCCAACTTTAACCTCAGCAAAGGCTGTAATTATCCCCCACTTGATGTGATGAAGTTTGAGCGGTCGGATGGGAAGATAGATTCCATTCAGGGAAACCTAAAGATGGTAAAGGAATGCAATCAGGTGGCCGTAAGGCCAACATCACACGGACATGGAAAGTGTCCGAGCAAAACTCTGAAGAAGGGTCACTCCAAGCATACCAGGTCGGCAAGAAGCGAAAGTCGATCAAGAAAGAGCAAGCGTAGCTGTTAATGACCGTCGGCTGGCTAGAAGAGTTAAGGCCACAGCTGACCGACGATCATACAGACATAGTGCTTGACCTAGACCAGCTTGATCGGACGGTAGTGGGCACTATGGCCATGGGCTTGCTTGGAGACGACTTGATGAATCTGTTAAGAGAATTCAGAGATGTGTTTGCGTTTGAAGTTCATGAGATAACGGGTATCAGCCCAGACTTAGCTGTTCAGAAGCTGGCTGTGAATTCGGCCGTAAAGCTTGTTCGTTAGAAAAAGAGGAATCACGGTGGAGAAAGGAATCAGGTGGCCGCGGCCGAAGTGAAGAAGCTATTGGACGCTTGTTTCATTCGGCAATGTTATTATCTGAACTGGGTGGCCTATGTAGTTCTGGTCAAGAAGCCGAATGGAACTTGGTGGATGTGCGTAGATTACACTGACCTCAACAAGGGATGCCCTAAGGATAGCTTTCCCTTGCCTAAAATTGACCGCTTGGTTAATTCAACGTCCGGGCATGCCCTGATGAGCTTTATGAACGCATACTCCGGTTTCCGTCAAATCCCTTTGAGGGAAGAAAATCAAGAAAAAACAGCGTTTGTGACTAGAGATGGCAATGGATCCTGGATCTAGATCCATTTTACAGGATCTGGATCTCTAATTTTTGGACCTAGTGGATAAAAAAGGGAAATTCTACATGGTGGCCCTCAAGATCTACATTTTCTATTTGGTGAAAAAAAAAGCATAATATCTAATGGCGCAATACTACTTAAACTAGGCTAAGTTTATTATTATTGCTAACTTATTAACTCTAATATGTGATATTACTAACCTACCCTCTAATTAATTCCGTCCTTCCTATTTCATTATACGTTTCTTACAATTTGTACACATTGCAGGCTATTCAATTTCTTCCCGTTTCTTTCAAAATTAGGGTACTTCGAAAATTAGGGTCACTATTAAGCCATGAATAGTTATCGCTCAATTGCTTCAAAGTCCATGTGTACAACTGATGGATGCTTCAACTAAAGGCCTGTAATTGCATTCCCCCTTAAAAATTGTGAGGTTAGATTTTCCGATTCAATGACAAACCCTAAGAAACCTGATTACTAGTGCAGGGAGATGTTCAGGGGATGTGGGTTTTATTTTGGGGGTTTTTTGTGAGATGTTCTGCGGGACAGTTACTTCACCAAGACTGGTTCCTCTTCGGCTGTACCTACAAGTAAGCGGAAGCTCTGGGTGTTTGAAGTTCCGCCTCCGACGATCAAGTTAGTAAATGTTGAAGTAGAGTAAATGTGCGAAAAGTAAAAGAATCTTCTCGGATCCAAAGATCAGGTGTTTTTTCTGATGTAAGAGAATAATAAATGTTGTAATGAATGAACGTGCTCCTAAAATGGGGTACATGTCCTTATTTATAGGACAATGGGAAACGTCCCTTTCCTAGGTTATTAGGTAAATAGGCTTTGTTGTTTTTACGGCGCCTCAGGATTTGGGCCCTTAAATGCCGCCATTTTCCCTAATGACAGGGGATGCCACGTGTCAGCTGATGATTGGTCCTCTTTCGACCTCTCTTAAGGTGACACATGTCACCTTCTGATTGGGCCCCATTTTCCCTAATGATAGGGGATGCCACGTGTCAGCTAATGATTGGCTCTCTTTGGACCTCTCTTGGGGTGACACATGTCACCTTATGATTGGGCCACGTAGCCTGGGTATTTTTGTCCAAATTTGGTTCTTTGTGTAGATTACTGTCAGGATCTAGTCGTATCTCCTAATCAAAAGAATTACCTAATTCCTCTAGTTAAAGCAGATAGGGAAGTAGGGTAGAATCCAGAGGGAAACAATTCTTTCTATTCCTAAATAATTAATATAATCTAAATTATTTTTATGGGAATTAAACTAAGGTGAATAATTAAACTAAAGCAAATTAAATAAGGGAGAAATCAATAAATCAAAGCCTATGGTATAGGTTTACCAATAAATAATATTCCAGGGTAAAACACAACAATCAATTATCAATGCATCAATTAATCAGATCATAAAGGTCTTTCGCTACGTATTACAATCACAGAAATAATCTACCGGTATTAAATCGCATCTCTCGAATCTTAACCATTTATAAATTAACCTGCCTATTGAAACTAAACCTAAACATCAATTCTCATTTCTCGAATCAATATTGCATAACTCATACAATTAAACTAAATCTAATCTAATTGCATAGCATTAAATCAATCAATAGGAAATCAACCAAAGCATTGACAATCATTAATAATAAATTACCCCATCATATTATTTATGGATCCCGACAACCCTAGAAATAAAACTACTCACACATATTTAAATGTAAACTAAGCAAAGCAAATAAACAAGATATAATTAATCAAAGCAATTAAATTACTGAAAATAAAAGGGGAAGAAACCGTTACCAAAATAAACGGAAATAATGAATTGCATAAACTAAAAGTGTAGAGAGAGAATAAGAGTACTAACCAAAAGTTTAAAACTAAAATATGAGAATTTAACTAATGAATGACGTCCCCAAAAATCTCGCTTAGAAAAGCGTATTTATACTTAAGCTAAAAAATCATAAGCTTAACCGAAGTAAAAGAGTCGCTAATCACCCCTCTAAAACACGCGCCCGGTCGGGCGGATGCTCACCCGGTTGAGCTCGCCTTTTTGCTGAAGACTTCTTCGTTCGCGCCCGGTCGGGCGCGCCTTAGGGCGATGAGTGCTTTTCTTCCTTCTACCTCACCCGGTCGGGCGCACTCGACCGAGCGAGGGCCTACCCGGTCGGTGTAGGGTTTCATAGTGACCCGACACTACGCAGAAGGAAACCCACCAAGACCCGCCCCTTAATTAAAGCAATTAACAAGCATAATAAACTTAATCAAACAAGATTAAGAACAAGAATTATACCTTTGACGCGTGCTTCGCTCCCAAAGAGCTCTTACCTCAAAATTCCGAAAAGACGAGATCTCCGACGGATCGTACCCTCGACCCGACCCGAGCGTCCTAAGTCTTGAAGGTTAGTCAAGACCCGGACAAAATAACTATGAGTTTTACGAATCAAAGGTTTACTCTTTTTTTTAGAGTTGCCTTTTTAATTCCACTCAAGGTTGTTTCTCAAAATCCCAACCAAGTAGGTATTTATAGAGAATGGGGAATTGAAACCCCTTTTCATGATCAATGTGGGATCATGTGCAATTGCAATAATTTATTTAATTCCAAAATAAATAATTAGGCAAAAGCAATCACAAGCCAACAAGTGGCAAAAGGAGAGAATGGGTTAGGTGAGGACCATACCCCATGGGGGGGACCATTGCCTTGCTCCCCAAGGGAAGATTGGTGGCTTTGGTCCCCACCTCTCCTTAAACCTCCACTCACAAGGGGGTTCTGGGCTGCTTCCAGCTAGCACGCCAGCTAGCATGCGCCAGCCAGCCCAGCCAGCTAGCATGTGCCTGCCCAGCAGACTCGCATGCTTGGTGCTAGGCTGTGCTAGGCGCTGGTGCTGGCCAGTGCTATGCGCTGGTGCTGCTGGCTGCCTAGCACTCCCCAACGTACGCACATGCCTCGCACTCCCAGCATGCGTGCTGCTAGCGAGCCACGCATGCTGGCCCCCTTTGCCTCGCACACCACGCACACACCTTCGCAGCACCTCTCGCACTAGCCACGCACCATGCGCAGCGTGCATTGGCCTCGCACCACACGCACGCCCACGCATCACACAGTAGTCTTGGTGCGTGGTGATGCTGGGCTGCTATGCATGGCCTAGCACTATGTTGGCGCCCAGACTCTCGCATATGCATGGTGCGATGCTTGGTGCTACCATGTGAAGGCTAGCACACAAGCCAGCACACATGTTGCGCCAGTGCTATGCAGGCACCCATGCTAGCACTTGGTGCCTGCGATGGTGCTGCCATGTCAGGCACGCACGCACGCAGCACCCAGTGCCTGCGATGGGTTGCTAGGTGTGCCTGGTGCCTGCGATAGGTTGCCAGGTGCGCCTGGTGCCTGCGATAGGTGGCCAGGTGCGCCTAGTGCCTGCGATAGGTGGCCAGGACGCGCCTAGGCTGCAATAGTGCCTAGCACACCATGGTGCGCCTAGCACACACATGGTGCGCCTAGGCTTGCGACGAGCTAGCCTAGCCTAGCTACGGCTATGCTCATACTTGTTGCTTGTGATTTTGCGACGTTCGGTCTCGACGCCTTAGGCTCGATTTCCGACATCTGTATTCGTAAAACTCTGCTGACTTATTAAATCCTTTCGGATTAATTCGTCGTCTCGGATCGGTGATTCGATTGGGTTCGACTCGAAGGGTTCAGTTAAGATCAAGCTGTAATATCAATTGTACCTCGATATTACTGATCGGAAGCGGCCTCCACCTAGGCATTCCGATCACTTGACCTTACTGAAGAATTAGCTCTGTAATAATTTTGAACCCTCTATCGGAAGAATACACTTGTTGGAAGGACACTATTCCTTTCAGTCGGGCGAGCACTCGAGCAAACATGGACTTCGATTGGGCCACTTTCTTGGCCCAATCCGGATTTCCTGTTTGGGTCTTTAGTACTCGGTCCAATGCCTCGAACTCTTTTTCTTCGCCGAGCCCTTAATCACCGGTTTGATAACTCTAACAAGTTTTGGGCTACGGAAAATGGTCATATGAATGCCCTCCTGCTCCGATATGCTCGTAGTGGCTCTAATAAGTCCGGGAAAATGCTCCAAATCCACAATTTACTAACCAGCGCAAGTGCAAGGGCTGCACGCACCGTCCTCGCGTGACCTAGTAACTTGCGCACGCCTTCTGTTGCGAGACCATTGTTTGTTCTTCGTGAACTATTGGCTCGTCCAAATAATATTATTATTTATGAATTGTTGAAGGCCAATATATCCCTTTTAACATAATTTGCGTCTTTTTTTCTTCCTTTCTCTTCCTTCTCTTTTCTTTTCTTTTCGAAACAAGCATGTCAGTTTTTTTAACTTCTTGTACTTCCTTTAGGGCTAGTTACCAAGCTTGGGAACGAAGACACCTGGGCACTCACATTCTACGTTTACCATCAAACAATCCACCCCTTTCGAACCATCTCCCTTTGGTCAACTCATCCTAGTCTAACAATGTCAACCATCGAGCAACTCCAAGAGAGATTGTCCGCATGAGGAGGAAAAGGCTCAAGAAGCCGAAGCTAGAAGGATTAAGAAAATTGAAAAGACTGAAAAGAAAGAGGCCAAGGCTCTAGCTATAAAACAAAAAATTAGATGCTTTAGCTGAATGAGAGAAGACGTTGGAGAAACTTGTTCTTCGTTCTACAATGGGGAACAAGTACTTTGACGTAGAAAAGTTTGCTCCTCTTGTGGGGCTTACTCTACCTGAAAAGTTTGTAGCCATAGACTTACTAATGTTCAAGGTGACCAATAATCCAAAAAATCATCTAAAGAGTTTTACTAGCACCATGGCTCTAAAGGGAGTTAATCCTAAGCTCTATGCTTTGACATTCCCTTTATCTCTAGACCCAGCCACAAGAGATTGGTACTATGGGCTAGATGCCAAATTCAAAAGCACATGGGAAAATGTAGTTTCGGCTTTCATCACCTAATATGAGAGTAACGTGGAGTTAAATCAACTTTGCGTGAACTGGAATGCTTAAGCAAGGCGACAATGAAGGTTTCCTTACTTTCTATGGAAGATGGCGTGAAAAGGCGGCCCACCTTGCCCAAAGGTCGCCCGAAATCGAGTTAGTACAAAAAATCATTGACAATTGTCATGAAAAGTACAACAAACATCTACGCTACCTTGGTCTAGATACTAGGATTCCATGGCCACTAGGATTGAAGATGATCTTGCTAAAGAGAGGGCAAACAAGCCTCATCATCATCAACCTAAGAACAACTATAAGAAGGGGAACGATAACACTTCATCCTCTGTTGATGTTTTTGCAACGTCCACACAATACAATAATAATAATAACCAAAAAACATGAACGAGATAAAGAAGATTTACATAATTCCCTTTAACTTATAAAGAACTCTTCAAAAAATTAAATGAAAAGGGTTACTCTCACCAACAGGGCCAACACCTCCTCCCCCCATAGAAAGAAGAAATCCTCAATGGGATGGCAATGCTTATTGTACTTATCATAGCGGTGTTGGGCATGATACTGAAAGTTGCTTCATTTTGAAACCCAAGGTTCAAGATCTAGTAGACGATGGGAAAATTCCCACGCCTAAACCCAATAATAATGAATGAAATAGAACAAAAGAATCCTATGGTCAAAGAAATTGGAACGATCAATATAGGAACAAACAAAAACAAGAAAGAAGTCAAAATTGCCTTAACGTTAAATTCGGAAGAGCGATCAACTCTCATATCGGCGCTTAAGGAATTCAAAGATGTGTTTGCTTGGTCATACAAGGACATGCTTGGAATAGATAGGGAAATCGCGAAACATACCATTCCCTTGAACCCTATGGCTAAACCATTAAAAAAAAAACTTCGACGAATGAAACCTGACGTCGCTTTAAAAATAAAAGAAGTACAAAAACAATTGGACGCATATTTCATTCGCGTATGTTATTACCCAGAATGGGTAACAAACATTGTCCTTGTCCCTAAAAAGGATAGACGAGTTCGCATGTGTGTCGACTTTAGGGACCTCAACAAAGCTAGTCCTAAAGACGATTTCCCTTAACCACATACTGATATATTGGTGGATAATACGGCTGAACACGCGATGTTATCCTTCATGGATGGATACGCAGGTTACAACCAAATTATAATGGCAAAAAAAGATGAAGAAAAGACATGTTTTATTACCCCTTGGGATACTTATTGCTACACAGTCATGCCATTTGGTCTTAAAAATGCAGGAGCTACGTACCAAAGAACGGCTACGACTCTCTTGCATGATATGATGCACAAAGAAATAGAGGTATATGTGGAGGATATGATCGTAAAATCCAAAGATAGAATGGGTCATGCAAAATCTTTATGCAAATTCTTCACTCGAATAAAAGAGTACAAGATGAGATTGAACCTACAAAAATGCGCTTTCGGAGTAACTTCCGACAAGTTACTCGGATACGTAGTAAGCACACGTGGCATTGAGATCGATTCCTCAAAAATAAAGGCAATTGTTGACATGCCTCCCCCACAAACAGAAAAAAAAATTAGGGGGTTTCTTGGCAAATTACAGTACATTACGATTCATTAGTAAGTTGACAATGACTTGTGAGCCAATATTCAAAAAATTAGAAAAACATGAATGGGACGACCAATGCCAAGAGGCCTTTGTGAAAGTAAAAAACTATCTCAAAAGTCCTCCAGTTTTAACACCACCAGTACCACTACCTCTTAGACTTTATATCACTGTCACAGACACGGCCACGGGAGCCATGCTCGCACAAGAGGTAGATAATATAGAACGCAATATACTACATCAGTAAAAATTTTATACAATATGAAACAAGATATAGCACTCTAGAAAAAACGTGTTTAGCATTAGTGTGGGCAACTAAAAAACTACGACATTATATGCTTCCTCACACCACTCATGTGATTTCTCAACACAATCCAATAAAGTATTTATTTGAACAACCACCCATACAAGGAAGAATATCTAAGTGGTTGGTGATGTTAGCCGAATTCGACCTCAAATATATTCCTAAAAAATCAATCAAAGGAAAGGTAATATCTGATTTCCTAGGCTCAACATTCTATTCGAATAAGTCGTGAAGAAACCACTCATCTCGCAGATAAGGAAATTCTCATGACACAAGATGATAAATGAGTAATGTACTTCGACGGTGCATCTAACCCAAAGGGGTATGGCGTAGGAGTGTTACTCATAAGTCCAGAGGGAGCACATACTCTAATCTCTGCCAAACTAGACTTTGAAGCTACTAATAATGCCGCAGAATGTGAAGCGTGCATTGTTGGATTAGAAGCAGCAGCTAGCATAGGTGTGCAAAAATTAGAGGTATATGGAGATTCCAGTCTAATAATAAATCATATACTCAAAAAATGGAAAATCAAAAAACTCCACAATGATATTATATCAAGCACACCTAGAGCAACTCATTGAGCAATTTGATTATATTGATTTTAAATATCTCCCAAGGGATGAAAATCAATTTGCCGATGCGCTAGCAAAATTAGCCTCAATGATCAACATTCATGATCAATTAAATATGACGTCATTATGCGTTGAAAGAAGAGATGAACCAGCTTATTGCAACGCAATAGAGGAATTAAATGACATTGAAGGGGAAAATCCCTAGTCTGATCATATTCTCCAATATATCTCTCATGGCACATATCCTGCAAATACTTCATCTAAAGACCAGCGTGCCTTGAGAACCCTCGCAGCCCATTACGGGATGGTTAATGGTCGATTGTGTAAAAAAGGGCCAAATGGTCAAAACTTATTAAGTATAGACCAACCTGATTCCACACGCCTTATGGAGGATACTCACAAAAGTATGGACCTTACATGAATGGAGAAATTCTAGCTAAAATTATCTCACGTTTAGGGTACTTTTGGTCCACGATGGAACATGACCGCATTCAGTACGTCAAGAAATGTCTAGAGTGCCAAATGTTTGCCAACTCACAACACCTTCCACAATCCGAACTATATAATCTCACTTCCCTTGGCCATTCTCAACCTGGGGAATTGACATTATTGGTAAAATTTCTTCAACAAGAACAGGAGGACACGAGTACGTATTAGTAGCCATCAACTACTTCACTAAGTGGATCGAGGCCGCCTCTAACGTTAATATGACTTCTAAACATGTCGCAAAGTTTCTCGAACGAAACATATTTTGTAGATATGGAGTTCCACACGAACTAATTAGTGACCAGGGATCTCAATACAAAGCGGAAGTTGAATCTCTCTTGACTCGTTACAAAGTAAAACATCACCATTCTTCCCATATCGACCTTAAATGAATGGAGCAATTGAATAAGCAAATAAAAATATAACTGTCATTATTAAGAAAATGGCAAAACATTATAAAGGCTGGCCGAATAAACCACACTTTTCTCTTTAGGGTTATAGAACGTCCATACGAACATCAATAGGGGTAACTCCATACTCCTTAGTTTTCGGCATGGACGCAATTCAACCAATTGAACTAGAAATACCATCCCTA
Source organism: Chenopodium quinoa (assembly GCF_001683475.1). Taxonomy (NCBI): domain Eukaryota; kingdom Viridiplantae; phylum Streptophyta; class Magnoliopsida; order Caryophyllales; family Amaranthaceae; genus Chenopodium; species Chenopodium quinoa. The sequence goes on from NW_018744367.1 coordinate 1,877,500, forward strand.
CGCATCGTACTCGAAAGTAAGCTACCAAAAGTTGAACGGGTTCGAGCTAGGTATGAAGAGCTTTTGTTTCTCGAAGAACGACGATTAAAAGCTTTGCATCATGTACATGTCTACCAACAACGCATTGCGCGACATTTTAACAAACGGGTATGACCCAGTAATATTAAAGAAGGTGACTTTGTACTAAAAGAGGTTAGAGGTCCTCTAACTGATGCAAGAGGGAAATTCAAGCCCAATTGGATAAGACCATACCGCATAATTGAAATTCTATCAGGAGGGGCAGTTAGATTCATGGATATTGGTGGCGACGAAATTCGTCAACTAATAAACATTGATCGCCTTAAAAAATACTACATATGAATTCCGAATAAACTCGTTCATTCAAATATTCTAAATCAAATTTTATAGAATTAAAATCAAAGATTCTAAGTGCTATAAATTTTACCGAACTCCACGGTAAAATTCATAACACTTGGGAGGGTAGATCAAAAAATAAATAATAAAAAAAATTCTCGCTTAAGTGTTTCAAATTTTTTCCGAACCACACGGTATAATTCACAACACTTGGGGGGGGAGACCAAAAAAAGAGTCAATCAAAATGAGCCGTTCAAGTATTCGGATTTTTTTTTAACTCCATGAAAAAAATTCCTCACACTTGGGGGGGTAAAAAAGATATAAAAAAAATAATTCACTCATTTTAAACCTTCGTAAAAAAAAATAAAAAAAATAAAAAAAAGAGGAGAAACACTCGCACCACAGGTGCCACGCGCAACTCACAAGGTTGCGCCAGGCTTCCGGGCGCAAATAAATTAGTTGCGCGCAGTAGGCATGCGCAACTCCTGTTGTTGCGCGCGCCACCTGATGACGAGCTGCGAACCTTAAATTTTACGCTTGACGAAAATCAATCACGATTTTTTACTAGCAATAAAACTAAGGTGTAATCAATTCTTATATATATTCAAAAAACAAAAATTAAACTTTGATTTTTAAATTATTGAACAAAGTTTGATTAATTTTTTCATTTAATTCCTACAAGTAGGATTAAAGAAAAAACAAAAAAACAATATAATACAAATTTTCACAAGAACTACGCAAGACCTAATTTCGTAATACGAATACGTAGGCAATCTTTGATTTGGTCAAATAAAATAACAAATCAAATAAAAGAGCTCTTTTTTATTCCAAAACATAAGTGCGTTCAAAAAGTACACCATAAAACTTAGATAGTGATAATAATAAAAAAATTAAAAAAAAAAAAAAAAAAACTAGTAGTGATTATATCTTATTCAAAAAATAAGTACTACTAATAATATTATGTAACACCCTAAGGTTTTACTATATCCTCAATCGTAATATTCGAAGGAGGAGTAGTATCCATCGTAGTGTTCTCAGCAGCCTTAAAACTTTCGTCTTCTCCTTTCTTCTTGACCCACACATTATTCTTCAATTTGGGAATAGGAGCCTTTTCTACCTTTTTCCCCTTCTCTTTGGAGTTTGAAGGAGAATTTTTTCGAGGATTTGAGGATGTCTCTTTAATTTTTATTCCTTGTTGCGCAGTTTTGGGAGCAACCTTCCTCTTAGGTTCTCTTGGACGGGCCGTAGGAGATGTGGAAAAATCCAATTTTCTCCTCATCACTCCTTTGTTTTGGCCATTAGTAGGAGTAGTGGTGGCCGATTGCACTAAAGGCTTAGGTGGATTGTGAGCCAAAGCCGCTTGATTTTGTTAACAGGCCTTATTCAATTTTCCCTTGTCAGCCGCATTCATCCAAGCCTTGTAAAAGGATGATAAAACTATGCTTCTGTGGGATTTTACACTACCCACTTAGGAAGATTTGTCCAATACTCAATCCAACGGGGAATTCCTCAGCCTTAAAATTCACATTCTTAGGAGCATCACAATCTTGTGGAGGGATAAGTTGTTTCATCCCGTATTATCTCATAACCTTGCAAGGAAATATGTAACTAGTACTAGAAAGGCCCAAAGGCGAATATAGGGACAACTAGAACTATTCCCAACCATACTACTTATGTTCCACCAAGGAATCACACAGCGTATGTTAGGAAACCCATGACAGAAAAAGGTCGTTCATTCTTCTTCATTCTTATGCTTGTAAAGAATATGACGATCAGGGAACGATCTCACTCCATTAGCCTCAAGATTTTGTGGCTGATCAACAATTAGCAAGCGCTCCATGGGCCAAAGCTAAAAAAAAAACAATGAAAGTTAGATTGCGAAAACACTGCAACAGCAGGTGGTGCGCGCAACCGAAAGAGTCGCGCGCGCCATCTACGCGCAATTGTGAAGATTGCGCTGGGAATTCCAGCGCAACTTCCAGAGTTGTGCGCGGTGACGAGTACGTTAAAAAAAACATACGTGTAAAAGGAGTGGACTTTCGGTGAAACCGTTGTTGTTTGGATCTCTTCTAAGTCGATTCAACCAAAGCATAGTTTCTGCCAAGGCCAGTGGAGCGGGTGAATGACACCCCTCTATTTGCTCTACTATGGACACCATTGAATAATCTCCATATTCTTTGTGTGTCCTAAGTAAACAATTGACAATAATACAAAAACAAAAAGCACGAACTTTAAAGTGTTGTTTAGTCAAATTTTTTCGAGGAGTTACCAAATGTTCGATGAATTGAATTAAATTCAAGTCATGCTCCGTATCAATTTTGGCCATATCATTGTCATTCAAGCCAAAAAATCGCTGAAAAGCGGGTTTGGAATCTGACAAGTTAGGGGCATAAGTCACAGGAAGAGTATTTGCAGGGAAGCTTAGTAGAGCTTCGAACTCACCAGGTAATGGGATTATTTCATCCCCCTTAAAGAGGAAAAGATGGTGGTTGGAATCCCAATGGTTAACAGCGGCATGAAGGAAATCAGAATTAATGTTGAGTTGCATATAACTTAGTAAGGAATCTAGATGATATATTTTGAAAGCTAGCTTATCCTCACTAGAAAGGGAGGTGACCCATTGTTTTAATCGTTGCTCAAAATTTTTCACCATTTTAATATTTAAGAAAGAAGAGAGAGTAATAAAGATCCTTTTGACTAATATTAATTCTTGGTGTCAAATGAATCTGATATTATCAAAAGCGTAGACGTAATCGTGTGTAAATAGACCAAAACGGCCCGATTTTTGGCAAAATACACTCAAAGGAAAGTTCATTCGTAGCGGCCGCGCGGAACTCAACCAGATGCGTGCAACATCCGCGCGCAACTGATTCTCCTGCGCGCTACGTCCGCGCGCAACCCACGAAGTTACGCGCGCCTCCTCTGTCACAGCGAATTTTTGGTTATTTTCGTATTTCACTTAATGAATATTGAAAATTTTATAACGACTTTAGATTAACTCACACGCTTGCCTTTTTCTTTACTTACTTCCTTCCCCTTTCCTTTCTTATTTTTCTTTTCTTTTTTCCTTTTTCTTTTGTTTTCTCTTCTTTTCTTTTCCCTTTTTTTTTCTTTTCCTTATTTTTAATAGGGCCGAAAAGTTTTTTTTTTTTTTAATTTTTTTAAGTGGTCCGAACTTTTTTTTAAAAATAATAAGGGCCGAAATTTTTCTTCTTTTTTTTTAATAAAGAGGTCCGAATTTTTTTTATTTATTTCGGGCAACTATTTTCAAAAATAAAGTTCGATTTTAAAATTATGTGTGTAGTATGCGAAGGAATTAAGGTATGTAATTATGTGTTTATTGCTTTTGAAAGCATGTGGTGAGATTGGGTAGAAAAAAAAGGGCATATAGGCTAGGATTGTATGTCTTCCTATGTGCATATTTTAGGTGTTCAAGCATGTTGTATGATAATATGTATTTAAGTGAAAGCATGTTTATGTGTAATAATATAAATTGTATGATTGAACACCAAACTTAAAATTTTTGCAAGGAACTGTGTATTTGAATTGAAAAAGGAATTTTTCTTATTGAGTCATGACCCAAAATACCTTGCAGGATGGTTGATTTACCTAGTAGATTCACTGACATGGGCACTCTAGTAAAGAAGGACTATGAGCATGTGTGGGATTATATTCGCAGGATTCGTTTTTACTGTACTTATAGATCTGATGTGTTTGGAGAGCGTCATCTTGACCAATTTGACTATGTCTCTACCATGATTGTTCATTGCTTGCCTAACTATCCTCCCTATGATGCTATTAAGAGTCGCTTTCGTGATTTTCACTTGCCTAATGGTGTAGCTAACTATACTAAGTATAAGGACTCTAATGGTCAGTGGGGCGTAGATTGGAGGCACTTATATCGTTACATTGACCACAAGGAATTGATTTACCTTAACCCTCAGTATGCTGCTTATCCTCCACCTTATCATAACTTTGGTGATCCAGCTCCACAACAAAATGCACCTTTCTACTCTTCAAAAAACTACGATTCCATGTCTAAGTCAGAACCTGAGTAAACTTATGAGAGTCAAGGTGAGCCAATGGAGCAATATAATGAGTCTGGAGACACTTCATGCAAAGTCATTCCTAATCCAAATCCTCCAAGCCCTCCAGTAATCATAAACTTAAAATCTGATGAGTCTGACAAACACTCTTATGAAGAAGAAATGGATCCTAACGAAGACGATGATGATGATGGTGGCAATGATGGTGATAATGGCAGTGATCCTGAGTATAATCTAAAGAAGCACAAAGAGATAAAAGACAAGATTGACAATGTCAACATTTGAAAATCTTAGACTAACTTTTCTTTAGTGTTTTAAGTATTTATTTCATTCTTTATATACAGTTACAGTTTAATAAAGTACTGCGTGTAAGTAATAAATAGCAAAGCTACATTTGGGGATATTCCAAAAATTTCTTTTCATTATTTCAATAAAGTATTATTTATTCTTTTCTTATTCATTTCCATCTTCAATCAAATCCATAAAGTGTCATTTATTACTTTTATTTCTGTAAATGGTATCAAGGGAAATGACTCAAAAACAATTTTTGTGGTGTGCCTACTTAAGTGAAATGGTTGCATGACAATCAATACAATGTGTTGAATTATTAGTAGGAGAAATTAGTAGGTGCTTCTACTATAATTCAAAATGACTGTTTATATTTCAGTTACAAGAGAGTTGTGACCAACCTAGTAGTAGTCATTTCTTTATTCAGGAGGAATAAGATGGTAGGGAGAAACAACAATAACAATGATCTGAATGAGGTAGTAAGGCAACTAGCTGTTGTAGCTCAATAGTTAGCTGAAATGAATAATAATAACAATCCTGACCCTGTAAGGGAGTTTTTTAAGAAGATAGCCCAAAGCAAACCTCCTACCTACCAGGGAGAACCTGACCCAACTATCCTTGAAAGCTGGCTGAGAGAGTTCGATAAGTTGTTTGTGGCAGTAGCATGCCCTAATGAGTCCAAAGTGAGTAGTGCAGCTTACTACTTAAGGGGTGAAGCAAATTTGTGGTGGCAGCAGAATGATCAAATTGTGAGAGCATTACCTAACTTTGGATGAAATGTGTTCAAGGGGTAAGTGAGGGATAAGTTCAACCCTATGTTCTTGCAAAAGCAGAAAGCTGATGAGTTCCTGGAACTTAAGATGGGAAGTATGTCGGTGACTGAGTATTACACTAAGTTCATCGAGTTATCTAGGTTTGCTGAAGACACTGTGGCTACTGATATGCAAAAAGCTAGAAGGTTTGAGAGGAGATTGCCTCTTTCTCTTCAAGGCAAATTGTCAGGGCAAGTGTTTGACAATTTGGATGAGTTGTATGGTAGGGCAGCGCATTTACATGCGTTGGAGTTGAAGGAAAAAGCTAAAAAGGCGGAGCTAGAAGCTAGGGGGAAAAGAAAGGAGCCTCTGGACCATCTGGGAACCAGAATAACTTTAAGAAGTAAAAGTTTTATCACCACCAAGGTAATAACTTCCAGAACAATAAGAATAACCAAGGTGGGCGTAATTTTCCTAAGGGAAATAGGAACCAACCTAGAGATCGTAACCAGAGGATATACTATTACAAGAGATGTTCCAACAACCACCCAGGAAGAGAGTGTGAGGGTAACTTAGTCACTTGTAACCTGTGCAATAAGCAAGGACACAAGGCATACGAGTGTTTCTCTAAGAATAAAGGGGGTCAAGGAAACAATCAGTTTAAGGGCAGTGGATAGAACTTGAACCAGCAGAAAGGAGGTCAGGGTAACAATGGGAATCAAGTGAACAAGGGGGCGTAGTTTCAGAATGGAAATAAGAATACCAATGGTGGTAACACACAAGTCAAGGGTGGAACACCAGGAAAGCTTAATGTGATGGGTTCGCGTAAGGCGGACGCAACGAGAGATGTCATTATTGTTACATTTTCTACAAACTTAGTTCCTGTTAAAGTTTTGTTTGATTCTGGTACATTTTCTATAAACTCATTATCTATAAACATATTCTTTCATTTCTAAAGCTATGCTTTCAAAACTATCGCATTGCCTGAAAACTGTAGATGATATAGGTATTCCTATAGAACTTCCAACTGGGGGTGTAGTTCATTGTACTAGGGTCTATAAGGATGTACCTATAAATATTAAAGGGAAGGAATTTATGTCCAACCTAATCGAATTTGAACTAGGAGACCTTGATATAATTTTGGGAATGGATTGGTTATGTCACTATAATGTTGAGATTCGATGTCAGTCACAGAAAATTCACTTGAAAACAGCTCAGGGAGAGCTCGTAACCCATTGGAGGCATGAAAAACCCAGGCATACTAAGATTATTTCTGTGTTAAAGCTGGCGAAATATATGAAGAAGGGGAACCCAATCTATTTCTGTAGTGTGAGAAACTTGGAGTATGAGGAACCATCTAAACCTGAGGATATTGAAGTAGTAAAGGAATTTTTAAATGTGTTTCCAAAAGAGATTCCGAGTATGCCGCCGAAAAGAACCATAGACTTTACCATAGACTTGGTACCTGGAACAACACCTATCTCTAAGGCACCATACAGGATGGCACCTGCTGAGATGGGTGAATTAAAGAATCAGTTGTAGGATTTGTTGGAGAAGGAGTTTATAAGACCAAGTGCATCACCATGGGGAGCTCCTGTATTGTTTGTGAAAAATAAAGATGCATGAGGCTATACATCAATTATAGGGAGTTGAACAAGGTAACCATAAAAAACAAATACCCTTTACCTAGGATAGATGACTTATTTGACCAGTTGAAAGGTGCAGCAGTGTTTTCTAAGATTGATTTGAGGTTCGGATATCATCAACTACGAATCGCGGAAGAGGACATTCCGAAAACGGCATTTAGGACGAGATATGGACATTATGAGTTTACAGTAATGCCTTTTGGGTTGACAAATGTACCTACAATTTTTATGGACTTGATGAATAGAGAGTTTCAACCTTTCCTGGACTAATTCGTTAGTGTTTATTGATGACATTTTGGTTTATTCAAAGAATAAAGAGGACCATGCAGAGCATTATTTGCGATCAGTATAAGCTACTTTAAGGACTAACAAGTTCTATGCCAAATTCTCAAAGTGTAAGTTTTGGTTGGAGAAGGTATCATTTTTGGGACACTTTATATCTAAGGAAGGAGTGGAAGTAGATCCTGCTAAGATTGAAGCTGTGAAGGAGTGGCCTAAACCTAAGAATGTGTTGGATATTCGAAGCTTCTTAGGCCTAGCTGGATATTATAGGCGGTTTGTGAAGGACTTTTCGAAGATAGCTAGACCTATGATTTCGTTGATGAAGAATAAATATAAGTTCATTTGGAGTGATAAGTGTGAAGAAGCATTTCAAACCTTGAAGAAGAGTTTGACAACAACACTAGTGTTAACCTTGCCTGATGGGAGTGGTTCTTATGATGTGTATAGTGATACGTCTAAGAATGGACTTGGATGTGTTTTGATGCAACATGGAAAGGTGATTGCTTATGCATCGAGACAGTTGAAGAAACACGGAGTTAACTACCCTACTCATGATCTAAAACTTGCAGCGATAGTGTTTGCGTTGAAAATATGGGGACATTATTTGTATGGGGTGAAATGTAGGATATTCACAGACCATAAAAGTTTGAACTACCTTTTCATGCAATCAACTTTGAACATGAGACAACGTAGGTGGCTAGAATTCTTCAATGACTATGAGTTAGACATCCAATACCATAAGGGTAAAGCGAATGCAGTCACGGATGCTTTGAGTCGTAAAGCAACTCATGGGGTGAAAGCTTTGGTATTAGCAGATGAGCTTAGTAGGGAATGAGCAAGTTAAACCTTGAGGTAGTACCACATGGAACTTTGAAAGGAATGCTTAAAAATTTAAGTATCCAACCAATGATATTTTATGAGATTAAGGAGAACCAAGAAGGGGATGCAAAATTAGATCGCATTAGGGAGAAGATAAAGTAAGGGAAAGCGACTGATTTCAAAATCCATGATGATGGGAGTATTTGATTTAAGGGAGGTGGTGTGTACCACAAAAGTGTGAAGAGTTAAAGAAAAAGTTGATGGAGGAAGGGCACAATACACCTTATTCAATACATCTTGGAGGAGATAAGCTTTACAAATATTTGAAAAAGGTGTATTGGTGGCCTAAAATGAAGAAGGAAGTGGTAGAGTTTGGAGCCAAATGTCTAACCTGTTAGAAAGTTAAGATAGAGCATAAGAGACCACAGGGAATAGTGCAACCACTCGAGATCCCAACCTAGAAGTGGGATTGCATCTCGATGGATTTTGTCACTAGCTTACCTAAGTCTAGGAATGGGAATGATATCATCTGGGTTGTGGTGGATAGACTTACCAAATCGGCAGTGTTTATAAATGTAACACCCCCAAATCTCCCTCTACAAAAATACTAGTATAATACGTATAATTATACCGTAGAGATAGACTTAAGCATATTACTACCGCGTGATTACGCAAGGCTACTCAACTACTAACCAAAACCAATACTTTGTAGCCAAAATTCAAACTCTTTCTATATTAACAATAACTATAAATAGAAACTATCGTCATGAGTACTCATAATTAAACCAAGACCAACAATCCTAATCTAGGTGAAGAACATTCTCGGGACTCCCATATGCTCAATTCTTGAGTCCACCTGAAATTAGTCAACACTGCTTACCATTACGGTAAACAAGGCAAACCAAAACAAATAAGAAATATAGGTTAGCAAAATATGTTAAGTACGATAATTGCAAGATAAGTCAATTCAATTTTATTTGCAAACATGCTTTTAAAACCAATTCCAATAATCAATCCAATGAATTTCAAAACTCGTGATTAAACCAATTCTCAATAATTCAATAATTCGATGAAACGATTTATAAAACCAATTCCTCTTTTGAAAACCAATTCTCAATTATTCTCAAAATAATTCCAATAACTCAATAATAATGATTAATAAAATCAATTATTTTCGAAAACTCAATCTCCTCTCTAAGTGTGCATACCCCCCAAGCTAGTATCCTACTATTTCAAGGCTATTCTTGAAGAAAGACTAGGTCATACAAAGTCCATAGTCTTCAATGAATTCGCATAGTGGGATTAATATAATAATTATGCTTGTAAAGCTTTTTAAATAATAATTCAATAAACCTCTTTAACTCAATAATTCCAATAAATAACTCAAACTCTTTTTTAATTAAATTCAACATGCTTTTAAAATCAACCTTTTAATAAATACTTGAGAATTAAATCTCATGTTAATAACTTTTCAAAATCAATAACTCTTTCTTTGAAAAACCTTTTATTTAATTCATTAAACTCCCTTTTTATTTTCAAAAACTCTTTTACAACAATCCAACATATATTTTTTAATTTTTTTTTTTTTAAAAAAAAAAAAAAAAAAAAAACCAAACTCCTTTAAACAAAATAATTAGTTTCAAACCACTCAAAACATGATATTAAAATCAAAACTTCAAACATACATTTATTAAACAAATATTAAAATCAATTCCTCCAACCATACTTTATTTCATAAATCATGGTTCAAATCAATTTAATTCAATTACCAATAAAATCATATAAAACATGCTATTCAAACCAATCACTTTCGAAGGTATCTAGCCACCTAAACGTACTTTGGTTCCGAATATCAATCAACACTTCGCACTTTCAAAGTTCAATCACGAATACACCTTGCAATTAACATAACTATAAGGTTATCACCACATCTTTAGACATAAACCCAAATCTAATGTGCATGGACTATAAAACTCTTTTAAAAATAATACTTTAATATAAAATTATAGCTTTGAAATAGGTATTTATATTTTAGAAAACTAACCATGAAGAAAATAAAGGAATAGGAATAAAGAGAATTGGATTTGCGTTGGAAAGAATAGACAGAACTTGCAGAGGCCATAACTCCTTCAATATAACTCCGAATTGGGTGATTCTTGAGCCTAACCTCAAGGATCTTTTGAGAGGAACAATTTTTTTTTGAAATAGAAAAACCCCAAAGCTGACCAAAAGTGCCCGAAAATTAGCTCCAAAGATATACGGGTTGATTTTCTTTTAGAAAAGAGGAGAAGAAAAGTAGGAAAATATTGATGGAAAAGAAGAGTAAGAGAGAAGAAGAGAATTGAGTTTTTGTTGTGAAGAATATGAGAGGTATGAGGGGGTATCTATAGGCTAGCTCATGCAAGAATTATGGTAGGAGAATGTAGGAAGAATTATGGTAAATTGGTTTAAGGAAATTACTTAGAGAAGAAAGCTAAAGAATTATGGAAAGTATAGGTTATGGTGATAAAGTAATGAAGAAATAAGGTAAGTATGTAGTCATGAAATATTAAATGGTAAATGGATTTTCTTAGGGAATAATAAAAAATGATTTAAGGTAGGGAAATAAGATGATCAAATATTTAGGAGATGGAAAATAAGAATTAAGGAAAATAATAGAATTGAGGAAGATAATTTAAATACAAAAATTACCAAAATAATTTTGCTCAAAATACATGAAAAATTTACAGTAGTTGTTTGAAATATGACTACCATAATGTTTTAATGATTATATAGTTCATAATTGACATTTTTTTTTTCCAAGTAATTAGTTATATTACTTTATTAATGGTATTAAATAGTATTATCAATATTTATCAAATTATTAGTTTCATTTATATAATTTTTATTCTTATTTTATAGTTTCTCAAAAAATATTTATTTTATGTTGGATTAAAATTTTCAAAATTTATATTTACATTGTAGATATTATAAGACTAATTGTGGCCATTTTATAACGTGAAAAAATGAACCGATCATATTATATATCATTAAATAATATGGTAGTCATTTTTCAAATGACCGCTGTAAAATCATCCAAAAATACAATATGGTGGCCGAAAATTTGAGCTTTCCTAAGCTCATATTTTCGGCCCTCCCTTTAAATATTTAGGAAATTATTTTTCTAGTTTTTAAGGAATAAAAATGATTGTGTAAAATAATCTATTTTTTAATTAGAAAAATACCAATTATTCACTAATTAATTTAACTAAGAAAATCAGATTTTCTACACTTAGAAAATTCGAAAATCCTAGCTAATTAATAAGTGAAATTCAATATAATTTTGCTTAATTAAAATATCCAAAATATATATAAATAATTTGGTTTTTAAAATAAAATAAATGGATAATTCAAAATTTAAAAATAATTAAGTTTTAAAATACTTTTGGCGCCAAAATTCAAATATCATTTTGGCTCCAAAATTCAAATAGTAAAATATATTACTAAAATACCCTTTTTAGAAAATACTATTTAATTAATTAATTAGAAAATACGTTTCAAAAATACGGGGCGTTACAATACCAATGAAGGAGACTTGGAAAATGGAGCAACTTGCAAAGGCTTACATCAAAAATGTTGTGAGACTACATGGATTTCCTAAGGATATCATTTCCGATCGAGATTCTAAGTTTCTTTCGAAATTTTGGAAAAGTGTCTAGGAGAACTTTGGTACGACATTGAATATAAGTATGGATGGACAATTTGAGAGAACTATCCAAACCTTTTAAGATATGTTAAGATCATGTATGTTAGATTACCAAGGTGGATGGGAAGATAGCTTGGACTTGGTAGAATTCTCTTACAATAATAGATACCATGCAAGCATTGGCATGGTACCATTTGAGGCCTTGTACGGAAGGAAGTGTAGGAGTCCACTATGTTGGAGTGACATTAGTGAGACAATAATTCTAGGTCCTCAATTAATAGAAGAAACCACGAAGCAAGTGAGAGAAATCCAAGCTAAGATTCAAGCTGCTCAAGATAGACAAAAGAGTTACGCAGATTTAAAGCGTAGAGAAGAGGAATTTCAAGTTGGTGATAAGGAATTACTTAAGGTTTCACCAATGAAAGGAGTGATGAGATATGGAAAGAAAGGGAAGTTGAGTCAAAAGTACATTGGACCATATGACATTTTGCAAAGAATAGGTAGAGTTGCTTATAATAGATTGGCATTGCCTATGGACCTTAGCAAGGTACATGATGTGTTTCACGTTTCTCAATTGAGAAGGTACATCCCAAACAAGTCGCATGTCCTACAACCTGAAACCATAGAACTAGACCAAAGCCTAACCTATGAAGAAAGACATGTAAAGATTCTTGATAGTAAAGTGCGTAGTACACGTAAGAAAGATGTCAAAACTGTAAAGGTTTTGTGGTCGAATCAAGAAACTGAGGAAGCGACATGGGAAGCAGAGGATAAAATGAGAAAGAAGTACCCATAATTGTTTGAGGTTAGTTGAGTTATGGGGTCGTAACTCGTTTTCTTTAAGGGGGGTAGAATGCGGTAGTATTAAGAAAAGTTTTTATTAAGTGGGTGAAAAAGTGCAGTTTTAAACAAGTTTTGAACAAAGTTTTATGATTTTCGTGCTCAAGTTTCGAGGGCGAAACTTCTTTTAAGGGGGGAAGAATGTAATACTCCCTATTTTTATAATATTTTTAAATACATATATTAATTATTTTATTTATAAATTAAAATGATCATTTCATTTTAAATTAATTATTTAATCATCAAATAAGTGTGTATAAAAATAATATGAGTTATTAATTGAGGCAATAAAGTATTTTTAATATGGGTCAACATTAATTAAATTGATGGATCAACTTGTTGGGAATTCAAGAGCATTTAAGAGTCTAACAAGTTGGCCCCAAAAGAGAAGTTAAGGGGGAGTACGATTAGTAATGACAATTTTGTAAATAAGTGTTTTTGTTTTAAAAGAAGAGTATAAATACTTTAAAACCTCAAGATTTTACACTCTAAAATCATAATTGTCAAATTTCATAAAAACCCCAAAAGTTTTCCTCTTATTTTTCTCTCTCCTTTTTCCTCTCTTTTTCCTCATTTTTTTCTCCTCTTTCCCACGCCTCTCTCTTCTCTTCCCCTTGCGACCGACAGCCACCAGCGCCACCACCGACCATCGGCGACCACTGGCGGCCAACAGCAGCAGCCGACGACTACCAACCAGCCACAGTCCCTCCTTATTCTCTCCCTCTCCTTACGGTTTGGTAATATAAAAAAAAATTAAAAAAAAAAAAAACTCTTTCTTTCTCCTAATTTAGTTCTAGTTGTTTTATTATTTTAAAGCATGATTTTTATTATGCTTTGGTATTGATTTTTGGGTATTTGATGTTGTTAAATTATTCCTATAATTTTCAGATTTTAATTTAATCAAAAACCCCAATTTATAAACCCTGGAATTTGGGAATTTAATATTTATGGTTAGGGTTTGATCCTAGGTTGTTGTGATTATTAAATTAATGGTTTAAACATGTTTTTAATGAGTTTAAAGCCCTCAATTTACTTAGAATTTAATTACACACACTACTTTTTAATTATTATGCTAGGGTTTAATTATCCATAAAAGGAAAAAAAAGTTTTAATTATTTAAATATGATTTCTAGTCTATTAGTGATGTTTTATGTTTAATAAGTATGCTGGAATTTTATTTAAGTCATAAAAACAAAGTCTTTTTGAAAGGTTTTAAAGTACCCACTTAAAGAAAAGGTTTTATGGCTTTTATACCATTAAATTGGATTAATTAGTAAGGTTTAAAGAGTATCATAGTTGCTGAAAATTTGTGAGAATAGTGAATTAATTATAGTTATGTATTCTTATATGTAGGAAGCTTTGAGCTAGGTGATTTTTAGCGAATGTGGCCGAGTTTAGGCACTATTCAAGGTACGTATGTGCACAAGGATATTTGTGTATGCGTAGTATCATGCTAAGATTGTAAAGTATGATTTAAGTGATGAATTAGTAGCATGTTTGGTTGATTATATGCTTGGTATTGATGTTGCTTGAGCAAGAATTATTATGCAAGCATGTGAATATTTTATTTGAGGCATCATACAAGTTGAATATGCATGAATCATGGAAGTATGTTTTATTTTCAAGTATCAAGAAAGCATGAATTTAATAAGCAAAGCTTATGTATGTTTAAAAGAGCTAAAGTTAGAATTATTGAGCATGATTCATGAATTTATTTCTCACCCATATATTATTGATGTTAAGTCAAGAAGTTAGTTTATTTATTTACTCACTCATATAAGTTGAGTTTGAGTCAAGGAAGTTTAGTAGTACATTGAATGCACCAAGGTAGTAATCGTGCAATTTTGTGCACAAAACTAGACAAGGAACCTTAATTAAAATAAATAGTATATGTGCTCACTAATTAATTCAAGAATGAATTGGAAGTATGTGTTGATTGTTATTATGTTAATTCTTGATTGATTGGTTGGAGTCATCACAAGTTAAATTGGTAAATCACGTAAAGTATAAGAGAATACGCACCAAAACTCTTGGAATGTATACACCTTGAGTATGAACACATGGGGGGAGTTATGTGACTTTATATTTGATCATAGCTTCTATAAGGGTACAGGACGCTCTACTTTCTTTTATTATTAATGCGTTGGAATTTCGTCACAAGGTGACATAGTAGGTGCCAATTGGGGTAGCTCCCTAATTGGAAGCTCAATATTTTAACGGGCTATTTTTAAAGAAGGAAACCCGTTCGATGCGTAATCCAAAATTATTATTTAATAATTAATATTTTTAGTTATGATTCAAAGGTAAGTTGACTTGAGATTGTATGGCGAGCATGTTTTAATTATTCTTATTGATGCTAGGATATTCATATTAGTGTGGTGCATATGTACTCAGCTTTTGCTGATTTGTACTTTTGTGTTTGTGTTTGACTTTCCTTTAGATTGACCCTACTATGACCCATTTATATGGTGAGTAGAGAGGTTGAAATAAAGAGAAAGTGACAGGTACTCGAAGCATGAAGAGCATGAAGGGAATGAGTGTAGAGAGTTACTTGTTATGCTTTCTTAGTTTTATGTTTTGAATTATTGGATTATTGTTTATAGACTAACTTTGTTATGTTTATTTATAAGTTGGTTTTTAAAGGGCCATGTTTGAATTGATTCCAACTTGTGAACGTTTCATTTTACTCTCGTTTTGAGGTTGTGAACTCAAGTTTTATTTTGAAAGTTGGTTTTTATTTTTAGACTTCCGCCATGTGACTTTGAAAAATAGCCTTAGCCGTTATCACGGTGGCAGTAATATTTTGGTTATTTCCTAAAAACGGTTTTATTTAGAGTAAAAGAGTATTTTTAAAAGAAGGAAATTTCCAGGGTATTACATAGTACTACAGAAATTATTATTAGAAATTTTCCTACTAATAGCATATTTCTTGGAGAAAAATAACATTATTTTATTTTTTATTTTTATTTTTCAACTATTTATGTATTGCTTTTTTATGTTTTCCACTATCACAAAGTGTAATAAATGAACAATAATTTAAGTTCCGGTGTAATTTTATATTTTCAATATTTTGATTAGAATCTCTTTTTTATTATAAAATGGGAATTTTAGGTTTTTAAATATTTTAATTGATTCAATTCTTACCTAATTCGTTCTAATAAAAAGAACATAAGAAATCGTAGAATGTATTACAATATGGCTTAACATTATAAATCCTAACCTATGTATGCATGCATGAAATCATGTGTGAAGTAAGATAATTTGATTAACAATCATGTACGAAGTAAGATAATTGGATTGATTAAAATTTCAACCCTTTATAATTTTAATCTCCAATATTTTCATATTACTACTAGATGAAGCTCATGCGACATACGATTTGTTTGTATTTTTTTAAAATAATTTTTTTTTTTGTATTTATAAATTGTGAATTTCCATTCATTCGTTATATATTAAGATAAAATTCCTAATTAAAGATAATATATTATATTTAATTAATTTAAACTTTAAAATCTCATTCGCCAATTTTTCTTATGTGGCATTTGAATTATTTAATTCTAAAAGAAATTACAAATCTCTTATTAGATTGGCTATCACTAAAATTTATAATCCTACATGGCGCGTTAAGAAATTTCTATCCTATGTGGCTCTTTAAAAACTCGGGAAAAAACTCCCCTTTATATGTATATACTAGTTTTATGCCCGGACGATGCCCAAATGGTTGATAAAATTTAAGATATCATTTTTACTTGAATGTTAAATACAGTCAAATAATTCGTTCTGATAATGTAGGATATTTAGACATACGATATCATATGGAGTGTACTTTGTATAGTTTTGTTTGTAAATAGATATATATCTATGTTATTATTGACTTGAAATTAATTTATTGAACTTAAATTATTTTTATTGAAGTGAAAATATTTTTACCAAACTAAAATTAATTTTACTGATTCTCTAATTTTTTTTTTTAAAATAAATTAAATAACAACGCATTTTGTATGCGGCTAGCCACACCATCTGACCGGACAAAGTAACCCCTATAAAACTGATTGAGTAACCCTTGTAATACTAACTGATTAATCTCTAACAATAACTAAGTAACCCTTATCTATAACACTGATTGATTAACCACTATAACACTGACCAAATAACTCCTATAGCACTAACGAAGTAACTCTGATCTTGTAATAGTTGGTGACACGGTTTGGCCAGCTACGTATAAAAGTTTGTGAGTAAATATATTATAAATGGATCTTATTTTAAGGCACTTTTTAAAACGAATTTGATGATGGAAATAGAATTGAGTTATAGGATATTTATTAAAAGTTATGATTAATTTTGTATACATGAAATATTAAAATTTTGTCGATAATAAACTATATGCAACAATTTAATCTTATAAAATCTATCCAAAAATCACTTACTTAGCATCATACGTGTCACAATAATACCTAATTATCTCCTACGTGGTGCGACACTTGGCAAAAAAATGGAATGCCAAGTGTCGTTGTCTCGTGGTCTGGCTGCAAGACTGACTTTATTTATTAGTGATATGAATGATATAATATGATATGATATTAGATTAGATTTGTTTAGGAAAAAAAAATTGACCAAATATCATTAAAATGGGGATATTATACCCTTTCATTTGATGTAAACATAATTTTAAAATACTTTTTTCTTTTTTGAAACCATAATTTTAAAATACTTATTTGGCTAATAAACCATATTTTATTATTTACATTTATTATTGAATTTTTTAAACACTCATATTAAAGATGAAGTTTTAATATACTCATTGTCTAATCAATTATTTTGTTCTATTCCATGTTAAACTAGATTTTAGTCTCGGGCGATGCCCCGAGGTACTGCAGTAATTCCATGATTGTAATCCTTATTTATAATAAATTTTAATAAAAATGACAAATAACATGGTAATAGCTTGGTGGCTAACAATATACTTTTAAAATCTAAGGTCGTGGGTTCAAATCTAGTATAAGCCACATTTTTAAGCACGTGAATGAAATACTCGATTGATTGAGGATGGTGCCACGTGGCACATAAACTTCATTAGGAACGCCTTTTAATTTATAGTATAGATTTTATTATATGTGCAAAATAAAAAGAAAATAAATATGAAGTATGTTATAGTCATGTTTTTTCCATGTTATTTTTATAAACAAATTCTTTTATTAATTTTATATAATGATGAAACTTCCGTACATGGCACAGGACCTAACTTAGTTAAAATAAAATAGCTTTGACCACATTATTAGGGTAATTTATATAGTTCCACTACACTCTATGTTGTCCAATTTGAGTGATAAAATTGTTTCTGATTTTTCCACATATACATAGTCGAAAAAATAGATGGTTAAAGAGGCGCATTAGAGTCCGCACATACGCAACATGAATCGAACTTTTAAGAAAGGAGAGAGTGTATTACTCTACTTACTGTAATAGAGAGGGACTTAAAACTTGGATGAATTAAAATAAAACGCATTAAAATTCCTTTAATTTAAAACACATTACAACTCTCGTTTATGTTAATGTATGGATTTTTTTTTTTTTTTGAAGAAACCGTTAGTCGGGCAATATTATTAAAGCAGATCAAGCTCTGCCAAGGTTAGAAAGATTTGGCCCTGTTCTTTTGAGCTTCTAGGCAGAGCAGAGCAGGAGTCAGCAGAGCAGAGCAGAGCAGATTTCATTATTGTTATTGTTATTGTTGTTGTTGTTGTTGTTGTTGTTGTTGTTATTATTATTATTATTATTATTATTATTATTATTATTATTATTGTTATTATTGTTATTATTATTGTTATTATTATTATTATAACAAAAACCTACAAAGTCAATCAATTTACAAGAAATTAGTGGCGAGCCGAGATACAATCTGGGCCCCCACCCTTCTAGCTATAGCGAACCAGATCCTGTTAAAGATGTGAAAACTGCACGAGCACCAATATCCTGAGTCCTAGCGAACACCTGAACCCGCTTCATCAACGCAACAACATCCTTCTCTAATTCTCCCAATGAAGAAAAGGAGAAAGGAAGAAAACCATAGCCAATAGCCCTGCAACGCGCCCCATACTTGTCTTGCTTTCGCTGAGCCGCAGCCAACACAGCACGACCAGGAACGAAGTCAGACAACCCAGATTGTGTCAAAGGAGAAGACCCCGTCAAGTCAACACATACATCTAGGCCTTTATCCTAGGAATAAAGCAACACATCTGCTGGACGAAGAGCCCCGTCGTTCCCTCCAGATAACCCAACGTTAACCTCCTTTCTTGCAAAAATCCCAGAGCGAAAACAAATATCAACAAGGGTATCACGAACAACGTTGTGCCGATATTTAATACCCACCATCCCAGCACAAGACATTGCATGATCCCCATAAATATCCCCATCAAAAACCCTAGAGCAAGCAGAACACAGAGTCGAAACGGAGAACAAGGGAACACCCAACCGGTAGTAAAGAACATAACGGTAAGTCTTACCATTCATAGTCTGACCCAAACCTAATATTGGGAACGCTTGCAACCAGACAGAAGTGTGATCCCCCTAGTGGGACTTCCATAAGGCAACCTGACGCGGGGATAAGGAGAAAGTGGATTCTACAGATGCAGTGACCTTCGTGAAATATATATATGCCAATTTCTTCATGAGTTTGGGGGCAGCGATCTCACTAAGGTTACGCATAAGGTCATTCTCCACAATGCTATTAAAAAGACTAAGAGCACCATCGAAGGCCGGTCCAGGACCAACAATACCAGAATTGCGAAGAAGCGTAGCCTGAAGACCAGAAGACTGCAAACGCGATGCAAGGAAAGCATAGTGCCGAACATCACCCGCTGAATAGACACCCAATCCACCATAAGAAAAAGGTAAGGTGGCAAGTCGCCATCGCCAATCACCAAAACCTGGCCCCGAAGCAGTGATAATGCACTCCAAAGAAGCTCGAAGGGCCACATCAAAAGAAATCTGGGCCGCTTCAAAAAGGCGAGGAGGACAAGTGTGCATAGAAAAGTAGAGTTTTGAAACCCCAGTACACGCACGAAGTAGTAAAAACTCACATTGGGGATCATCAAGCTTAGCAACAACATCAATTAGCACAATGGTCTTCGACACTCTCTGCGAAACAAGCTCACCACAAAAAGAGGAATCCGCACTGATAGGACCACCAAGCAACTTTAATTAACACCATGTACAGGACGAGCAATATCTGGAGGAAAGACACAGACCAGACGGCTACGTGGGTCCTCCGTGGGCCAGAAAACTTTCGTTTTCTCAACGTTTACATGGAGGCCGAGACGAGGTCCCTCCACCAAAATCAACTCCATAACCTTTCCTACCACCAAGGTGTCACCAATAATAGTGGCGTTATCCAAATACCAAGCCTGCAAACATAAGTCGAATGAATCCTTGATATGGCACACCAATGGATGGAGCACCAAAGCAAAAGGCAAAGGGCTAAGAGGATCACCCTGCTGCACTCCTTGACACGACCTTAAGGTATGCTCCCCGTAAAACAGTCTGGCTGGAGAAGAGTAACAGAATTCAACCCAATGCGAGAGAGTTGGACAACGGAGACGGACCTCACGCAGTAAAGCTGTACGATCAACCAAATTAAAGGCATTCTGGAAATCCACCAGCAACATAGAGAGGCCAACATCACCACCACGAGCCTCAACCAATCGATTAACATCATGAAGAATAGCCTCACCACCCGCCGGCACACCAACACCAAACTGAAGACCTCCTAAATAGCTTCCCAGATGTGGACCAATTAAAGCAGCCCCAACCTTTGAAACCAGACGCCTCCAAATGGTACCCACAACAATAGGCCGAATACCACCACCAGGCTTAACAAGTGGCGTGAGACAAGCACTAGCAATGTGTTATCCCAACTCAGCAGGACATTTCCTAGCGAGAAAGAGATTAACCACCTGCGTAATTGAATCTACCAACCCACCCGAAACAGCAACTGCAGCACCACTCAAGTAATCCATAAGGTGTTGAACACGTAAGTCGTCCCTACCGCATGACGTACCACGCGGAAAACCCATAATCTGATCCAAAACAACAACAGGTGTAGCAATAAAGGGCTGATCAACGGGGATATCCGGTAAGATAGGAGCTGGAAAGGAAGGGTGCTTGGCTTGTAAATCAGCAAGAGTAGCATCATTATAAGGAGCAAGACCAGAAGACGAAAGAACCCTAACTGCAGCTGTGAAATGTTCGTCACAAATCTTTCTCTTACATTGCTTAATATTACGCTCAGACAAATCATGCTCATCATTAGCATCCAACAAAGGAGGAGACACATTAGCCAACGTATCCCGCACAAGATGCACAGAACCACCAGGCTCACACCAAGAATGAATAGCAGCGGTGATATTCTCTTCCTGCTGCTGTCGGCTGACACTCGAAGAACACTCACGACTACTCCTCGGTGATAAGGTTTTAAGAACACAGAGAGGCAACACAAACAGTTGAACCCAACAAGAGAGGTCATCAGGCTTGTAAATCACCTTATCAAGAGTTTCCTTGAGAACCCGAGAAAACCCCAAGAGACACTTAGGAGGAATAGATTTAACCGAACAGAACTGCTTAGATAACAACCTATCTAGGAGAGCAACATCGAACGCCAAAAGAGGCTGACGAGGCACACTAGGAACAAGATCAGATACCTCCGAAGAAGGACCCTATGGTTTAGGAGAACCATAAAAAACAAACCAAACAACATTCCCAAAATCAGGTGGGCCCACAAAATCATCAGAACCAAGACCATGTCGACACTTCGTAAGAAGAGTATGTGTCTTGAAACACTCCCCACAAAACCAAATGCCCATACGACAAAAGGTTGACTCCGCCTCTAAGAAAATAGCCAAATTAGAGGCAAGAGAGTTTCGGGTTCTATCCCGCGCATCCACACAACAATGACGGTCACGGAGATGAGTGATCAAATATGCTTTAGTGAGCCCATTCCCCCCCCCCCATCAAGACACCCATTAAGGCCCACAAACGGGGAATAAAAGCGAACAGAAGGAGGAATAACACCCACCACAACTTGCCACGAGAAGATCGCAATACAGCACAACACAAACTGCACTTGAAACAGCCCAAAAACGCACCAAAACAGCACACCCAATTCACACCAAAACTGCACCAAAAACAACACCAAATACACACCCAAACTGCACCAAAAACACTCCAAAACTGCATTAAAAAACAGCAGCGAATACACACCAAAGCAGCACCAAAATCCAGCACCAAATACACACCAAAGCAGCACCAAAATCACCCCAATATCCAAGAGGAAAACTGCCCGCAATAACCGCCTGAAATTTGCACCAAGTCACACCAAAAACGCACAAAAACCACACCATAAAATAGAGCATCTCCACGCCCAAAAACACCTAGAAACCGCCTAAAATTCGTGTGAAATACGCCTGACCTGAACGCACAGCCCGATGCTTGACCTTAACTCGCTTAAGATCGCCGGGAAATCCCCTGAAAAAGACGCAAAAAGCCTGGAAAATGCCACGAAAACCCTACTATAAACCGCCTGAGGTCGCAAGAAACAACACCCGCCACCGTGTTAGTCGCCTAAACGTGGAAGCCGCCAGAATTTGGCCGTGGAAGGCACCGGAACTTGGACGAGGAAGCAGCCCTAATCACCCATGATGATTGCCCGTTTTTGAGAGAATTTTACCGTTTATTATTATTATGATTATTATTATTATTATTATCACTATTATTATTATAATCAATAAATATTATTATTAAATATTAATTATTATTATTATATAATAATAATAGTTATTATTATTAATTACTTCCTCCGTTCTTTTTTTATTGCATCATAGGGGTTTTGGAGGCAAAATTTGGTAGTGGGAAAAAGTAAGAGAGAGAAACGTAAAAATACAAAATTGTCCATGTAATGTAAAGATAAAATAAAAAGTAAGTAAGAAAAAAGTAAGGGTATGTTGGGTATTTGCAGTGTGAACATAGATATTTTTGGTCCTAAAATGGAAGTGATGCAATATTTGTGAAACTTCTCTAAAAGGCAAGTGATGCGATATTAAAAGAACAGAGGAAATATTTTATTATTATTATTATTATTATTATTATTATTAAAAATTAATAATTATTATCTTTAAATATTAGTTATTATCTATAAAATATTAATTTTTATTATAAAAAATTAATTACTATTATTATTATTATTTTTATTATTATTAAATATTAATATTTATTATTATTATTATTAAATATTATTTATTTATTATTATTATTAAATATTATTTATTTATTATTATTAAATATTTATTATTATTATTTATTATTATTATTATTATTAAAATTAATAATTATTATCTTTATATATTAGTTATTATCTTTAAAATATTAATTTTTATTATAAAAAATCAATATTATTATTATTTTTATTAATAATAATAATTATTATTATTATTATTACTATTTTTATTACTATTATTATTAATCTATATTAATTATTATTATTATTAAATATTAATTAATATAATAATTCAATATTAAGTATTATTTTTAAGCATAGAGGATTCAGCAAGCAGAGAGCAGAGCAGAGAATCTCTAAAGAACAGGGCCTTTGTGGGAAATTGTTAAACCATGTATACGATGTTAATGTATTTAAGGGTGGGACTTCGGTCTGGCAGTTCGGTTTGACCTCGGTTTGAGTCGGTTTCGGTTTGGAGCGGTTCGGATTGAAACGGTTTAGTTTAGCTGGCGGGTCGGTTTGGTTCGGTTTGGGTTAGTCACGGCTCGGTTTGGTTTCGGTTTATTTCTTTGCGGTTTAAATTCGGTTTGGGTCATAAGCGGGTCGGTTTATAAACGATTCGGATTATGTCGGTTCGGTTTGATACGGGTCGGTTTAAGGGGCGGGTTTACCCGGGTCAATGTCAGTTCGGTTTACAAACGGTTTGGATCAAGCCGGTTTGGTTTGAAATGGGTCGGTTTAGGGGCGGATTTACCCGGGTCAATATCGGTTTGGTTTATAAACGGTGCGAATCATGTCGGTTCAGTTTGAAATGGGCCGGTTTAGTAGAGGGTTTACACAGTTCAATTAGTTCGGTTTATGAACGGTTTGGATCATGTCGGTTCGGTTTATAAGCGGTTTGGGTCATGAATTGAATTCATGATTGTTTTAAAGATCGCGTCATGACCATGATTTAATGAGTTGATACTTATAATACGATAAATCGATAATTAAGAATATACCTCAACAAGTGTTTTAAACTTTTAAGTTTTAATAATCAGATATGTAAATATGTTTATCGATTGTAGATTTGTAGTACATACCAATAATTCAATGAGGCAATGATACTTATGATAGTATGATAATGATACCAACCATACATTCGTACGATATGATATACATAATAATTAATCTATAATTACATATACATTAACAATATCGTATTGAATCAATTTCCATTTCCAAACATTGCATTTCTTATAAATTATAACTTACACGAGATTAAATGGATTCGTTATTTAGTTTGTTACTTTATTTAGATTACTAACTCAAACAACTTAATAAGTTAAATGGACGAAATCACGAAATCACTAATTAAAGTGGTGATGAAAGCATTATGCAATACTAATGTACGAATAGTCAAATATACAACGGTTAGATTGAATGCCCATGAAAAACAATGGTTAGATTTTCATTACTTTATTAGTTATTAGTATTATTACTTATTAAGTTATTATTAGTTTTATAGTTTATTATATATACTGATATACAATCACAGACTCACAGATGTCAGATATTGTCATATTGATGAGCATTAAGCCATTAACTCATTAAGTCATTAACTATGTCGTATTGAATCAATTTCAATTTTGAAACATTTGCGTTTCTTACAATTTATAACTTATAAGTAATAAACTAATAATAATAATAATAATAATAATAATAGTAATAATAATAATAATAATAATAATAATAATAATTATAATAATATTATAATAATAGTAGTAGTAAACTAGTAATAATAATAATATTAACAAATAATTATACTAACAATAATAATAATAATAATAATAATAATAATAAATAATTAAAAAAAAACGGTCAAAAAGACCTAGAAAAGCACAAAGAAAATCTAGACCGTTAGATCTAGATGAATATTCTAGAATCTACAAAAAAAAAAAATGAACGGTTAGATCTAACTTAGATGTTGAGATTGAATATGGACGGTTAGATCAACTGAAGTAAAACCTAAACCTAGAAAAAAAACCCACTCTCACTCTCTCAGCCATTCTCATTCACTCATTCAGCCGTTTCTCTCTCAATCTCACAATCTGTCATAGTTTCTCTCTCTAACTTCTCAGTTTCTCACTCTTTCGTTCTGAAATTCTCAAGAATCTCAAGCTCAATTTCGTTTCATTTGTGTTTTGGATCTACATTTCTGATTTCTAGCTTTACATTCTCGTTTTTTTGTTAATTTTTGTTGTTTTCGTTTTGATTTTTTTTCGTTTTTGTTCCAGTTTGTTTATTTAGGGTTTTTGTTTTCGTTTCATTTGTGTTTTGGATCTACATTTCTGATTTCTCGCTTTACATTCTCGTTTTTTTGTTAATTTTTGTTGTTTTCGTTTTATTTTTCTCGTTTTTGTTTCGGTTTGTTTATTTAGGGTTTTTGTTTTCGTTTCATTTTTGTTTTGGATCTAAGTTCTGATTTCTGATTTCTGATTTCAAATCTTCCTCTCCTTTAAGCCGTCAAACCCTAAGGTAATTTTTTTGTTAATTTATTCGATTTTTTGTTAAGTTCTCCATCTTCAAATCTCCTTCAAGCCGTCAAAGGTAATTACTTTTTCCTTTTTGTTTTTTTTTAATACAGTTTTTCTGTTTTTGTATTTGATTATTGTTGTTGTTCTTGCTTGAATATAGTCGAAATATGCCTAAAATGAGTAAAATCAGTTGTTGATTGTATTTTTGTTTTTTACGGGAAAATGGTAGATTGGTGCTGTTTTGTTGTTTATTATGCTCGATTTAAAAGTAATGATGATGGGTTGTTCAGATTATGTGATTATTATTGTTGGAATACATGCATTGTTTATTTATTGGGATTTTAGCTTTATATTTTTAACCCATATTGTTGGAATACAAGCATTGTATATGATTGGCTTAAAGTTAGTACTTAAAATGTACACATATGTGACTGTATCGTATATAACTTTCTATATTCTGTTAGGATATATGTTGTAATCACGTTTGTTGTATAATTATGAATTTTGAAACATTGACTAGTGCAAATAAAATTCTGAAATATGAACTATCTATTTAGTTGAATTTTGGTATTGAGTGAATAGGATTCACTGTCGTGACTTCAGTGTTAGTCACATGAGACAATGCATGCTTAATTGCTCACTATTAGTAGAATCTGTCACTTAATTTGGTACTTATAAGTTATAAATGTTGTTTTTTTTTTGTTTCAGTCATGTCTCGCGAGTATGATGAATTTGACTATGAGAGGCAATCAAATTTTGATACTGTTAGCTCTCAAGCTGCCTCTGTCTCGGTTGATGATGCTAGTAATACCGGCACTATCAATCCTTCTGTTAATAAACGTCAAAGAACCGCAGGTATATGGAAGCATTACACTTTTTTTGTAAAGACGATAGGTAATGAAAATGTAGATTATGCTCGTTGTAATTTGTGTGGCAAAGAATATAAAGCACCTGGTAAAGCGGGTACTTCAACTTGTAGAGCTCATATTAATGCATGTTTGGAAAAGCATGGTCTCCAGTCCGGTAACGAATCACAAGTTGATCAAAAAACTTATTTACAAAAGTTTGCTAAAGCTATAATCTGCCATGCATATCCTTTAAATATTGTAGAGCATGAATATCTTAGGGAACTTCATGCATATTTGAATCCTAAGGTGCAGCATGTTTGTAGAAAAACTATGTTAAAGTATGTTATTGCTGAGCATGATAAATATAAATCCTTGTTGCTTGAGTCTTTGGCTAATGTTTCTGGTAGAGTTAGCTTTACATGTGACTTGTGGACTGCATGTACTAACCGAGGCTATCTCACTTTGACTGCTCATTATGTTGATAACAGTTGGTCTCTTAGGTCTAAAATTTTAAATTTTAGATATTGTGGCCCTCCCCATACTGGTGTTGAGGTTGGAAAGTTTGTGTTTAAACTGATTAAAGAGTGGAACCTTCAAGGTAAGGCTTTTTCAATGACTGTTGATAATGCTCGTTCTATGGATGTTATGGTTGAATATTTGAAAAAAGAATTAATGCAATGCTCTCCTCTTCCTTGTAATGGGAAATTCTTTCATGTTCGATGTTCAGCTCATGTTTTAAATCTTATTGTTCAAAGAGGTTTAAAAGAAGTTCATGAAAGTGTTGAAAAATTGCGTGAGGTTGTTAAATATATTGATGCTTCTGATTCTAGATTAACTCAATTTGAGAATGCTTTGTCTGAGTTAGATTATGCTTTTAATGGTAAGTTATGTCTTGATGTTGTGACTCGTTGGAATGCCACTTATACAATGCTCCGAAAAGCCTTAGAAGCTAAGGATGCCTTGATTCTATATACTAGTAGGTTTTTGGGTATTTCTTATAGACTTGATGCTGATGAATGGGATACCATTCAAAAAATTTGTGATTTCCTTCAGCCATTTAATGATATAACTGTGTTATTTTCTGGTACCGAATATCCCACTTCTAATTTGTATTTTGTTAGTGTTTTAAAAATTGAGTACGCTATTACTCAAGCCTTTAAAGACCCTAAACTTGCACCCATGGCAGCAGTTATGCTTGAGAAGTTTGAGAGTTATTGGGAGGATTATAGTTTGATACTTTCAGTTGCTATTGCTCTTGATCCTCGTTATAAGTTGTTTCGAGTGAGACATATGTTGAACTCGTTGTATAATGATGAGGCATGCGACGAAAAGATTATGATGATTAAGGAAGCTTTTTATGACCTCTATAAATTTTATTCTACTGCATCTAATACAAGCTGCAGAAATCCTGCCTCTTCAAACACAACTCAATCTGAAAATTCTAATCGTACGTTGAGATCTCAAAATATTTTCACGGTATTTATGTTATACAATATACTCAATATTAATGGTAGTCTTCTATTTTTATTTGTAATGTCATAATTTAACTTTTATAATAAAAAATCTGTTGCAGTTGCGTGAGGTTGATGACGAATGTGATGATTCAACTAGATGCCCTCTGGCTGATCTTGAGGCATATTTGAATGGACCTCGTTCGCGATTAATTCAAGGGGAACATTTTGATGTTCTCAAGTATTGGGAATCTCAAGCTTCTTCTCTTCCTATTTTAGCTAATATGGCAAGGGATGTTTTGGCCATTCCTATTACATCGGTGGCCTCTGAATCTTCTTTTAGTTTGGGTGGTCGTATTTTGAACAAATATAGGGGTAAACTTTTGCCAAAGAATGTTGAGGCATTGGTTACCACCCAAAATTGGTGCCGTGGTTATCAAGCGGATGTTGAGGAAGACGTCCTCCTTATTGGTAAAGAGATTGAAGCCGAAAGTGCTTCATCTGCATAACTGGTATTTATGTCTCATTGTGGTTTATTTTATCTTGAAAAATCGTTGCCCTTGTCTTTTATTTTCAGACTTGCTGGCAGCATTTTTCAAGACTTTTAAAATCGTTGCCCTTGTCATTTATTTTCAGACTTGCTGGCAGCATTTTTCACGACTTTTAAAATCGTTGCCCTTGTCATTTATGTTGAGACTTAAATAGTTAAATGTATTTTGGTACTTGCTGGCAGCATTTCTCAAGTTTTTGTTAAAACAACCATTGCTCTCTGAGAGCAATTTTAAAAAACAAAAGCTATAATTTTGAAGGTGCTTGAACTTGTTATGAGCTGCTGCCTGCTGGTAGTGCTTTTGCCTTTTGGTTGATGTCTCTGCTGAGTTGTTGCTGCTGCTGTTTTGTTGCTGTTGTTTCTTATGCTTGCTGCTGTTTTGTTGCTGCTGTTTCTTATGCTTGCAGTTTTAATTTTTCTTGAATCATCGTTGCCCTTGTCATTTATGTTGAGACTTCAATGTATATGTACTTGCTGGCAGCATTTTTCAAGTTTTAAGTTAAAACAGCCATTGCTCAGTGATGATACGATAAACGTAAATCTGAGAGCAATTTTGAAAAACAAAAATAAGTTCCTGCTGAGTCCCTTCTGCTTATATTATTCCTTGCTTCGGATAAGTTGCTGATCTGTTATTGCGTGTGCTGGTTCCTGCTTGTTGCTGCTATTTCCTCTGCTCTTGGGTGCTGGGCTGCTGCTTCAAGATTCTGCTCCCAAATCACTCACATTCTCACTCCTCCCTTCATCTTATCATGTATCATTTTTTGCAACCCTAAACTTGATGATGTTTCAGTTGATAAATCTGAAATCTAATCTGGGTAGTAGTGATAGTAGTTTCATTATGTATTGGTATATGTATTGTGAATTTTAATCAATGAAAATGGTGACTTTTTTTAATTGCTTGTTGATATTACTCTAATTTTAATGTTATTTATCTCCAATCTTGTGTTATCTTATTGGATGATCATGAATATCAAGGAACAATGAAGATAATTTGGGTGGACTTTATTACTGGAATGAAAAGATACAAATGATATATCTTGTAATTAAAATAAATAAGTAATCTAAAACGATATTAATAATGTCGTTGGCCTAGATCTAGGTGATATAAACCTTTGTATAAACCTAAGCCGTTTGATTAGATCTACATTTATTAACATTAATTATTTAATTGTATTTACTATTTAGCCATTTAGGTTGTAAATAATTCAATTTGAATTAAGCAGTTTGTAATTGGATAAGTTTAAACATGTTGCGATTTGAAAACAGTTCGATTTTAACGGTTTAACGGGTTATGGCAATTCTGTTTAGACGGTTAGCGGATTATAACGGTTCGGTTTATACGTGCGGTTTAAACGGTTTCGGTTCATAAACGGGTTGGTTTAAACGGTTAGCGGGTTACAAATGGTTAAGTTTAAACGGTTTTTTTTTCGGTTTAAACGGTTTCGGTTTATAAACGGTTTGGGTCATTAACGGGTTTATAAACCATTCGGTTCGGTTTCGTTTCGGTTCGGATTTGCGCAGTTTGGTTTGTTATCGGTTTACGGTCCGTAACGGGTTGACATTGAGCGGTTCAATTCGGTTTCGGTTTGATATTGAACGGTTCAGTTCGGTTTTCGGTTTACATTTATCGGTTTATAAACGGATCGGTCCGTGATGGTTCGGTTCGGTAACGGGCGGTTTCACGGTTCGGTTTGAAAAGTCCCACCCCTAAATGTATGGAATATCATTGTGCTAAATTCAACTATACTCTATTATATATATTAAACTCTCAAAAAACATCTATCTTTTGTTTAAATTTGTGTTATCCTTTTATTTTACTTATCTTTGTTAACTTAAAAAAATTATCTAATGTTTCCTTCAAAAAAAAAAAAAAATTATCTAATGTAATTAAATTTATTATAATGCTTGAGTATAAACTCTCAAATCCTATTCGTTAATTTTGCTAACGTGCACTTTGCTGATGTGGCGTTTCGATTTTCAAATGCTCTGAAAAAAAATACTTATGCACTCGGTTGTATAACAAAATTTATTTATTTAATTTTTTTCTTTGAGGAAAACAAATTTTAAAAAAATTTAATGAGGACATTTTGGGAAAATATATGATACATCATATAATTCCGCAAAATTCTAAAACAATTTTAGCAGCTGCGATAAAATTTGGTGTGATAAAACTTTTTACCCACTCCATGTCAAGCTCATCCTAGTAATACATATTTTATCCAATTCTTCTTCTTCTTCAAATTTGATAAATATTCCCGTCAAAAATTTGATAAATATACCAAAGACGCATTTATAATTGTCGTTTTACATTCCTTCACATTCAAAGGTTTTGTTTTTCTTAATCTTCTCTGGTGAGTTTTACCCTTTCTTCTTCATCAATCTTCCCCAATTCCTCTTTCTCTTTAATTTTCCTGCTGATTCCAATCTTCTCACATCTTAATTGCTTATTTTGTTCATCAAAATTGCTGTGATTTCTGGGTTTTTTTAAAAAGTTAATTTTTCTACTGAATTTATATGATGGGTATGTAATTTTATCTGTCATTAATCATATTGATTAACTTCTAATATGTTCTTTGATTGCCTTTTTTTTGTTGTTGTGAATTTAGATTCCTCCATTGGTTAGAAATCTAGGTTGAATTGGGGTTTTTGATCAATTTGTGATCATAGAGAAATAGGGTTTTTCTTTTGATTGTGTAATTTTACAGGGTTTGGCTTTGTTTGGTATATTAGTTAATGTAATTATGATTCATGTTATAATCAAGCTTAAAAGTTTGATTTGTTGATTATAAGATTTTCGTTTTTTTTGAAGGGTTTTAAACCAATGTTGGGTTTGTATTTATTTTTTAGTTGGATTATTTGTTCTCCATTCTTTTCACTAATTCCTGCCTACTTTGCTTTTCGAGTCCTTCGATAAAGTATTTATGTTTAAGGGACTGAGGAATAGTATAAATTCTTACTTTTGATGATAACCAGTGAATAATTTACATGGGTTTAGCTTTGATGAGTTTGATTGACTAATTATATAGAATGTGATATGCTTTTCTTTTGCATTGATTGATGTATTAATTAGGCTCTTGTATTTAAGGTCAGATTATACCTTTTTGCAGATATACCAATTGATAGAATGGGTGGAAGCTCAATTGAGGATGATTGGGACTTTCCTTCCCTATCGAATGGGGCTCGAACTATTGTTTTGGTTGGACGTACCGGTAATGGAAAGAGTGCAACTGGAAATAGCATCCTTGGAAGAAAGGCATATAAATCTAGAGCCAGCTCATCTGGTGTTACAAGCACCTCTGAACTCCAATCTACCATGCTTAAAGATGGACAAGTTATCAATGTAATTGACACACCTGGTATGTGATGTCAAATGTGTTTTTTTTTTTTAAAAGTATTATTTTGTTATAATTTTTAATTGTTGGTTGTCAAGAGATTTTATATATACAATTTTGTCAATTGAGCAGAGAATATATAAATCTTGCCCACCTGAAATTCAAAATACTTGTATAATTCATGCATGAGTGCCAATATATTAAATTTAAGATGCCATTTTTTCGTTTGTTTTAGCATTTATCATTTAGACTGGAACACAGGTTTTTGCTCTAAAAAAATTGCATAAGCTCCTTTTTTTTAGTAAAGAGTGAAACTTTTAGTATATTGAATCACTCATGTTCATTGTTAAAATTTATATTATTAGTTGAAAAAAATCATATTTAGCAAAAATTTTGTATACACATGTTTTTCCTTCCTTCTTTTTATCTCCCCTTATCCTTCCATTATAAAAACTATCTGAAATTTTATTTTTATATCCTCGTTTTGGTTTTTCACTTTTATACTGCCCCTGTTTATTGGTCACTATGTTTTAACTCATTTTTAATCCACTTTCATTATATCACTTTTCTTTCTTTATTACGTTTTTCGTGGACGGTTTCTTGTGGCGATTCATGTTAGCCGGCTAAGACTTTGTTGTTATAAAAAATTTGTATAATTTTTCTTTTACATTTTATAATTCTTGAGCTTTTGTTGATTATATTTTTATATACTTTATACTTGTAATATTTTAAACAAATTTATCTATGCCCTTATTCTAAATATGATGCTCGTTTGGAACTGTAGGGCTCTTTGACTTTTCTGTTGGACCTGAATTTATCGGCAAAGAGATCGTTAAATGTATTGAGTTGGCTAAGGATGGTATACATGCTATACTTGTTGTGTTCTCTGTGAGAACACGTTTCTCTAGAGAAGAGGAAGCGGCACTGCAAAGCCTGCAAACGTTCTTTGGCCCCAAAATTACTGACTACATGATAGTAGTGTTTACGGGAGGTGATGAGCTTGAAGATGATGATGAAACTCTGGAACAATATTTGGGCCGTGAGTGTCCAGAGCCTTTGAAGGTAATTTTGCATATGTGCTTTTGTTTGATGTAATAATTATCTCTGTCCAGTTCTTCAGAACTTGTCACATTGCAGTTCCAATTTTACTTATAGTCTCAGTCACTATTATTTCCTGTTGGAGGGAGTATAATTACAGATGTTTTCCTAAATTTATTAATACTGAAAAAATTTCTATAATTTTGTATACTAATCATACCAGTGAAGAAGTTGAACTTATTTAGAGGCTAGAGCCCTAGAAATCAACTTAGCACTATTTAAATCTTGCAATATTTTATCGGTTGATTTAGTAGATGTATAAAGTCTATAAACATGCACTTATTTACTTGCTCCTTGCATGCCATAAATTTTGTAAATGTGAATGATAGATTGAATGTGAAATTCCTCTGCATTTTGCATGATGTCATGCATGTGTTAAGTCAACGACGTCTTTGGATATTGGATTGTATGGATTTCACAAAAAAACAAAAAAAAAAAAAATAATAATAATCCATCAAACCTCTTACTATTCTGGGTCTAAGGGTATTTTTCTCAGTAATATGATTCAAGGTTGGTATAACTTACTTTGAAGTAGCTGTCACATGCCTACATTTATAGAAGAGCTTGGGGATTATGCAGTAACTTTTATCTGTTTTTTTGTTGCTCTCTATGATAGAGCTAGTCACTCGTTTAAACTCACAAGTCACAATATTCCTTTTTTGTCATCTTTTTGTTCCAACAAGGAACAGGGTTAATTAGATTACTCAGTTTAGGGTTTACAGCTTGTCGTAAATGGCTTTCCTTCTAGCTAGCTGGATAGTGTATGGGACTCATACAATAGATTATGTTTTAGGAAATCTACAAGTGTTCTTTATGCATTTTATTTTATTTTTGAAACCTTATTTTGCTTCATAATGAGCTATGTCCACATTATTAATCTCCGAATCGTCAAAGTTTGTACTGGATCTTAGAGTCACTGCAGTGATCAGGTCAGGTAGGTGGCTACCTGGCTCTGGTGAGAATGTGAATTTAGATTAGTTAATTTTTCTTGTAGTTTTTGAGTTACCATTGTCATGATCAGGTTGGCTAGGTGGCTCTTTTGAGTGTAAATTAGATTCGCTAATCTATCTTGCAAATACTTGGTTTTTTGTAAGAAATTATATTAATTATGTATGGAAGCTTAAGCTAAAGTGATGCTATATGTTTAGCAGATCTACACTTTAAATCATCCTTGAGGCAATCTAATCAACCAAAGTTTGAGGGTAGTGTTCTGAAACTATATTTTAACCTTTTTTTTAGCCACAAATGGCTCTTATTCTCTCAAGTGGTCATGGTGCTAGGTAAAATTTTCCTGGGTTTACAAAATAAAGTCTGCTTGATTTACAGAATGTATACATTGATTCTTATACTTTATTTTGTATTTGCAGAAAATTCTTGATGTTTCTAAGAATCGCTGTGTTCTTTTTGATAACAAAACGAAAGATATTGTGAAGAAGGAGCAACAAGTGCAGAAGCTTCTTCAACTAGTTGACAAGGTCTCAGAAGCGAATGGAGGGAGACCTTACACAGATGAGTTGTTTAAGGAACTGAAGGTGAGGATATTTTGATGCTAAATGTGTTATCACTTTTCTGTTGTAGTCATGATAGCCTTTTAACTGTTGCACCTCATTTTACAGGAAGGAGCAATGAAACTCCGTCGCCAAGAAAAAGATGTTGACTCTTTACAAGGTTATGATAAAGTAGAGATATCTGCATTGAAGGAGCAGATGCATAAAACATACGAGGAACAACTCAAGCGGATAACTGAAATGGTTTGGTCTTCTTTCCTGCTTGGCATTTGAGTTGACAATTTTTTTTTTTTTGATAGGTAGTTGATGTCAGAGATCAGTTGGTGTTATGGGTTGCTTATGTTTTGAATTCCAGTTTTTAGTAATATATGTGACCAAAGTTTATTTAGTAGAAAATGTCCTATAATAGGATTAGGTATGCTTTTTGAATTGGACGTATTGACTTTATCTACTGCAATCTTGAGGTCAAGATACACGAAACATTTTTTTCTTTTCAAATGCAACATATCCATTGTCACAGTTTTAAGGGATGTAATAGAGAAGATAAACAGACAAATTAATTAAAATTACTTGACACTGATTAGAGAGAAGAATTGAGTTATTAAGGTTGTTTTCAAAATGTGTGAAGGACTGAAAAGGGTATGTTGCAAGTCTTTAAAAAAATGAAGAAATATGAAGTATCTAATGGTGTTGAAAACTTTCCTGCTGTCCTGTATATGCACCCTACCCTCTGTAAGCTATGAGCATGTACAGACGTACAGTAAATATAGATTATCTCAGCCTTCTAGGAGAATTATTGCTCTGTGACTTTATCTGAAAGTTGTGTACTACTTTGGTATCAAGTGTGCCAATTTTTAGGAAGGGGGGGGGGGGGGGGGGGTTGTTGGGTTGGGGGGGAAAGGGTGTTTGGTGTCTAAGACGTGTTTCTATGCTTTAATATTTGACTATCTCATAGGAATATTGTTATTACCTTGATGGAAGCTTCAAGGTATATGTGATCTCAGTATCTTATCTGCGCTTGAAGCTTCATTTATCCTAACATCTTATCTGGGCCAGCCAATTAGATGATGAGTTTTCTGGCAG
Organism: Chenopodium quinoa; assembly: GCF_001683475.1. Taxonomy (NCBI): domain Eukaryota; kingdom Viridiplantae; phylum Streptophyta; class Magnoliopsida; order Caryophyllales; family Amaranthaceae; genus Chenopodium; species Chenopodium quinoa. Next base: position 1,912,862 of record NW_018744367.1, read on the forward strand.
GGTTGAGACTTGAGACATAACAGTGCTGGCTGGAGTGTGTATTTTGTGAATTTCAGTTCCACATCGAGTAACATCTTTTCGTATCAAGTTTGTACCTGATAAGTTTATTTATTTGGAGTTGGAGACTCACTCTTCCCTCTATGATTATATTTATTATACGAAGTGTTATTTATTTTTATTTGTAAAGAAGTGTTGAGTTTTGATTGGACTTCTGACAGTTGAAGCAATTGATTGATGGGTTGATTGAATTTAGAATAATATTAACCAGGGTCATTGATTTTGAAGATGAATCTCTTGAAGAGTCTTTTGCTCAAATTCCCACCCATATCCTTGTTTCTACACGGGAAAACTTTAAATAATGTACATATTTTTTTTCCTTGCGTAGGTTGAAATGAAGCTGAAGGAGACTACTCAAAGACTGGAACAACAGTTGGCCCAGGAGCATGCTGCAAGGCTGAAGGCTGAAAAGTCGGCCCTTGCTGCGCAGGCAAAATCAAATGATGAGATTCGAAAGCTTCGGGAGAACTTAGAGAGGGCAAAGCAGGAAACTGAGGAGCTCCGGAAGCAGGCTGCTAGTGGCAAGTGTGCCATTCTTTGATATGGCTTCTGACCATACGTTATTAATCTATTTTGAGGCATAAAACACCATTCTAAGTATTTTATAACTATGGATTGTGGCATGTATGTATATATATTTTCTTGTCATGGTTGATGGATTAAGTATTGCAAATATTTGGTATCAAGCGAATGAAGTGTTTTTTCCCCTTTAATGTGCTGTTTTATTTTCTGCACATCATCTTTTATATATTGGGGTTATGTTCTCTTACATCAAACTCTGAAGCTAATTCATATGAAGCTAACAAAATCAACAGAAGGATTTTGAGGTGACATTGGCAGAACAATAAAAGGTCGTCAATTCGCCGTCAAATTAAGCATATATGGTACAGCATATATGGTACATTCAGAGGCACATCTAGAATGAAAAGATAATTCAGGCAGGCGAAGTCCAGAAAGTTTAGAAACTATACATCCCAATGGCAAAAAGCAAAAGGAGAGATGTACTAGGATTTGCAATAAGTATGAGACCAGTATGACTAATTCTGTTCAGTAACTTTATATTTTAATTGTTATTCTAGGCTTTCTAAAGACCTTTTTTTTAATTAAAAAATCTTATAAGGCTGTATTATGTCTTACAATAAGTTATTGTAGTTTATCTCATTCAAGTTGAGGTTGATTACCTACTCATAAATTACAATAATTTATGCTGATGTACGAGTTGCTTATGTGATCCAGCACAAATGTACAAGCATGATTGCCAACAATATTCCAAAAGTATATGCTTTTATCAACTATTCACATTCTACTCTTGTTTCTTCTCAATCTGAGGCATGAGAAGATTGGAGGTGGTCTCTGTTATTTATGAACTTTCGTACCAAGGAGAAGCCAATGAGGCTTTCTTCCTTTTCTTGCTTAGGACATATGCTTATACTAAAGTGATGAGGGGAGTCTTAACTCTTAAGGCAAAATAAGTGAACAGATACCACATGGTACGAATGTTGCCTAAAATACAAACGACGCACTTATGATATGTTTGATAAGTGGCGATAAATTAGGTATATTTTTAATGGTATGATAATGAAAATTTATCTTCATACATGTGTATTAAATTGTCTATTTGTATCACCATTCAATACCAGCTTTAATGGTGGTAAAAAATAATAGTGAAATTTATATAAAATTAAAGTATTTAGGGATAGATTTATAATTTTACATCGATCCGCAGATATTACTATAACAACTTCACCGTTACTAACACCTACCAAACATGCATAATATGCAAGTTTCAACATGGATGTCTATTTCCATGTCCCTTTTTTTTTTTTTACATAATTTCAACATGGATGTCAATTTCTCAAGTCCCCTTCCCATACATAAACCTACACCAAATTATTTATTGAAACACTAAGGCGTGAGAAAGATAATTGACATGCCAACATTTTTCTTTTTGCTACATAAACAAATTAGCCATGGGGTCCACATGCTTTATTAATTAAGGCAATGATATTACACGAGATAGTGACGCAATATGTCTAATGATAGAAAGCATCTTCAATTACTCAAAGTTTTACATCAAAAGCAAGTTGTTTAGTAATTGCTCACGTTTTAACAAAAGTATTTCCTAGAAAAAAAAAGAAGAAAAGAAAAAGTCTTCACAAAAGTAGCTCTTCAAGGTCTTATATCAGCCGTTAAGGGAGTTAGTTCTTAGCTAAATCAAGGTCTTGCGTTCGAGACATGAGAACACATTAGCACTTATTGGAAGAACTTTCCTTCCAATTGAGGCCTAATTCGGACTTCGGAGTCTTATAGGCTCTGATGAATAACGGGGTATGCTTGCATTAAAAAAATTGGGTAGCAACTTGACATGACTAAAATTGAAAAAACATCATTTAGCATTACTTCCTCTGTTCCAAAATAACTGACACAACCAACTTTCCACACATACCGATGCACTAATTTGACTTATTTTTTATATAATTAAATATTAATAAAAATTATTTTTAAAATTATATTATAAAGCTTTATATATATATACTTATCTAACAACATATTTTATGATAATAAATACGAAGTATGTTTTTATAATATTAGTAAAAAATTATGATCAAAACCAATACATGAATAGTTAAAAAAGTCCAACGTCCTATTTATTGTGGGACGGAGGGAGTATATTGTTTGCATACAATAATAATACTACCTCCGTTAATTTTTAGTTGTAATACAGGAATTTTTTATGACTCATAAATAATACCCCTTTGTTGCAATTAAAAATTAATATAGGTAGTAAAATGTTTATAGTTATAACCACAAAAAATAAAACAAATTTAATCACTAGGGCGGCCATGAAAGACCCTTGTATAAATTACAACGTTAAATTAACTTGCAAATAAAAGTTTCAAAGGTAGTATGCTCTTTTCCTATTGGCTTTTGATTGTTGATTTGACCTTCTTAACTACACCGAAAAGGTGCTAATGTGCCAAAACCATTATTTGTTATAATTTCTTTTTTTCCTTATAAAAGATTAAGTCGAAACTTAGATGGAAAACAATAAGAGCGAGACTTCCCTGAACACCCATGAAACTTTGGTAAAAGAAGAATGGTCAAGAATAGTAAAGTTATGAACCGGGTTGTAAAGACCTTGTGATGAGTATGTAGTAGTGTAGTACTCACAAGTAACACAAGTCATTGAACAATAAACATGCTATGAACCCCAAAAATTGAAGAGCAAATAGATTTTAAAAGGGTGTTGTTAAACGTCGTTCGCAATTTACTAGGTGACGCTAACTTTTTATACTTGAATTTTCTAAATTGCCCTCCGTATATAAATACTCGATAAACTAAGTTAGGGCTTTACGAGACATTTCCCATCTCACAAAATCACTTTTTGACACTTTCTCTCTCTAAAACCTTCCAAAAAATCAGAAATTTTGAAAAAAAAAATCAGAATTTTTTTTTTTAAAAAAACCAAAATAGTTGAAGGTTACTCAAACTCAAGCAAATCTAGCAATCAAACGTTGAATTCGACAATGGCAGACCGACGAAGAATTAGGTTGACGTTTGGTGGTCGTGGTGGCGGCGTTAGCGGCGGCGAGCCGGTGAGTTTTTTTTTTTTTTTTTTTTTTAAAAAATTTTGAATTTAAAAAAAAAAAATATGAAGAAGGGGACTTCCGCCCAAAAATTCCGAAAGTCATGAGGAACATCCGGAAATTTCAGGCGAAAGTAGGGTTTCCGCCTGAAATTTCCGGAAGTTCCACTTGACTTCCGGAAATTCTGGGCGGAAGTGGTGTTCCCAGAATTTTTTTTTTTTTTTTTGTTTTTTTGTTTTTCCCTTTTTTTTTTGTTTTTCTGTTTTTCCTTTGTTTTTTAATTTATGTTTTTCTTTATTTTTTTCTGTTTGTCCTCGATTTTGTTGATTTGTTGCATGTTTTATTTTTTATTTAAATTTTTAATTTGAAAATATTTCTATCCTTGATTTGTGGCATTAAAATAATTTTTTTCTTGATTTAGTTTTGCAATAGTTATTGTTATGTATTTTTTGTTGATTTAGTTTTGCAATAATTATAGTTTAGCAATAATTCTTGATTTTATTTTAATAAGTTTGTTGTTGCTGTGTATTGTTATTGTTATGTAAATTTTATTTGGTTTGTATTGGTTTTTGCTGCTGTTGTTGTTATGTATTATGGTTGTTGACTTAAATTGTTGTTATTGTTATTGTAATTGTTTTTTTTGGGTTGTCGTCGTTGCGTTTTAATTTTGGCAATTTTGTGGTTAATTATAGGTTTGATTTGGTTTGTTATTGTGTTGAAATTATTTGTAGTGTGTTATTAGTGTGTTGTTATTGTTAGTAGTGTATTAGTATTGTAAGAATAATATTATTGTTATTATTAGTAATGTTGTTATTATTGTTTATTTGATTTGATTTATTATAGTTTTGATTTGATTTTTTTGAATATGAATTATTATTGAAATATGATTCTGTACTTATTTATTTAATGCAGATTGAGGGTTCTGGTCCTCGTCATGCAAGATCAAGACGTTTGAATGCGTCTGTTAGGAGGGAGTTAGGTGGTGCAGGAAATTCACAGGCACCGTTTCACCATGAGCAGCAGTATGGGACTGCTGGTGCTTGGTCGGGGGAGCATCAGTCACAGGGGAGCGCCCCCATGTATTCGTCTACTGGAGTGCCTTCATCTGACGATGAGGATGAAGATCGAGGAAGTCAATCTGCTAGAGATGCACAGTACGACCCTTAGGATTACCGTACTGTGTATATGGGTGACCATGGGAGATATGTTAGTAGTAGTGAACCAGCTCAAGCTTCTACCAGCTCGTCAGAATCATTGGTGGTGCAGGAGCTGATGCCAGGTGGGCCTGAGGATGGTACTGTTATTCCTAGTTTTGGGGGTCACGTGTCTGCCTACATATGGGGTGGGCAGGAGCGAAACGTTCTGCGGTGTTTGAGCAGGACACAGTTGTGTACTGAATTGGGTAACTGGCGCGCTCGTCTTCCGCAGGAGCACCTGGAACCGATTGATGGCAGTGGTCTATCTCACTTACCCGAGATCATGTTCAGGCGATTTGACTGGCCCTTGATTTCTGCTTTTGTGAGAGATGGCAGCCAGACACGAACACGTTTCACATGCCTTTTGGGGAGATCACGATCATGCTGCATGATGTGTATCATATTCTAGGGCTTCGTGTCGACGGTTCCATGGTTTCCACTACTCCTAACACGGACGTTTTACGGGACGCGTGCTCGGTTACCTTGGATATGACTGAGGAAGAGCTGAATGAGAAGTGCGGTACCAAAACCGTATGGCAGGGTAGTGGGGTCCTGACTGAGAGGATAGTGGAGTCGACCTTGGAGGCGCAGAGGCCCTTCAGTTTCCATTACAGGGCGTACCTGTGGTTAGTACTCGGCGGTTGTTTGTTTTTGGACAAGAGTGGAAACCGTACTCATCCTTCCTTCCTCAACGAGCTGTTTGTTGAGGATGTTCAGATTAGTGAGTACTCCTAGGGTTCTGCTGTGCTAGCATACATGTACCGGCAGTTGGGTACAACATCACGAAGAGATGCTGATTCTATCGCTGGTTGTCTTACGCTTCTGCAGGCGTGGATCTACGAGTACTTTCCGTGTTTTCGGCCTCAGCAGGGGACCTTGACCAGAGAGCTTGCTATTCCTCGTGCGTCCGCCTGGGATGTCGGATCGGGGTGCCCTAACAAGAGCATGGAGCGCCTTCTCGCTTTTCGGGCTAGGTTGGATCATTTGACTAACAATGAAGTTAACTGGCTACCGTACGGAGTTGACCCAGCACGACGCGTGCCTGCTACTCTTTTCATTGGCTGCATCCAGTATCGTATCATCATTGAGTCATACATGCCTGATCGAGTGGTTCGACAACTTGGATACGTCCAGGGCATTCCACAAGCCATTATCAGGCCTGAGAAGGCTAAGAGACCGAAGAACTTGAAGATGTATCGGGTTGACTTTCCGCCAGAGATGACATCTGTGATGTGGACTCGGTTTGTCCCTGGTGTGTCTTTCAGTGTCGTGATAGGTGCCCTCAGCAGACTTGGTGGTGGTGCTCCTACGGTCGGTCCTGGTTACATGCAGTGGCTCTACCGATTTTCTCATCCACGTGTTTCTCCAGTTGCGTCATCACATGAGAGTCGCACACTGCCAGAGAGAACTAACACGGATTACGTAAGTAGTTGTATTTTTTGGTATTATTTAATATGTTGTTTTTAATATGTTGTTTTTAATATGTTGTTTTTTTTAAAAAAACTTGTGATTTATTTAATATGTTGTTTTTTTAATTGAAGTGGATGGGTCGGTCTATGGAGGTCATCAATAGGACACTGAAGGAGTATCCGAGCCTATCGCGTGATACAAGAGCAATGGCTGAGGCGCTACGAGCTGATTGGAGGGCGATGATGGGGTTGTGAACTTGCTGTTTTTTATTTTTATTTGACTTGTACGCATTTCGTTTATGTACTATTTATTCGTCATGTACTTTAAAGATTGAATAACTGTTTTTGTGGTTTTGTTGAAATTTTGTTTAATTAAGTTAAATTCATTGCAAATTACATAACTACAACTGTTTAACATAAATGAAAGTACAACAATATGTTCACTATCTAATTAAGGCATCCCACATGTTCCTTCAAGCTGCGTAACGCTGATCCCAACCGTCAACACTTGGGTCGTGGTTCTCGGTCCACCAACTTGCAATCGGGGGATGGCAAATCTGGTGCAAGTTCAATACAAATAAAATGTGAGCCCCCAACTATAGCGATGACAAACTCTCGCTCCGGTGCTATGACCCCCCTTCTTGCCCGCAACGGCAATATCGTGAGGCATGGGTAGTAGCAGGTTGGTGTTTGGCCTACACCAAGAATAATAACCGCTGCGTTGAACCAAGTCGCAATAGGAAATAAATCTTGAATTGCAACCATCCAATGACGGGAATCAACCGCCCCACCGTCCCATCGAATACGCTGCACATTGATCTCAAGTCTTCCAAGCCCATAAATCCTCTCATATAGGGCTCGATAACCGAGGACCTCATTCGCTATTGTTTCTCGAGCGTCATACCATCGGCCTTGATCACCGAAGAAGAACTCGGCCACACAACGAAACCCACAGTTCCCATCGCCAATGACATCCTTCCATCCTGTGATGTAAGGCAACATCGGCCCTGGAAGCGAGTGTCGATAACGGCTTTGGCTAATGTCATTTACATCTCCTGCACAAATGTAGGTTTCAGTTAATAGTTTAGTGAACGCTGACTTATGTGAAAAACACAACACTCAATCGTACCTGTTTGTCTTGCGTCGCGTTCAGTTTGTTGGCGGTTTACATGTTCAAAATAAGAACGATCACGTCTTGTATCATTGTTTCTTGGTCGACCACAAACCTGGTGGTTTACAACAGGCTCTCTGAGATCAGAATGATCCGGATGCAGCTCCTCTTCAATGATGCGAGACACGTTTCGAAGAACAGCAGGATCACTATCGATTACCTCCACCATCAGAGAACGAAAATGTGCGGAATCCTCGGTCGAGTCATTGCCAGGCACCGTCCCATCATCACCAGAACCAATAACCAAGGTCCTCTAGAACGGGTGAATTTGCCTTATGTACAATCCTGTCCCAGCAACTAGCGAATCATGTATCTGGCAAGCACAGGGCAAACCGTGGGTCACACGCATTGCACATCCACATCGTTCGTGCACTTGATAACTCAGCTCCCTCATCCTCCTTGTCTCCTCATCGAGAACCTTCAAACAATGCTGAGACACCTTCCCGTTTATACGTGACAGTGGCAACTGTCGGTACTTTTGACCGATCTTCGACCTAGAAGCCTCCAAACCATTACGTATTGCGATGATTTGATTACCAATGTGGCTATGAACTCGAGCCCATACGGTATCCAAAGAACCTGCACATTATAAAGAAAAACCGTTATAATTTGTAACTCAAATTCCTAAAATAAAGTACATACATGAACTACAATAAGCAAACACCAAACCTGTCGAGGAATCAAACCACATCTTCACGGCCGAATGTTGGCTCTCAACTCTGCAAGTGCTGGTGTTGCCATAATGTAGAACTTGGTTTGTCCAAAATGTCACAAACTTCGTTTTATGACAAAGCCATGTGTTGTCTACATATTGTATCACTGCTGGATAACTTGCCCACTTATCTTTCATTATATCTACAGCGGCCTCATAATCTTCCTCGGTTGCAGCGTCCATGATACGTTTCCATTTTCCGTTTTTGAAAGATGCACCAATCTTCTTGTTTTTGAACATAGCAGTGACCCGAGCCTCCACATCTTTGTTAATGTGCCATCGATAAAGTAAGTGCGAGGTTCCTGGAAACACTTCCCTCAATGCAGCACATAGCCCAAGCTCACGGTCTGTCAAGAAAACCGACGACTCCTTATCATACCCAATCACGTCTCTCAACCTCTGCAAAACCCATCGATAGCTTGTCGTGCTCTCGTTGCGCATGAACACGTAACCGACGAGAAAATTCTGATTTGTCGGTGTAACACTAACTATCTCAAAGAACGGCACCCCGTATCGGTTAGTCTTGTAAGTGGAATCCATACCGATCACATATGGGTACGTCCGTAGGATGTCTACCATGACTGGATGCGCCATAAAGGCGTGCTGTAAAACGCCTTCATCATCGGACATGACCCAGTAAACATACTGACTCTGTCTCGCCAAATGTAGAAATTGCTGAACAACTCCTCTCCCATCAGACATCTCCTCTCTGAAGTCATTCCGGTAGTTGTAGATGTGTCTGATGTTTGGATGATCATCAGGAAATTGCTCCGCAATAGTCGCCATGATGTTACGCAGTGCCACCTTAGACTTCGTCATGTCACGCACAACCTGCTTCGCATTCGGGCTCAACCCACTAATTTTACGATGACCCTCTGGATACGCAATCTTTGGATGGTTGTGGGTCCCAGTTACATCATCTTTCGCCCAGATAACCCAAGTATTGGTGATGAACTCGTAACATATCTTGATGTGGAAAGGACAACCAATGCCCTTGGTTTTGGTGTCCTTCCGAATTGCGTTCTCAAGATCTCTCGGCTTACTCCTGCGTCCCCGATCACATCTTAAATATCGATATGGTCGACCATCCCTCTGTCTGTTGAAAGAAGATTTCACCAAAATAAATCCCAGATTTATTGCAACAGCATCCGCCCATCTAACTGCATAGTCAAACGTTAGAAAAACCGTGTCTGTCACAAAATGTGCACTGTAATTCACAACGTCACCGTCGTCTTCAACCTCCGAATCCTATAAAATTACAACACAAACAAATAAAACACGCAAGGATTAGTATTTTAAATTTAACAATAATAATAACAATAATAATAAAAATAATCATAATAATAATAAAAATAACAATAATAACAATAATAATAATAATAGTAATAATAATAATAATAATAATAATAATAATAATAATAATAATAACAACAACAATAACAATAACAATAATAATAATAATAATAATAATAATAATAATAATAATAATAATAATAATAATAATAATAATAATAACAACAATAACTACGTAACATTAACAAATAATAACTAATATAATAATAACAACAATAGTAATAATAGTAGTAATAATAATATTAATAATAATCATAATCATAACAAAAATTTACAAAGTTAACAAAACTAATATTAATAACCATAATAATAATACGTACATAATATTAACAAATAATACATAATACAAACTAATTTAACTTTTATTCATAATAAAAATAGTAATTAGACAATTACGTAAAAAAAAATAAAAAAAAAAACAATGGGACATCCGCCCAATTTTTCCGGATGTTTGGGTGAGGATCCGCCCAAAATTTCCGGATTTCCCCCTTAACATCCGGAAATTTCATCCGGATGTCTACATCCGCCTGAAATTTCCGGATATTAAGGTAGAGATCCGGAAATTTTGGGCGGATCCCCACTTAAACATCCGGAAAAATTGGGCGGATTTCCTCTTTCCAAATTTTTTTTTTTCGAAATACTTACAAATTCTTCCGACGAACCCTCCGGCGTGTGAATGTTGTCGTCGTCCATCGTAAAACACCAATCCGTACACTTTCCGTTTCTGCCTTGAGATTTTTAAGTTCCCCGGGATTACCGTACAATGGTGGAACCGGGAATTTTTAGAGCTCGGAATTTTTGTAAGACAAGTGGTGGGCTCGGGAATGTTTTTTATGTTGTCGGTAACTAAAGTAACCCATGGTGGACCCTTATATAGATAAAATACACACAAGGGAAAAAATGTCATTTCAATTAAAAATGTGAGCGTCACCCTGTAATTTGCGAACGACGAATAGCAGTTCAGTTTTAAAAGCGTTAAGACAAATCTCAACCCGCACTAACATAATCTAAATTGAACGATAAACATGCCATGAACACTAAAACCTTCTTCCCTCAACATACTACTACCTCTATGAAAGGGAATACTAATATCGGAACTTAGACCACTTACAAAAAAAATCGAGTCCTTGTTAAGCTGATGATTGAAGCACAAAAATATATTTATAATCTATCACTTCTCAACAACACGCTAGACCACAACTCCTCCAAAGTTAAGGGAAAATAACACCAAGTTCATGCACCTCCTAAATCAACCTAACATGTAAGAGCATTTTCGTAAAAAAAATATATATATAAGTTAAATTTTTTTCATATTATTACTATTGCGTGGTAGATTAAATCGAAAATTATAAAAAAAAAAAAAAGGAAATTCTCAATGGTAACTCTCAACTACTGTAACACTGAGATGGTAACCCTCTTATTTATTTATTTTTTATTTTTTTTTATATTATTATACAAAAAAATAAAAACCAATAAAAACAAAACCACTTACCCACCACCGCTACTACCATCCCTTCTTCCCAGACGACCACCACCGTCCCCTTTCAAACCACCACTCTTAATAATTATTATGAGTTTTTGGTTTTTTTCCAAAGTGTCATACATGTTTCGTGATTAGGAAGTTTTTACAAAGATATGATATTTGTTTTTTTATGTCATCATTTGAGTGGAATATGCTTGTATCAGCATGAATTATGTGTACTTTAAAGAGGTTTTAAAGTATGTCTTGAGTGGAGTATGCTAATACGTTTAGCAATGTGACAAGCATTGCAATTTATTTTAACCATAGCATATATTTGTGAAATGATTATAGTGCAATATTTTACAAATTTTATTAGTGGATGATTAACGTTGTTTAATTTTGCTTCATCTTTTACTAAGTATCTTTTTAGGTACAAAGGTAAATACACTAGTTTCCGGGAAAATATGTTCAAAAATTTCCGGAAGGCAAGTGTTGGAGATCGGTGGTCGATGAAGTATGTTCACTAATGCGGCGGCTATGTTATTTTCACGGATTGGACTTGATCGAATAAGTGTTTGGAATTTCAAGTTTTGGATTGTCTTGTTACTTTATTCACTTAATGGTGAATGTGACACATTATTCTAAACCATTTGTGCAAATTAAGTTGAAGTTGATAACATGATAGTTTTCCTTATTGGAAAAGTATTCTAGCAAAAATAATTATGCACTATGATAAGGAAATTTGGGACATGTAACAATCTTTGATAATCTGTGGAAATGTCGAGGGGGATAGACCTTAAACCCATGTCGAAAGATTAAAAGCATTACTTTCCTATCCCTATGGCATGTGTTGTAATGCTTGATTGAGGTTGAGCTCCTTTGAGTTCTCAATGGAACAATAAACCGTTTAGGTTGGTGCTATTTGAAACGCATTTGATTGATCCATCGCTTGAGGTTGAGTCCTTTAGCTCTTAATGAATCCAAATGTTTGAGTGGATGTACTAAAACTTTGGAATCACCGTTGTTTATGATTATTGTGAGGTTGAGCATTAAGCTCTTAATGAATCCATGGTCTTGTGGGGGTTAATGGCTACAATGTAGCATTTTTTGAGTTCTTCTGAACATATTTTAACCCCATTGACTAATTTTTTTTAGAAGTGCTTGTGATTCACCTATGTGGTTGTGAAGACTAGCCATCTTCTATGAAAATATCGGCCGATTTTCTAGAGTCTCCACTAGACCTAAGGTGAATATGCTTGGCTACAAAGAGCATATCTCTTCGCGGATTGTGTGTAAATTTTGGAGATGTATGTGTTGTGGGGGTCTTGAGTTAAGTTTTGGAGTTTCAAGGTTAGTCCACTCCATGATCAAGAGTCTAAGGATTTCAAGGTACTATCCACCCTTGGACTTGTAGCTCATAAGCACTAAGATTTCAAATTACTTATGTAATATCTAAGTGTTATGTATTAAACTCCTCTTATGCCCAATATGTTGCTCATTCTCATCTTTTGTTGGCTTTTCTTCCTTTCTTTTAGTGGGGGATTGTTGGAATAAACAAAGGAAATTCAAAGTAGTCTGATCCGGGCGCCTGACCGGGCGAGCACCCCCCGACCGGGCGTGAGAGCAACCCAGATTTTGATTGGGTGCTCGCCCGATTCGGCGCGAGAAGACATTCAGAAAAAGAGGAGTGTCCGCCCGACCGGGCGTAAGCTCGTCCATTGGACTCAAACGGATTCCTTGGATTCTTCTTCTTGTTTGATTTCTTGTAACCACCCATTTAAGAGGTTGTTTATGGTGATTAATTCACTATATTTATTCTGATTTTGTTCTTCCATTTATAATGATATTCCTCTATGATATTCCATCTTCCTCCATCCATCAATATAAATTTTCATAGACTCCACCTCTTACTCCATCCATCAATATAAATTGAAAAATATAAAACACAAGCTAAACACCTTTGTTCTTTGGTCGTAAGTTTTCATAGACTCCACCTCTTACTCTAAAGTGACGTAGTGTAAGAGTAGTGTGTAACCTTAGGGGACGATTCGACGATTACAATTGTGCACCCCAGTTACGCCGGAATTCGTTTTCAAAGGCAGTGATTTATCACGTCACACCGAATCTCTCTTTTGCTTTTGTTCTCCTTCCATTGTCATAAGATCATCTTTTCGATCTTATTGTTTACTTCTTATTGTAGCCTTGAAATACCTCTTTATTTTACAACAATTTTGAAAACAAAATATTATTTTCATGGCTACTTATTGGGTATTGATCGGAAGATTAGATGTGCAAGAAAAAATAATTTTTGAAGGGAGATCCTGTTCACGTTTTTCTGGGAGCAGTTCTGAAGTTGGTCCTCGATCGAAGGTCAATCGTTGTCGGTTTGGGCTTAAATTTTAGGAGCTTGTTTGGGACTTATGACGCTTCATTTTCAATGGTTGGATCGTTGATATCTACTCACGTTTGGATTTTTGATAATATCTTTGAGCTGCAGTTTTTGGAGAGGATACTTGGGCGTACTACGGAGAATGCTCATTTTCGACACTTGAATTAATTCAAGGGAGGTCCTTTCTAAACTAATTTTAATTTGATTGTGCTTAGCATGTGATTTTAATAATAATAATTGATTAGGGGATTTTTATCCTCCAATCACCTTCTGACAAGTGGACCAACCAGGTTCCGCCACGTGTCCTTCACGTAGGCCAATAGGAGCCTGCCACGTGTCAATCACAGATACGTCCTCTGCGGACCAATTGAGACACGCCACGTGTCCATCCATGCCAAATGGGAAAACCGGCCACCAAGGCCCAATCCTGTTTAGAGGCCCGGTCAGCCCTAGGTTTACCCTAAACCTAGAGAGTGGCACGCTTCTCAAGACTATAAATACTCTTCTTAATCCTCATTAAGAAGGGGCAGAGAAAAAGACAGAGAACTCTAATAACACACGGATTATACATTAAACACTCTCACCTAGAGAGACTAAACCACTTTAATTTCCGCACTCATTACTCCTTAATCAGGTACTAACTTGACCGTTGGAGGCGGAGCTCTCAGGAGTCTCCGTTATTTTGCAGGTACAGGCGGCCGGTTCCAGTCTCGGTGTTGTAACTCTCCCGCAGGACATCAGAAAACCCCGAAACATTTGGCGCCGTCTGTGGGGAGAGTACTTCTGAGATGGCATCCAAGTCTGTACCGACTCCTGAAGAGAGGCGTCCCCAAAACGACCCTCAAGTTCAGTCGGACCATGACACTGACAGTGAATTTGAAGTGGAAACTCATACAGCTCCAGACGGGACCCTAAGGGCCCGACGTACCCGTCATACCGAAAGGAGGGAACGGGAGCATCTTCAAACAGTAAGCGAGCCAGCAGGCGCCCAGCCTGCTCGGCAACAGCCGACTGATGGGTCTGCTCCCATCACAAGGAACGAACTCATGACTTTCATGAGGGGCTTCAAGGGAGAGATTCAAGAATTGATCAATAAACAGCCGCCTGCTTCAGTCAGAGAGCAGTCGGCCAAAAAACCTTCCACTTCACTGAAGAGGAAGCCAGTTCAAGGGCGAGAGGCGACTCCTCATCCTAAATCCAAGAAGCGGGAGCCGCTTGCTCTTGATTTTACAAAATTCCGTCATCCGATGGGAAATAGGAAACCTGTTCGTCACATTCAGGCGGATGGATCGAAGAAAACATACACAGACGCTCGTCTGTTGTTAGAACAGAAGAAGAGTGACCGACTGTCAGAGTCGGCCTCTACTTCAAATTTTCAAGAAAGTTTACAAAATACCTCGATGAGGCATACTCAGTCGTACCATGAGAGTCAGTCAGGCGGCACCTCCCGTCAGTCCGGCTTTCATAGTGCCCAGGCGGTACCAAACTTACCATTTGTGCCGCAACAACAGTATTTTATGCAGCCACCTCCATTTGGTGGACCTGCAGCAAAAAACGTCCAACCTATGGACTGGCAGCTACGGTTGCTTAGGCTTGGTGAACAGCCGTCGGCCTTCTCCAAGGAAATTACTGAAGCCGCTCAGCCGGCCAAAGTAAAAAATGTACTAGTAGGCGCCTATGACGGCACTACTAACCCAGAAGACCATCTGATGGCATTCACCAACCTGATGTACCTTCAAGGGTTGGATGATCCCACCTGGTGCAAGTGTTTCCCAGCGACTCTCAAGGGAATCGCACAGCAATGGTTCGGCAACCTGCCGACTGGTTGTGTAAACAGCTTCAGGACGCTTGCCTACTTATTTGCCTCCAACTTCGCCATGAACATCCCTGCGAAGAAAACGACCCTTGATTTGGGAACAATTCAGCAGGGTGAGAAGGAGGGGCTTCGTTCTTACATCAGGCGGTTCAACCTGATGAAAATACAGATTCAAGGGTTACCGGATGAGGTAGCTTATACTGACTTTTTTAGAGGTCTCAAAGACGGGTCTACCTTCAAATTTGACTTAGTTCGAAAAAGGGTGGCGACTCTTCAAGAGGCCTTGATTGAAGCAGAAGCCTATATACAGGCGACTGATCTGTGTACGATAAAACAGTCGGACGGGAAAAGGTTCGACAAAAGAGAAGGACGACAGAAACAGTCGTCTAACAAAGAGGAGAAAAGAAAAGAGGTCTGGGCGGCTGATTCCTCTAAACAGCCGGCCCAGAAGAAGAAAAAAGAATTCAAACCATACTCCCCAAAGTATGTGTTTAACAAGGATAACCAGTTTATCCTAAAAGAAATAAAGGGACGGTTCTCAATTGAGAAGCCGGTCCCCATGAAGGGTTCTGCAAACAACCGGAACCAAGACAAAATCTGTGCTTATCATGATGACGTTGGTCATCACACCAATGACTGCATCAGTCTCATGCGGTACCTAGACCGCTTGGCTGAGCAAGGTGATCTTGATACTTATGTCAAGAAATCTACGGGGAACACTTCCTCAAAAAAGCAGTCGGCCAAAAAGAATCAACAGGCCGACAGCTCCGATACAGATGATGCAGTCGTCTACACCATTGCAGGCGGCTTCTCAGGAGGCGGCCCCACTATTAGGGGCAACAAAGATAATATAAGGCGGTTAGATGTAAATTCCGTTCACCAAGAACGGCCGTCCAAATATACATTTCCTGAGATTGTCATCACTGAAGAGGATCTAGGAGGGGTAAGGGGGCCGCATGACGACCCTCTCGTTATTGAATGTAAAGTGGCCAACCAGAGAGTTGGCCGAATCCTCATAGATACCGGGAGCTCCTCAGATCTCATCAGCAGCAAATGTCTGTCAAAACTGAAATATCAGACGGACTGCATACATCCGGCCTCTCACCCTTTAATAGGTTTTGGAGGAGGAGTCGTCCACCCACTGGGACGAGTAGACCTACCCATTCGCCTGGGCGAAAAAGGGGAAGGACGACACATGGTAGTCCGGTTCCTAGTAGTAGAGGAACTCTCGGCCTACAACATGATTCTGGGTCGACCAACCCTGAATAATTCCAAGGCTGTTATAATCCCGTCTCTTATGCTGCTTAAGTTTGAGAGGGATAATGGAACAGTCGGCTCCCTAAGGGGAGATCAGAGGATGGCCCGAGAGTGTTATCTCTCGGATGTCAAGCCCACTGTTATGGCCACTGGGTCAAGTGGAGAAAAGACAGACCTTGACAATGTCAAGGAGAGTGCGCCTGTTCACGAAACAGGCGACAAAAAGAGAAAGGCGTCCCAGACAGAGTCCGCAAGAAAAGCAAGAAAATAGCAATCAGTGGCAGAGGAGCGGCCGGATGAGTTCCGCCCTCAGCCGGCTGGTGAGCATGCGGAACTGATCTTAGACGACTCACGTCCTGACCGAACAGTCAAAGTTGGGACGACTGCTCTGAGAAACCTTGGTGACGACTTTCACAACTTATTGAAAGAATACAAGGACATCTTTGCATTTGAAGTCCATGAAATGCCAGGCATTAGTCCTGATCTGGCGGTACATAAACTCGCTGTGGATCCGAAAAAGAAGCCGGTACGGCAAAAGAAGCGGAACCATGGCGAAGAAAGAAGTCAGGCGGCAGCCGCCGAAGTTAAAAAATTACTTGATGCAGGGTTCATTCGGCAATGTTACTTCCCAGACTGGGTTGCAAATGTGGTTCTTGTTAAAAAGCCGAATGGTACCTGGCGAATGTGTGTAGACTACACAGACTTGAATAAGGCGTGCCCCAAAGACAGTTACCCTCTGCCTAAAATTGATAGCCTGGTCGACTCAACAGCCGGCCATGCTTTGATGAGCTTTATGGACGCCTACTCTGGTTTCCATCAAATTCCTTTGTGGAAGAAAGATCAGGAGAAGACGGCCTTCGTCACTGATCAGGGGTTATACTGTTACACGGTCATGCCGTTTGGTCTTAAGAATGCCCCGGCCACCTTCCAACGTATGATAAACACTGTGTTCTTTGATCAACTTGGGAGAAATGTCGAGGCATATATTGATGATATGATTGTCAAGTCTAAACTTCAGACAGATCATCTGTCGGACCTCCGAGAAACTTTCGCCACACTCAGGCGGCACCATGTCATGCTCAATCCCAAGAAATGTGTCTTTGGAGTTGAGTCTGGGAAATTTCTCGGATTCCTTATCAATCAGAGAGGAATAGAGGCGAACCCTGAGAAGGTACAGGCGGTCATCGACATGCAGTCGCCCCGTACCGTCCGAGAGGTTCAGAAATTAACAGGTTGTCTGGCGGCCTTGGGGAGATTCCTAAGCCGATCAGGCGACAAATGCCTATACTTTTTCCAGGCAATTAAGAAAAAGGCAAGGTTTGAATGGGGGCCGGATGCTGAGGCCGCCTTCCAGAAATTAAAAGTTCACTTGCATTCCTTGCCGAGGCTGGTCAGCCCTTTGCCCAAAGAGGACCTCTACATGTACCTGGCCGTCTCTGATCATGCGTTAAGCGCTGTGCTCCTTGCTGAAAGGGACGGCTGTCAGCTCCCGGTCTACTTTGTCAGTCACGTACTGAAAAATGCCGAGTTGAGGTATCCCCTAGTGGAGAAATTTGGTCTTGCACTCTTCATGGCTGTCAAAAAATTGAAGCCCTACTTTTTGGCACATGCAGTCGTCGTGTATACCGACCAACCAATCAAGCGGCCCCTTACTGTCATGGAGTCGTCAGGACGAATGATCAAATGGGCCATAGAAATTCAGAGCCTCGAAGTTACTTTCGAGCCTAGAAAAGCAGTGAAGGGGCAAGCCTTTGCTGACTTTATTGTAGAGATGACTCGTCCTCCTGACTCTCAAGTTCCAGACCAAGTCTGGAAGGTATATGTGGACGGAAGCTCTACTTCAAATGGTTGTGGAGCAGGCGTCGTATGTCAATCTCCAGAGGGCGACAGGTTTGAGTATGCTCTACGCTTCAGTTTTCAGGCTTCAAACAATGAGGCAGAATATGAAGCTTTACTAGCCGGGATCCGCATGTGCAAGGCGGCAGGGGCAAGAAAAATAGACGCCTGTTCTGATTCACAATTGATAGTAAGTCAGTACAATGGCGAATACGAAGCAACCCATCCGGCCATGATCAAGTATTTACAGGCGGTCCGACAAGCAGTCGGCTCCCTTGATGATTTCCATCTAATCCAAGTGCCGAGATCAGAAAACAACCAGGCAGATGCACTGTCAAAATTAGCATCATCCGCCTCCTCCGATACTCCGCGAACTGTTTTTTGGGAAGTAATGGAGAAGAGAAGCATAGAGGAAAACCCTATTGGAATCCTAGACAGAAGCTCAACCTGGATGGATTCAATCAGGGCATATCTTACAAACGGTACGCTGCCGGATGATCCTCAACAGGCGGCAGCACTGAAAAGACGAGCCACCAATTTTGAAATTATAAAGGGGGAACTTCACAAAAGGGGGTACCTACAACCCTTCTTAAAGTGCGTTACTCCAGAAAAGGGACGAGAGATACTAGACGATCTCCACTCTGGTTACTGTGCTTCACATATAGGTGGAAGGACGCTTGCTCAAAGGGCAAGACGCCAGGGCTACTTCTGGCCTACCTTAGAAGCTGATGCAATGGAGATGGTGAAAAAATGCGACAAGTGCCAAAGGTTTGGCAAATTAATTCACCGTCCGGCTACTGACCTCACTACCATTCACAGCCCACTACCGTTTGCTAAGTGGGGCATGGACATTCTGGGTCCATATACGCCTGCTACAGGCGGCAGAAGGTATATACTTGTTGCCGTTGACTACTTCACTAAATGGGTAGAGGCGGAGGCTGTAAAGGGAATCAAGACGAAAGATGTAATTTCATTCATTTGGAAAAATGTCATCACTCGGTTCGGGGTTCCCATGTCTATGGTTTTTGATAATGGTCCCCAATTTGAGACGCCTGTTCTCAAAAGCTGGTTGGGTGACCAAGGAATTGCAAACTACTTTGCTTCTGTCGGCCGTCCACAAGCAAACGGCCAGGTAGAAGCCTTTAATAAAATCATCTCAGACGGTCTCAAGAAAAAGATTGAACGAGCAGGCGGCCTATGGGCGGATGAACTACCACATGTTCTCTGGGCCATTAGGACGACTGAAAAAGGGGCAACTGGAGAAACTCCATTCCTCCTAACTTATGGTGCGGAAGCTGTTCTTCCAATAGAACACTACGAGCCGACTCTTCGAGTAATGCTATATGACGAAGAGGCAAACTGGGAAGCCATGCGCCTGGCGTTAGACTCACTCCCTGAAAAGAGAGGTAATGCTGTCTTACGCCATGAAATTTACCGTCTGAGAATGACTCGATCATACAACAGAAAAGTGCACAGGCGTCCACTCAAAGTAGGGGACTTTGTACTTAGAAAAATGGAAGCAGTTGGTAGGGCTAATGAGTCTGGCAAACTAACTCCCAACTGGGAAGGACCCTACCGAATCTATGAGGAAGTCAGGGACGGTACCTACCGTCTGGAAACACCAGACGGACAACCGTTGCCTCGAACTTGGAATGTAGATAATCTTAAAAAATATTTCTTTTGAATGATGTAAAGTAAAGAACTACTTATTCAAGTTCGCACTTACTATTCAATTTTGTATTACGAGGGGCATGCCGTCTGTACCTTTACAGTCGGCTACTCTCCATTGAGTTTTTTCACTCCATCTTCAGAGGGGCATGCCGTCTGTTCCTTGACAGTCGGCTACTCTCCATTGAGTTTTTCACTCTATCTTCAGAGGGGCATGCCGTCTGTTCCTTTACAGTCGGCTACTCTCCATTGAGTATTTTACTCACAATACTTAGCTAAAAAGATTAGGGCCTGGCCGACCCTGTGCCTAACAGGCGGCTACCCTTCTTTTACTTAGCACCTACGTTCACCAAGAACTTACCAAGGCCACAGGCCGAATGATCAGACCAGGCGCCAAGCCAACTGATCAAATCTACAAAACTAATACGACCTGTCCCAACATCATAGCAGGCGTCCGACGGCATCCCTCCGGATGAAATTCGTCGCAGAGAGCAGCTCCCTTTTGGGTGGAACATTGTTCTATAAACTAATTACACGGCACCTATACGACTGCCCCCAAGGGCAACCACGTAGCCGTTTTTGAGACAAGGATAACTCTATCACTAACCAAACCAGTGGTAGCAGTTGACATCTGAGTCAGATGACCGCCTGTATTACTTGGGATAAGTGCAGGGGGTACCTATTGAGTTAATAGCCAACAAACATTGGCGAATCAAGGGGACTTGCCGGCCTACGCTGCCTGGTACCTCTACTTCTCAAACATAAGTGGCGGCGACTGAGTAACTCCAACGTTAAACTCATAGTCACTCCTTCAAACTTGGTATGGAACCTAAACAGTTTGAGTCGTCCGCCTGTTTTAAACAAACAAGGGCACTCAAACCCCTATTCCTACTAGGTAACCTATTGAGTTAATAGCCAACAAACATTGGCAAATCAAGAGGATCAGCCGGCCCCCATCGCCTGGTACCTCTACTACTCAATCTAGATTGTGACGAAGACTAAGTAACTCTTATGTTAACTTAATAGTCACTCAAACTTAGTATGGAGCCTAAAAGGTATGAGTCGTCCGCCTGCTTTTAACAAACAGGGGCTCTCAACCACTACTCTTGCTAGGTTAACAAATTACGAGTTAAAAGCCAACATTGGCAATAAAGGGGAACAACCGGTACCCGCCGCTTGTTATCCTACTTAATTCCTTGGCGACTAGGTAATACTATTTACTTGGTCAGACCGATTGAATAAATGGCCGACTGATCGCCCAGCTTGGAAACAGACAACCAGTCGTCCAGGGGCATAGGCGGACCATCCGTACCTGTCTACAATCGGCCATGCAAAACAGTCGATATAGTGTACAATGCAATATCAAATATTCAACACTTAGACAAATTTCAAGCATTCAAGCAAAAAATGACTTCATTAATGAAGATAAAAATATTCAGAACCCCGGCCCCCTGGCCGGGTAAATACAAAAGCAAACGGCACGCAGGCCGTGGAAAGAATACATTAAGCTTAAGAAGGGGGCAGTTCGGTATTAGCAGCTACCGCCTGGTCAGCACTCTTCTTGCTAGACTCGGCTTCAGCTGCATCCTCTTTTGATGCCTTACCCCCAAGTGGCACAAGCGCCACAACCGGCTCATCCTCAACCAAGGCTTCCTCCAACGCCTCGTCCTCAGCAGCCGCCAGGATCTCTTGATTATATATTTCAGAACACTGGCGGTACGTTTTTTCCCACGAGGCAAAGTCGGCACTGGGGAAGAGGCGGCTCCAGGTCATGCGCTGGATCTGGGAAGAGTCTTCAATCATCTCTCGGACGAGCTCTCTCTTCTCTTGCTCAGCCTTCTCCGTGAGCTCTCTCTTCTCTTGCTCAGCCTTCTCCGAGAGCTCCTTGGTTAGACTCCTCTCCTGGGTCACCAGGCGTTCTTTTACGTTAGCCAAGGATTTTTCCATGGCATCGTATGAGAGTATCTTTTGGCGGAGAGGTTTAAGCTCGGCCTTGAGGTTGGAGACGGTCGCCTCCAGCTCGCTGTTCCGCTTCTGGGCCGCCTCTAACTGGGCCCGGATAGCGGCGGTAGCCTGCGCCTGATAATAAAGAATATCAATTGTCAGAACTTCATTTTGGGCAATTTGAAACATTGTCTTGTCACAGTTAGAGGCGGCCATAGCTTTTGCAGCCTTTACCTCTTTGTTTTTCCGATCAAGCGGCTTGCGTAGGCCGTTCACTCGGAGCAGGGCCTAAGTAAAAAGGGAACAGACGTCAGTTTCCAAACAAGATAACAGGCGTCCTGGAATTCAAATACAAAAAATGCTAAGTATACCTCAGCAAGGACCCCTGCAATCCCATCAAGGTCAAGGGTGCCGACACCCCTGACCGCCTCCCTTTCAGATGGAGGAACTGCTTTGATCATGGACTTGGCTACCTCTACCAAGTCAGGTTCCTGAGGGCCGGCTGCATCAAACGTAAAAAAGCAAGTTAGACCTACTCAAGAAGAAAGCAAGTGAAGGTTTTTACAAGTAATTCTCCATACTTCTAGGCGGCCCCGCCGGAGTTTTAGAAGAAGTGGCCGGCTGCTTTTCAGCCGCCACTGTTTTCCTGGAAGACCCAGGAGAGCTTGCAACAGTCGTCCTCCGGGCTTTGGGGTCCGGCTGTTGCGAGGAAGAAGCTCTTGGAGTGCCCGACTGAAAAAAAAAAAAAAAAAAAAAAAAAAAGTTAGAATATGCATAAGACAACAACTCCTAAAAGAGGAAGAGTTTCGAGGCCTACCAAGGGTGCCCCCTTGTTGGGGGAGTCGGTACAGGACTGCTTCATGAGAGAGGCCCGCAACATGGCCGCCGCAGTCTTGGATGCTGTTATTTTACTCATGGCGTCAGCTGCAAAAAATAAACAGCAAAGTTAGTAAAAATCTCAAGTAAACAAGGTGTGAAAAAACAAAGCATTTGACAGGCCGGCTACCTCTAGAGCACCGACTGCTGAGGCCACAGGCGGCCAAAAAGTACTCGTCATAGAGCCACTTGAAGCTCGGGACGCAGTTTAGGGGTACTTGCTCTCGTACCCCTGAAGTAGAGTTCACCCTAGTTTCTACTTTGAAGAGTCCTTTGTCTAGGATCTCTCTTTTAGCCTTTGGGGGAACAGGCGGCATGCTGCGGCCGCCTGCGAGAAGAGGCGGATCCCTATTCCACTTGTTAAAGCGTTTGTTCAGCTCCGTGTCTGAACCCTCGATGATAAGGAAGGTGTTCCGCCAATCCTTCCATTTGTTCGCCTTACCTCTCGTCATGAGGTAACCCCTATGGCTTGTTAATTGATACCAGCCGGTACCGCCCGACTTAGGGGTCCGGCTGAGATAGTTCATGTGGGCGAAAGCCTCGAAGCTTGGCTCCACCCCGTACATTTCGCACCCGGCCACATAGCCGAGTACGTTTACCCAAGAGTTGGGGGCTAACTGCCATAACCCCAAATCATACCCATCTAAAATCCGCTGAACAGCCGGATGTAATGGGAAGCGCAGTCCAGCTTTGATGGCCGCCTCATAGCAGCCAAAGCAGCCGATATCATAGCTGGTACCAGCCGGCCAGACGACAGTGTCTTCTGGATCCGGCACGAACAGTAAAAATCCGGGGCCCATTCTGTGGTTAGCTATAAAGCTCTCCACTTTGTCTTTCATGGCCGCGATCCGGCCCCGGGGTACCGTGCAGTAATAGGGGGTGTTTTCCTCTCTGTGAGAGGCGGACGGCTCCGCCCAATTGTCCCCTTTCTCAACTGCATGAGAAAGCCTCGCCTCTTGTAGGCGACTGTTTCTTTCTTCTGAGCCTGGAGAACTGTGGCCAGAAGAGCTGGACTCGGACTCGTCCTCTGACGAGTCCGAAGAGGACGACTCCTCCCCTCTCCCAGAGGGGCCCGCCTCCTCTCCCTTAGAAGGAGCAGGAGTAAAGTTAGACATATCAACGGTAAGATGGGAAGGGAACACCTTGCCCCCTCTCTTAGAACTGTCGGCTTGGCAGCCGCCTCGGTTCAATTCTACATCTGGCGCCTGGTCAGATGTTTCACTAAGGAGCACCCTTTGGGAGGAGCCGTCTGAGTTTGATATCATGGCAGTCTTTTTGGTTCTGGCCATCACGTTCTGCATAGACACAGATACAGTCGGACTTTGTATAAAGGGCAAAGATGGGTCCAGAAAAGGGCAGGCGGCACTCCTAGTCCTAGATTCAGCCGTCCCCGGTGACCGGCTGATCACTAACTTAGGTCGTGTCGTGTGCTTCCGTGGTGCCATTTCAAAAAATAAAAAGAAAATTAAGAGTAAGAGAACTGAGTTACCTGAACGAGTGACGGTTGATGAAGATCTGGAAATCCGGGTCAGTCGGCTTGTCAGAACAGGCGGTAGGCAGAAAATGTCCGAAATGTCAGAGCAAGTTCAGGGGTCCGAATGTTCTCGCAAAGTTCTCAAATGTGAAAATGACCGAAGTCAGCACTTCCTTATATAGGCAAAGTGAGAAGGCGAATGGTCGCTTCCAAATTCAAAATGTGGGCGGGAAAATCTCTCGGCCGTTTGCAAGGTGACACCTGTAGCAGGCCGTCGCCTCTCACCATGCGACACCTGTCACAGGCGACACGTGACCAGTCACGTGCCACCTGTGAGGGGCAAATGATTAGGGGATTTTTATCCTCCAATCACCTTCTGACAAGTGGACCAACCAGGTTCCGCCACGTGTCCTTCACGTAGGCCAATAGGAGCCTGCCACGTGTCAATCACAGATACGTCCTCTGCGGACCAATTGAGACACGCCACGTGTCCATCCATGCCAAATGGTAAAACCGGCCACCAAGGCCCAATCCTGTTTAGAGGCCCGGTCAGCCCTAGGTTTACCCTAAACCTAGAGAGTGGCACGCTTCTCAAGACTATAAATACTCTTCTTAATCCTCATTAAGAAGGGGCAGAGAAAAAGACAGAGAACTCTAATAACACACGGATTATACATTAAACACTCTCACCTAGAGAGACTAAACCACTTTAATTTCCGCACTCAATTTTCCTTAATCAGGTACTAACTTGACCGTTGGAGGCGGAGCTCTCAGGAGTCTCCGTTATTTTGCAGGTACAGGCGGCCGGTTCCAGTCTCGGTGTTGTAACTCTCCCGCAGGACATCAGAAAACCCCGAAACAATAATCATTTTGAAAAATATATGAGTTGTGATTTTTTGGCATTATAATGTTGGATGATTATTTTGTCCATAATGTATTATTTGTTACATGATTATTAGTTTATAGGCTAAAGTATAGTCCATGTTATATATGTGTGATATTACATGGTATGTTTAACTCTTTTATTGGTTCAATACTTGTGTTTGGACTTAGTTTTTAGAGATACCCCTTAATCGAATTAAGTATCAATTTTATTGGAGTTTTGGAGTAATATATATATATATATATATATATATATATATATATATATATGATTATTCATTGTGGAGGATTTTGTTATACCCTTGCTTTAAAAATAAATTTTATTAGCAAGTTGTTTCTTCCTAATGTTTACGTGTTTATATGTCATTAAATAATTTATGGGTTGATCCTTTTTAGGATGCATATACTTGTATGTATTATTATTACCATGAATTTTGGTTACAATGAGTATGATAGGTGTCAAGGTTTATTATTTTTGGTACATATATGTTGATATATATATGTCTTGCTTTGAGGAGACTTTGTTCATGCTCATAATGCTTACTTTGCATATTTCTTTTCAAAAATATGTGTTAATTCTATCAAGTTATTAAGTATGAGAAGTTTTTGAATGAGAATTATGTGGTTATTTTGTGAAGAGTCATATGTGTATTTTTCTCCATAGGAGAGTATCATTATGGTCGTTGTTTTTGTAACTCCTAGTTGTGCCATATATCTATAGTTATTGTTGGGGAATACATGACTACTTCTATTAATTTTACTCTTGAAATTATTTTGGTGACTATTTTTGATATTTTAGTGTGTTAACTAAGTTGTGTTAACCTTGTGATGATTTTTTAAAGTATGATAATGATTGAATTATTTTAAGTTCAATGGTTAGATTATTTTACTCCTTTAATTGTCTACCTTAAGAGAGAGCTTTCAAGAGTTATTAATTTTTATTGCATGTTTTGCTCTTTTTGTTCTTACTTGGTTTGATTTGGTTTAGTATTGACATTTGTTTGAAGAATCATTATCGATTTCTTTATGTGTGGGAAGTGATTCTTAAGAATTTTATTTCTTTTAATGCTATGTCTAGTAAATCTCCACACGATGCCAATATGATTCAAGTAAGGAACATGGATCCAAATGTGCTTCAAGAAGCTCAAAATACTTAGTGGATGCACAATCACTACAAGTGGTGGTCATTGGGTTATTCATCATTGATCGCTAAGGTAAATTATTAGGGACACCATGGAGGTATGTTCGTATATTCTTTCCTCCATAATCAACTATGTTTTGTTTTTAGACTTAACTTTGGAATTTGGGGGTTAAGATTCTATGAGTGTATAGAATTTTGTAGTAGGAATTTAGTTCTTATATGTCCCATGTGAAAAGAGTATAGTTTACCATGTCTAATTTTAAATACTTAGTTGAAGACTTCTATCGTCCAATGTGGGGGAAAAGTATAATATAAGAATAAGTGTTGGACTCAAAGTCTTGGTTTGTATGTGAATATAGTGTGAATATTGGATTATCTCCATGTACCACATTATCTGGCATCCTTTACTATAATAATTCGTTTTTAGCAACTCTATGCATTATGTCATATTTGAGTGACAAGTGATTGGCTATACATATTGGAATTATCATGTCTCTTGATTGCTATATTAACTCTTTTCTCATATATTTATTTTGTTTATTGAGTAAACAAGTTTACTATAAGAGGAATAAGAGGCATTACTATTAGATCTCTCTATTATTTGATGCAAAACATGAAAGTGACTAATTATGTTAAAAACTATTATTTGTTTGCCTTGGTTAGTTATTTTGATAACTCTATGTTTGAAGAGTGTTCCTTAACTTAATGAATTGATGACGTGAGTGCTTGTTTACCTTGGAAGAAACTATTGAGGATAAGTTAGATCTTTTCTAACATGCTTAGAGTTCTGTTATCTTTTTTTTTAATTATGGAGTGTGTTTCCTAATGTTTCTTCTAAAGTTTTTCAATGTCAATTTACTAAGTGTTGTTGGAAGTGTTCAAGGCTAAACTTGTGAGTAAATGTTACTTTGTTTTTCTTGTCTTAATGGAACAATGTAGGTCTTACTTAGATGACTTATTTATTTTGGATCCTTGTCCTTGATGATAAATTTTTCTCTAGTGATTGAAGTTTGTTAAGCCTTCTAAGTGGTGACTTAAATGAGTTAGTTGGGGAGTTCCACGTTGAAGATAAGAAATGTGAGTTGAAAGTTCAAATGTGAGTTGACTTGAGATTGTTACCTGTGAGGTGGTACAAGAGTTTGGTTAAGTACCTTGTGAGAATCTAACAATTGTGATTAAATTTGCTTCTCACTACTTGCTTCAAGGTAATATATTTTTGTTTTATTTCTACAATGTGAGTGTGGTGGTGTTGAGAATCACATGTGGAATTGTAGTTAATAACTTTCTCGAACTTCCTAATCTTTCCAATTTGTTAAGCTTTTTCCATGAATTTGAATATGACATGTGTTATATTATTTTGAGAATAATAATATTTATTATGAGTTTTTGGTTTTTTCCAAAGTGTCATACATGTTTCGTGATTAGGAAGTTTTTACAAAGATATGATATTTGTTTTTTATGTCATCATTTGAGTGGAATATGCTTTGTATTAGCATGAATTATGTGTACTTTAAAGAGGTTTTAAAGTATGTCTTGAGTGGAGTATGCTAATACGTTTAGCAATGTGATAAGCATTGCATTTTATTTTAACCATAGCATATATTTGTGAAATGATTGTAGTGCAATATTTTACAAATTTTATTAGTGGATAATTAACGTTGTTTAATTTTGCTTCATCTTTTACTAAGTATCTTTTTAGGTACAAAGGTTGTAAAATACACTAGTTTCCGGGAAAAGTTGTTCAAAAATTTCCGGAAGGCAAGTGTTGGATATCGGTGGTCGATGAAGTATGTTCACTAATGCGGCGGCTATGTTATTTTCACGGATTGGACTTGATCGAATAAGTGTTTGGAATTTCAAGTTTTGGATTGTCTTGTTACTTTATTCACTTAATGGTGAATGTGACACATTATTCTAAACCATTTGTGCAAATTAAGTTGATGTTGATAACATGCTAGTTTTCCTTATTGGAAAAGTATTTTAGCAAAAATAATTGTGCACTATGGTAAGGAAATTTGGGACATGTAACAATCTTTGATAATCTGTGGAAATGTCGAGGGGGATAGACCTTAAGCCCATGTCGAAAGATTAAAAGCATTATTTTCCTATCCCTATGGCATGTGTTGTAATGCTTGATTGAGGTTGAGCTCCTTTGAGTTCTCAATGGAACAATAAACCGTTTAGGTTGGTGCTATTTGAAACGCATTTGATTGATCCATCGCTTGAGGTTGAGTCCTTTAGCTCTTAATGAATCCAAATGTTTGAGTGGATGTACTAAAACTTTGGAATCACCGTTGTTTATGATTATTGTGAGGTTGAGCATTAAGCTCTTAATGAATCCATGGTCTTGTGGGGGTTAATGGCTACAATGTAGCATTTTTTGAGTTCTTCTGAACATATTTTAACCCCATTGACTAATTTTTTTTAGAAGTGCTTGTGATTCACCTATGTGGTTGTGAAGACTAGCCATCTTCTATGAAAATATCGGCCGATTTTCTAGAGTCTCCACTAGACCTAAGGTGAATATGCTTGGCTACAAAGAGCATATCTCTTCGCGGATTGTGTGTAAATTTTGGAGATGTATGTGTTGTGGGGGTCTTGAGTTAATTTTTGGAGTTTCAAGGTTAGTCCACTCCATGATCAAGAGTCTAAGGATTTCAAGGTACTATCCACCCTTAGACTTGTAGCTCATAAGCACTAAGATTTCAAATTATTTATGTAATATCTAAGTGTTATGTATTAAACTCCTCTTATGCCCAATATGTTGCTCATTCTCATCTTTTGTTGGCTTTTCTTCCTTTCCTTTAGTGGGGGATTGTTGGAATAAACAAAGGAAATTCAAAGTAGTCTGATCCGGGCGCCTGACCGGGCGAGCACCCCCCGACCGGGCGTGAGAGCAACCCAGATTTTGATTGGGTGCTCGCCCGACCGGGCAAGCTCTGCCAAACTGGGCGCGAGAAGACCTAAGGAAAAAGAGGAGTGTTCGCCCGACTAGGCGCGAGCTCGTCCATTGGATTCCAACGGATTCCTTGGAGTCTTCTTTTTGTTTGATTTTTTGTAACCTCCCATTTAAGAGGTTGTTTATGGTGATTAATTCACTATGTTTATTCTGATTTTGTTCCTCTGTTGATGATGATATTCCTCTATGATTTTCCATCTTCCTCCATCCATTAATATAAATTGAAGGATGATTTTTTCTGATTGGACACTTGAAAAATATCAAACACAAGTTAAACACTTTTGTTCTTTGGGCATAATTTTTCATCGACTCCATCTCTTACTCTAAAGTGCCTTAGTGTAAGAGTGGTGAGTAACCTTAGGGGACGATCCGGCGATTACAATTGTGCACCCCGGTTGTGCCGGAATTCGTTTACAAAGGCATTGATTGATCACGCCACACCAAATCTCTCTTTTGCTTTTGTTTTCCTTCCACTGTCATAAGATCATCTTTCCAATCTTATTGTTTACTTCTTATTGTAGCCTTGAAATACCTCTTTATTTTACAACAAGTTCTAATTTGGACCTTGTATTATGTTCACTCGTTTGACTTAAAAGAATTGAAATGTGATTTTCTTAATCAGCTTCTCTTGGTATTTGTTGGGAATTCTATTATTTTTAGGTGTTTTTCTTACTCTGGCTTTTTGAAATTACGAGCTGCTAATTTTCTCCCTGATCTTGCTTTTGCCTATTCTTATCTTTTGCTCTTACGTTGGTCTTGCTATGTCCTTCGTTTTTTACAATTTTTCCTCTATTTTTTCACTGGAATTTATGCTTCTTTGCCTTATGTTGCTAATGGAACTTATGACAATTATTGTGTATTTAAGGCTTTGGTTTTATTTTTTGCTACTACCCCAGATCATATTGTTCCTACATTACTCTTTGTAATGTGTTTTTTGTTTCTTTACTTATCGCACTCTTGGTTCTACTTTATATTTTTCTTTTTGCTATTAATTTTCCTTCAATTTGATTTCCTTCTCTTCTTATTCTCTTTTGTTTGTTTTAACAGTTGTTCCCCACTTTCGAAGTTAGCTTTCCTTTATTTATGTGGCTTGGATTCTTTCCTTTTACAGATATATGTTCCATATGGAACTTATGAAATTGGTCTTTCTAAGACCTGGTTTTTGGATAGGTCTTTTGTGCAAGGGTACAATATCCCCTACAACTCTGTATTATGTTGTTCTGTGTACCATTTCTATTTTAATGAAGATTGTTAGCTGGAATCTTCGGGGTGCAAAGCGGTCGGAGGCTATTAGCGAGATGATTTTTCTTAAAAAGAAGCGTAGCCCAGATATTTTTATTGCTATTGAAACCATGGTTTCTCCCTCTAATAGTCATAGATTAAGTAAAACTCTTGGCTATGAATATGTCCGCATTATCAACCCTCAAGGCCATTGTAGGGGGATGCGGATTTGTTGGAATACATCTAAGTTAGATGTAACTGTTACACATTTACAACATCGCATTGCATCTTTACTTATTCATGACCTAGCTCAAGATAACATTTTTATGCTTTTTGCTATCTATATATGCACCTGCTCAGTCATCCCAAAAAAGTATGTTTTGGTTCGAAATTTTTGATCTTATTTCTAATTCACCTCTTCCTTGGCGTCTTGTTGGAGATTTCAATGACCTCTTGTTACTTGATAATAAATAAGGGGGCAAATCCCCTACATCTGCTAGATGCTTTCGACTTCAACGTTTTCTCACTTTTCTCAAGCTACTGATTTGCCTGCGGTGGGTAATCCCTTTTCTTGGAAACGTACAACAAAATCACATGTTATATATGAACGTCTAGATCGTTCTTTTGTTAGTCCCCAATGGTCCTCTCTTTATGCGTCTGCTAATGTTTTATATGAACATTTCACTGTTTCTGTTCATGCTCCTAATGTTTTAGTTACTGATAATAATCTCACTCCTAAGTTATCTACATTTAGATTCCAAAATGCATGGACTATAGATATAGAAGCTCATAATATTATCTCCAAAAATTGAAATCTCCGTTTTAATGGTTCTCGCTTCTTTTGTATTTTACAAAAATTGAAACGTGCCAAAATTGATTTAAAACATTGGTATCATGCTAAATATGGTATTATTCAAACTAAGTTAAGTCTAAATCAGACTAAATTGTTATCGGTAGAATCGCAATTACTATTATACCCTGATAACCTTCATATCCGACAACATCTTATCTGTCTTATTCGTCAAAAAGAAAAACTACTTTTATTTGGCCAAATATTTTGGGGCAAAAATGCTAGAAAGTTGTGGTTAACTAAAGGTGATTGGAGCTCTCGTTTTTTTCATGAGTCAATGAAATTTCGTTCTAGTAAAAAGCAAATTTTTCGCCTTCAAAATTATGATAATCAATGGGTTGTTACCCCCTCTGAAATAACTAACCTATTTTATTCTGAATTTTTTAAACGGTTCAAATCCGATCATCCCCGAGAAAGGGTTATCTCTCTTCCTTGGATTGATCCTGTCACTTCCTCCGGTGATAATATGGAACTTACTAAAGCTTTTACGGATGATGAAATTAAGGCTTCTTTCTTCGATATGTCTCCCTATAAAGCCTCGGGTTCTGATGGCTATGGTCCAAAAAAATTTCAACATTATTGAGCAATTTTAGGTTCGGATATCTGTAAAGCAATAAAGGGCTTTTTCTATAATGGCATTCTCTTAAAAGAGGTTAATCATACTATTATTATGTTGATTCCCAAAATTGCCTACCCAACTAAGGCAAGTCATTATAGGCCTATTAGTCTTTGTACTACGATTTATAAAGCAATTTCAAAATTTTTGGTTAATCATCTAAAGCCTTTTCTTAAGAAAGTTATTGGCCCCCACCAAAATGTGTTTACTCCAGACCATGCTATACAAGATAATATTCTTCTTGTGCATGAAGTTCTTAACCTTTTTAATAAATCTAAAAGTAAGAAAGGTTGGTTAGCCCTTAAACTTGATATGGAAAAAGCTTATGATCGTATTGAATGGAATTTTTTATGGTCCACCCTCGCATCTTTTGGTTTTAGTCATACTTGGATTAGCTGGATTAAAGATTGTATTACTACTGTGTCTTACTCTCCACCAGTCAATTATACCACGACTAATCTAATTAAGCCCACAAGAGGTTAAAGGCAGGGTGATCCTCTTTCTCCTGCCCTGTTTGTTATTTATGGAGGTCTTGGCTAAAAAATTGCTCCTCCTTAGCCAAAGCAAATCTCTAGACATTGGAGTCAAAATTGCGCCATCATCCCCGATAATCCCTTGTCTTTTATTTGCAGATGATAGTCTATTATTCTGTAAAGCTACGATAACGGCTTGTAACACTCTCCGTCATACTTTAGCCGAGTTTTCTTCGCTCTCTGGCCAACTAATTAACTTCTATAAATCTTCTATTGTTTTTCTAAATATATTTCAAATAGTCATAAATCTAATTTGGCTAGTTTTTTTTTAATATGACTCCTAAGTCTTTTCTTGTCCGTTATTTAGGGGTTTTCTTTAATTCCTCACGTTTCAATAAAGATAACTTTCAATATCTTATCTCAAAAGCAGATCAAAAAATGAATTCCTGGTCTTCTAATTTAGTTTCTAAAGCTGGTAAGATTATGCTAATTTAGAGCCATCTAGAGGCTATTCCTTCTTATGGAATGACTACAGCTCGTCATCCTGTTTTTGTTATCTCTTCTTTGGATAAAATTAATCGAGATTTCTTTTGGAAACAGTCTCCTGCTAAAAAAGGTCTTCCAATGGTTGCTTGGGATACTATCTGTCAACCCAAGAGTCAAGGTGGCCTAGGTTTGCGTAAATCTGATGCTATTAATTCAGCTTTTCTAGCTAAATTAGACTGGATAATCATGACTGAACCTTCCAATTTATGGGTACAGTCAATTACGGAAAAATACCTTCGTCATTCTCACTTTTTGAGCTATCGTTCTCAACCTACAGATTCTTAGATTTGGAAAAAAATTCTTCAAATTCGTCCTCTACTGATTAGGGGCCTTCGATGGAAAATTGGAAATGGTTCTTCTATTCTTTTTTGGGTCGATATTTAGTGTGCTGATACTACTATTATTGCTCTTTTAAATTTTGACCCAGATCATATTCCTATTATTGATGTCACTGTTGATATGTTTATCTTAGAAAATAATACTTGGAATGTTCCCCTTCTATTTTCGGTCCTCCCTTATGACCTTGTCTAAATGATCGGGGGAATCCCCCTCCCTTCTGCCCTTGTTCCCGATGAACCCCGTTGGGATCTATCTAATGATGGTCAATTTACTATTAAATCAGCCACTTGGCTGATCCACAATTCTATCCCATGCTTTCCTAAATGGGAATTTCGGTGGATATGGAATTTAGATATTCCACCCAAAATTAAAATCTTTTTATGGCAAATCCTTCGGAACAGTCTCCCTACTAGACAAACTTTAGTTTCTAGAAATATTAATTTGTCTTCTTCTTGTGCTTTTTGTAATACGTATTCTGAGTCTCAACAACACTTATTTCTTCTCTGTCCTTTCTCATTAGATCTTTGGTCTTCTACTTTTGTTCGTACTTGGGTAGGTTTGATACCCTCCTCTCCTACGATCCCAGATCTTTTTCGATCTCTCAAGATATCTTCTCTCCGCTCACTCCCTAAGATTGCCATCCTTTTTTGGAGCATTTGAAAATGTCGTAATGCTATAATTTTTAAAAATACTTCAGCTAATATAACTAGTATTTATATTCTGCCTTTTCTCTATTTCAAGAATGGCAGGCTCGTTCTCTCTTGGATGATATCCACCTTCCAAGAAATTAGTCTATTCCTACTAATGTCAGTCTTCCCCTGCTATTATTGCTTGGTCCCCACCTCCTGTAGGCTATTGTAAACTCAATTTTGATGATTCCGCCCTTCACAATTCAGCATCTGCGGCTGGTGTTGTTCTTAGAGATCATTTAGGGGATCATATTGCTAGTCATACTTATAATTTAGGCTCTTGTCCAGCTTGCTGAAGCCATTGTCCTTCGTAATGGCCTCCTCCTAGCTATGGAGCATAATATCACTCATATTATTATTGAAGGTGATAATCTCATTGTTATTAATATTTTGTAGGGTCATTATAACTGCCTGTGGAAGCTCCAGCTGCTAATGGATGATATCAAGAACATTTTGAATTCTTTCTCGGAAATAGTCTCAGCATATCTATCGGGCAGCAGATTATGTTGCCTATCTTGGCTACTTCACTCCGGCGCACCAAGATATTGACCCATTTATGGATAGCAAATTTTCTTATTTCTTGTTTTTAGATAGATTAGGGCACGGTCTTGCGAGAAGACGTTCCTAATCTACCCCTATATCTTACTTTAAAAAAAATTATAATAAAAATAAAAAATAAAAAAATAAAAAATAAAACAATTATTGCTCCACAATTACAATTTCTGTTTATCTCCATAGACCATTAAATTCAAAGGGACCATGAAAAGGGCAAAATAGTAATCTCACTTAAAAAAAAGCAAAAATTACCAAAAATAGTAAGAATTCCACCTGCAAAGCACTCTACCTCAGGTCCTTAACCTCTACGTCACCTTGCATGCATTTAGGAAAAAGAATCCCATTCCCCCATCCCTATTTTCCTTCATTCAACGACGTCGTTTTCTTTTAGGGTTGAACATTTTTATACTACCTTCTCTTTCATTTCATTCATCTCCTTGAAATTTGAGCTCTTTTTTTTTTCTTTTAACTTCAGCTTTCTCTTAAACTCTCACTTCTTGTTCAATAATCAGTCTTTTTTTAATTTTCATTTCCCAAGGTTTGTTTTTTTTAATTTAATTTAATTTTTTTATTATTATTATTATCAATTAAAAAAAAGAAGGTGGTTTTCTAGTTTTGTAGATCTGTTTGGAAATTATTATGTATATAAATAATATATGTAAAAATATCCATTTTCTTGATAATTTCAATTTTGATTACTTCTACTAAAAATAGTAGCTAAAATGTCTATTATTAGATCTACTCTTATTGTGTATATTTGAGTTATGTCAGTATTTTATAGTCATGTGTAAGTGTAAGTGTGTAACTACTATTAATATATGCATGAGATCGATCTTATTTTACACACAATATATATACTCATGAGCTCATTTATACACAAATTATTTATTTTCAGTTTTTTTGGGGGTTTTTAAATTTTATCAATTATGATATAGATCTAGTGGTTTTTATTCTAGCTAACCCATATTCTTTAAAAATCATGTTATAATTTCGTTGATTTGGATCGATTTTGTATTAGAAAAAAAATGAGTTTTGTACACTATTTTTATAATGAAATTCAGATATTGATAAAAATGAGTGTTTTTAACTACAAATATGTGAGATCTAAACTCAATTGTAAGAGTTTGTTTGTACGAAGGTGTTTTTTTTTTAAATACAACAAAATTAAAAGGTGATAGATTTTATTAAAACTAAGAAACGATCGAGTTTCTACTACCCTTAGACCTTAGTTATGCTGAAAATATTTTTATTTTAACAATTTTATACATTTAAAATTAGTACAATCACGACTTTCCTAGGATTTGAACTACGTCAACTCCAATTAAGATTATTTGTTTGTGAATAACGTTACCAAATTACTAGATATAAACATGGAAAATATAATGTTGAATTACTATTATTATAAGTGCAGGAGAAAGAAGAAAAATCAGAAATGGGGAGAGGGAAGATAGAGATAAAGAGGATAGAGAACACGACGAATCGTCAGGTGACATTTTGCAAGAGAAGGAATGGATTGTTGAAGAAAGCTTATGAGTTATCTGTCCTCTGTGATGCTGAAATTGCCCTCATCGTCTTCTCTAGCCGCGGCCGAGTTTATGAGTTCTCTAACAACAAGTATAGTACATACATACAATCACTCATTTTCTTGCATTTTTTACTTCGTTTTACAACTTCTGTTTTGTTGTGTTTGAGAATTATTACAAAAGGTGGGGTTATTGGGTTGATTTTAAGTCTTTAGTACTTAGGGTTTAACATGAATTTGTTTATTTATAAAGTTCGTAGATAGAAATTGAAAAAAAATTCTTCCCTTAGTTGAATGTAATAAAGTTCAAAATATGGTTATAATTTCGTTTTTAGTTGGTAAACAAAATATAAAGTGGATATTACGGAGTTTTTTTTTTTTTTTTTTTTTTTTTTTTTTTTTTTGGAGGGTCGTATTAATCTTTGAAGCCAAGGAAATGCCTTTATAACTAATAAATATATTATTTCTTATATTGTCATTCATTTCAAAACTTGTTTAAGCTTTTTAATTGTACAAAAATTTATCATTGTTAGTGTTGGATTTGTTAGTTATCGATAAATCGATTAAGGATCTTAATATATATGAATAGCCTGTAACAATGTTAACAACTTTAGCAATATACTCCTTCTGTTTTTTAAGTGTTATTACAATTTGACTTTTTTCACTATTTACATAATCACTTTATCTAGTCCTAAGTGTTGATATATCATTGTATTCTAATAAGCTTAAAATTAACAAAGGTTTGATATTCGAATTTATTTCTAATAATCTATGGTTTAACTCATCCACTTCGTGAATCGATAGTTGGTCACTTGGGTTATTACTTTTTTTTTTTTTTTTTTTGACGGGACTTGGGTTATTACTTGATTAGCTTCTACTTCTATATGTCATTCTAGTTCATAGTTAAATGCTTTGTTTTGTGGAAAATGTTTGTAAAGGATCTAAACTTCATAAATTAGAAGGAATGAAGCTGAATTGTTTGTAAAGATATGTGGGAATATTTAGTAAGGTTGTCCACTAATTCATCGATCTGAATTCTAGGAGCAAGCTTGACCTTAACTGAGACATTAGATATGTTTACTTAAGCTTTAGGACAATTAATTAATTGATCTCCTAAGTAATTAATTAATATATAATTAAGTCGAAATGATTTTATACTTTTTAAAATTTTTTATAGGCTACACTTTTTTAATAACCCATGTATATATATCAAGAAATTATTTAAATTTACTTCTTGTGTGTTAGAATTATCGCGATACTTGTTTGGACACATGATTTCAAAAGGCCTAGGGTAATGTAAAAGTTAATGTAGTATTAAAATTTAATTATATATTCGTAAAGTTGATCTAATTTAGGAAGTGGGTGGGGATGGGCATCATAGCACAAAAGATACTAATCGTCAAAGTTGTAATTCGGTTATGATGGTTGAATTCATTAAAGCCGATCGGGGTATGAGTTATGACTGCAAGTGTAATGCCAATAACTATGATCAAAAGTTAGAAAGTTTGAACAAATTCATATTGTACTATAGTAAACAAAACTACGGAGCCTTATAACATGACAATTCAAGTAAAAAGAAATGAATAAAAGTGACCATGCATAAGTGAAGTGAAGTGACAACCAAATTTCACCAAAATAGAATTGACCATATAATATACATTCTTCGTACCAAGTATTTATTTGATGCAATGATTTTGGGTTTAATATTTTAACCTTCTATTTATGTGCTAAGTAGAACAACTAGCTTATATTAGCTAACTATTCTTCCTGTTCTTTGGGTTTGGTAGACATGCATGCCATATATACTTTGCTTCTTTCAGTGGAGCTACAATATTACGAGTATTACTTCTTTGTTGCTTTGTTTAAAGGTTTTTTTCTTGGATATTTTCCTTTCTTTTTTTAGCTTAACAAATCATAATTATTTCTTGTGTTATTATTATTATTGCTCCTCACTCTTTGCTTGTTTTTTGTTTGTTGTTTTTTCATTCACTAACTCCTTGTCTTTATAGAGGTGATAAATAAATAAAAATTACAAAGTACCATAATCTATATTTTGAAATTATCCAATTACTTTTTTTATATACTCCATTTTTTTAATTAAATATTACTTTATGGGGGTTATAATTAATTTGATTAAGAAACTAATTAAGGAGACTCTACTGTTTATTTAAAACTTCTAGAAAAATATATCCTCTTAATTATTAATTTTTACAAATGAGAAATTTCTTCTTGATTGGAAAATTGGTTTTCAAAGAATATGGAAGAAAAGTTCCATGAAGGACTTTGTTATCCTATATTCCTATCTATAAGCCTTGTTCTTTTAGGCTTATATTTAGTTCAGTTCAGCTTATCTTAGTTCATTTTCTACTTTAATTCAGCTTAAAAAACGGGACTTAAGTTTTATACGGCTCATCTCTAATAAACAACCTAGATCATTTTTGTTATATAACTATCATAGTTAAAAGATAAAAAATTGATATTTTAAAAATGCATATTAACCTAAATATAACAATTAAGACTCTACATCCCTATATATACATTTGATGTCTAAGCAATTAAATGTCGTCGAATTTTACCTACATTGGCTTCTTAATAGTAAGTGAGTAGGAAAGAACATGCATGAGTATGACATAATTTTGGTGCATATATGGCATAATAATGAATAATTGATATAAAAATGCATGTGTTGAGACTTGAGATGTTCATATGGAATTTGGGAGAAATGTAGTTGAGACTTGAGATGTTCATATGAAATATAAAACCCTTTATCTAATTTCTTTCCTCTAACTGTTTCATGTCATTCTGAAATCGTGATTAGCATAAGGTCGACAATAGAGAAATACAAGAAGGCAAATTCAGATGGCACAAACACTGTTACAGAGATTAATGCTCAAGTAAGTTTAATTACCTTTGTTTTTCAGATTTTTCCACCTGTTCTGAGTCATCATTGTTGGCAAAAAATTTGATTATTTTCGTACTACGTCTTTGCGATACATGATTGTTCAGTTTGAACTAATACACAAGAATGTGAAAAAATTGAACAAGGTAACTTTGTTAGATGTCTTGCAAAAATAATTATTGTATTTTTAAAAAATGAACTAATACATTTTGTAAAAAAAATTACATTTTGTTACTGAAATTGCAAATTTTTAGTGCTTTGTATTACACTATAATTAATGATCACATACTTGGTAAACTTGAGGCAGCAAGATACAAGCTAAGTAATCTAAGAAGAATTTATCAAATGAAAAAAATGTGATCTAAGAAGGGAAAAAAAAAAAGTCATTATTTTAGGGTGCTTTCCTTATACATGTATTGAACTTATTAAACCAGATTAGTCCTAATTTGTTTTCACCTTATGTTTACATTTGGTTGGACCTGTTTAGTCCTTAGCCTCGAAATTTAATTTTATAGGTGAAGATAGCGTACCCTTAGTTTGATCTAATTCAAACTTACAAATTCAAAAACAATTGCTTATGATGGTTTATATCTAAGGATTTAACTGCCAATTAAGACAATTAAAGAGGTGTAATAGGAACAATGGCTCCGCTAATATAACCTTAAACTCAGTTTTATAAGAAACAATGCAAGATATAGGAAAATAGCCAATGTTTTAAAAGCTAAGGATTCCAATATTCTACCCTATCTCATAGTTATTGCCTACTTATACTACTTTGAGACACTACTCTTGCCTTATTTTGATTAGCAGTTGGATGAATAATTAGTTGCATGTAGTTTAGGGTATGTAGAATCTCACTTGAGTTCATATTTGGTTAGAATTTTTTTAGCTATGGCAATCCACGAGTACGCCTTTTCAAGATTTAATATATGTATGTACCACAGATATTAAACACGTACAAAAAGAAACTTGAGACATTTATATAATCGCTCCGTGCCATATTACTTGTTACATACACTCACCTTTGTACATAATTTAGGTGATAAGTGCTTATAATTAAGGATGTTTGTACTACTCAACACAATCTATACTTTGTGCATTAAATATTTTTTTTTTTTAATGATTAATTATAGTAATTGAGAATGTTGGAAACAACTCAAACTGTTGAAATGTGTTAATTCTTTTTTGTTGTATGAAGTATTACCAACACGAATCCGCAAAGTTAAGGAACCAAATACAGATGATGCAAAACTCTAACAGGTATGATACATCATATTATTTGCCTATGGTACGTTGGTAGATCAGTCTTTTCGTAGGCAACTTATGTCTTAAGCTCGTCTAGCATGATCGATATGGTTAGTTTAGGGAATGATCGAAAACTCCCGGTAATGACAAGCAAGAACAAAAATGTGTAACAAACTTTAAAGTTGGAAGTGTTTTGACATGAACAAAGAATTGAAAGAATTTCAATGCCACAAAATTAGAGGAAAATTTGTAGTGAACTTTTTCTGTATGTAAATGAAAAGGATCGAGTTTAATTTCTTCACTTTGTCGAATTTAAAATTAGAGGTTATTCAATTTAGATCCCTTTCAAGAATTTGATCTTTAGAGAGTAAGGCATATATATATAGGACAGCAAATTAAAGAATACTGAACAGTTATTTACATCATCATCTTTCAACCCAAATCTTAAGAGCACAGTTAAACAAGAGCGTGTGTTATAACTTTACTCAAAACTAATAAATGTTTAGTCTCGTTAAAAAACTTTTAAAATAAACATGACCTCTTTCCGGAATTAATAATCAAGAATCACATTATGTTATAAATTATATGGTTGATTCACTACAAAAATCACTATTGTACAGAAATCTGATGGGTGAATGCTTGAGTTCCTTGACTGTTAAGGAGTTGAAGCAAGTTGAGAATCGACTTGAAAGAGGCATCTCAAGAATTAGATCGAAAAAGGTGAAACATTGCATCATGAATTGGATTGAACATTGCATTTATTACAAGTTTTGTTAACATTGTTTGCATTACTTTTCTAATACAGCATGAAGCACTACTTGCTGAAATCGAATTCCGTCAGAAAAGGGTAATGCATGAGGTTGATCTGTGCTATCGATGTATAGAAAATGATGAACATAATCATATGCAACAATAAAATGATTTTCAAGTTAACATTGATAATGTATCTCTATCTACTCCAAAATTACATTATAAGCTATAGTACTATTCAATACGCGCTTAGTAATACATATTTTCCCTACTTATAAACCTGATTCAATTATATAATCATGTAGGAGGCAGAGCTTGAGAATGAAAACTCGATTCTCCGAGCTAAGGTATGTAAAATGGCATGAGACTGATTCTATCTTTTCATTTGTATATTAATTCTATATTCTATGAATCAATGAATCCTTTTACGAATGTAATTGATACTAATACTAAGATGATTCAGAATATGATTTTTATGAGTATAATCTTAATTCGATTCTTACATTTATATACGTTTGAATTTCAGATAGCTGAAGTTGAGAGACTCCAACAGCTAAACATGATGCCAAGTGAGACTTTGGATTTTGTTAATCCTTTCGTGCCACGAGATCACTTACTTGCAGAAAACATGCTACAGAATTGCTCTGAATTTGCTAATGCTAATTCTGAGAAGAAGCTATTTCACCTAAGGTAAATATCTTCTCATAAGTCCTAGCTTGTTAAAGTTTTGTTAAGAGTAATTATATACGTTAATGGTAAGTTTAAAATGTCGATAATACTGAAAGTCTGAAACGTCATAAAAAAATTGTGTGTCTAATGACTAGTTGTATTACCTCATACGAGTTAGAACTCATAACATGATACATTAAATTGCTTACCATGTCAAAATAACGCAAAATTTCAGATTTGAGACAGTAGAAAATTCTGATGCAGGTAAATCAAAAAACGCAGGCAGCTCAGAACAAGTTCAGACGAAAAATGGAACTTGAAGCTTCTGGCTAGAAGTTCAACGTGTTTGTTGTAGCAACAAGCATTGCTCTATCTTTAT
Source organism: Chenopodium quinoa (assembly GCF_001683475.1). NCBI lineage: Eukaryota > Viridiplantae > Streptophyta > Magnoliopsida > Caryophyllales > Amaranthaceae > Chenopodium > Chenopodium quinoa. The sequence continues at coordinate 1,954,804 of NW_018744367.1, forward strand.
TTCTTACTTGGTTTTAAAATAAGAGTTAAGAGATAACTTTATCGTTTAAATTAGCAAACGCGATTGATAATTACTGTACCTGTTTATTTTAAGGTCCTGACAATTGTTACCTCTTGTTTTCTAGAATAATAGCCAGGTTACATGTACAATGATAAGCCAATAGCATAAAGCTGATATTACAATCTTTACACACTCAATTTAGCTGTTCATAACTTTCTGCACTCCTTGGTGCCGTAAATACCAAAACATAACATTAACTACAAAACCACTGAAATATGTAATAAATTAGACACTTCAATATGTATTTGTGGTAAGGTAATTGAACTCACTATATTGCTGTCATTAGATCACAAGATTCAGCAAAATCATTTAAAGCAGAAACTTAAACAGAATATTTAAATAAAGAGTCAATTAATAATAATAATAAAAAATAAAAAAAAAAAGAAAAATTCTAAAGCAAAATCCTATGCGGATTGTAGCAGCAAGGTCAGCAACTATGGAGCGAGAATGAACCAGTAGACCAACAAACTACATGACTACCTAGCATTAAGAACGCTATTGAATCACTTGAAGCATTTGGCGTCAAGAAGAGCTTCTCCCTCAAAAGGCTCGTAATCTTCAATCATTTGACTAACACGTTCCTTCTGAGCCTCATCACTGATGTCCACCTTTGTCCACTCGTAGAGTTCCATGTCGTAGCACTCATCAAGCACAAATTGAGGGATCTCTGGTCCACGGAAGAGCCACAAACCCCTGATCTTGTATGGGGGCTCTGATCCAATCAACAGCATCTTTCCAAATGCATACTTGCGAGCAAGATCCATTCTTTGCAAGAACCCACTAACCTTGTTCATGGTCACAAAACAGACAGTGTTCTCATCATTATACTTGTAGTCACAGAACCACAGAGAGTAGCCTTCTGGGTCATACATATCCCAGAATCCTGCATAAACAAGGAGACAAGTATGAGAGTTATCGTGCATAACACCATTACACACTAACAAAAGTGATTGAAGCAAAATGTGTTCAACAATGTTTCCCAAATACAGTACACAATAATCCACATTACAAATTTCAAAGGATAATCTGAATACAATTCAGTGTATAGCAAAAAACATTACAAGCCAAGACAACAAACTACCGTAAAACTCCCAACATTGGTTACAAGTCAACAAACAAGGCCAGCCATTCAGACTTCGATTATAATTTTCAAGAAATCCGTCCTTGACCCAGGAAACAGCAATAAGAGGGAAGGGTGCAAAACAGCAAATTAAGGCTCGAATCAGTTTCTCATGATAACTTAGGCAGCTGTTTCAAAAAAAAAAAAAAAAAAAAAAAAACACTGAGGCAGCCATTCAGTGATTCAGGGGGTGAAGGCAGAGGCAAGTTCATAACAATAGACTAGAATGCCTAAAAAAACTGACAGCTTAAAACGAGAAGCTGTGAAGCAGGAACAAGGTATAGATTCTATAGAATGAACGACAGAATAAAGCAAAGGGAAAAAGGGATCATCTGACACAAGTTCTTTAGTATTATGGCTACCACCTTGTCCATTCAAAGCTAAGATGAGGTAATTATAAACAATACCTTTAATTGCAACTTCACGGAAATTGGATTTAGTGTTGGAGTACAGCCTCTTCCACTCATCCAATACCATCTTACTAGGGGATAGAAGATCAAGTGGATTCTTTGCCTTTGGCTTGGGTGCCTCTTCCTCCTCTGCTGGTGCCTCTACCTTCTTGGGTGCCTCTTTCTTTGGCTCCTCCTTAGTTTTGGGCTTAGCAGGCTGCGCATGAGCTGGCTTCTTTGCTACAGGTGGAACAGACTCTGCTTGTTTTACTTCACCCAACACTTTCTTGAAGTTTGGCTGATTAACCATGGTCCAGACATATCTTTCGACGTGAGGGAATTCTGAAGTAAAGCTCTTGGTCATGATTCGGCTGAACCCATTAAACAAGTTGCAGGTCATGATAATATCAGCCAATGTAACACTGTCTCCAACCAGAAAAGTATTGGAAGCAAGATGTTTGCTCAATGCTTCCAGGGCCCTCTTCAGTGCAGCAATGGCAAATTCCTCAGCCTTCAAGATATTAGAAGAGTGACATGAGCTACTGTGCCTTAAGCAATAATATATAGATCTCACAGATAATATACAATTATGTCAACTGACCGGAGGGAGATATACAGAGAAACCAAGTCTAGGATACAGCCAACGAGAAATGTGGGCATCGATCTCAAAAGATGCAAAGTCAATCCACTGCTCAATGTGGGCCTAACAAACACAAGATATAGAAAATCAAATTACCATACAAGGAATTTAGTGAATCATGCTAAGAAACACCACAGCTGCATTTAGAAAAAAATATAAACCAAGCATTCATGATTCCTCTTGCTGAAGTTCAATCTTACATTTTCAATAAGCGAAGAGCCAAAAAGAGGATTATCAGCCTTCAACTTTGTAACTGCAAAATATACGATTTAATTAATAAAGAAGTAAAGCTAGATGAGAAAGATCTTATCAGGAGAGGCAGCATAAACTCACCATATCTAGCTATGGCATTACTCTCAAATACAGGTCCATCAGGAGTTTCCAGAACTGGCACCTGAAAACAGGCATTTCTCATGTCAACAATTATACTTCAAAAGAAAATAATACCCTCAAAGATGGATAGGCTACCTTGCCGATGGGGTTCCATTTAAGAAACTCTGACGATTTGTTGGTAACACTCATCTCAAAATCTTTGTTGACATCGACTTTTACACCACTGTATTCTGCAGCAATAAGAGCCTTGAAAGAATTCTTATTTGGGAGAAATGTATGCAAGACCTGAGGAGAAGAAGAAAAAACTTCAGACTGAAATAAATAATCTAACATGTACAACCAAATGCCAATGCATTGAACCAATCAGATGGTATAAATCATACGCGACAAATGGAAAATATGAAATCGCTGATATTAATGATAAGGAACACAAATATTGACAAACTTATTACTAGTATCACCTAGATAGACAAAAATTGCAAATCAAGTGGGTCAACAAAAATACCCTCTCAGCATGGCATTATCGTACTAAAATCAACTATTGTCAGTATCGTAATTTAATAAGACTTGTTGATGTCATTACGAAAACATTATGTTATGCTAAATGGGTATGATTTTTTTTACTTATTTACATAATTTTCACTTGATTTGCAATCCATGTTTATCACGGCGATACACTCGTATTTCCACACTTATCAGTGCTTAGTAGAGATCAGCATTTAAGCAACTGGACGAAAATAACACCCCATGAAAGTTGCAAAAGATGATATAGAAATCTCAGTGAAACTTATAGCAAATCGATAGAAAAATGCAATCAATATTAGCAAAAACAAGCAAATTTAAAGATTATACTCCTTAAAATGGGTGCAATCAACAAAATCAAGCAATTCCAAGTTCGAAAGGGACAGAAAAATCACAAAAATTTAACAGGACCCTCAAATCATTCGAATGTAAACAAACTTAGACATCGTTTTCATCGAATTTCCAATTCATTCAAATCATCAACATCAGTATTAGTATATAGTCAGTAACATCAAATCAACAATCCGAAACAAAATTCAAGATGATTTGCAACTAAACTACATAGAGTAATAAATAAATTAAAAAAAAAATAAAAAAATCAACATTTACAGATTCAAAGTGAAATCCAAAAGCAGCCAATAAACAATACTAACAAGATCATGATCAAGCGAAATTAATTGATTTCGGCGATTAAATTCATCATTTTGGACAATCAATAGCGGAAAAAGAGAAAAATCTTACCAGAGCCATGACGTTGGACTGCGATTGCAATACCGATGGAAAAGAAGTTCTAAAACAGAGAAAAAAACAGAGTGAATACTTTGTAAAAACTTCTTTTTGTGTTTTATACTTCGTATTTAAAATCTAATATCATATCATATATATCACTAATAAATCTAAAAGGAAAATTTAACGAGAATAATCCAACCGCTCCGTTCTCCCATATTAATCCAACCTTTCGATTATTCCGCATTAATCCAACCTTTGCCCCCCTTCTTCTTCCCAAAATGAACCCAAATGACCAGTTACCTAAACAACCGGTCATCCCTTTCCCTCTCCTTCCTCTTACCATTTGCCATCATCTTCCTCCATTACCACCACCCAAAGCTCCACCTCTGTTCACCACCCTTGACCACCTTACACCAAAAACAACCACCACTACACCTTTGGCCACCACTAGCACCAAAAAAGCCACTACCTTCCACCAAAACAGCCAACCCCCCTCCACCCCAAAACAAGCTCTCACCCACGAAATCCTCCTTACCCATTTCAATGCTAGCCACCCACTTAAACCACCCCATCTCCACCACCATTACAATACTCCGGCGCACCCTCACCCCGTCCCCACCACCAGAACCGCCCCTTCCATTTTCGACCACCACTGCCCACCCCACCCTACCCCCACAGCCCGAAACTACCACACAACCCCACCACCAGCAGCCACCACCACTACCCCAAGACCCTAATTCCGTCAGCCACCCTATAACCCACCCAAGCACCCCGAAACCCACCCCTTGTCCTTCCCAGACCCCAATTCCCTTCCCTAGCCCCCGATAATCGCCCCCTCCCCTTTCCACGCTCCTTAAACCACCACCACCCCGATACCCTAATTCCGGCAGCCGCCCTGAAACCCACCCTTTTCCCTTACCCCTATTACCTTTCCCAGCCTCCCACCTCCACCGCATCCAACTTCGTGAGGTGGTGTTAATATGGTGGTATTGTGGCGGCAATAAGTGACCGAAATTGCTTGTTGTGAGGGCTGATTGGTGGCAGGGGCTGATTTGGTGTTGGTGTTTTTGGGCTGAAGCGGTGGTGGCTGTTGGTGTTTGTGTCGTGAGTTGAGGGAGGTGAAGTGGTAATGGAGGAAGGCAGAGAAAGGAGAGAGAAAGAAGAATGGTTGTGATAGGGGAAGAGAGAGAAAGAAGAAACACTAGGGGTGGTTTCCTTTTTTTTTTTTAATTTTTTTAAAAAAAATTTTTACAACCCAAATTTAAAAAAAAAAAAGTAAATTAAAAAAAAAACAAAAAACCAATTATGAAGTGCCACGTCATCATAAAAACCGGTTGAAACCGGTTGCTGACCTACAAGGGTTGCTGGGAGAAAATGGGGGGCAAAGGTTGGATTAATGCGGAATAATCGAAAGGTTGGTTTAATATGGGAGAACGGAGCAAAGGTTGGATTATTCCCGTTAAATTTTCCTAAATAAAACTGGTCTCGCAGCCGGGACACAAGACTACAACACTTGGCATTTCAGTTTTTTGCCAAGTGTCGCGTCACGTAGGCGACAAATAGATGTAACTAGGTTAGATCCCGTGTCATGCACGGTACGTTATTTTAATTACTTTTGACAAATTAATTTATTTATAGCATAAAATATAAAAAAAATTTAATATCTTGAACAAAATTGAAGTAACATGGAATATTTGATCAAGATCATATTCTTAAAAAATATTCCATCAAAAATAAATCTTCTAGAAAAATATTATATATTTTCTTATTATTCCTTAATTAATTGAGTATCAACATAAAAATGGTAAATATTATTGCTCATTTATATAGTTGACAAAAAAACAAACTTTTTTTTTTAAATAACTTCCTTAAATAATATTTAGTAATTAATTATTAAAAAAAATATACTAAGAATACACCAGAAATTGACATGTGTCATTGCTGGTGTGTCTTTTAGTATATAGTTATTGATTGTGACACGTATGATGCTAAGTAAGTGAATTTTAGATAGATTTTTTAAGATAAAAATGTTGTATAGAGTTTTTTTATCGATATACTTCTAATGTTTCAAATACACAAAATTAATTATAACTTTTAATAAATATTCTATAACACAATTCTAATTCCATCATAAAATTCGCTTTACAAAATTCTTTAAAATAAGATCCATTTATAGTATATTTAATTTATTTAAAAAATAAAAAAAAAAATCAGAAAAAATACTTTTAGTTTGGTAAAAATACTTTCAGTTCAGTAAAATTAATGTAAGGTCAATAAAAATAATTTCAAGTCAATAATAACATAGATATCTATTTACAAGCAAAACTACATAAAGTACACTATTATAAATAAGCAATATGATATCGTATGTCTAAATATCTTGGATTATCAAAAGGAATAATATGATCATATATAACATTCAAGTCAAAAGGTTTATCCTAAAATTTTATCAACCATCTGTGCATCGCCCAGACACAAAAATTAAATAGTAGCGCACTAATAAATAACCTCCTACATTGAAATATGTATATTAGGCGACGTTAAACAAATACTATATCATAATTTTGATGAAAATCTAAAATTTTAAAATTACAAATATTTTTGTATAAGGTGCATAATTCTTATTTATATTCATGTCTAATAGCCATTGTTTTTAATGTACAAATTATAAAAATAGGTTTTATATAAACCGTGCATCGCATGGGTTCTAACCTAGTTTTATTCAAATCAAATTATCTCATGCATTTACTAGAAATACACCAGCGGATAAAAATCTTAATAAGATATTTTTACAAGAACTTTTTATATTTACCATAAATACCCATTACCCAATAAATCTTTTTGGAAGATGCAAGTTTTCATCTTAGGGTCCGTTTGGTAGGGTGTAAAACATTTTCAATGTAAAATGGTTTTCCATGAAAATCATTTTACAATGGAAAACTCATTTTCAAAAAAGTTTTCCGTTGTTTGGTTGAATGGAAAATGATTTTCCATTTTAAGCATTTTCCATTGTTTGGTTGAACTGAAAATTCAATTGTGAGGGAAAATGTTTTCCCTCCACTTGTGATGAAAAATGTTTTCCCTCCACTTGTGATGGAAAATGTTTTCCTTCTAAATTGGAGGGAAAATGTTTTCAATAGGGTGGAAAATGATTTTCCACCCCAAGTTTTACATTTTAATGTTTTACACCAAACCAAACAATGTAAAATGGGAAAACACTTTTCAGTGAAAATGTTTTACGCCCTACCAAACGGAGCCAAGATTCCCTTCAACCGAAATGAATCTTTCTCTATTCATCTCAACGCCTTGAATTTGACAAAACTTGTCATTTTGGAAATTTAAGTTATCAAAAAAAAAAAATGTCCAAAACTAGGTATTATTGTGACACATATGATACTAAGTAAGCGAAATTTGGAAAAAAATTTAAAGATAAAAATGTTGTATAGAGTTTTATTATCGATATACTTCTAATATTTCATATATACAAATTAATCATAACTTTAAATAAATATCTTATAATTCGGTACTATTTCCATCATAAAATTCGTTTTAAAAAGTTCTTTAAAATAAGATTCATTTATAATATATTTAATTTATTTTCAAATCAGTGAAAATAAGTTTTAATCATGAAAAATAATTTTGGTTTTGGTAAAAATACTTTTAGTTCAGTAAAAATAATTTCAGTTCAGTATCTCTAAATATCCTACATTATCAAAAGGATGTGATCGTATTTAACATTCAATTCAAAAAGTTTATCCTAAACTTTTATCAACCATCCGGGCATCGCCCGGATATAAAGCTAAACTTTTTAGCCAGTCCACGAGACAGCGACACTTGGCATTCCAGTTTTTCGCCAAGTGTTGCGCCACATTGGAGATAAATAAGTATTATTGTGACACATATAATGCTAAGTAAATAATTTTTGGATAGATTTTTTAAGATAAAATTGTTGTATAGAGTTTTATTATTGATAGAGTTCTAATATTTCATATATGCAAAATTAATCATAACTTTTAATAAATATTCTATAACTCAATTCTATTTCCATCATCAAATTCGTTTTAAAAAATTCTTTAAAATAAGATCCATTTATAATATATTTAATCACAACCTTTAATACGTAGTTGGCCAAACCGTGTCATAAACTATTACAAGAGTTACTTCGATAGGGCTATATGGGTTACTTAGTTAGTGTTATAGTGGTTACTCAATCAGTGTTATAGATAGGGGTTACTTAGTCAGTGTTAGAGTTTACTCAGTTAGTATTACAGGGGTTACTCGGTCAATTTTATAGAGGTTATTTTGTCCGGCCAAATGATGTGGTTAGCCGCATACAAAATACATTGTTATTTAATTTATTTAAAAAATAATAGAGAATCGGTAAAAATAAGTTTTTATCAGTAATTGGTAAATATACTTTCAGTTCAGTAAAAATAATTTAAGTTCAATATAAAATAATTTCAAGTCAATAATAACATAGATATGTATTTACAAACAAAACTACAAAAACTACAAAATTTTATCAACGATCTGCGCATCGCCTGGGCACAAAATTATAACTAATATATAAAGCTAAACTTTTAGCCAGGTCACGAGACAACGGCACTCGGCGTTTCAACTTTTTGCCAAGTGTCGCGCCACGTAGGCGACATATCAGATTACTTTGACACGTTTGATGATAATTAAGCGACGAATCTGATAGATTTGTTTAGGATAAAAAAGTTATTATTAGAGTTTTATTTTCGATAAGTAATAATGAAAATATATCAAATCAAATACTAATTGCTATCATAGTACCATCAGAATTAAAATTTCAAATAGACAATCGTCTATATTAAAAACAAAAAATCAAACAAACAAATCGTGCAATTATATAAAGATATGTTTTGCGTGCACCATTTGATTCCTTCAAATCAATTGATCCTAATGGGCTCATGTTTGTTAATGGCCTTTTAAAAGTCCACAAAACAAAAGAAACCTATTGCATAAAACAGAAAGCTTTGAAAATCATCTTATAAATACTAACTTCTTGCGTAGAGACTATCCTTGACCAATTTTTTTTATTTTCGTAATTATTTGTTTCGAGCTGAGTAAATTGAGAGCTAGCCTCCTTTTTTACCTGTTGTCAAAAAAAAAAAAAAAAAAAATCCTTGCATGTTTAATCAACAAGGAATTATATTATCGCTAACAATAAAATCTTCCATATATATATTTTTTGGGATTATTTGATATACGCGTGTAGTCTGTATAATAGAATGCTTGCATCATTACAGGAGATGTTGATGTATGTCAATTTTTTTCCCTCTATAATTTATATATAATTAACATGTTTTTTGTTTCCTAATGATTTTTTAGAGATAGGACATCGTTGGAACTAGAAAAATATAATCTCATCAAGGACTTGAAGATTAGCAATGAGAGGCAAGGATGGACTTTAAAAGTAAGAATCACTAATTAAATTGGGGATGTAATTAGCCCGAAAACCAATCATTTTCTAGGTATTGACATGATACTAGGAGATATAAGTATTTTGCACAACAACTACCATGTATTATTCCAATATTTTTATATATGTTATTAACCTTATATCTCTTCAAAATAAGAACTAACGAAGCTAATGAAACAGAGACAATACATACATGCTTCAATTAAATTAAACGAAAAGATGCATATGATTTTAGAGAAATGCTCAGAGAGGGATATATATATGATTAAGAACTTTAATGTGACGTCTAACAAGAAAGAGTGGAGGATTGTCACAAATGATCACATGATATTTTTCAATTTTGCAACCTCGACTCAATTACTAAAGAAAGATGATCCAAAAATCCCTAGACAAAAGTTTAATCATGGGGATGATGAGTTAATCAAGCAACAATGCAACTCAGTTTTCAACTCACATGTTTTTATAGATTTATATCACTATTCAAACTCGGTCTATAATTATCATTATATATAACACTCTGTACCATATATAATTGTTCTACTTTATTTATAATGCAGAAGTATTAGGCCAACTAAGAGGAATTGGAGATTTAACCATAAAGCCAGAAAGGTCTATCTGATCTATATTATTACGAGAAATCATTTTAGAAGACACAAGGTATAATTATTTAGTATTAAAAATTATAATCAATTATATATCTATATTAATATCCTAATTAAAGACTATTCGTCTATTCTCATATTTTAATACAGTGGACAAACATACTTGATAACACTATGGGGAAAAATAGCCGAACATACAACTACCATCTTGATGTAGACAATGTATCAATTGTGCTTATCATTACATCTCTTAGAATTTGAACCTATAATGGTATGTATTTGACTTGAAGAAACACAACATCATACCATTTTTAATCAATTGTGTATGTGAATTGTGAGCTAATATTATATTTCAAAGTACAGGTGATACTACCACCATTTTAAATATTTTAAAAAATTCTACCATCAATTTTTTCTCTTATCTTTAACATCATTATATTATAATTTATTAACTCGATGGTCGTAATCTTAACTTCAATTGAAATATCAATGAAATCGTGGATATATTTACACATAGTGATAATGCCTTCTAGAAAATAACAATTATTTTATAAGTAGCCAATAAGAATATATATTGCGGAGTGAATTCGAGACATCGCTCGGGGTACATACTAGTAACTAATATATAAAGCTAAACTTTTAGGCAGGTCACGAGATAACGACACTTGGCATTCTATTTTTTCGCAAAGTGTCATGCCACGTTGGATAGATTTACATAGACTTCGTAGGATAGAAAAAGTTAGTTTAGAATTGTAATTTCAATCAAATTTGGATAGAATTTTAGGATAAAATTGTTAGTTTAGAGTTTTATTCTCGATAAAATACCAAACACAAATTCTTATATGTGGCTAGCCACATGGTGTTACATATAAGACAATTAAATAAGTAATAAGGGGTTATGGTGATGAGCAAATGAGGTTACCTTGACGTATGTGGGTTATTTAAATGAAAAAAAAAGGTTACTTTCTTACATAAGTGGAATCATTCTTTCAATTTTTTAAAACAAAAAAAAAATAGGGGTTACTCGAATGAGCAAATGGGGTTACTTATTTCTAAATTAATTGATATTACTCATATAATGAATTGGAGTTACTTTAATAGACAAAATGAGGTTACTCTTATGAGTAAATAGGATTACTCATATACGGAGTATATAAATAAGGATTATTCTTATAAATCAATGTGGCCACACCGTTTGGCTAGCCACATACAAGACTTACTCAATACCAAATAATAAACTTTTAGGTAGGCCACGAAACAACAATACTTGGTGTTCTAACTTTTTGCCAAGTGTCGTGCCACGTTGGATAGATTTAGATAGACTTTGTAGGATATAAAAGTTATAATTCTATTTTCAATCAAATTTGGATAGAATTTTAGGATAAAATTGTTAGTTTAGAGTTTTATTTTCGATAAATTACCAATATTTACAAAATGAATTATAATTTTATTCAAAAAATAATTAGATTAGAACTCTCAATAATTATCATATAAATTTATTTTTTATATCATAATAATTTTTGGAGCGAAGGAAGTAGTTCAAAATGCACAACATCCATTTATAATATATTCTAATTGATTAAAATAATATACTTCACAATCTAATTTGATTTTATTACTGTATGTAGACATGTCAATCGGGTCGAGTCATGAGTCATTTCGAATCGAGTTACTTCAGGTTACGGGTCAAGAAATGTTCAACCCTAGCCCAAAGTTTTGGGTTCGGGTCAATCCAACAGGCTTAGGACAATTTTTTCATTTAATTTTTTTTTTTTTGCTAATTTTTAGAAATTTCTAACATTTCATACTTTGCTATTTTTTTTTATTTTTTTTTTGTATTTACTCGATCATTTTCGCCAGTATTATTATTAGTCATTACATGCCTACTACATAGTTTAAATCGTCACAAAAGCACATCAATTCCTAACTAATTTTGCATCAATGATATATTTTAAAATTTGACATATAGATAAAAAATTTATCTTAAAATTCAATAAAATAACCCGGGCATCACACGGGACACAAAACTAGTATATATATAAAGGGGTTTTTTTCCCGAGATTTTAGAGAGTCACGTAGGATTTTAATTTTTAAAAAATTATTAGAGCGCCACGTAAGATTAATATTTTTAAAACGCTACAATTATGCCACGTAAGATAAATTTTTTTTTTAAAGCGCTATGTAGGATTATAATAATAAAAAATAAAAAATTATCAGAGCCACACATAAGATTATTATTTTTAAAAATTATCATGAATAACATTAAATGATTAATTTGGGTTGATTAATTTGGGTTGATTAATGGAACTAGGGATGTCACTGGGGCGGGTCTAGTAGGAGACCCGCCCCATCCCCGCCCCGATGGGGCGGGGATGGGTCTAGCTTTGGCGGGTCGCGGGGCGGGGATGGGTCTAAAATCCATACCCGCCATGGGTGATGGGGCGGGGATGGTTGTTATGTAATACCCGCCCCGCCCAGACCCGCCCCATACCCGCCCCGCCCTGCCCCGCCTGACCCACCCCGTACCCGCCCCGCCCCGCCTGACCCACTCCATACCCGACCCATACCCGCTTTATACCCACCCCATACCCGCATAAGACCCGACTAGCCTCACTGCCTCACTCTCTTACCCAATACCCACCCTCATTCAGTCATTCACTCATTCTCAAAACAAAAACCCTAGCCTCACTGCCTCACTCTCTCCTCTCACAGTCTCAAGCGCTGAATCTCTTCCTCAAGCCTCAAACCCCTCTCTTCGATCCTTCTTCTTCAACCTCGTGGTCCTCGTCTGCAATCAAATCTCTTCGATCCTTCTTCTTCAACCTCGATCTTGCAAGGCTGCAACTCATTCAATTTAGGTAAACGTTTTCGCATTATTATCTTTGAGTTTTCTTAATTCAATATGTTCAATTAAGAATTTCTTAATTGGGTTTTCGATTGAAAGTATGTGATTCGTCTTTTATTTATGATTTGTTCGATTGCGGTTTTCAATATTTCATTTGATTGAGCTAGGGTTTCGTGTTATATTTGTATGATACTTTCAATCTAATGCAATTATTGAACTTTTTTTTTTCAATTGCCATATTGCTCATATACACCTCCTTAAATTACCATTCTAACAATTTTACATTAGTACTTTGCTATAAATTAGAACATTTGTTGCCGTTGATTTCTGTTCGGTGTGACTTTAATTTGTAATTTGGTTTGGTTCATTCTTGAAACACTCCTAATTGTTGCATTTGTGTGGTGTTGTTGTGATTGTAAGCTGAGTTTCTTGTTTCAATTCGTATGTGCTGGTCAAATTTTGATCAGAAAAAGTATTCAGAATGAGTACTTTTCATTAGTTTTCAATTTAGCTAAAAGAGTCATTAATTGGTCCTGGAAAATATGATTTTGACTGAATAATGTACAAAGATAAGAATGATTAATGGTTTAATGCTGTTTAAAGACTGCATGAATTAGGATTTGTAGCCCTTTTTGGGTTTTAATTAGTGGTTTGCTTTGATCTATATGGAGGTGATTAATTTGCTAGAACACTGATTGTTGGTGGTGAATTATTCGTTTAAGAGACGGTGAGTGAGTGGTTACCCTTTGCCCCGTTTCCCAGAAATTGTTCTAGTGAAACTATTAGGAAAGAAAAAATCAAATTTTTTCGTGTTGATTACTGTTATTTTTTGTATGATAATGTATGAATATGATGACCTCCAAATTTTTTAGTTTATTAGGGTTTTAATCTAGAATTTTCATTACTTGTTTTTTTATATTTAATTTCACAAAATAGATATAATAAAGTCGAAATATGTATAGATTGTAATTAGTTTTTCTCATTAATTTCAGACTTATAAGTTTATGTTTATTATTTTAGCTTATGTGTGATAACTAAATTCGGATTATGTCATTTGACCACTTATTCGATCATTATAGATTTAGTTACTTTTTTTTTTTTATTTAATTCATTTACTAAGATCAATCTCTGTAGTACACACTAACTTAACACACTTTGTATATAATTAAGTGGGGATGAATTTTGATTGTATTGTAGTTCAAAATATATATACTGATTTTTTACTAAATTTGAATTGAAAATGACTGGCTATTAGCCTATGAATGATGCATGGTGTGTGTGAGCGTTTGTGTTTGTATCTATGTGGCTCAGTGGCTATAAATTTGTGTTGTATCCTGTATGTAGTGGTTAGTGACTTAGTGTGATAGGTGGTTAACTGGTTATGCAGCAGCAACAATATATTAACATAGCAGTTACAGTATGACATTATGCATTGATAGGCCTTTCAACATGATATCTTCCGATAGCTGTGCTAGAAGCATGATCTGCCTTTGCTGCTGTGCATTGCTAATTTGCTATTATTAATTTATTATTGCTGTTTCTGAGATGTCAAATGTGTTCAATACTGTAGTCAATATGTCTAGTGCATTAATTGTCTTTATTTAATTTTTACAGGGGAGAATTTGTCTGAGATGTCAAATAACGCTAGTGTTCCCACTTCCGCTAGTAATACTCCAATTGCAATAGATGATGATGAAAGTCCTCTAGAGACTAATTCCGATCCTTCTCTCCTACCAATTACTAGTAGGCATACTTCGGCAGTGTGGTCTGATTTTAAGAGAAAGAGAGTTGGGGATGTGATAAAAGCTGAGTGCAACCATTGCTCCAAGCTACTTGCTGGTGGGTCAAAAGCAGGAACTACTCATTTGAAAGATCATATAAAAATATGTCCAAAGAGAGTATGTCAAGATCTTCGACAAACAAGAATGTTTGGTACAAAAAAAAACTTGAATGATAAGAATGACACGATGACATTGGCTCCTTACGAATTCCACCAAGAAGATGGAAGAAGAGACTTGGCAGAGATGATTATTTTGCATGAGTATCCAATTAGCATGGTTGAGCATATTGGTTTTAGAAAATATAGCAAGACACTCCAACCTGGATTTAAAGTGCCGTCTCGCAACACAACTAGAAAAGATATTATGAAAAGATATGAGCTTGAGAAGGAGAATGTTGCAACCTTGTTGAGGAAAGCAAAGGGTAAGATTGCCTTAACTACTGACATGTGGACAGCTGACAACCAGAGAAAAGGTTATATGGCGGTCACCTCACATTTTATTGATAATACATGGAAGTTGCAAAGTCGGATCATAAGGTATTGTTTTCTGGTTACTTATAACTTGTTTATTTTTTTTTGGTTGTCTTTGTATTGCTATAGTTTTTTGTGTGAATTTTAAAATCATAAGAATTATAAGTTGTGATGATGGATGATAATAATGAGCCCATATATCCACAATAGTATTGAATAGACAAATAATATATGTTATTTTCATTGGTTTTGGTAGGTTTTTATATGTCCCCGCCCCTCATACTGCTGAGGTTCTTGCTGATGCTTTGAAAGAAAGCATTCAATCATGGAATCTTGATCTTAGGTTGTCTTCTATAACCGTGGATAATTGTTCAACTAATGATGCAATGATGGAAATTTTGAAAGGAGTGTTTCCATATGGCTCACTTTTATTGCGAGGTGATTTTTTTCATATGCGTTGTTGTGCTCACATATTAAATTTGATTGTTCAAGATGGTTTAAGTGCTGTGGTATCAAATGGTGTTCAAAGAATTAGGGATAGTGTTGTGTTTTGGACTGCTTCTGATAAGAGAGTACAAAGGTTTGAACAAGTGGCTAAGCAAATAACTCCTGAGTGTAGTAGAAAGTTAGCACTTGATTGCAAAACCCGGTGGAATTCTACTTATGAAATGCTTTCTATTGCTACTAGTTATAAAGAAGTGTTTGTTGTTTTAAGTGCTCGTAATAATTTATATAAGAATCCACCGACCCCTGAAGATTGGGAAAAAGTTGAGAAAATATGTGAACATTTGGAAGTGTTTAGTAAAACTACCCTTAGTTTTTCAGGAACAAATTACCCTACGGCCAATCTTTATTTTCCTAAAATTTGTGCTTTGAGAATTGCTATTTCTGGTTGGCTTTTATCTCCTCATGATTATGTAAGGAAAATGGCCGACATTATGTTACAAAAATATAACAAGTATTGGGCTAGTGTGAATGGCTTAATGGGAGTGGCAACAATACTAGATCCTAGATACAAAATGGCTCTTATTCGCTTTTATTTTGCAAAAATTTTTG
The DNA here is from genome assembly GCF_001683475.1 of Chenopodium quinoa. NCBI lineage: Eukaryota > Viridiplantae > Streptophyta > Magnoliopsida > Caryophyllales > Amaranthaceae > Chenopodium > Chenopodium quinoa. Next base: position 1,970,797 of record NW_018744367.1, read on the forward strand.
ATGAGCATGACTTTGAAATTGAGGTTAGTAGAATTAGTGATCTTCTACGAAGATTGGTTGATGAATATGGGTCTAAGATGGGTAAAACTCAAGGTAGTAGCAACCAACAAGATTTTGATTTGGGTAGTAGTAGCAAATCCAATGAAGAGACCTTTATGCAAGAATTTGCTGAATTTTTACAACAAGATAAGGACTCAAGTCATGATATATCAGATTTGGATAAGTATTTAGATGCTGCTAATGTGCCTCTAGTCCAAGATTTTGATATTCTTAACTGGTGGAAGACAAATGGAGGCACATATCCCATTCTTCAGCAAATAGCACGAGATATATTGAGCATTCCTGTTTCTACTGTTGCATCAGAGTCCGCATTTAGCACAAGTGGTCGGGTTCTTAATCCTTATCGTAGTCGGCTTTTACCGGAAGCTGTAGAAGCTTTGATGTGTACTCAAAATTGGATATGGGCTGCTTCTAAAAGTAAATAGCTAAAATAAAATTTTATTTAATTAATAATATTATTTATTTATTTATTTTAATTAATTCACATTGTATTTGCAGATTGTGGAGAATTTAAGGATGATGAATATGCTAAATTAGTGGGAGAATTAGAGGAAGGATTTGAAACATGTGATATCGATTCTGGAACAAGTGGACTTTGCACCGAATAATTCAAGGCCTAATGAATTTCTTGTTATGTATTTGAATATTTGTAGACTTGTAGTTATTTTTAATATTTGGACTTTGGACAATTTGGAGTTAGTGTTTTTTTTTTAAAATGGTTATTTTTAAAATGGTTGATCTTGCAGTGGTTTTTGTTGGATTTGAGTTAATGGGATTTGTATGCACTGCTACTTTTTCATTAGTCTACTATGAAGTCTGCAGGGTTTCAGTTGACACTTGAAACTTGAAAGACAGTTGCTTTTCTCAATACTAAGTTGGCGGGTATGGGGCGGGGAATTGGCGGGGATGGGGCGGGGGTTTGGCGGGTATGGGGTGGGGGTTTGGCGGGTATGGGGCGGGGACGGGGATGGGGCGGGGGTGGTTTTAGAGTTGGACCCGCCGGGGCGGGGACGGGGATTATTTTCAGACCCGACATGGGGATGGGGATGGGGATGGGGATGAAAATGTGAGGCGGGGATGGGGATGGGAATGCCAAAATCCGCCCCGCCCCGCCCCGTTGACACCCCTAAATGGAACCAACATTATGATATTTTTACAAAAATTAAGAGAGTTTTTTTTTAAAGATATTTAAGAGCGTGACATAGGAAAATGTTATATTTTAGCAAATGAAAAAAAGAATTGCAATTTATTTTAGATCTAAAATTTTATATTTATCATAAAAATAAAATCAGCGTGTTTTCATTTTGGCTGGCCATATCGTGTGGCCGGCTAAGACACACCAATACTCTGACCGGGTAACTCCTGACCATCCGAGTAACCCCTGATCGATCGAGTAACCCTTGATCAACCGAGTAACCCCTAACCAAGCAATCCCGACCATACGGTATGGCCAGCGACATATGAAACTTTGTGAAATAAAATATTATCTTTTTATATTAGGAATTTTATCTAAATATGAAAAGCAAAATTAATAATTTATTTTACAATAAAAAATTCAAGTAGTAAGCAAGCGAATAAAATCACAAAGTTTATCATCTGATAAATATATATATATAGTAAAATATTTTATTTGAAAAATACAAACAAACCGTGTATCGCACGGGTTTCATCTAATTTTTAATTTAAAGGATAGTTCTGTTTCATTTTTTAATTTTCTAATTCTCATCGTGCTCCCTCCGTATTTTATTACTTACTTCGTATTACTTACTCCATTTGCACTTTTTGCACTATTTATTTGACCTTGATTAATGTTTGTAGTTTATACCTAAGGAAAAATATAGTTTTATGGATACTTGTTGAAATGTCTCAACGAATAAATTATTAATTTTCAATTGTTATAATTTATACTTATTGTTAATTAAAAATATTATTGATCAAAGATTTACATCAGCATGTGTGCTCAAGAAAAATGGAGCAAGTAATAAAATACGGAGGGGTAAGTTTTTTCTAATCTGATCAGATTTGAACTCATTTTTCTAATATAATTTGATACGGGGAGTAAGTAATAAGGTCATGAAATATAGTAAACTAAACATAGCCTTAATTGAGTTTAATTAAAAGAAAATTAGTCAGGACTATCCATGTCACCATTTTTGTGAGAAAAAAACCATTTTAAAAAATTAGCAAAATAGGATCTTTTCTACGGATTACTTCGTAATACCTCTTTTTTTTTAATAAAGATTGATTCATAATTAACATATCATACGACATCTACAAATAGATTTAAATCTAATAAATACATGACAATTGAATCAAATAAAAACATTCCTTCAGCAGAGTTACGATCGTTGTAGCAAATAGTACATTTTTCATACATTCTTTCATATCGCTGTAATCTATAGCCTTCTTTTGGTTACTGTTTCGGGGTTTTCTGATGTCCTGCGGGAGAGTTACAATTCTGAGACTGGAACCGGACGCCTGTACCTACAAAACAAACGGATGCTCCGGACGATTGGAGATCCGCCTCCGACGGTCAAGTTAGTACATGATTAAGGAGTAATTAATGCGGAAAATAAAAGTAATTGGTTCTCTCTAGGTGAGAGTGTTAAGTGTGCGTAATCCCCCTTAATGAGGATTAATGGGCATATTTATATGCCTTGGGATGCGTGCCAGTACTAGGTTTAGGTTAAACCTAAGGCCGACTGGGCCTCCCACAATGATTGGGCCTTGTTGGCCGGTTTTCCCATTTGGCATGGGTGGACACGTGTCACATTGCAATTGGTCCAAGGAGGACGAATCTCTTAATGACACGTGGCAGACTCCTATTGGCCTACGTGAAGGACACGTGGCGAAACCTGGCTGGCCCACGTGTCGGATGCTGATTAGTGGATAAAAATCCCCTAATCATTTGCCCCTCACAGGTGGCACGTGACTGGTCACGTGTTACCTGTGACAGGTGTCGCACCGTGACAGGCGACGGCCTGCTACAGGTGTCACTCGGCGAAAGGCCGAGAGATTCTCCCGTCCAAATTTTGAATTTTGGAAGTGACCCTTCGCCTTCTCACTTTGCCTATATAAGGGTGTGTTGACTTCAGTCATTTTCACTCTTGAGAACTTTTTAGAGAGAACATTCGGACCCCTGAACTTGCTCTGACATTTCGGACTCTTTCTGCCTACCGCCTTCTCTGACAAGCCGACTACACAGGATTTCCAGAACTCCGTCAACTTCACTCGTTCAGGTAACCGTCGGTTCTCTTACTCTTAATTTTCTCTTTATTTTTTTCTTTTTTGGAATGGCACCACGGAAGCACACGACACGACCTAGGTTAGTGATCAGCCGGTCACCGGGGACGGCTGAATCTAGGACTAGGAGTGCCGCCTGCCCTTTTCCGGACCCATCTTTGCCCTTTATACAAAGTCCGACTGTCTCTGTGTCTATGCAGAACATGATCTCGAACTCAGACGACTCCTCCCACAGGGTGCCAATTAGTGAAACATCTGACCAGGCGCCAGATGTGGAAGTGAACCAAAGCGGCTTGAAAGCCGACAGTTCTGAGGGAGGGGTCAAAGTGACCCCTTCCCATTTTACAGTTGACAAGTCTACATTCTCTCCTGCTCCTTTTGAAGGAGAGAAGGCGGGCCCCTCTGGGAGAGGGGAGGAGTCGTCCTCTTCGGACTCGTCAGAGGACGAATCCGAGTCTAGCTCTTCTGGTCATGCTTCTCTGGACACAGAAGAGAAAAACAACCGCCTTCAAGAGGCGAGGCTTTCTCACGCAGTTGAGAAGGGGGACAATTGGGCGGAGCCATCCGCCTCTTACAGAGAGAAAAATACCCCTTACTACTGCACTGTCCCACGGGGCCGGATCACGGCCATGCAAGAGAGAGTGGGGAGCTTTATTGCGAACCACACAATGGGCCCGGCTTTTTAGTTTTCGTGCCGGATCCAGAAGACACAGTCGTCTGGCCGGCTGGTACTAGTTATGATAGCGCCTGCTTTGGCTGCTACGAGGCGGCCATCAGGGCTGGGCTGCGCTTCCCACTACATCCGGCTGTTCAGCGGATCTTGGATGGGTATGAGTTGGGGTTATGGCAGTTAGCCCCAAACTCCTGGGTCAACGTACTCGGCTATGTGGCCGGGTGCGAACTGCACGGGGTGGAGCCAAACTTCGAGGCTTTCGCCCACATGAACTACCTCAGCCGGACCCCTAAGGCAGGCGGTACCGGCTGGTATCAATTGACGAGCCACAGAGGCTACCTCATGACAAGAGGTAAAGAAAACAAGTGGAAGGATTGGCGAAACACCTTTCTTATCATTGAAAGTTCAGACACAGAGCTGAACAAGCGCTTCAACAGGTGGAACAGGAATCCGCCTCTTCTTGCAGGCGGCCGCAGCATGCCGCCTGTTCCCCCCAAAGCTAAGAAAGAGATCCTGGATAAAGGACTCTTTAAAGTAGAGTCGAGGGTCGACTCTACTACAGGGGTAGGAGAGCAAGTACCCCTGCACTGCGTCCCGAACTTCATATGGCTTTATGACGAGTACTTTTTGGCCGCCTGTGGCCTCAGCAGTCGGTGCTCAAGAGGTAGCCGGCCTGTCGAATACTTTGTTTTTCCATGCATTACTATTATGACTTTTTATTAACTTTGCTATTTGTTCTTGCAGCGGACGCCATGAGCAAAATTACCGCCTCCAAGACTGCAGCGGCCATGTTGCGAGCCTCCATCATGCAACAATCCTCAACCGACTCCCCCAACAAGGGGGCGCCCTTGGTGAGCTCCGAACCTTTCACTCTCTTTTTGGAGTTGGGTCTATGCATATACTGACCGAGTGTTTTTTTTTTAGACGGGCACTCCAAGAGCCTCTTCTTCCCAACAGCCGGACTCCAAGACCCGAAGGACGACTGTTGCGAGCTCTCCTGGTACTGCCAGGAAACTCCAATCGGGCCGCCTAGAAGTATGAAGCTGTCCTTGTGAATTTAGACTTGCTCCCTTCTTTACTAGGTCTAACTCGTTTGTTTATGCTTGATGCAGCCGGCCCTCATGAGCCAGACTTTGTCGAGGTGGCCAAGTCTATGATCAAAGCCGTCCCTCCGGCTGAGAGGGAGGCGGTCAGGGGTGTCGGCACCCTTGACCTAGACGGGATTGCAGGGGTCCTTGCTGAGGTATACTTAGCATATTTTTGGTTATTTAAATTCCAGGACGCCTGTTTTTTGTTTGAAAACTGACGCCTGTTCCCTTTTACTTAGGCCCTGCTCCGAGTGAACGGCCTTCGCAAGCCGCTTGACAGGAAGAACAAAGAGGTAAAGGCTGCAAAAGCTATGGCCGCCTCTAACTGTGATAAGGCAATGTTTCAAATTGCCCAAAATGAGGTTTTGACAATTGATATTCTTTATTATCAGGCGCAGGCTACTTCTGCTATCCGGGCTCAGTTAGAGGCGGCCCAGAAGAAAAATAATGAGCTGGAGGCGACCATCAACAATCTCAAGGCTGAGCTGAGACCTCTTCGCCAAAAAATGTCCTCATACGACACCTTGGAGAAATCCTTGGCACACGTTAAGGAATGCCTGGTGACCCAGGAGAAGAGTCTTACTCAAGAGCTCTCGGCAAAGGCCGAGCAAGAAAAGAAGGAGCTGGTCCGAGAGATGATGGAAGACTCTGCTCAGATCCAGCGCCTGACCTGGGGCCGCCTCTTCCCCAATGCCGACTTTTCCTCATGGAAAAAAACGTACCGCCAGTGTTCTGATAGATATAATCAAGAGATCCTGGCGGCTACTGAGGACGAGGCGTTGGAGGAGGAGGAGCCGGTAGTGGCGCTTGTGCCGCTTGGGGTGGATGCATCGAAGAAGGATGCAGCTGAAGCCGAGTCCAGCAAAAAGAGTACTGACCAGACGGCAGCTGCTATTATTGAAGATCTGCCCCCTTCTTAAGCTTTATGTCTTCTTTTTACGGCATGCGTGCCGTTTGTTTCTGTTTACCCGGCCAAGGGGCCGGGGTTTTGAATATTTTGCCGGTCTTAATGACCGGCTTCTTTTTGTATCTTTTACCCGGCCAAGGGGCCGGGGGTATGAATATTTATGCCGGTCCTTCTGGCCGGCTGTTAATGCCACGTGGATGCCTTTTTGCCAAAATGTTTCGAATTTGTTTCGTTTCGAATTTGTTAAGTATCGAAACTCTGATATCCAATTGCATACTATAGTGACTGTTTTGCATGGTCGATAGTTGCGGACAGGTACGAGGTAGTTAGTCACGCCACCTATGCCCCTGGACGACTGGTTGTCTGTTTCCAGGCTAAGCGATCAGTCGGCCACTTTAAAGACTGGATCCCCTTCAACCAAGTAGGAAGGTGGTTTCCTACCTGTCTTGTTTGTTTTGTTTTTAGTCTAGAGACTCTAGTCGGTCCAGGCCGACTGTTCCCCGCCACATTTAATCTAGTGTGAACAGTCGCTGTATGAACACCTTTTTAGTTTCATACTAAATTTTTAAGGAGTGACCAAGTAAACATGATTGTTACCTAGTCGCCGAGTGACTGAGTAGTAGAGGTTTCAAGCGGTGGGTACCGGTTGTTCCCCTTTATTCGCCAATGTTTGTTGGCTATTAACTCATAGGCTACCGACTGTTCTTATCCCAAGTAGTTCAGTCGGTTGGTTGACACGGATGGTTAGTGCGAACAGTTGTTTGATCTGATTAGTCAGTTAAGTGAGAGGTATCCTTGTTCGGGAAACGGCTACGTGGTTGTCTTGGTTAGACAGTCGTATAGGTGTCGTGTAATGATTTTATAGAACAATGTTCCACCCAAAAGGGAGCTGCTCTCTGCGACGAATTTCATCCAGATGGATGCCGTCGGACGCCTGCTATAATGTTGGGACAGGTCGAATTAAACTTATATTTGGATCAGTTGGCTTGGCGCCTGGTCTGATCATTTCAGCCATGAGCCTTTGATAGTTCTTGGTGAACTGTGTTATGGGAGAGTAGCCGGTTGTGTGGAACAAGCGGCGTGCCCCTCTTAAGTAAGAATAAAAATTAAACATGAAGAGTAGCCGACTGTTTGTTAGTAGGCATGCCCCTCTTAGGTAAAAATGAAAATTAAACATGGAGAGTAGCCGACTGTTTGTCAGTAGGCATGCCCCTCTTAGTACAAAATTGAATGAAACATCAAACTTTTATTAAGTAGCCCTCGACTATTTACATCATTCAAAAGAAATATTTCTTAAGATTATCTACATTCCAGGTTCGAGGCAACGGTTGGCTGTCTGGTGTTTCCAGACGGTAGGTACCGTCCCTGACCTCTTCATAGATTCGGTAGGGTCCTTCCCAGTTGGGAGTTAATTTGCCAGACTCATTAGCCCTACCAACTGTTTCCATTTTTCTAAGTACAAAGTCCCCCACTTTGAGTGGACGCCTGTGTACTTTTTTGTTGTATGATCTGGTCATTCTCAGGCGGTAAATTTCATGGCGTAAGACAGCATTGCCCCTCCTTTCTGGGAGTGAGTCTAATGTCAGGCGCATGGCTTCCCAGTTTGCCTCTTCGTCATATAGCATTACTCGAAGAGTCGGCTCGTAGTGTTCAATTGGAAGAACAGCTTCCGCACCATAAGTTAGGAGGAATGGAGTTTCTCCAGTCGCCCCTTTTTCAGTCGTCCTAATGGCCCAGAGAACATGTGGTAATTCATCCGCCCATAGGCCGCCTGCTCGTTCAATCTTTTTCTTGAGACCGTCTGAGATGATTCTATTAAAGGCTTCTACCTGGCCGTTTGCTTGTGGACCGCCGACTGATGCAAAGTGGTGTGCAATTCCTTGGTCACCCAACCAGCTTTTGAGAACAGGCGTCTCAAATTGGGGACCATTATCAAAAACCATAGACATGGGAACCCCGAACCGAGTGATGACATTTTTCCAGATGAATGAAATTACATCCTTCGTCTTGATTCCCTTTACAGCCTCCGCCTCCACCCATTTAGTGAAGTAGTCGACTGCAACAAGTATGTACCTCCTTCCGCCTGTAGCAGGCGTATAGGGACCCAGAATATCCATGCCCCACTTAGCAAACGGTAGTGGGCTATGAATGGTAGTCAGGTCAGTAGCCGGACGGTGAATTAGTTTGCCAAACCTTTGGCACTTGTCACATTTTTTCACCATCTCCATTGCATCTGCTTCTAAAGTAGGCCAAAAGTAGCCCTGCCGCCTTGTCCGTTGAGCAAGCGACCTACCGCTTATATGGGAAGCGCAGTAACCAGAGTGAAGATCGTCTAGTATCTCTCGTCCTTTTTCTGGAGTAACACACTTTAAGTAGGGTTGAAGGTACCCTCTTTTGTGAAGTTCTCCCCTTATCATTTCAAAACAAGCTGCCCGTTTTTTCAGCGCTGCCGCCTGGTGATGATCATCCGGCAGGGTACCGTCTGTCAGATATGCCCTGATTGGATCCATCCAGGTTGAGCTTCTGTCTAGGATTCCAATAGGGTCTTCCTCGATGCTTCTCTTCTCCATTACTTCCCAAAAAACAGTTCGAGGAGTATCACAAGAGGCGGATGATGCTAATTTTGAAAGTGCATCCGCCTGGTTGTTTTCTGATCTCGGCACTTGAGTCAGATGAAAATCTTCAAGGGATCCGACTGCTTGTCGTACCGCCTGTAAATACTTGATCATGGCCGGATGGGTTTCTTCGTATTCGCCATTATACTGACTCACTATCATTTGTGAATCGGAACAGGCGTCTACTTTTCGTGCCCCTGCCGCCTTACACATGCGGATTCCGGCTAGTAAAGCTTCATATTCGGCCTCATTGTTTGAGGCCTAAAAACTGAAGCGTAGAGCATACTCGTACCTGTCGCCCTCTGGCGACTGACATATGACGCCTGCTCCACAACCATTTGAAGTAGAGCTTCCGTCCACATATACCTTCCAGACTTGGTCTGGATCTCGAGAATCAGGGGGACGAGTCATCTCAACAATAAAGTCAGCAAAGGCTTGCCCCTTCACTGCTTTTCTAGGCTCGAAGGTAACTTCGAGGCTCTGTATTTCTATGGCCCATTTGATCATCCGGCCTGACGACTCCATGGTGGTCAGTGGCCGCTTGATAGGTTGATCTGTATACACGACGACTGCATGTGCCAAAAAGTAGGGCTTCAATTTTTTAACAGCCATGAAGAGTGCAAGACCAAATTTCTCCACTAAGGGATACCTCAACTCGGCATTTTTTAGTACATGACTGACAAAGTAGACCGGGAGCTGACAGTCGTCTCTTTCAGCAAGAAGAACAACGCTCAACGCATGATCAGAGACGGCCAGGTACATGTAGAGTATTTCTTTGGGCAAAGGGCTGACCAGCCTCGGCAAGGAATGCAAGTGAACTTTCAATTTCTGGAAGGCCGCCTCAGCATTCGGCCCCCATTCAAACCTTGCCTTCTTCTTAATGGCTTGGAAGACAACCTGTTAACTTCTGAACCTCTCGGACGGTACGAGGCGACTGCATGTCGATGACCGCCTGCACCTTCTCAGGGTTCGCCTCTATTCCTCTCTGATTGATATGGAATCCGATAAATTTCCCAGACTCAACTCCAAATACACATTTCTTGGGATTGAGCATGACATGGTGCTGCCTGAGTGTGGCGAAAGTTTCTCGGAGGTCCGACAGATGATCTATTTGAAGCTTAGACTTGACAATCATATCATCAATGTATGCCTCGACGTTTCTCCCAATCTGATCAAAGAACACAGTGTTTATCATTCGCTGGAAGGTGGCCGGGGCATTCTTAAGACCAAACGGCATGACCGTGTAACAGTATAATCCTTGATCAGTGACGAAGGCCGTCTTCTCCTGATCTTTCTTCCATAAAGGAATTTGATGGAAACCAGAGTAGGCGTCCATAAAGCTCATCAAAGCATGGCCGGCTGTTGAGTCGACCAGGTTATCAATTTTAGGCAGAGGGTAACTGTCTTTAGGGCACGCCTTGTTTAAGTCTGTGTAGTCTACACACATTCGCCAGGTGCCATTCGGCTTTTTAACAAGCACCACATTTGCAACCCAGTCTGGGAAGTAACATTGCCGAATGAACCCTGCATCAAGTAATTTTTTAACTTCGGCGGTTGCCGCCTGACTTCTTTCTTCGCCATGGTTCCGCTTCTTCTGCGTTACCGGCTTCTTTTTCGGATCCACAACCAGTTTATGTACCGCCAGGTCAGGACTAATGCCTGGCATTTCGTGGACTTCGAATGCAAAGATGTCCTTGTATTCTTTCAATAGTTTGTGAAAGTCGTCACCCAGGACTCTCAGAGCAGTCGTCCCAACTTTGACTGTTCACTCAGGACGTGAGTCGTCTAAGATCAGGTCCGTATGCTCACCAGCCGGCTAAGGGCGGAATTCATCCGACCGCTCCTCTCCCAATGATTGCTATTTTCTGTCTTTTCTTGCGGCCCCCGTCTGGGCTGTCTTTCTCTTCTTGCCGCCTGCTTCTTGAACAGGCGCACTCTCCTTGATATTGTCAAGGTTTGTTTTTCCATCACTTGACCCAGCGGCCATAACAGTGGGCTTGATATCCGAGAGATAGCACTCTCGGGCCATCCTCTGATCTCCCCTTAGGGACCCGACTGTTCCATCATCCCTCTCAAACTTGAGCAACATAAGAGATGGGATTATAACAGCCTTGGAATTATTCAGGGTTGGTCGTCCCAGAATCATGTTGTAGGCCGAGAGTTCTTCTACTACCAGGAACCGGACTACCATGTGTCGTCTTTCCCCTTTTTCACCCAGGCGGATGGGTAAATCCACTCGTCCCACTGGGTGGACGACTCCTCCTCCAAACCCTACTAAAGGGTGAGATGCCGGATGTATGCAATCAGTCTGATATTTGAGTTTTGACAGACATTTGCTACTGATAAGATCTGAGGAGCTTCCAGTATCTATAAGGATTCGGCCAACTCTCTGGTTGGCCACTTTACATTCAATAACGATAGGGTCGTCATGCGGCCCCTTTACCCCTCCTAGATCTTCTTCAGTGATGACAATCTCAGGAAATGAATATTTGGAGGGCCGTTCTTGGTGAACGGAATTTACGTCTAGCCGCCTGATATTGTCTTTGTTGCCCCTAATAGTGGGGCCGCCTCCTGAGAAGCCGCCTGCAATGGTGTAGACGACTGCATCATCTGTATCAGAGCTGTCAGCCTGTTGACTCTTTTTGGCCGACTGCTTTTTCGAGGAAGTGTTCCCCGTAGATTTCTTGACATAAGAGTCAAGATCGCCTTGTTCAGCCAAGCGGTCCAGATACCGCATGAGACTGATGCATTCGTTGGTGTGATGACCAACATCTTCATGATAATCACAGAATTTTTCTTGGTTCCGGTTGCCTGCAGAACCCTTCATGGGGGCCAGCTTCTCAATTGAGATCCGTCCCTTGATTTCCTTTAGGATAGCTTGGCTATCCTTGTTAAACGCATACTTTAGGGAGTATGGTTTGAATTCTTTCCTCTTCTTCTAGGCCGGCTGTTTAGAGGAATCAGCCGCCTAGACTTCTTTTCTCTTCTTCTCATCTTTGTTCGACGACTGTTTCTGTCGTCCTTCTCTTTTGTCGAACCTTTTCCCGTTCGACTGTTTTCCCGTACTACAAAGATCAGTCGCCTGTATATAGGCTTCCGCTTCAATCAAGGCCTCTTGAAGAGTCGCCACCCTCTTTCGGACCAAATCAAATTTGAATGTCGACCCGTCTTTGAGACCTCTGAAAAAGTCAGTATAGGCTACCTCATCCGGTAACCCTTGAATCTGTATTCTCATCAGGTTAAACCGCCTGATGTAAGAACGAAGCCCCTCCTTCTCGCCCTGCTGAATCGTTCCTAAATCAAGGGTCGTCTTTTTCGCAGGTATGTTCATGGCAAAGTTGGAGGTAAATAAGTAAGCAAGCGTCCTGAAGTTATTCACACAACCAGTCGGCAGGTTGCCGAACCATTGTTGTGCGATTTCTTTGAGAGTCGCTGGAAAACACTTGCACCAAGTGGGATCATCTAACCCTTGAAGGTACATCAGGTTGGTGAATGCCATCAAATGATCTTCTGGGTTAGTAGTGCCGTCATAGGCGCCTACTAATACATTTTTCACTTTGGTCGGCTGAGCGGCTTCAGTAATTTCCTTGGAGAAGGCCGACGGCTGTTCCCCAAGTCTAAGCAACCGTAGCTGCCAGTCCATAGGTTGGACATTCTTTGCTGCATGCCCTCCAAACAGAGGTGGCTGCGAAAAATATTGTTGTTGCGGTACAAATGGTAAGTTTGGTACCGCCTGGTCACTATGAAAGCCGGACTGACGGGAGGTACCGCCTGACTGACTCTCATGATGCGACTGAGTATACCTCATCGAGGTATTGCGTAGACTGTCTTGGAAGTCTGAAGTAGAGGCCGACTCTGAAAATCGGTCATTCTTTTTCTGCTCTAGCAATAGCCGAGCATCTGTGTATGTTTTCTTCGACCCGTCCGCCTGAATATGAAGAACAGGTTTCCTCTTTCCTGGAGTAGGAAAGCGGTACTTTGTGAAATCAAGGACAGGCGGCTCCCACTTCCTAGAGTTAGGATGAGGGGTCGCCTCTCGCCCTTGAACAGGATTCCTCTTCCCTGAAGTGGAAGGTTTCTTAGCCGACTGCTCCTTGGCCAGAGCAGGCGGCTTCTTGTTGAGCAACTCTTGAATCTCTCCCTTGAAGCCCCTCATGAAGGTCATGAGTTCGTTTCTTGTAATGGGAGCAGACCCATCAGCCGGCTGCTGCTGAACAGGTGGTGCGCCGGCTGGATCACTGAGTCTAGTTTGAAGATCTCCCCGTTCTCTCCTTTCGGTATGACGGGTGCGTCGGGCCCTTAGGGTCCCGTCTGAAGCTGTGTGAGCTTCAACTTCAAATTCTTCCTCAGTATCATGGTCCGACTGAACTTGAGGGTCGTCCAGGGGACGCCTCTCTTCAGGAGTCGGTACAGACGTGGATGCCATCTCAGAAGTACTCTCCCCACAGACGACGCTAAAATGTTTCGGGGTTTTCTGATGTCCTGCGGGAGAGTTACAATTCTGAGACTGGAACCGGACGCATGTACCTGCAAAACAAACGGATGCTCCGGACGATTGGAGATCCGCCTCCGACGGTCAAAGTTAGTACTTGATTAAGGAGTAATTAATGCGGAAAATAAAAGTAATTGGGTCTCTCTAGGTGAGAGTGTTAAGTGTGCGTAATCCCCCTTAATGAGGATTAATGGGCATATTTATATGCCTTGGGATGCGTGCCAGTACTAGGTTTAGGTTAAACCTAAGGCCGACTGGGCCTCCCACAATGATTGGGCCTTGTTGGCCGGTTTTCCCATTTGGCATGGGTGGACACGTGTCACATTGCAATTGGTCCAAGGAGGACGAATCTCTTAATGACACGTGGCAGGCTCCTATTAGCCTACGTGAAGGACACGTGGCGAAACCTGGCTGGCCCACGTGTCGGATTCTGATTGGTGGATAAAAATCCCCTAATCAATTACCATAACCGCTCACTTCCCCACTACATGCTCCTCCTTGATTTAAGGAATGACTGTCACGTCAACAACATGCATCTTAACTGATGAGCAGTTACCACTGTAACACCCTGGAAATTCCTATCCTTTAAAATACCTGTTTTACCCTTTTAAAATACAAAATATGAAATTACCAAGGCATTACTGCCACCGTGATAACGGCTAAGACATTTATCAAATATATACAACGGAAGACATTTTCAAAAATCATTCAAAATAAACCAAGTTCAAAAGTCAAATCAAACGAAAGTAAAGTCACACCAAATTCAAACGAAGTCAAACTTACAATTTGGAACCATTATAGGCCCTTTAAAACCAAACAAATATTTAAAACCAATGCGTTAGTCTCATCAAACACTAATATTAATCCAACGATAAATAATGATAATGCATATTCAAAGTAGAACTAGAATATGATTCACTCTTCGCTCAAACCCTAACATGAATATGCCGCATCACTTGGAAACCTTCTCTTTAAACTGTCCTTAATACTCACCATAAGAAATGGGTCGCATAGGGCCAAGATAAAAACAAGGCCAAATACACACAAAACACAACAATCAGCAATGCTGAGTACATAAGCGTAATCGAAACACACTAACATGCATACTACCTAGAATCAATCAACTTACCTTTAGCCTTGAGTTCAACATTCAACCAATAACATAAATCATAAGACAATTTGATTATTTATTTAGTTTGATTACGCATCGAACGGGTTTTCCCTCAAACCTGCCCTAATAAAGGGGTAATAACACGGGAGCTAACCGTGCCAGTATAAAAGAACCACTTGTAAGTGGCGAAATTCCTGCGCATAATAATAAAAAGGAAAATACAGTTATGGTTAAATATAAAACCCCATAACTTCCCCCATATGTTCATACTTGAGGTATGTACGTTGCAAGAGTTTTGGTGCGTAATCTCTTTCACGTTTCGTTATTTACATATTTTAGACTTGGTGATGACTTTCAATCCACAACACAATCAATCATCATAAATCATTCAAGCAATCAAACATACCAATTTAGTTCTTGAATAACTAGTGACTACATTTAATTTAATGTTGAACCCTTTTTAAACTACCTCAGCGTTATATAACACCTTAAGTACATAATCACCACAAATCCTATCCCTCAGTGTTTAGAACACCTAAAATGGACTTAGGCACCAAAATATAAATTAATCCTCGCATACATAGACGCTTAAATAGCTTCCACTACTAGAATTCGGTCAAATTGCGACCGTGTTTCTACAATCGTCATTAAAACGGTCGCAAAATATGAAATCAACGACCGTTTTTACAGCGATTTGCGACTGTTTTTGGTTTATTAAACGGTCGCAAAGGTATCTGAACAATTTTAAAATAATTAATAATTAAAAAAAACTCTTTGCGACTGCTAAAAACAGTCGCAAATTGTGACCGTTCAAATTTGCGTCCGTTTTTAGCGGTTGCAAAGAGTTTTATTTTTTTTTAAAAAAATAGGGTATAAAACGATACCCAATAAACCCTAACCCTAATATTTCTTCTCACTCGCTGCTTCCTCTTCTTTCTTTCTCTCCCCTCTTTCCTTTTTCTCTCTTCTCAAGCATCTCCTCCCTTCTTCTCTTTCCTTTATTCTCTTCTTACGCATCTCACTCCTCCTGTTTCTTCTCTTCTCACGCATCTCCTCCTCCCAACTTCCTCCATTTTTCCCAACCAATAATGTTATTTGGTTTCTGCAACTAAGACTATTATATTCCTCTCTTCCCACGCATCCCTATACTCCATTTTCCTTGTTCTTGTTCGGATTTTGGTCTAACGGTTTGAGCAACAAACAAATTTTAGTGTTCTTGATAAAATTCGACCATAAAAATTCCAGATCTGGAGTTTTCATGGTCGAATTTGACCATATAAACAAAAAGGGAAGAAATATTTGGAAAGGTATGTTAGTTTTTCTGAAAATTTTGTTTGTTTTTGTTTATTTTCGATTTTTGTTCGAATTTACATGTTTATTATATTCAAACAAAGTTCAAATTTACATGTTTATTATATTCAAAAAAATTTTGTTTGATTTTCGAATTTTGTTGATTTTGGTTTGAGTTTTTTGTTCGAATTTTTTTTTTCTTCCAGTTTTATTTCCATGATTTTGTTGATTATGGGTTTGATTTTCGTTAATTTTAGATTGATTTTCCTTAATTTTGGGTTTCATTGTTTGTTTTTGGTTGGTAATCTTATGGATTTTTGATAATTTTGTGAGTTATGTTGGCTAAGGGTTGTTTTGGGTGAGATGTACTTAGATCCGAGTTGTTTACTAATGGGGATTTTGGTTGAGGATTTGGGGGAAGTTGATGCGTTGGTGGGAACGTATAGTAGAGCAGTATTATAGAATGTTTTAGGAGTTAAATTTTTGATAATTTTGGGTCAAGGGTTGTTTTGGTTGGGCGGTAGTGGTAGGTTTTATTTTTTAGGGTGGGCGGTGGTGGTGGTGCTGGTGGTGGTGGGTAGAGAGGACGGTGGTGCTGGTAGAGGTAGTTTCTGTTGGGAAAAGTGGCAGTGGGGCTGGGCCATGCAGACAGTGAGGTGTATTAATTTATTTATTTATTTTATTTTTTATTTTTTTAAAAACTTTTAGCGACCGCCAAATCGGTCGCATTTCTTTACATTTGCAACTGTTTTTTCAACCGGTCGTTGAAAATAAGAATAATGGTCGCAAAAAATTTGCGAGGTCGCAATTATGTCCTTTTGCGACCATGTGAATAACGACCGTCATGTTACGAGCGTCGACGGTCGCAAATATATTCAGCGATCGTTTTTGCTATTTTCATCGATCATTTGCGATGGTCGCAAAAACCTTCATTTTTAGTAGTGTCCTATCCCATGCTTATAACATCAATAAAAATTATATGATTTATAATAAAATTTCTTTTTCATAATCCAAACCAAATCAAACATTTAGTTGAATTAAACATGCTCTCAATCATCCCAACAATAAAAGTATGGCTCCATAACAATATTTTAAAATCACCAATTTCAATAAATAAATTATTTCAACCAATCATGCTTCACCAATATTTCACCAAAACCATTCCAAATCAATCAATCCAATCCAATTTACCAATTCCAACCAATTCCTAGCATGATACTAACTTAAAACTAATTATACAAGTCCTAGCATGTTTCTACATGTTTTAATAAATACCAAGTACGCGAACGTACCTTAAAAATGCTACTAAAATAGTCATACACCCTAGAACACTTCCCAAACAAAGTCTCCTACAGAAAAGGACAATAACTATATCAATTACCCTTGTATACACAATTTCCAGAAATTTAAACTCACTTTAAACAGCTTATAATAATCTGAAAATTATTTTAAAACCCTTAATTAAACTCCTCTTTAAAGAGGTAATTACACCCTTTTTATAAAATCATCAAAACCAATACTATAAGCCAATTTTCAGCATTATAAACTAATCAAAACCCTTTTAAAACTCCATTAAAACATACTTTAATGCCCAATTATAGTTAGAACATGAAACATATAAAAAAACCAATTCAATTTAAACTAAAACCTTAAAATCACATCTTTGATAAAATAAAAACCCTATTTTTAATCATTCAAAATTTGAAAATAATACTAACAATAATAATCTGAAAATATAATTAAAACCTTTAAAACATGATTTTGATACTAATTAAACAAATTTTAAACAATTAAAATCAAAACCCATAATTAAAATCATCAAATTAATTAAAATAAAAAGAGGAGAGAGAAGAGGGAAAGCCACGGTGGGCGGTGGCCGTGCAGCGGCGGCAGGTCACCGGTAGGGTGGCCGGCGACTAGAGGTGGTTCGGCGGAGGGTGGCGCTGACGTGGCAGCAAGCCCACACTGCAGGTAGTTCCTGCGTGAAACCAAGGGGAAAAAAAGAAAAGAAAGGGAAAAAAAAAAGAAAAGGAAAAGAAGAAAAGAAAAGAAAAAAGAATTGTTTACCTTGAACATTTGACCTTTTGGGTGGCAGAGTTTTGGGGATTGGAAGAGTATTTATAATGTGGAGTAGGTTAAGGTAATATTTGGGCTTCATGAAATAGTGATATGATGAAGGAAGTATTTAGCCCAATTATAGAAATAGGATAAATGGACTTGTTATGAAATTGGCTATATTGGAGTAAGCTAAATATTGACCCAAATATTAAAACTTGACTACTTCATTTAAATTCGATAATTTAACCCAAAATATATTTTATAATTAATTAAACAACACATTAAAAATACGGGGTATTACGACTACTGCATAGTAACCGTCAACCACTATCCCTATAAAAGAGGTAACCGTCAGCCCACGTTCCCCACTAAGCTATCCAAGTAACTGTCGAGTAACTACCTCATCCATGATCCCTATAAAAAGGGCTCATTATGGACATCAACCACACTAAGTCATACTTAGACTCCCGGAGTTCAGTAACTCTTGACCATTGTGTTTAAGACATGCATGGTGCACCGGTTCCATCCAAGTCGTAGCTCGAGCCACTTAGCCACATCCCACCATGCCCTAGCCCCCATAGGCTATCCTATGTCCAAGGTTATGCCCATGGCCCTTGGCCATGGAGCCACCCAAATTCGACCATCAACCTATGGGTGAGCACCTACCTCGTAAAGAGTTTTATATTGATTTGGCCAAGTAATACCAATGAACACCCAATTGACAGAAACACAATAATGGCCCCATGGGCCATTCTCATGCCCATGGTTCTACCAAGGGTGTCGTTGAGAGGTTAGTAGGGCCTTCTTAGAGTGTCCTGCCCTTGCGGGACCGCGCCGAAGTGTTGCTAGGCAAGCCTAACACAATAGGGGGAAGCTCGTACTTGGGACTAGCCTTGGTCTTGCCATGCGACTGGCGCGAGGCCATGACCATGTCAGTGGCGGGGGTCCTAGCCCTCGACTTTGGCTGTGACACCTCCTTCCCCTTTCCCGCTTCCCCACATCCCCACCCCGACCCCTCTTTCTCCTCTTTTGCTCTCTAGTTCGCCGGAAATTCATTGAAAAAAACCGACTTCCCAACCTTCCTTACGGTGCTTTCATTGAAATCGTTCATTAAACCTTCCGGCGAAAGAGGAGAGAAAGGGGTGGTGTCGGGGTGGGGATGTGGGGAAGCGAGAAAGGGGAAAGGGAGCAATGGGGATGTCGTGGGTAAGGGAAAGCTAAGGGAGGAAGGTGGGGTTGCCAGCGCCGCGGGAGGGGGTGGCCTTCGATCGGTGGCAGGGGAACTGGTGGGGAAGGGGGTGGCTGGGATTTTTTTTATTTTTTTTATTTGATATAATTGTTAATTGGAAAAAAAAGTTGTTTTTTTTTATAATTAATAATAAAAAATAAATCTTAATTTTTTTTAAAAAAAAAAAAACCAACCACATAATGACACGTTGCATAATTTACCGAAACAATCAGTTACCCCAAAATTCAACTAGTCATGACTCATTTTGAGAATATATTGTATAAAAGGTTGACTTATTTTTAGTTAATCAAAAGGTTGACTTATTTTGAGCTAACCAAACAAAGATTAACTTATTCTTGACTAATTTTCCTAAGAAAAATTGGAGGATACTTTTGACACTTAACCTAATAAAGACAAAAAAAATTAAGGGTAAATAGGTGATTTCCATGAAACATTAAATGGTAAAAAAGGAAATAAAAACTATATTTATGATCACCAAAAATGAAAATAAGAACTATATTTAGAAACGGAGATAATACAATGTGTTAGCAAACTAAAACATACATGAATGAGATTCGTTCAAACTAAAACATACATGAACGGAGACTATACTATTTCTTAGCAAACTAAAACATACATGAATGAGTGAAACCTTAAAATCATTAACCATGATTTAAGCATAATCTATAAGAAATAGTATAGTCATGTAAGATTTTAATAGAGTCATCTCATTGCCTATTTTATTAATATTTACTAACAGTTTTTATAATTTTTACACGTATAAAAATGAAAATAAAACAGTTTTAAGATAAGTCTTGAAGACCTTAAAAAGTCAAATGGGATAAAATATTAGGAACGAAGAGAGTAATAATGAATCTGGCTCACCTACTTACCAAACCGAACATTCTCATGCAATATTGTTCAAAATGTTATGTTCAACACATGACATTTACTACAAGACAGCACAAATATGTTATAAATTATCATTTCAAGACGTACTCATGGTAAGCTCGTAATGACCCACTATATTGCTGTCATTAGATAACATTTCCGCAAAATCGTCTAAGAAAGCAGAAACCAAAATAGAAATATTAAAAATAAAAAGTCAATAAAAAAAAACACTTCTAAGGCAAAATTAAATGTGGACCGTAGCATAATCTATGGAACGAGTATGAACCAATAGACCAACAAACTACATATCCTAAAGCATTAAGAACGCCATTGAATCATTTGAAGCATTTGGCATCAAGAAGAGCTTCTCCCTCAAAAGGCTCGTAATCTTCAATCATTTGACTAACACGTTCCTTCTGAGCCTCATCACTGATGTCAACCTTTGTCCACTCGTAGAGTTCCATGTCATAGCACTCATCAAGCACAAATTGAGGGATCTCTGGTCCACGGAAGAGCCACAAACCCTTGATCTTGTATGGGGGCTCTGATCCAATCAGAAGCATCTTTCCAAATGCATACTTTCGAGCAAGATCCATTCTTTGCAAGAACCCACTAACCTTGTTCATGGTCACAAAAGAGACAGTGTTCTCATCATTATACTTGTAGTCACAGAACCACAGAGAGTAGCCTTCTGGGTCATACATATCCCAGAATCCTGCATAAACAAGGAGACAAGTATTAGAGTTATCGTGCATAACACCATTACACACTAACAAAAGTGATTGAAGCAAAATGTGTTCAATGTTTCCCAAATACAGTACACAATAATCCACATTACAAATTTCAAAGCATAATCCGTATACAATTGTCAGTGTATAACCAAAAAAAAAAAATACAAGGCAAGACAATCAACTACAGTAAACTCCCAACATTTTACAAGTCAAAAAACAAGGTCAGCCATTCAGACTTCGATTACAATTTTCAAGAAATCCATCCTTGACCAGGAATCAAGAATAAGAGGGAAAGGGGAAAGGGGCAAAAACAGAAAATCAAGGCTCGAATCAGTTTTTCATGATAACTTAGGCAGCCATTCAGGGGGTGAAGGCAGAGGCAAGTTCATAACATTAGACAAGAATGCCTAAATAAATTGACAGCTTAAAACAAGAAACGGTGAAGCAGGAATAAGGTATAGATTCTATATAATTAACGACAGAATATAGCAAAGGGAAAAAGGGATCATCTGACACAAGTTCTTTAGTATTATGGCTACCACCTTGTCCATTCAAAGCTAAGATAAGGAGGTAATCAACACAAAAACAATACCTTTAATTGCAACTTCACGGAAATTGGATTTGGTGTTGGAGTAGAGCCTCTTCCACTCATCCAGTACCATCTTACTAGGAGGTAGAAGATCAAGTGGATTCTTTGCCTTTGGCTTGGGTGCCTCTTCCTCTTCTGCTGCAGGTGCCTCTACCTTCTTGGGTGCCTCTTTCTTTGGCTCCTCCTTGGCCTTGGGCTTAGCAGGCTGTGCTTGAGCTGGCTTCTTTGCTACAGCTGGAACAGAATCTGTTTGCTTTACATCACCCAACACTTTCTTGAAGTTTGGCTGATTAACCATAGTCCAGACATATCTTTCGACATGAGGGAATTCTGAAGTAAAGCTCTTGGTCATGATTAGCTGGAATCCATATGACAAGTTACAGGTCATGACAATATCAGCCAGTGTAACACTGTCTCCGACCAGAAAAGTGTTGGAAGCAAGATGTTTGCTCAATGCTTCAAGGGACCTCTTCAATGCAGCAATAGCAGCTTCCTCAGCCTTCAAAATAACAGAAGAGTTGCATTAATTAATGCGTCTATAAAACTATCTAGACCTCATTTAAAAAATACAATTATCAACTAACCGGAGGAAGATGTACACCATAACCGAGTCTAGGATACAACCAACGAGCAATGTTTGCATCAATCTCAGTGGCTGAAAAGTCAATCCACTGCTCAATGTGGCCCTAACAAACAAAACATATACATAATCAAATGACCATATTTAGTCATCTATGCTAAGTAGCACCACAATTGCATTTGGAAAATAAATTAACCAAATGCTATGGTTTGATCTTACATATTCAATTAGCGAAGAGCCAAAGAGAGGATTATCAGCCTTCAACTTTGTCACTGCAAAACATGAATTTAATTAATAAAAAAGTACAGCTAGATGAGATAAAGATCATATCAAGAGAGGCAATATAAACTCACCGTATCTAGCTATGGCATTACTCTCAAATATAGGACCCTCAGGAGTTTCCAGAACTGGAACCTGGAAACAGGCAATTCTTACGTCAAAAATTATACGAAACATTTCAAAGCAAAGAAAACAATACCCTTTAAGATTGAAAGGCTACCTTGCCGATGGGGTTCATTTTAAGGAACTCTGGCGATTTGTTAGTAACACCCATCTGAAAATCCTTGACCACATCGACTTTCACACCACTGTATTCAGCAGCAATAAGAGCCTTGTAGGCATTCTTATTTGGGAGTCCTGTATGCAAGACCTGAGGAGAAGAAAAAACTCGAGTGTAAAATAAATGATCTAACATATACAGTGAGTTGCAAATGGACTGAACCGATGCTGCAGCATAATTCATACAATTCAATTCACAACTCTATTATAGAAAAAGAATGCAACTTTCGACAAACGAAGAATGTGAAATAGTTGATATAAAAAGTGGGAACACAAATACATAGGTAGCTAATCATATTAGTGATCAGTATTGATCAACATCTTAGAAAATGAATAAAAAATAACATAGAAATCTCAATGAAACTCACAGCAAATCGATCCAAAAATTAGCTATACTAAAGTTCAATGTAATTAAATTCTTACATGAAATACATAAATTAAAAAACATGCTATCGATATTCGCATACTCCAAAAAATGTGCAATCATCAGAAAGAAAAAAAAAAAAAAAAAAAAAAAAAGGTGAGGGAAAATCCCAAATCATTCAAATGAAAACATCCTTATAAAGGGTTCTCATCGAATTACCAATAAATTGAAATCATTCATATTTTATCATTAGTAATATCAAATCAACAATTCAAACAAAACCCAGCAAATATCAAACAAAATTCAAGTTAGATAGTAAATTAACTACAAAAATCAAAATTCATAGATCCAAAATGAAACCAAAAGCAGCAAATAAAAAATAGTAAGAAAATCATAATCAAGCAAAATTAATTGTATTCGGCGATGATTTTAAACAATCAAAAATGGAAAAAACAGAGAAATAACTAACCAGAGCCATGATGTTGGACTGAGACTGCGACACCAATAGAGAAGAAAGATCTGAATCAAAGGGAAAAAATAAAAATTGAGTGAATAAATTGAGAAAAATTGTAGGGTTTTGAAAATGGAAGAGAGAGAGAAAATACCTAAGGGGGTTGCGCAGGCACAGCTTCTGGAGTTGCAAAGAGAGGGAGAATGAGAATGAGGAGGCTGCGAGAGGTTTTAGGCTTTTGCAATCGGTAGTTTTTAGGGTTTCTAATTTAAACCGTATATTCTTATTCCTTCCTTTATTATTTTTTTTTTTTTTTTGTAAGGTAAGTTTAAGTTCCGAAGTCAAACACTTGAGAGTAGTCAGCTGTTATTTCGAATACCTAATCTGATCAGATTTTAAAAGGCCTTATTAAATTAGTACCTCTCAAAATTTTGGATCGGAGAAACTGTCATCCGAATTGGATCCGAAATTTTCGAATATTCGGGTTTCCGAATTAGATCACGAGGTTTTCAGATTGGGATTTTGAAATTTTCGGAAAAATTATGATCTGTACCCAATTCGAAAAGCCCGATCTTAAAACTCGAAAATTTGTATTGGATATATGATCCGAAACATAAATCCTAAAACCATATCCAATACTTGAAATTTCAGGTCAAATCATCGATTTTTTTTTTTAATATATGATAAAACGAATCGAATATTGCTTAACACCTCTAGAGAGTAAGGGGAGAAAGTTAAGGGAATCCCCTTTTCCCAAGCAAATGTAGTTGATGGGGCAATTCTTGGCTATTCTTATTAGTTGGAGTTAAGGCAAAATAAGAACCCTGAACTTAGGTATTTGTGTGATTTAGGTAAGTTTCATACATGGCATTTTAATCCCTCAACCATATACAATGAATTATGTCGTTCATCATTAAATATCTAGTTGATTTAGCAAAGTTTAGGGGCTAGATAATAGACATTATGGTTTTTTTTATACTAGTAAAAGAAAAGTTTAGGAACCTTGGTTAGTTGATATGACATTTTAATAATAAAATTAAACTAATTGTTTAGGCACTTATAGGGTAAGGTAGCAAGAATAATCATTATAGAACAAAGTTTAGGAACTTATAGAGACACGTGGTGCTAATTATGACGTCATATTCTGGTGAAAGTGGTCGAAAATCAAACTTTGGTTGTAGTTTAAAATATTAGGTGACTTTTTTGGTTGTAATTTGCAAAACCAAACTTTGATGGTTGTAAGCCGCAAAATGAGTACTTTTATCGATTGTAATTATTGGCAAATTTTACTTATTGTTTTGATAATTCCTACCTTTTTCCTTACCTTTTGAAAAGTGTGACTAAACTCTTATAAATAGTGTTGAGACAATTATGCCTCTTAAAATGTTAATTTACATATTTACCCTTAATAAGTTATATTTGTTCTTTTGTTTTACAAGTATGTCACTATCTTCTTTTTAAAAGTGTGACTAAATTCTTATGAATAGTGTTGAGACAATTATGCCCCTTGTTTAGGGTAAAAATACCCTAGACACATGAACTAATCAGATTATGACACGTGTCACCCTAGGAGGCGCTCAAATAGAGCAAATCAGGATAAAACACGTGTCACGCCAATCATATGAGAAATGGCGGCCTTCATGGGCTCAAATCCCGATGCGCCCTATAAATAGGGACATTTATTACTTTGGGAAAGGCAATTGATCAGACATATCATTTTCAAACGCTATTCATCTGTTATTAAAACAGCAAACCTACCTAAATCTCGGGGTCCAAGAAGAGTAACTTTTACTTTCCGCATTTAATCTACTTCGTTCGTTGCTAACTTGATCGTCGGAGGCGAACTCCGAACAACCGGAGCTTCTGTTTGTTTTAGGTACAGGCGCACGTTGATCTAGTCTTGGAGCTATAACTCTCCCGAAGGACATATATATAAAAAAAAAACCCCGAAACATTTGGTGCTTGAGGGGAGAGTACCTCTAAGATGGCATCTGAGGAACCTGTACCACATTAAGAAATTCAAGAAAATCCGAATGGAGCAGAGTTCCATTCGGACTACAATACAGATAATGAACCAGAGATCGAGATCCACACGGGCCCGGATGGCTCCCTCCGTGTTATTCACATCTTCTCCAAAGATAGAAAGGAGCGAAACCCTGAAACGACCATTGTGGGCAAGTCGGTCGGCAGGTCTCAAACCGAAGAGCCAACTGAAAAGAATGGTGTCCTTCGAACAAGTGTATTATTCGGATAGAGGGTTCGAAATTATTAGAAAGCTAATTATTCAATGAGGTCAAGTGATCGGAATGCCTAGCTGGAGGCCGCTTCCGATCATAAATATTAATGCATAATTAATATTACAACTTAATCTTGACTGAACCCTTCGGGTCACACCCTATCGAGTAACTGAACCAAAACGACGAATTAATCCGAAGGATTAAATGAGTCGATAGAGTATTACGAACAAAGACATCGGATGGCGAGCTTAGAGCGTCGGAAACCGAGCGTCGTAAGTCGAGTCGATTTTAGGAATCGACGAAGACGAAAAATCAACCAAACAACAAGTTAAAATATAGCCCTAGCCTCGCGTTGGCCTAGCCGAGCGAGGGCTTGGCTATAAAGGGCAGCTAGCCATAGCCGCTAGTAAGGCCGCAAGCCCAGCAGCCCTACTCGGGTGCTGGATGGGGCTTGCTGGCCGAGCAAGCATGCTAGCAATGCTAGCAAGGCCAGCCGCAAGCTAGCGCACTGTGCCTCGCTAGCAGCTTCTAGCGTTGGCTACCCGGGCTAGCATGCCTAGGCACACGCAGCAATGCCCAGCAGCGAGCAACCCGCATATGCGTGCCATGCTGCTGCGGGCTTGTGCGAGGAAGGAGCATCAGCTAGCTCGCAAGAGCTTGCGGTAGTAGCGCTAGCACGCCCAGCAGCAGCCCACATGCATGCGAGGCACGCTTGATGGGCTACTAGCACACGCGACCAACTAGCAGGCCTAGCCAAGGGGTCAGGCCGCCAGCGTGGCAGCCTTGGCGCCTAAGGCAGGCCACGCCTAGCTGGTGCGCCGTGAGTAGTGCGTTGTGTGTGTGAGGACCGGTTGTGAAAGCTTGCTTGGGGAGCAAGGGGACGATGGTCCCCCCTTGTGGTCCTCACCTAACCCCTTGCTCTCCACTTGACACTTGTTGTTTGTTGATTCATATGCATTTTAATTTGATTTTAGAATTAAATTAAATTGATTAAATGCCTTTTTACCAACTCTCCCACATTGATGAGAGATTGAAATTCAAGGGCTCTTTTCCCTATAAATACCAATCATTTGACATTGGGAAAGGGCACTTGAGTTGTGAACTTGAAAGGATGTCCACAAGCGCGAACACTTTCGTTCTAATACTCTAA
This sequence comes from Chenopodium quinoa, assembly GCF_001683475.1. Lineage (NCBI taxonomy): Eukaryota > Viridiplantae > Streptophyta > Magnoliopsida > Caryophyllales > Amaranthaceae > Chenopodium > Chenopodium quinoa. The sequence continues at coordinate 1,997,113 of NW_018744367.1, forward strand.
TTACTTTTGGTCTAGCCCCGACTAAGCTTAAGGGTAGGGCTGTCGGTTCGGGTCTCGAGGGTGAGAGCCGTTGGAGGCTTGCGCATTTGCGAAGCTCTACGCTTTCAAGTAAAAGCTCTTAGAAAGAGCGAAGCACGCATCAAGGGTATGATCGTCTTTTTTTCTTTCTCTCTCTTTGTTAATTAATTATGTGATTGTTAATATGCATGTTTAGTTACTTTAATTTGTGTGCGGATTTTGAGAGGGTTTAATTCTGCGTAGTGTCGGTCACTACGAAACTGTAATACCCCATATTTTTATACGTATTTTTAATTTAAAATAAGTATTTCTTAAAATATTTATATAATTCGAAATGAATTATTTAGGGTTTTTCATTAAGTTTAAAAGAATGATTTTAATTAAAAGTATATTTTAATTATTTAATAATCTTGAAATTATTTTATTTCATGATTTGGAAATATTGGGGCATATTATTTTATAAAAAGATAATTTTTAAAGTCAACGTATTTAAGAAAAGTCAAATTACAAGTTTGATTAGGAAATGGATCATTAAGGGTAGTAAAGGAATTTTAAGTAGGAGGGAAATTGAGAGGGGGTATAAATACCCATCATATGCCTAGGGTGGAGTGTATCCAAAGGTAAACTCTCTCTCTCTCTTATTTTCTTTGCTCTTAATTTTTTCCTTTTTTTTTTTTTTTTTTTTTTTTTTTTTTTTTTTTTTTTTTTTTTTTTTTTTTATTTTTGTATATATTTTCTTTTTGTATCAATTCTGATTTCTTTTTTTTAATCAGTTTAGATTACTTTTTTTACAATATGTTTTTCGTGTGTACAGTTTAATCCGTATAGTTGTAGTAATTGCACCCTCTCGTGGCCAAATTCAGCCTCTAAATATGGTTTTCGGGCAGTTTTTGATTTTTAACGAAGGTTTAATGTTTTAATATAATTTTCAGATTTATTTGAGAGGTTTAAATCTTAAAAAGTATGCTGGAATTTTTATATAAACACCATGAATGAGTTTTTACCTTGTGGTTTTAATTACCCACCTAAAGAAAGAGTTTTAAAGGTTTTAAACCAAAATTTCAGCTTATTGGAGAAGTTTTACAGTGTTTAAAAGTTCTTGGAAATTTGTGTAATCAAGGGAGTAATTGAGTTTATGTATTTGGTATTGTAGGATACTTTAAGTTGAGTAGTTTCTAGCATTGTGGCTAGTTGGAAAGATGATTTAAGGTATGTTCGCGTACTTGGTAACTATTTGAATATGTAGAGGCATGCTAAGGTTTGTTTAATTAATTCCTTGTAGTATCATGATAGGTATTGGTTGGAATTTGTTGACTGGATTGATTTGGTGAATGATTTGTGAAGTATGAATTATTGGTGAGAGTTAGTGATTGGAATTTATTATGTTGACATGTTGGTATGAACTACACTTTTATTATTGGCATGATAGAGAGCATGTTTAATAAAACTAAGTGTTTAATTTGGTTTGGAATACTGAAAAGGAATTTTATTATGGTTCATATAATTTTTATTGATGCTATAAGCATGGGAAGGAGCTATTTAAGTGTCTATGTACAGAGATGCTATAAGTGTCTATGTACAGGATTAAATTATATTTTGGTGCCTATGTGCACTTAAGGTGTTTTAAACATCGAGGGATAGGATTTGTGGCGCATTATGCGTTTAAGGTGTCTTTGGCACCGAGGTAGATTAAAAAGGGTTCAACTATTAAATTTATGTGGTTACTAATTATTCAAGAATTAAATTGGTATGTTTGATTGCTTGAATGAGTTATAATGATTGATTGTATTATGGTTTGAGAGTCATCACCAAGTATAATAATATGTAAACAACGTAAAGTGAAAGAGATTACGCACCAAAACTCTTGGAACGTATATACCTCGAGTATGAACATATGGGGGGAGTTATGGGGTTTTATATTTAACCATAACTTCTACTGGGAGTACAAGACCCTGTATGTTCAGCCGGATGGTTCAAAGAAAACTTATTCTGATGCTCGGATGTTCATCTAGCAAAAGAAAAGCATGCAACTGTTAGAGTCGGCCTCAACGTCGAACTTAAATGACAGCTTTCAGAACACCTCAATGAGGTGTTTTCAATCAAGCCGAGAGGACCAAACAGGCGGCATGTCCGCCCACTCCAATCCTCAAGTGTTCTAGGCGGCCCCGTATGTGCCTCCGCAGCCATACATGCCGTATAGACAACACTATATGCAGTCAACCCTCTTCGGGGGGCAGGCGGCACAAAACGTCCAGCCTTTGGACTGGCAGCTCTGTCTGCAAAGGTTAGGGGAACAACCAACTGCGTTCTCCAAGGAGATAACTGAGGCCGCACAGCCGGCCAAGGTGAAAAATGTGTTGGTAGGTACTTATGATGGTACCACTAACCCAGAAGACCACCTGATGGCATACACCAACCTTATGTACCTTCAAGGGTTGGACGATGCTGCATGGTGTAGATGCTTCCTGGCCACATTGAAAGGCGTTGCCCAGCAATGGTTCGGCAACTTGCCAGCCGGATGTATTAATAATTTTAAGACGCTTGCATACTTGTTTGCGTCAAACTTCTCAATGAATATCCCTGCCAAGAAGACAAGTCTTGACTCGGGAGCCATACAGCTGGGTGAGGAGGAAGGGCTACGCTCATATATCAGGCGTTTCAATCTGATGAGAATTCAGATTCAAGGGCTGTCTGATGAGGTGGCCTATACAGACTTCTTCAAAGGTCTGAAGGACGGGTCGGTCTTTAAGTTCGACCTCTTCAGAAAGAGGGTTGCTACCCTCCAAGAGGCGCTGATGGAGGCGGACGCCTATATACAGGCAACCAAGCTCTGTAATATCAGCAAACAGTCGGACTCTAAGAGGTCTGACAAGAGAGAGAGTCGGTCAATACAGCCGGCCTCCAAGAAAGAAGAAAACAAAAGAAAAGAGGTCTGGGTGGCTGAAGCTTCTGAACAGCCGTCCCAGAAAAAGAAAAAGGAAGCAAAATCGTACTCTCCGAGGTACAAATTCAATAAGGACTGTTACTCCATCCTCATGGAGATAAAGGATCGGGTTCCCATTGAAAAGCCGGCTGCTATGAAAGGTTCCGTTATAAATCGGAACAGAAACAAATATTGCCACTTCCATGAGGATGTTGGTCATGAAACCAACGAGTGCTTTAGTATCAAGCGGCTGTTGGACCGCCTGGCCGACAAAGGGGTGTTTAAGTCCTATATTCTGAGGTCCAAGGTTACCTTGCAGACTAATCCCTGACAGGCGCCCAAAACGAAGCCTCAACCTGCTAATAGTTCGGAGACTGATGAAACTCCCATCTATACAATAGCAGGCAGCTTCGCTGGAGGCGGCCCAACGATCAAGGGTAACTCAGTTGACGAGGGACAGGCGTCCAGAGACTCGTTCCCAGAAGTGGTCATCACTAAAGGTGACAGGGCGAGGGTCAGGAGGCCACATGATGACCCTATAGTCATCGAGTGTAAAGTGGCCAACCAAAGAGTTGGCCGAATCCTCATTGACACTGGTATTTCCTCGGATCTGATTAGTCACAAGTGCCTGGCCAAGCTCAGGTACAAGCCTGAGAGCATACACACGGTCTCTCATCCCTTAGTGGGATTCGGGGGAGGTGTAGTACATCCGGTAGGTCGAATAGACATACCCATCCGTCTGGGCGAGAAAGGGGAGGGACGCCATATGGTAATCCGGTTCTTGGTTGTTGAAGAGCTGACGGCCTATAACATGATATTGGGGCGTCCCACCCTAAATGAATCCAAAGCTGTTATCATTCCCTCTCTTATGCTTCTCAAGTTTGAAAGGGACGATGGAATAGTTGGCTCCCTTAGGGGAGACCAGAAAATGGCCAGGGAGTGTTATCTCTCTGATGTTAAGCCCACTGCGGACGCATTGGGCCCCAGTGAAGAAACTACTAACCTTGACAAAGTCAGGGAAATAACGCCTGCCCTCAAAGCAGGCGGCAAGAGGAGGAAGCTCGACTAGTTAGTGGCCGAGAAAAAAGACAAACAATAGCAATCACTGATCGGTCAAAGGCCGGATGAGCTCCGTCCACAGCTGGCTGGTGAACATATGAACATCGTCTTAGAAGACTCTCGTCCTGACCGAACTGTCAAGGTTGGGACGACTGCTTTTGCTGAACTTGGTGCAGATTTGCACCACTTGTTAAAAGAATTCAAAGACATCTTCTCCTTTGAAGTGGACGAGATGCCAGGCATCAGTCCAGATCTAGCAGTCCACAAACTTGCTATGGATCCCAAAAAGAAGCCGGTAAGGCAAAAGAAGAGGAACCATGGTGAGGAAAGAAGCCAAGCAGCAGCAGCCGAGGTGAAAAAATTGTTAGATGCAGGGTTCATTAGGCAATGCTACTTCCTTGATTGGGTTGCCAATGTGGTCCTTGTAAGGAAGCCGAATGGTACTGTAACACCCCAACAATTCTCTCTTTAAAACCTGCATTAACCTGTAATAACCTGTAAATACTTTTAATAACCTGTGAGAGAATTACTGGCGTGTTACCGCCATGTGTTCAAACGTTAAGGCTAGTTTCAGAAATCAACAGCGGAAAACTAACTTGGTTTTAAAAAGAATATAATTTTCAAAAGTAGAAGTCAAAACTCAATTTAGTCTTACAAGTTGGAACCATAACGACCCTTATTCAAAATCCAGTAAAATAGGAAGTAAATGGAATTAGAACCAAAATAAAATTCAATCTATGGTATGAAGTAAGCTAAGTGATTAACTAACGCTCCACTCAACTCCCATCACCCTGATGCAAGTCAGTTTATGCAAAAACCTGTGATTAATCTGCTCCCCAATATTACAAGTGTAAGAATTGGATCATTACAAGGTCATTGAAGGCGAAGGCCATAACCAAGAGAAACACACAAAAGCACGCCATCAGCAACGCTGAGTACATACAAGCTACGAAACACAGTAAAGAGCCTTAGCATGATACTAACAAGCATTCCATACACTCAATATAATCAATGACTCGAACACATGCTTCAATTGTTACTTATTACAAAGTTTTCTCTAGATAGCATTGATTACTTCATTAATTTGTTTGGATTAAGCAATAGACCAGATTGTCCCCCTGTGCTCCATTCCGGAACATTAAATAAGAAAACCCTATGCCTCCTTTCGGAAGACATTAATAAACATCCAATGGCAGACGGGCGCGACTCCATGGCCATAGCTAGTATGAGATCTCATCTAACTCATTATAATTTTAAAAGAATTTTAAACAAGAGACTCGTAGATCAGACGGCCTCTGAAAAGTACACGGCTAATACCCCGTGAACCCCAACCCCTGTTTGTCATTACTCTACATGTGCACAAATCCAGAGTTTTATTGCTCATCCTTCTTGCACTTTACGTGATTTACCAGTTTAAATTTGGTGATGACTCATATGCAAACAACACAACCAATCATTCAAATCATTCAAGTTTCCAATTTAATTCTTAATTTATCAGTGACAAACAACATTTATTATTGAATCCTTTAACTACTTCGGTGTATAAACACCTTAAATGCATAAGGCACCTCATATCCACAATCTTGTCTTATAAGACTTTAACTCTTTCTTTACTCATTCCATTTCAATACAAATGAATAAGTAATTAAAATGATTCATTCCATATGTATACTTGTAGTTTTGCCTCTAAGCTCTCCTTGTAAAGTATTGCATAAATAATGCTCATAAGGAAAAATCAATGCAATTTCTCATACATGAATTAAAGCAATCATCACATTTATCATCAATCAACTCATTACCAAAAAATTTCAACCAATCCACAAGTTCCCTAGCATGATTCTAGGTTTTTCCAAGTCCCTAAACATGCTCCTAAATCAAGGTTCCTCGTATTCTTGTACGTACCTTGAGTGCACAAATTGGTTGGCCACCTTAAGGCTAGAAGTCACCTTCTACGAAGTCCTCTCCTAAACAAAACAACCATAGCTCAATTAATACCCAAGCAATATATTTTACAGCAATACCAAACTACTTTAAAATCCTTTAAATCATTGAAATAATGCTTTTAAATTGCTCACAATAGTCAAAGTTAATAATTCAAAGTTCAATTACAAGTTTGTATGTTAAAATCATGAAAATATAGCTTGTAGCATAAAATTTCAGTAACTTTAAAGTAGGATTATAATCTGAAAATTTATTTATAACATCAATCCTTCGTTAAAAATCTAAAACTGCCCAAAAATCATATTTAGAGGCTGAATTTGTCCACGAGAAGGTGGTGCTTACTACCAAAGGTAGTACATTTTTATTAGAGCGTCGTTTACACACGAAAAACACTATTCTTTTGCAAAAATCAGACGAGTCAGAGTCAAGACGTGATTAAAACGTGATTAAGGGAAATTACGAACGAAATTCAGCAATTAATTACGAAAAATTTAGAACTTGCTGTTGAATTAAACATCATCATATTCATAGCAAAATCACAACAAAATCATGCTTAAATTGAATTACTTTAGCAACACGTTATTAAACCCTAAAAATCATGAAAAATCAACATTTAAACCTTCAATTTTCGCATAAACCAAATCTGAAATTTTATTTCATAAATCAAATGAAGTATACTCATAAATTTGCAATCTTTCATAACTCATAAACATAATCAAACTATAATAATTATTAAACATTGAAAAATTCATGTAAAGATTGAAACTTTAAAGAAGATTAAACAAGAGAGAAAGATAAAAGAAAAGGGAAAGGAAACCGGCTGGGCGGCGGTGGCTGCAAGTTTCGGCTGAAGGCAGGCGGCCGTGGCAACAGCGAACGGTCGCCGGTGGTGGTGGTGGTCGACAGCAGTGGCGGTGTGGGGCAGCAACAAATTTTTTTTTTTTTTTTTGTGTTTGTGTGAGTTGTGAATGAAGGGGGAAGCAAGGGGAAGCAGTAGAAGTTTATAGGAGGGTTTGAGAGGAGAGTTTACTTAATTAAAAATTGGAATATGGGCTTAAGTTTTTTTTTTTTTTTTTTTTTTTTTTTTTTTTTTTTTTGTAGAGTTAGAATGGTAGTCATGGCCCAAAGTGAGTAAGAATGCTATTGAAATATAAGTTATCGTTTCTATTTTGTCAAATCCTTCCAAAATATTTATATAAGTATAAAATTATTATAAAATATTCGTATACATAAAAATATATAATTATTATTTAATAAGAAAAATATGGGGGATTACAGGTACCTGGCGCATGTGTGTAGACTACACAGATTTGAACAAGGCATGTCTCAAGGACAGTTATCCTCTTCCAAAGATCGACAGTTTAGTCAACTCTACAGCCGGCCATGCCTTGATGAGCTTCATGGACGCCTATTCAGGCTTTCATCAGATACCCCTGTGGAAGAAAGATCAAGAGAAGACGACATTTGTCACGGATCAGGGGTTATTTTGTTATAATGTGATGCCGTTTGGTTTGAAGAATGCGCCTGCTACCTTCTAGAGAATGATTAATTCGGTCTTCATTAATCAAATAGGAAGGAATGTGGAGGCGTACATTGACGACATGATTGTCAAATCCAAACTCCAGACGGACCATCTCACAGATCTCCGAGAAACATTCACCACACTCAGGCGGCACCAGGTCATGCTGAATCCCAAGAAATGTGTTTTTGGTGTTGAGTATGGGAAGTTCCTCGGAATTCTGATTGATCAAAGGGGGTTAGAGGCCAATCCGGAAAAAATACAGGCTGTCATAGACATCCAGTCACCTCGCACTGTAAAAGAAGTTCAAAAGTTGACGAGTTGCCTGGCGGCACTAGGGAGATTTCTCAGTCGGTCAGGCGACAAGTGTCTCTATTTCTTCCAGACAATCAAGAAGAAGGCCATGTTTGAATGGGGGACGAATGCAGAGGCGGCCTTCCAAAAGTTAAAAGCACACTTGCACTCTTTGCCAAGGCTCGTCAGCCCTCTGCCAAAGGAAGTGTTGTACATGTACTTGGCTGTTTCTGATCATGCTCTCAGTGCCGTTCTCTTTGCTGAAAGAGACGGCTGTCAGCTCTAGGTTTATTTTATCAGCCATGTCTTGAGGAATGCCGAGTTACGGTACCCTATGGTTGAGAAATTTGGCCTGGCCCTCTACATGGTAGTTAAGAAATTAAAGCCCTACTTCTTGGAGCATCCGGTCATGGTCTATACTGACCAGCCAATCAAGCGGCCACTTACAACCATGGAATCATCCGGCCGAATGATAAAATGGGTGATTGGAATCCAAAGCCTAGAGGTCACTTTTGAGCCAAGGAAAGCAGTGAAAGGACAGACGTTTGCCGACTTCATTGTTGAAATGACTAGGCCGGCTGATCCGGAAAATCCTGACCAAGTCTGGAAGGTATATGTGGATGGGAGCTCCACAATGAATGGCTGTGGTGCAGGCGTCATATGTCAGTCTCATGAGGAAGATAACTATGAGTATGCACTACGTTTAAAGTTCCAAGCCTCGAACAATGAGGCAGAATATGAAGCCCTACTAGCCGGCATCTGCATGTTCAAGGCGGCCGGGGCAAAGAAAGTGGACGCCTGTTCTGATTAGCAACCGATTGTTAGCCAATACCATGGTGACTACGAAGCCACACATCCGGCTATGATCAAGTATCTGCAGGCGGTAAAAGAAGAGGCCGGGACACTTGAAGAATTCTGTCTAAGCCAAGTGCCTAGGTCTGAGAATAACCAGGCGGATGCCCTCTCTAAATTGGCGTCTTCTGCCTCTTGTGACACACCCAGGTCTGTCTTTTGGGAAGTGATGGAGAAAAGAAGCATCGAGGAGGAACCTATTGGGGTCGTAGATCGAAGCTTAACCTAGACGGCATCCTGGCATACTTAACAGACGGCACCTTGCCGGATACTTACTCAGAGATGATTATAATGAAAAGGCGTGCGTCAAACTTTGAGATTCACAAAGGAGAACTTTTCAAGAAAGGTTACCTATAACCTCTTTTGAAGTGTGTTACCTCAAAGAAGGGCCGAGAGGTCCTCGAAGATTTGCATTCAGGGTTTTGTGCCTCCCATATAGGCGACAGGACACTAGCAAAGAGATCTAGGCGGCAAGGCTACTTCTAGCCTACCCTAGAAGCAGACGCCATGGAGATGGTTAAAAAATGTGACAAGTGTCAAAAGTTTGGCAAGCTCATCCATCGTCTGGCCACTGACCTGACAGCTATCCATAGCTCAGTACCATTAGCCAAATGGGGCATGGACATTCTAGGTCCCTATACACCTGCTACAGGCGGACGGAGATATATTTTGGTAGCAGTCGACTACTTCACCAAGTGGGTAGAAGCGGAGGCAGTAAAAGGCATCAAAACCAAAGATGTCATCTCCTTCATTTGGAGAAACGTCATCACTCGGTAAGGGGTACCCATGTCTATGGTTTTTGACAATGGACCTCAATTCGAGATACCTGCTCTCAAGAACTGTTTAGGAGACCAAGGGATCTCTCATTGTTTTGCATCAATCGGCTGCCCCAAGCAAATGGCCAGGTTGAAGCCTTCAAAAAATTAATCTCAGATGGCATTAAAAAGAAAGTCGAAAGAGCTGGCGGCCCGTGGGTGGATGAATTGTCGCATGTTCTATGGGTCATCAGGACGACTGAAAAAGGGGCGACTGGTGAAACCCCATTCCTCATGACTTATGGTGCTGAAGCTGTCTTGCCCATTGAGCACTATGAGCCGACTCTTCGAGTCATGCTTTTTGACGAAGAGGCTAACTGGGAGGCCATGCGGCTAGCATTGGACTCCCTCCCAGAACGAAGGGGCAATGCAGCCTTGCGCCATGAGATCTACCGTCTGAGAATGACGAGAGCTTACAATAAAAGAGTGCACAAGCGGCCCTTAAAAGTAGGGGACTTTGTGTTACCTAATATGGAAGCAGTCGGCAGGGCTAACGAGCAGGGAAAACTGACTCCTAACTGGGATGGCCCCTACCAAATCTATGAAGAAGTCAGAGGCGGCACCTACCGGCTGGAAACACCAGACGGTAGGTAGCTAGCCAGAACTTGGAATGTAGACAACTTAAAAAAGTACTACTTCTGAGATTGGTAAATTATTTGTAAACATATCAATAAAGTTTGCAATTTATTTCAATTTTAGTACAAGTCTCCTCAGTAGGGCAAGCCGCCTGTGCAGAACACAGTTGGCCTTATTTCTTTTGACTAGAGAAAAAACGTTTGTCTAGATAACTTAGCCATCTGTTCTTTTTTGAACATGTAATGAAGCCACAGGCCGGATGATCAACCAAAGGCCCATGGCCGGATGATCCCTTAAAAATTAAACTAATACGTCTGTCCCAAAAAGAAAGCAGGCGTCCGGCGACACCCATCCGGGTGAATTCGCCGCAAAGAGCATCTCCCATTTAGGTGGCACATTGCTCTATAAATAAAAAAAGCGGCCCCACCGAGTGTTTTTCTAGACAACCTCGCAGTCGTCCGGCCTGAGACAAAGATAAGCGTACCACTACTGAAAACACGCGATAGACAGTTAAAATCTAAGTCAGAAACCGCCTGGTATTGCTTGGGACAATACAGTCGGCATAATTTGAGTAAATAACCAAGCAAAACTTGGCGAATAAAGAGGTACCATGTGGCCTAAGCCGCCTGTTTCTTCTACTTACTCAAATCAAAGTGACAGATAAATTAACCCCAAGGATTAACTCAAAAGTCACTGACAAACTTGGGATGGAACCCAAACGGTGCGAACCAAGCCGCCTGTTTTTTAGCAAACAAACGGTACTCGGCCACCTTTCCTCCTAAGTTACAAGAAAAACATGCGGCACGACCGCCTATTTCTTCTGCTCATTCAAATTAAAGTGACAAATAAATTAACCCCAAGGGTTAACTCAAAGTCACTGACAAACTTGGGATGGAACCCAAACGGTGCGAACCAAGCCGCCTGTTTTTTAGCAAACAGACGGTACTCGGCCACTTTTCCTCCTAAGTTACAAGAAGGAAAAGTGACGGAAACTCATTGGACTGGAAAGGTACTCAGTCACTCAACCTACAATGGAATCTAAAAGGTACGAAAAAGCCGCCTGTCTTTGTATAAGACAAACGGCATTCGACCGCTGTTCAATTTTCAGATTGGCGCCTGTTTTGTACACGCACCAAGAAGACGGACATTTAGTATTTTGCGGTTAACTATAAGGCTGAGAGCTGACTTATGCTAGGTTTTCACCTGGTTAATGGTCGACTGACCGCCTCGTAAATGGCCGACTAACCGCCTGGTTTGGGGAAATCACCATAGTGATTGATTGACCTAGAATTAGTAATACTTAAAACAGTATAAAAAATTCCAAGTCAATCAACTCACCTTTGAAAACCAGGCGTCCAGTCACCCAGGGGCAAGAACAGTCGGTACATCATAAGAATTGGCACGTTGTAAAAATAATCCAAAGCATTCATACAAAAAGGCATGATGTACTTAGCAAAAATTATGAATTGCAAAAATTCAAGGCGAAGTGCAAAATTTGGAAAATCGACAAGACTGCCGATTGATTCATATTAACAGTCGGTCAAAAGACCGACAAAAATGTTAAAAATTGTTTGAAATACCCCGACCCCTTGGTCGGGTAATGATACAAGCGGCACGCAGGCCGAAGAAAGTTGACATATGAAATTGGAATTCAAGAAGCTGGAGGAGGACCTTCAGTGTTGGCAGCCGCCTGATTTGGATCATCAACCAGCGGCTGTTATTTGTTGGCATCCGTCTCCTCCTGCAGCGGCTCCTCATCACTGTCCGCCTCCTGCTTGTCCTCCTCTTCCTGGTCCGACTCCCCAGAAGTAGAGTCAGACGCCTCATTCTCCGGCTCCCCTTCGCCGTCTGCCTGCCCTAAAATCTCCTTGTTGTACTGATCAGAACAGGCGACAAATCGGCTCCCCCATTTTTCATAGCCGGTATCAGGGAAAAGGGCTGCCCAGGTCATCTTCATGATGGTGTTGGTGTTGTCCATCATGTCCTGAACAATGGCCATTTTCTCCTCGGCAGCTTTCTCATTAAGCTTTTGGGTGAGGTCAGCCTCTTGGTTCTGCAGGCGGCCCTTGAGTTTATTTACCCGGTGGCGGAGTCCCTAGACTCTTGTTCGCCTCCTTGAGAGGCGCTAATTGAGTTTTCAGGTCATTAACAGTCTTCTCCAGCTCCAAGATCTTCTTCTTGGTCGCCTCTAAGTCGTTCTTGACCTCCAAATTGGCGGACGCATGATAATACAGTATGTAAGTGGTTAGAATCTCGTTTTGAGCTATCTGGAACATAGCTTTGTCAGAGTCAGAGGCGGACATGGCCTTTGCAGCTTTTACCTCTTTGCTCTTCTCGGTGTTGGGCTTGCGGAGACCATACACTCGCAGCATAGACTGCACTCGGTCAAAAATAGTCGTCAGTCACAGGCGGCCAGACACATGTTTAAATGAAAGAGAAGACTTTTTACTAAGTGTACCTCGGCAAGGAGAGCCAGGATGGCTTCAAGGTTGAGGGTGTCGAATCCCTTAACCGACTCCCTAGCCTCAACAGGGATGGCTTTAAGCATGGCCTTGGCCATCTAAACCAGGTCCGACTCTTGAGGGGCATCTACAAAGTAACTGATTAATACGCGGCATAAAAACATACAACCAGCCGCCTGAAATCAGAAGAGTCGGTTGCTTGATGAAATTTCTAACATTTGAGCAAGATATACCTCTGGCCGCCTCCTTTTCTCTTGGAGGCTGGCTGCTCCCAGGGGTGGCCGGAGTCCTTGCCCCACTTTGGGGAGTCCTTCCTTGCCTCTCGGCCATCTGTCTCCGGGCGTTGCCAGGAGTCGACACATCCCCAGTCGTTTCCTTCCTAACCTTGGGGGCCGGCTGAGTAGAAGAGGAGGGCATGACAGTGTTGCCCTGCAACAAATTGAGTCAAAAGCAAGCGACAGAAAAAACAAGAAAAAGAGGAAATTGTGCCAAGATAAAGGAGCTCACCCTGGGCGCCTGTTTGGTAGGTGACCCCTCAATGGTCAGCTTGCCCAGAATGGTTGCACGGAGTTGGGCGGCCGCTTTCTTGGAGGCTGATATTTTGTCCATAACTTTATCTGCAAAAGGAATCAAATGGTTATACACAGAATCAACAAGTCTATTAAGACACTCAAAACAGGCGTTCTGCTACCTCTCGGCATCTCCACGCTTAGGCTGCAGGCGGCTAGGTATCTGACCTACCTCTCGGGGTTCGCCTGTATGTAAACTTTGAAAAGCCCTCTGTCCAGGATCTCTTCTTTTGCTTGTTGAGGAATAGGCGGTAGGTCAGATCCGCCTGTTAGGTAAGGCGGATCCCTTTTCCACCTGTTGAACTTCTTGTTCTGGACCTTATCAGGGTGGGAGACTATGTAGAAGGTGTTTGTCCAATCGTTCCACTTATTTTCCTTTCCCATGGTCATCATGTAGCCTTTATGGCTAGACAGCTGAAACCAGCCGGTCCTGCTTGTTTTTGGGGTCCGGCTGAGGTAGTTCATATGAGCAAAAGCTTCAAAGCTTGGCTCTACCCCATACATCTCACATCCGGCTACATAGCCCAAGATGTTGAACCAGGAGTTTGGGGCCAGGTGCCAGAGACCCAGCTGGTACCCATCCAAAATCCGCTCTAGAGCAGGATGTAGAGGACATCTTAAACCAGCTTTAATGGCCGCCTCATAGCAGCCAAAACACTTATCTTGGTAGCTGGACTTCTCTGGCCAGACTACCGTATCCTCGGCATCCAGCACTGTAAGAATGTAATCATGACCCATTACATGGTCAGCCCTAAAACTTCTAATTTTTTCAGATATGGCCTTGCGCCTGCCTTTGGGAACATGGCAAAAGTAAGGGGTATATGTTTCTCTGTGGGTTGCAGCCGGCTCTGCCCAGTTCTCCCCTTTCTCGGCCGTATGGCCTTCTCTCGCTGTATGTAGCCGAGAGTGCTTATCTAAAGAGTCGTTAGAGTACCGACTGGAGGTGCTGGGCTCAGAATCGTCGCTCGAGCTCTCGGGCAAGGCAGTCGCCTGCCCGGATAGATCAATGATAGGAGGGTCATTCTGTACCTCCTCCCCTGAGTTTGCCAATATGAAATCACTCGGGGTGCTTGGGGGACCAGGCGACACCTCCGAAAGCTCGCTCATAGGTATGCAAAAGGAAGAGCCGTCTGAATTTGTTATCCTGGCCGTTCTCTTTGTTCTGGCCATGGTGTCCTGCACAGACACACAGACAGTCGGACTCTAGGCAGTTCGCAAAGGGTGGTCCAGCATGGGGCAGTTGACACTCCTAGTTCTAGATTCACCCGTCCCCGATGACCGGCTGATCACTAACCTAGGTCGTGCCGTGTGCTTTTGGGCTACCATTTTTGAAAAAGAAAAGAAAAGAGAAAGTACAAGAGAACAGGCGGTTACCTTTGAGTAGAGAGGTCTGGACTTTGAAAGATCGGGCGGCTGAAGAAGCAGGCGGTCTGGGAACAGGCGATCTATAAACAAGCGACAGTCGTCCAAATTGTCAGAGCAAGCATCCAAAGTTCTGTCTTAGAAAGGTTCTAGAACGTCCAAATGATTTGGACACCCCTTATTTATAGGGGGGTGAATTTCAAGGGACAAAAAAAACCGATAATAATCGTAGTCCAATCATATCGTGACACTTGTCACAAGCGGCACGTGGCACGCCACATCACCCCTGTGAGGGGCAAATGATTAGGGGATTTTACCTCGCCACATGGAACACTCAAGCTCTACCACGTGTCATCCACGTGGACCAATTAGAGGCCGCCACGTGTCACCTCTAGAGTGGTCCAAGGAGGACCAATCAGGCCTCGACATGTGGAAGGTAGATAGCCCATCAGGAAAATGGCCCCTTATGGCCTAAATTCCTATGCACAGCCCAGTCAACCCTAGGATTACTGAAAAACCTAGTGCTGGCACGCATCCTAACACCCTATAAAAGGGAAATGTTCCCTCAGAGGAACATGATTCAGAAATTGACAAACACACGTGCATATTAATTGCTGATCATCTACTCTAGCATTAATTGTACTTTTTGAGAGCTAAGGCTCGGATTTTGAGACTATCAAAGATAGTCAGATAACCACTTCTCTTCCGGGAGGAGCCTAGTCCCATCTACATTCCGCACACTTTACTCCTCATACACGTTCTAACTTGATCGTCGAAGGCGGAACTCCCACCAACCGGAGTCTCCGTTGTTTTACAGGTACAGGCGCACGGATCCAGTCTTGGAATTGTAACTCTCCCGCTGGACATCAAAAAACCCCGAAACAAAAGGTCTAGAAAAGTTCCGAGACAAAGACAAATACTGCTATTTCTATAAGGATGTAGGCCATGATACCAACGACTGCTACAACTTCAAGCGGTTGTTGGATAAGTTGGCTGAAAAAGGATTGCTGAAGTCCAATATCTTGAAGTCTAAGGTGATTCTAAAAACAGACCCAAGGCAGCAGTAAAAAAATGTTGCTAATGGCTCAGACACAGATTCTGGGTTTATATGTGTAATCGCAGGTGGTTATGCTTCAGGCGGTCCGATGATTAGAGGCACCAAGAATCATGTCAGAAAAATGATCAATTTAGTTGAGGAAGGTCAGACGCCTGCTGAGGCATTCCCAGAGGTTATCATCACTTAGAAGGACCGGGGTAAGGTTCGCTGGCTGCATGATGACCCCATGGTTGTCGAATGCAAGGTTGCCAACCTTAAGGATGGCCGGATTTTGATTGACATCTACAGTTCGTCTGACATATAATCAGTTGGGCATGTTTGTCAAAGCTAAAGTACAACCGTAGCAGCATGCATGAGGTCTCACACCTCTTAGTCGGTTTTGGGGGTGGAGTCACTCACCTAGTCGGTCGAATTGACCTACCCATCCAGCTGGGAGTGAAGGGTGAGGGACGAAATATGATCGTCTGGTTCTTGGTCGTTGAACAGCTGACGATATATAATCTCATTACAGGTTGTCCGACTCTCAATGCGGCCAAGGCCGTCATAATCCCCTCCCTCATGCTGATGAAATTTGAAAGGGATGATGGGAGCGTCGGTTCTCTCTAAGGGGATCAGAAGTTAGCAAGGGAATGCTACCTCTCCGACGTCAAGCCTACTGCAATCGGCCGAGAGGTTGAGGCGATTAATGTTAATGATGAGAAGGAATTTGAGTCTGTCCCACCAGCACGCGGCAAGAAAAGAAAAGCCAACCAGCTGGTGCCCGTAAAAAAAGAGAAGCAATAGCAACTACTGACCGGTGAGCGGTTAGATGATCTCCTTCCCCCGCCAGCTTGCTTTTGAAGTGGATGAGATACGTCCGAAACGAACAGTTAAGGTAGGGACGTTTGCTTTTGCCAATTTGGGGGCAGACTTAAAAAATTTGTTGGAGGAATTCAAGGACATCTTTACCTTTGAAGTAGAAGAGATGCCCGACATCAGTCCGGATCTTGTTGTCTACAAACTCGCCGTTGACCCGAAGAAAAAGCCTATTAGGCAAAAGAAAAGGAATCATGGCGAGGAAAGAAGTTAGGTGGCTATTGCCGAAGTCAAGAAGTGTTAGACGCTGGGCTCATTAGGCAGTGTTTCTATCTTGACTGGGTTTCCAATGTTGTTTTGGTCAAAAAGCCGAATGGTACATGGCGCATGTGTGTAGATTACACAAATTTGAATAAGGCATGTCCAAAGGACAGTTATCCGCTCCCAAAGATCGACAGTTTGGTCGACTCTACAGCCGGACATGCCATGATGAGTTTTATGGATGCTTATTCAGGCTTTCACCAGATACCCCTATAGAAGAAAGATCAAGAAAAGACGGCATTCGTCAGAGATTAGGGGTTATTCTATTATACGGTGATGCTGTTTGGTTTAAAGAATCTACTGGCAACATTTCAGTGCATGATTAATGCGGTCTTTGCCTATCAAATTGGCAGAATGTTGAAGCGTATATTGATGACATGATAGTCAAATCCATACTACAAGCAGATCACCTCGCTAATCTCCGAGAAACATTCACCATACTTAGGCGGCATAAGGTCATGCTTAATCCCAAAAAGTGTGTCTTTAGTGTTGAGTTTGAGAAGTTTCTCGGATTTTTAATTAATCAAAGGGGGATAGAGGAAAACCTAGAGAAAGTACATGCGGTCATTGACATGAAGTCACCAAGAAGCGTCAAAGAAGTACAGAAGTTAACTGGTTGTCCGGAGGCATTAGGGAAATTCCTTAACCGGTCCGGTGATAAATTGTAGACACCTAATTGTGTCTCCCCAAAAAAACCAAATCTAGTGATGAGCACCTTTCACGTTTTTGATTGACGAGTTCGGTAAGGAGTTGAAGAATCACGTGAAGTTTCCTTAAGCCTTGACCATATTCCTAACTTTTCCTAAAATGTTTAAATCCAAAATTATTCATTTCGTGCCTTTAAACCCAAAATCATTCATTTCGTGTCCTTAAAAATCATTCATTTTGTGTCCTTAAAAATCATTCATTTCGTGTCCAAGTCATAAAAACGTCCAAACCAGATTATTTTGGTCCATAATATCAGTCCAATTATTGTTTAGTTGGATGAGGTTTGAAAAGAGATTTCCAACGATATATTATAAGTCCAAATCCGACTTAAAACGAATAAGTTATGGCCAAAATACTAAATCGAGCCCAAATCGAGCTTAGGTCCACCTTAGCTACGACCCAATGATTATATGGATTCCAAATGTCTTATTTAGGCCCTATTTGATCATATTCCCAATCCTAAATCAATTAGGAACTTCTAGAAGCCTCTAAAAGGTTCTAATCTATCCTTTTCGAAAAGATAAAGATCAAAGATTGAATAAAACTTCTCATAAAATAATCCTTGTTCTATTCGCATACGAAGACGTCCGGATATCTTCTGCAAATACAATTTCATTAGAAATCGAACTTCATGCGGTTTTAATATCTTTTAGAACCAGCGAGCGACGCCAGGACCATCGCACAACGACAGTCCCGACGCGACGTGCCAGCTCCCAGCGCAGCATGACAACCCTATCGCGACGCGTCAAAAGTTGCTCTATTTTATTTAGAACTTCTAATCTTTTCTGATCGTCCGGACTCTCTTTATTCCTTATAAATAGAGGTTGTTTCCCCGTTTTCAAATTAGCTTTAACCCCCATAATCTTAAGCTACAACCATCAAGAATCCTTATCTCTAATCATCATCAACCATCCATGTTCTTAGTCTAAACACATCTTAAACACATCATCCTCAATACAACCCAAATCAGTCACAATACCTCCTTCGCGGAATTCGAATACTCCAAGCCATACTCGACGTTCCCTTTGACCTTGACGTGAAAGGTTGATAATTCTGAGGGTTTGGTCCCAAATCTATATTTCAATTCATTTAATTATTTAAATTATTGATTTAACTTTATTGAAGTTTACCAACGTGTGTATTGTTTTAATAGCAAGAAGGTTGAGGCATCAAAGTGAGTAATTTAATCACCCTTTTTGGAGTACGTAGAAATCTTGTTTAGGATGTTATTTTGATTTCTAGTATCATGTTTAGGATAACGTGTTGATTTTGTTATTAGTGACATGCTAGGATCGTTATTAATCTGTTTAGTATCATGCCTAGGATCTTACTACTAACGATGTTTTGATGATGTTCTCATGATGATGATTAGTTTGCTAATCATATGTTTCTTGATTATTCATGATTTATTGCTATTGCTTGATCATGCCCCTTTTTGTAGGATTAAAGGGAATTTGTACTTGAAATCGCGCCTAATAAGATAATTAATAATCGAATTTAGGTTCAATATGATTTTAATTCAAGTGATCACCAATAATAGGTTTAATTGTGCATTAATAATCAACCAACATAGATTAAACAGGTGTAGGATTAAGTTGATGTATGTATGTTGATCGAGAAGCGCGCACGAATATCAAAAGAATCAAGTACAGGCCTATTTAGGGCGGGTTTGACTTCTCTTAGGTCAAATTCGTACCATCATCCCCAAACACCCAGTCATGGTTCCGGACCACTATGGAGTTAGCAATCTCTGTAATTATGAATGAGGTGTAACCTTCACAATCGTGAACGGTTTACAAGTTCCTAAAACTTGTCGGCGACTCTTTTTATCTAGCTTCTTTTCCTTGGAGCGCCGCCATGCTTAAAAACATGACCCACATGTAGGGCCCGAAAGAGGTCGGAAAAATTCCCTACAATTTTTGGCGACTCCACTGGGGAGGATTTCTAAATTAATTCCTAATTTATTTAACAATTAATTAGAATGAGTGGATGAGACTTGAAAGATTCTTGATATTCATGTGCGTAATTTGGTTAACATTGTGGCATAAGTATAAAAAGGTACGCATTGGAAAGACCATCTGTAATGCGTCAAAACATAGGAAATACACGTAGGAAAGTCCGAAAATATTTTTCACGACTAAAATTGGAAAGACGCTGTGAAAAATGGAAAAAAAACATCGAAAATCGAAACTGCAGAGCGTCAGACCTGTCGCGCGGTGACAGTGACCAATGTCGGACGACAGTCCTGTCGCACCTCGACAAGGCTGTCACCGGACGTTGGTTCCTGCCGTCCAGCGACAGTGCCTGGTGATTTTGCGCCAGTCTTCTGTCTTCTTGTTTCGCCCGATTCTAGCACTGCCTCGACGATTTTGCTTCTGGATTAAGTTTTTTTGACCTTTATTTCTGAACCCATATGTGTTTTACACTTGGTTTTAGCCCTTGGGAATTCACGCTCCGTCCACCCTAAAAACGCTCCGTGCAATAATGGGTGCATTTGAGTTTGTGAATTCACCAAACCGTAGAGTTGAGTATAACTCGCGGAGTCCCGTCCATCGCGCCAATCCTTCTAAGGTAAGGCTTCCGTGCAATGCATCTGGACTATTAACCATTGACCCTCTTGGACACCATAATCCTTGACCTTAGAGAACTAGAGCCATGGTTAGGTGGCAAACTCATTGCATCATATTGTGACTACTTGTGCATCCTTTGTTTGTGATTTAACTAACCCTGTGTTGACTTGTTTCTTGTACATAAGTCTAAACATACTATCCAAGGACTAAAAGAACTTTGCTTAATTGATTTGGTTAATTAATATGAACCTAACGAATGAATATGCTCAATCTAGCAGACCATAGGCTTAAACCTTTGAAAGAACGATTGAAAACAATTCGTTGTAAGATAAAATTGTTGCATAGAAATTTATTATCGATAGAATTCTAATATTTCATATATCAAAATTAATCATAACTTTTAATAAATATCCTATAACTCAATTCTATTTCCATCATCAAATTCGTTTCAAAAAGTTCTTTAAAATAAGATCCATTTATAATATATTTAATCACAAACTTTTATACGTAGTTGTCCAAACCATGTCACCAACTATTATAAGAGTTACTTCGTTAGTGCTATAGGGGTTACTTGGTAGTGTTATAGTGGTTACTCAATCAGGGTTATAGATAGGGGTTACTTAGTCAGTGTTAAAGGTTACTTAGTTAGTATTATAAGCGTTACTCGGTTAGTTTTATAGGGGTTACTTTGTCCGACCAAATGGTGTGGCTAGCCGCATACAAAACGCATTATTATTTAATTTATTTAAAAAAATATTAGAGAATTAGTAAATATAAGTTTTAATAGGTAAAAATAATTTTAGTTTGTTAAAAGTACTTTCAGTTTAGTGAAAATAATTTACGTTCATTAAAAATAATTTCAAGTTAATAATTGTAACAATGATGGGCGTTAGAACGGTCGCACATTCCACACTCATTCAAACACATTTATAAGCAAACATCTAACAAACCAAGCACAATGATAAGTAAGAGTTCGGTCCACAAGGAACGGGATATAATCGCTAAAGATCTTAATACGCAAGCTAGTTCGAAGAATTTTGTTGATTAGGGGTTCGTCAAGTAGACAAATAAACTATTTTTCTAAGTCAAGTAATTAAAAGCACTAGGGAATGGGATCTACTTAACCATGGCAATCAAGCATATTGGGAGCAAATAGAGACAAGAGATACCAAGGACTATATGTAAGACCAACCTCATGCAATTAGGAAAACAACTCACACTCCTAAACTTAGATCCCTCATTAGTTTAGCAATAGGAGATACATAATCAAATTGCAATAAGTAATGACATACTTAATCTACATTTCCATGTCAAACTAAGCATAACATGCCATCAAGCTCCAAATTCTAGGGTAGCTACTCCTATCATGAAGAACTAACAAGCAATCTCATACAATCAATTTAATCACAAATCAAACATCAATACTTCTCCCAAGTTTACTTAATTAACCATTAGGTTGAGCTTCACCCAACCCCTAGCAAGGGGGACTACTCACAATTCATAGTGAGTAACATGCAAAGTTCCAAGTTGGTGTTATAAGTAATTCTAAAATTGGGGAAAAGTGATTCACTATGGATAAAACTAACATGCAACAACAATTTATCAAGACTAAGAGAGATTCAAGTGACTTGCAATAACAAAATAAAAAAAGAAAATAAGTAGTGACAAGTGAAAGAAGTTACTATTAAAGCTTCAAATGTTGAATAAATGCTGAAAATCTGAGAATGAACCTTGAAGTTTTCTTCTACAATGATTAGATTTGAGTGTTTCCAAACTAAATCATCAACTAATTAAATGAACTAAGGTGCTAACTAAGAGGAAGTTTTGCTGAAAACTATTCTACTGTTTTCTGTCTTTAAAATGAATTAAAGGGGTAGTATTTATACTCCCCGAATTACATAGGGAAATCTGTCAAAGTAACCCGGATTCCCAGTTAAGAGCGCCCGCTCCACAGTCAGGAGCGCCCGCTCCAGAGGTGGTGCACGCCCTCTCCCCTGTTCTTCAGTAGATGGCAGATTCAAGATATCAGGGAGGAGCGCCCGCTCCTAGGTAGTTGCGCGCCCGCTCCTCCTGTTCCAGAAGGTTGGCAGATTCGAGCTGAGCAGCTAGGAGCGCCCGCTCCTCAATGAGTGCACGCCCGCTCCTCACAGGTTCAGAAGCATGGCAGAATTATGAAACTTTGCAGGAGCGCCCGCTTCTGGGGAGGTGCACGCCCGCTCGACCAGGAGCGGCCTCTCCCTCCATCACATTGAGCCTCCATTCTCAATCCATGAGCTTCCTTGCTTTGCTTCACTTCACCTATACCTGCAAATTAAGTACACAAACACACAAGGAGGGGGGGCAAAGCCAAAATGCAACATTTATATACAAAAGGGGTTAGAAATAGGGGAAAAGATTACAAAATCGGATTAAAATCACCACAATAAGTGGTCAAATAAACCACTTATCAAACACCCCAATAATTCTCCCTTTTCCAAACCACTTACTTTAAATAAAAAATTTAGGAGAACTATTGGCATGTTACCGCCACATGTTAAAACGTTAAGGCTTTATCAAAGTATCGCAGCGGAAAAACCAAACTTAAGGCTTTAAAATAATATAGTAAAGAAAACTAATAAGTCAAAGCTTACAAACTAGAACCATAAAGACCCTTATTTAAAACCAAACCAATATTCAAAATCTAAAGCATGAACGAATCAGTAAAACATAAATAAGCTCAACACAAGGAACGGATACTCTCAATCACACTAATCCCTTGACAATGCGTTTGCCAAATCCCTGAACTTCACATTATCAAGCTAACCTGTGCAATACTGCTCCCCTATAATACAAGTGTAATAATTGGATCATCACAGGGTCATGGAAAGGCGAAGGCCATGACCAAAAGAAAACACACAAAAGCACGCAATCAGCAAAGCTGAGTACATACAAGCTACAACGCAACAAACCTAACATGCTCAACTAATTAAAGCAAATAACATTCAACATGAATTAAGTAACCAAGACTCCACAATAAAATAGTTCAATCAACTCAACATACTCACTAACGACCTCCAAACACTCGACTCTTTATATTTAATTTAATTAATTTAGTTTGGAGTAAGCAATAGATGAGGTTGTCCAATCCACCAAATCAATTTGGTCCCAAACGACCATTTAAAATAAAATATAGCGCGATGCAAGAATGGGCGTGACTCCATACTCACAAAGTTAATTTAGGATCCCATCTAACTTTCATTATAAAATAAAAATGTAAATACCAAAACAAAAGAGGAAATGTTGATCACACAAGCCTCGGAAAGCCATAGCCTACCACCGTGTACCCCAACCCATAATTGTCAATACTCCAGAAGTGCACGCTTTCCAGAGTTTTATTGCTCATCCACGTTTCACTTTACGTGATTACAAGTTTAATTAATAGCCGACTCATTCAAGTAAACCATGCATAATAATCATACATATAATTCACTTTTAATCTTATTTAGGACAACGATGATCACATCACAAATTGACCTTTAATTCCTTTAAATTCCAAATTACCAAAATTGTTGAACATAGTCAACCCACCTAGCCATTTCGGCTTAATCCACCTTTACTCAACATACTAACAAGTCATGCTTGAATAATAAATAAAATAATAATAACCTCATGGAATAATTAATAAATTCATTCCACTTAAACCATTCAATTCCAATCCTTCAATAATCCAAATGTGGTTAACAAACCAATCCAATAAAGATATGCTTGTTTTAACATTCCATACAAACAATTAATAACCCAATTCAACATGTTTGCATCCATAATTCCATACAAACATAATCAATTCACCAAAACATGTCTCAAAACATAAGCATTCAATGTTTAACCAAACAATTTCCATCCAAGAGTTCTCTAAACATGAAACTAAGTTCTTTCCTTTTGGTACTTAAACATGATACTACTTACAACGAAGTAGACATGTACGTACCTCGTGTAAACAATCCTTTGTGCCACTTTTAATCAATTAAAAGTCTCTTAGGGAATAATCACCTCCTAGAAAACAACCAACAATCACAAATTAATTCCCAAACTAATTTCTAGCAATACAATTTTATTAAAAACTCCTTAAAACTTCCTTAAAAACAAAACCTGAAAACAATCATAAAAAAATGACAGAAAATTACAAGGATTGGCCTGCTAAACTCCATTTTTCTCTTTGGGGTTATCGCACGTCTATCCGCTCATCCACAGGAACTACGCCGTTTTCCCTGGTCTATGGAATGGATGTCGTACAACCTGTAGAACTAGAAATACCTTCCTTGCGCATAGCATTGGAAAGTAAGCTCGACGAGGTCGAATGGACAAGGGCACGATATTAAGAACTAATTCTACTCGGTGAAAAATGACTAGAAGCCTTTCATCATGTTCAATGCTATCAAAATCGTATGGCTAGACACTTCAACAAAAAGGTCAAAACGAGAAACATCAAGGAAGGAGACTTGGTGTTGAAAGCCCTTAGAAAGAATGTACTAGACCCAAAAGGGAAGTTCAGGCTCAATTGATCTGGTCCATACATTGTGAAAGCTATTCTATCTAGAGGTGCAGCTAAATTGACAGACATGGACGGCAGTGAATTCTCAAATATGACAAACCTTGACCATCTAAAGAAGTTCTACCCATGATCTAATGGGTTCCGTACCCAAGAGAGCTATGTTTGGCCTGATTCCTTAAAGACTAAAGATACGTAGGCATGCAACCCTTCTGTAGGGTGCGGCCACTTTAAAACTTAAATTAGTCTTTAAAAGTACCTTATCAAAGCAGAAAATCAGAAAAAGTCGAAGAAAAGAACGCAGCATCCATCGCAGAGCGACAAACACATCACCCCACGTCAGACCCGACGCGTCGCGATGGCCCTGACGTTGCGCGACAGGCATGAAAGCTAGCAACAGTTTCGGAGCTTTATGTCGATTAATTGCGAACACTTAACAGCTTCTCAGCCTTCGATTTAGTTCTAAATTTTTCCAACTTCAGTATTCGGATTATTTTTGAACAAACTACATGATCAACAAATGATTAACAAATTACGTGAAAGTGTAAACTAATATTTGAGAAATTTTGAAGTCAAGAATAAGTAATTGGACTCATATTTGGGATTCCCAAAAAGAGTAGTTCAATTTAAATTAATCAAATTTTTTTGAAGCAAATTCGCAAATCGGTTTTGTCTATGACAAACTGTATGGACCCTTGTGGTCTTACCCGCAGCTTCCAGTTTAAGAGGTTTCTGGAAACCATGCGAGTCATGGATGAAGGCATACAAGAACACATATATGTGTAATGTATCGATTTGGGATTTTCAAGTCTTTCCATTGCTCCCAACTTCTGTACTTGGGAAATTATTTCAAATGAAATTATATTAAGAGTAAATTTTAATTTAATTAAAGGCTAAAATTGCATTGATAATTAAATTGAAAACTACGTTATTAATGCATTACACCTTATTAAAATAATATTAAACTTCAACTAAATCGTCTAATAAAATTAGAAGCAAAGCAATACTCTAAATCTACTCTTCTTTCTCCTTACGAGTCCTTTTCCAGTTCTTATCCTTGTCTTCATCATCTGATAATTATTTTACCAGTAGTGAGCCCTTAGATGAGCGAACTGAAACCTTTGAGGAAGAAGTTTCTCCCGTTGTAAAGAACCCTACCTTTTTCTTAACCCAAACTTTCTTTTCTTTCTCAATAGGAATAGCTTTTCTCTTCCCTTTACCCTCTATAACACTTTTCTTTTTAGGCATGACAGGAGTCTTGAAAAAAATTCTTGAACCTAGACGCTCTTTAGGTGGAGTCTTCTTGTCCCCAAGGCGGTCTCTTACATTACTCTTCTTTGTACCCATGGGATCCAATTTGCGAGCTTTATTCTTATCCTTTTGGTTTCGAGCAAGTAAC
Organism: Chenopodium quinoa; assembly: GCF_001683475.1. Taxonomy (NCBI): domain Eukaryota; kingdom Viridiplantae; phylum Streptophyta; class Magnoliopsida; order Caryophyllales; family Amaranthaceae; genus Chenopodium; species Chenopodium quinoa. Next base: position 2,022,881 of record NW_018744367.1, read on the forward strand.
CATTGCTTGTATTCCCGAGATAAGGGAGGAGGAGTTCGATCAGACACAAAAGTCCACAATGGTCTCAAATACCAATAATCATCGAACCTCTTAACATTATTTGAAAGAGAATACTCGTGAGGACGGCGATCATCACCAGCAGGGATGGTTTGCTCAAGTCGATATTGCCTCATAACTCTAGAAGGGAAGTAAAAGGTCACTTTGACAAGCTTGGGATGCAACAGAAAGGTTGATTATTGACTCCGTTCATCTTCTCAATCTTTCACCAAGGAACGACCCACTTGATAGAGAAATCGCGAGTTTGGAAGATTTTACTCCACTCCCGATAGCCCATCTTTATAGAAAAGCACTTCTTCTTCTCACAAAGCAATTTGGAGTATATTTTTCAACATCATTATGAGGGGTGATCAATCCTATTCGCTCCATTATCTAAATCTGCAAGCATTAGAAATTAAGCATTGTTACATTACAAATTAAATATTTTTTATTTATGTGATTAAAAGAATTTATTTTCTACCTGTAATAATAAAGGAGATCCTTGAAGTGGTGCTTTGGGATCCTTCTTCAATTCATATAAGCTCATCATTGTCTCTCCAACAATTATAGGCATTGTATTCCTTCTAGCTTCAATTTGTTCCACAACTGAAGCTAGTATGGCTTGACCCATGAGGTTACTACCATTGGTGAATAAAAGTTGACTAAACATGCAAAATAAGAAGCTAAGGCTCTTCTTCTATGAACCATAAAATCTAAATCGACCTCTCTAAGATTATAGAACCGCTTAAAATCCTTATAATAATACTCACATATTGTAGGGATTGCAGCTAGATGCCTAGTAGGATACCCAAATATAGCACCAAATTCCTCCGGTAGAGGGATAATTTCATCGGTTCTTAACCTAAAACAGTGAGTGTTAGGATCCCAATATTTTATTGCAGTGCAAATAAAGTCATTATCAAATTCTATACTCTTAAGACTCAATAATAGACTATTCATATTCAAATATTCAAGCTCTTTTTGCTCACCATTGGTCAAAGACCGACACCATTCACGAGTGATCTCAATAAAAAACTTTTAGCCATGATTTAATTGCTAAACTATGAAAGCTAAAGATTATGAGAATTTAGAATTTGGATACTGAATTATGCTGAACCTGACGAATTTGAGGGCTATTTATAACAGAAAATCGATGCAGAAATTGAATTCCAATCGGGGTATGATTTTTTGGAGCCATCACGCCGCGTCAAGACCTGTCGCGCCGTAATGAATGCAGACGTCCTGCAACAAAACGCTGCGTATAATGCTCTTTGATTTGATTTCTAATAGGACTCATACTATTCCATTTGATCCGAATTAACTTACCTTTTTCCATATTATCTCAAATTCTCACCATCTCCTATGATAATCCAAACTCCTTATTTTTAAACCTTTGATGATTTGGAATTCTTTTAAGAATCTCAAATTAATTATTTTCACTCACTTATTTTTTCTTTTATTTCCTCTTTTCATTTTTTCTTTTTTGGGGAGAAAGGCGATACCCTCCAATGATAATAAAAATGACGGAATTTTTTCGCAAAATTTGTCACAAAATCACACACTCTCACAAGACACACTCATGGCACACACTCATACGCACATAAAGCAAATGTAAAAGTGTACAAAGTCTAATAAAGTACATAAAGTCAATGAACATGAGAGTTTGAATATATATACATAAGAGTCAATATATATACATGAGAGTTAATAAAATGTATAAACATCAAGCAAAGTTCAAAAGTCTAAAAAGAAAAGATGCAGGTACAACTAAGACTCTGGTGGACGAGGCTCCTGAGAAAAACCCATAAAATCATTCCATACCCGAGACCGAGGAGTTACCTCTTGGCTAGAGATAGCGCCACCCGTCGTAGGGATCACAAGTGTAGGATCGCTCTATTGAGTAAACTGCGGGCCACCTTGAAAGCCATACTGGTAGAAGTTCCCGCCAGCAAATGGAGGAGGCACAATTTGCTGAGAGGATCAGGCAACCTAAAATGTCCAGCCAGCAAACTAAGGTGGAGGCACGAAAGGCTAAGATGACGAACCAGCCCCAAAGGGATCAGGAACGACGTGCGACCGCACCACTGAAGGACCGAAACCCGACGGATACACATCGATCGGGGAAGACTTGTGATCCCTGCCCTCAGTCTGGCCTGTGATCTCCGGCTGGTCCGGAACCTCGAAAGATGTCCGACGGCGTCATGTCTCCCTCGAGCCATCATGCCTCGGGCGAGCGCGTGGCTGAGAAGCCGGCTGAAACAAAAACAAAGAAATGCAAGTCAATCGAAGGCAAATAATTAGACAAAAGCAAAATAGGTATGCATAAGTAAAGACATACCAGCTGAACACGATCCTTACTCCGACAAGACATCCGGTGGCTCCACCTCGCCAGCTGATACCGACACGTGTCGACAACAGCTACCAGCCACATCACAGTCTCCCGGGAAAATTGCAACAACCAGAAAAGGTCAGAAAACAGGACATGATACATATGAAATCAAGAAAAAGGTTCTAATTAAACTCACCAATCTCATCGAACGAGGAATGGATCGCTCAACCACAATCCGCCATTTCTCAAGATCTGGAGGGATTGTCTCTTCGACAGGACCGTGTACCCCCTGATACCGGATAGATAGTCGTGGGGGCTCGAACACCTCGAGGTCCCTTTCCTATAAAATGATCAAACAATCAGTATCTCCGGGGGGTTCAGAAAAGACAAGAGAAAACGAATGAAGATTTACAAACCTCATCGCAGTAAGGCAGATGAGCCAATCTGGGGATCAACACCTCCTCGTAATCACCATGGACGATGAGCCCCCGAAAGTCCGTGGATAAGACGCCCTCTCTAGCATGCGCCGCGAGCATCTCCAGGCTCATCATCGAGTGAGGGGGATCCTCGGGAACTAGAGTTACGTCAAAAGAGTGTTGCATAGGCACTCTCTCACCCAAATACAATGCGGGGTAAGTGGTGCCCCAGAAAAGGCGTCTCTCTACTGTCATCTGTGAGGCTCGCTGGAAATCGCCCAAGTTAGCCCAAGGGCTATATCGTACCTCAGGGCGCTGAAATAAAAAAGCATGTCAGAATCTATAATAATCTGAGGAAAGCATGAAGTAAGAAACATCCTCACCTCAAGTATAGCAGCCCTAACGACAGATTTACTGGGAGCAGGACCAGTAGGGTGGCCATGCCAGCTGACGGCCACCGGGAATGCCCTACCTCCAAGCATCCTCGGGGCCAAAGAAGGGAAGTACTCGTAGAGCCAGACCTGCGAGGAATCCAAGAATTCTAAGAACCAGCAAAAGATGAGGCTCTAACTAAAGTCAAAAGATTAGAGAAATATGTACCTCTACGGCCTTCCAAAGACCAAAGACGGTGACCTCTGTGCTCCCTCTCTGCTGACGGCACCCCTGCCGCAAGCTTAGAAGCAAGTCACCGTAGCTAATACTGGCCCAATCAAAAGTGCCAACCCGGGAGAGATCGCGCAAGGCGCCTAGGTAGCACAACAGACTACGACTCCCCCAGTTAGGAGAAATAGTCCCGGACAGAGGATAAGGATAAAAATACGGACCCTCTGCTCCGGAGTAGTCCTCTAATAATTGAAACCCTTGGCTAACAACTTAGAACGAATCGATCTTAGGCTCGTTCCCTTTTCCCTCGCCTCAACCAGGGCCCTGCGCACGATAAGACCCAAGATATCCTCGACCTCTGGAGACGTCAACTGCATCCTGTCTTTCAAGGTAACCGTGGAGGGGGCGGAACTCGAGTTGCTGATGATGGAGAAGTCGAGTGGGGTGATAGTCATCTCACCCCACGGGAAGTGAAAAGTGTTCGTGGTATCCAAGAAGAACTCTAGGACACCCTGGACGATGAAACGATTCTCCTTGAAGGTCTAGAAAGCCTCAACCACGCGAAACAAAGGAGTCAACCCACAGGACTCCCAAAGCACCCTAGTCGCACCATTTCGGGTGATGCACCTGTGCACATTCAGAATGAGCTCGTTGCTCGAGCCATGGCAACATAAGCCCTCTTCACTCAAACCCGAGAAGACTCGAAGAGAAATGTGGTAAGTCGGGATGAAAGCCAGCGTTTGCCCATCCAAAAGAGGAGGGGTCCACCCTGACGACCGACTAGTAGAAGCGCGTCCTGCATCTCCCTCCTCATCCCGGATGGGAGAATCCTCTCGATGTGCAGAACGAGAGCATGAACCAGAACCGCGAACACGACGAGGAGGCATACTATTTTAATACAACAACAATAAATCAATGTCCAAAGAGTATCTAAGTTCTCCTAGCCGCATCATACCATGTTCGTTAAAATAGAGTAACAAAAATGCAAAACAGAGCATGATTTTAATTCGCACAAAAACAACAGGTTTGCATGCCAAAATGATTTTTTTCAAGTCTACAACATTTATTGCAACATTTCAAGAGCAAAGAAGCAAGAAAAAACATGAAGAACAAGCCACATTGTACTCACGAACTAAAAGTGTTCAACAATGGCATATTGCTCATTTCTTCACTAAATCAAGCAATCATAGTCTCAAATTGCTCACTGTAGACACCTGATTGTATCTCCTCAAAAACCAAACCCAGTGATGAGTACCTTTCACGTTCTTATTTACCAGTTTGGTGAAGAGTTGAAGAGTCTCGTGAAATTATCTTTAGCCTTAACCATTTTAACCCAAAATCATTCATTTCGTGTCCTTTAAATTAAAATCATTCATTTCGTGTCCAAACCATAAAAACGTCAAAATAGATTATTTTGGTCCATAATCTCAGTATAATTATTGCTTAGTTGGATGGGGTTTGAAAAGAGCTTTCCAACGATATATTATAAGCCCAAATCCGACTCAAAACGAGTAAGTTATGTCCAAAATACTAAACCGAGCCCAAACCGGACATAGGTCCACCTTACCTACGACCCGATGATCATGAGGAGGGTCCAATACCTTATTTCCAATCCTAAACCAATTAGGATTAATTAGGAGCTTCTAGAATCCGGTAGAAGGTTCTAATTTATCCTTTCCCCGAAAGATAAAGATTAAAGAATTTGATATTGAATAAAATATCTCTTTTTGATAATCCTAATCCCGTTCAAAACTGAATTTCGTCCCTCATAATTTTTATCCACATCTTGGATGGTTGGATAGCCCTTGAAATTACCTTTCCAATGATATATCATAATCTCAATTCCGATTAGAAACGAATAAGATATGATTAAAATACCAAACTCAATCCAAAACTGACACTGTTCCACTATTTCAATCATATCTTAAATTCTACAAAATATATCAATTTGATTCTAATTGAGTTGGAAATTAGACTTCTACATCTTTCCAAATATATATTATTTATCTTATTTCGAGTTATGGATCAAAAGTTATGATAAAAACCGCTAAATTGCAGGACCATCGCACCAGGACAGCACCATCGTGCCGCGATGGACCTAGCGCGCCGCAAAGAGACTTGTTTTAGTCCGATTCGATTTCAGAGTCTTTCTGATCGCTTCGACTCTCTTTTTACCTATAAATAGAGGTTGTTTCACCCCGTTTTCAATCACCGACAATCATCATCAATACCCTTTCTAATATTCTCTCTCTTGATTTCTTCATATTCTTAGCCCAGCCTAAACACATCCTTGATACTCTTCCCAAACAAACACCATACCTCCTTTGCGAGATTCGAATACTCCTTGCTCTCCTCGACGTTGCTTTCGACCTCGACATGAAAGGTTGATAAATATGAGGGTTTGGTCCCAAATCTATATTTCAATTCCTATGTGATTTATTTACTTTGTTGATTTAATCTTTCTTGAAGTTACTAACGTGTTTATTGTTTTAATAGCAAGAAGGGAGGAACATCAAGTAAGTAATTCAATAACGTAATCCGTGATTTTGGATTAAAAATCATGTTTAGAATATTATTTTAATTTCTAGTATCATGTTAGGATGTTATTATGATTTCTGGTATCATGTTTAGGATGTTGATTTTGATTTCTAGTATCATGTTTAGGATAATGCTTTTATTATGATTTTTATTAGTGACATGCTAGGATTTGTTATTAATCCATATAGTATCATGCCTAGGATCTTGCTACTAATGACGTTTTGATGATTTTGATTATGATGATGATTGTTGTGTCAATTAATCATATGTTGCTTGACTATTCATGATTGATTGTTATTGCTTGATCACGCCCCTTTTTGCAGGTTTAAAGGGAATTTGTAATTGAAATCACGTCTAATAAGATAATTAATAATTTGATTTAGGTTAATATGATTTTAATTCAAATGATCACCAATAATAGATTTGATTGTGTATTAATAATCAACGAACGTAGATTAAACAGGTTTAGGTGTAACTTGATGTATGTATGTTAATCGAAATGCGCGTATGAATATCATAAGAATTAAGTAGAGGCCGATTTAGGGCGGGTTCAATCTCTTTTAGGTTGGATTCGTACCATCATCCCCGAATATCCAATGATGGTTCTGGACCACTATGGATTTAGCGATCTCCGTGATCGTGAATGGGGTGTAACCTTCGCACCCGTGAACGGTTTACAAGTTTTGGCGACTCTTCTATGTCTAGCTTCCTTCCCTTGGAGCACCTCCATGCCTAAAAACATGAACATAGTGGGGCTCAAAAGGTTGATTTTGAAAAATTCCCTACATTTTTTGGCGACTCCTCTAGGAAGGATTTCTAAATTGATTTCTAAAAATTATTTTGGTTGATTTAGAATGAGTGGATGAGACTTGAAAGATTCTAAATATTCATTGTGCGTAATTTTGATTAACATTGTGGCATAAGCATAAAAAGGTTCGCATTTGAAAGACCATCCGTAATGCGTAAAAAACATAGGATTTTATACACGTAGGAAAAGCCGGAAATATCTTTCACAACCCGAATCGAAAAAACACTACAAAAAATCGGAAAAATTTCAAACATAGAAACTACCTCAGAATGTCAGGATCGGCGCAGGATGCCAGAAACCATTACAAGAAGATAAATTCATCGTGCCGCGATGAAGCTATCGCTGCGCGACAGTTCCCATTTTCCAGCGATGGATCTGGTGATTCTGCGCCGGAATTCTGTCTTCTTGTTTTGCCCAATTCTAGTACTGTTTCAACGATTCTACTTCCTGATTGAGTTTTTTCGACTTTTCTAAACCTATATGTGTTCTACATATGGTTTTAGCCCTTGGGAATTCACGCTACATCCACCCTAATGAATGCTCCGTGCAACAATGGGTGCATCCGAGTTTGTGAATTCACTAAACCATGGAAGCAAGTTTAACTTGTGGGGTCCCATCCATCGAGCTAGCCCTTCTAAGGTAAGGCTTCCGCGCGATGCATCCGGACTCATAACCGTGGACCCTCTTGGACACCATAATCCTTAACCTTAGAGAACTAGAGCCATGGTTAGGTTGCAAACTCATTGCATCATATTGTGAATACTTGACTACTTATCCATATCTTATGTGTGCATATCCTACTTGTGATTAAACTAACCTTTTGTGTTGACTTGTTTCTTGTAAATAAAGTCTTAATGAACTAACCAAGGACTAAAAAGGATTTTGCTTAATTAATTGGTTAATTAATACAAACCTATAAAGCCTAAACATACTCGACCTAGGAGTCTATAGGTTTAAACCTTCGAAAGAATCACCGAAAATAGATTAGATTGACGTTCCAATAGTGGCGTGAAAATTTGGACAGTGATGCAGAGCGCTAGTTTCCATCGCCCCGTGATAGACCTATCGCGCCGCGATGATTCCATCGCCACACGATGGTTAGGTTTTTTCTTTCCGAGTCTTCGCGTCGAGTCCTACTGCAATAATTAACCGGTTTAATGAATAAACAAGGTCTTAACTTGGTCTTTGTTTGAGTCTAATCACATATCTAATCCCATGGTCATCACATGAGTCTTGAACATATCACATTCACTCATGAGTCTTTGCACACGTACGTACTTTTTTTACATATGGCCATGTTTTAGGACCATGCATTAGTCATCCTTTCCGTCATTCGAGTTGAGGGTCCATCCTATTCCTGGATTTTTCCACGTCTTTCCACAAATACATTCTTTCCCTTTACCTCACTTTCCATACAATACATACCTTATACCTTTCTTCTCAAACACTTTCCACATTCACATACTTTCCTCTTTCACGCTTTCCCCATACATATTATTCACCTCACACACTATGATCTTTCCCATTTATGCATGTTGAATCGAGTTCGAGTTATGTGATTGACAATGAGTGTCCATGGTTTCCCTTTCCACAGCATTTGGTCAAGGAAAGAAGGGTGCTTAATTTGAGATAATACCTTTGTACAAGTACTCCTTTTCCATAACAGGGTTCGAAAGAAGAAGAAACCAATGGCGGCCAAATAAGAAGATGTTGACATAATTCAAAAGACCGTAGATGATCTAGTTGAACTTGTCAAAGGACTTACCATTTGAATGGAGAAGGTCGAAGACCCTAGCAAACATTTCCCACCTGAGACAATCAAGCGCATCGAAGAAAGCCTAAGTCAAGTATCCAATGACTATAAGTATCTTGGCCTAAGCTCTAATGGAATCTCACTGGAAAAGGATCTTCTTCCGCACAAGTTCTCTGCCACTGACATTCCCAAGTTCAAAGCTAATGATAATCCTTACTTTCATTTGAAGGCTTTAAAGACAATCATAGAGATTAAAGGGATTGATAAGAAAATATTCCCTTCATTATTTTCTCTTTCCTTAGAACCAGTATGTCAACAATGGTTCTTCTCAATAGGTTATGAGAAAATTGCTACTTGGGACAGTATTACTCATGCTTTCATTGATAGATATAAATGTAATGTTCAAGTAAAAATTGATCATAGGGAACTTGAAATCCTTAAAAAAAAAATGAAGGCTTCACCGCATTTTACAATAGGTGGAAGGAAACTTCTGCCAAAATGATTGAGGTTCCAAATGAAAAAGAATCAGTGAGAATGTTCATAAGAAACCTTCATGACAAGTACCAAAAGCACCTGATATATCAACTTGTAAACACTTTCAAGGCCGTCTACAATATAGGCATCGAAATTGAAGACGACCTTATGAAGTTGGCAGCTGCTAACAATAGTAATGCGAAAGGAAAGAAGAACGACTATCCTTCTTCTTCCTCTCCTATTAATGAAGCACATGCTATAGACACTCCTAATCAATGAATACAAAGGTCAAAAAGAGTGTTTACTCCACTTGGCATGAGCTACGAAACAACCTTCGATAAACTACACCACAAAAGACTGGTCATGCCCATAGGACCTATCAAAGATCCAGAAGCCAGACCACCTAAGTGGGATCCTAATAAACACTGCAAGTACCACCAAGGAAGAGGTCATGAAACTGAGGAATGTTGGAAGCTCAAAGAAGCTATCCAAGATTTGATCGATGATAACAAAACTTCTGAGGTTCTAATCGTCGTAGAGGATCAAATGGTCTTTAATCCTTCTCTCCTCATTACACCTGTTGGTGAGCCCATGATTGAAGAAGTCTATGTGTCTACCATTAATGAAGTGACTATGATTGAGGAGGATGAAGAAGTTTTCTTAGATTCCACTAAAGAAAACTCAGCAAATCTAAAAGAAAACATTGATAAGCTCCAAGATTCCATTACCAAGCTTACGAGTATGGTGGAAAACGTTGTGAGTCAAATGACAGTCATTGCACTAAACTCTCATCGCCAAGATAGGAAGAATGAAAAGAACGATCATCCTCCTTCTTTTTCTACCCTTCAAAGATTAAAGAAAAAACTCAATGCTCCTAAGCCGCGGGTAAAACGGACCATTGATGAATACACACCAATAAGAATGACTTATGATGAAGCTTTCGACTACCTCCATGGCCAAGGTTGCATTCATCCCATTGGTCCAATCCAAGATCCAGTACTTGAGAGATGATCTCCTAATTGGGATCCAAATTCCTATTGTAAATATCATCGAGGCAATGGTCACTCTACTGAGAAAGGCTTCACCCTCAAGGATCGCATTCAAGACCTCATTGATTCGAATTGCCTTCATGCTCCTCCGAGCAAGAAGAAGGTCGAGTGATGATAAGCACAAAGCACGAGGCGGGGCTTCAACGATAAGATTTCATGATTCTTATTTTTAATTTCCCTTTCCCTAAATAAGTCTAGCATAGGCACCCTCTATCATTCTTTAGATTTACTTCATGAGTTTGTTTTTACCCTTTCCATTTTTAATAAAATGAGCATTTATTTCCTTGCATATGATCATTGCATTAAAAAAAAATAGAAAAATAAAATAAAATAAATAAATAAAATAAAATAGAAAAATCCACGCCGAAATAAACACAAGGTATACCAATGATTTGAGGCACCCTTTGTAGCCACATCATATCACCTTTACCCTTTCAAATATATGATCCTTTCTTGATAAACCACTTTGAGCCTCGTCTACGATAGACCTTTATTTTTTCAACCCACATCTATCTAACCTTGGGATGGGATGGTGTGTAACTTATGCAATTTTCAAAGCAAAAGCTTGAGTGATTTTCACCAAAGTTCCAAAATTTCAAAAAGGCAATAAAAGTGTACAAAGGGCAAGTCTTCCAATGTCTTTGATATGAACACGTCTCGGATTGCGTCTCTTATCGAGTGCTCGGCACCGTGCCTGAGAAACATGAATGCCAAGTGAGTGATAGACCGCATGATCGGGATTGCCCACACTTATCCAAAAAAGATTTAAATATAAATCTCAAAAAAAAAGAAGAAAAACAAGTTCAAAAGTGAGAAACCTCAAGCATACAAATACCAAGATTCAAATGCAAGGTTGCACACCTTGGGGGCTTATTTTGGGTCTTGAGCCTTTATCTATTCTTCTTCAACCTTTAGCCTAACCCCGTTACAACCCTTAAAAGACCTCCTTGAGGTATACACACACTTGTGCGAGGTTCGGCTAGAGCTACGTTCGGCCTGATTCCTAACGGATACGTAGGCAAACTCACATTGGGGTGCGGCCGTAATAAAAATGCATTCACTCATATTCACATGCTCATCCCTATCCAATTAGATCTATACTTGGGGGGCTTGATCCCTACTTCATTAGCCTACCCAGCCTAATAGTCACCATCATTTTGCTCTTCTCAAAATATTTTTTCCATACCTTTAGCCTTTGCAGCCTAACCTTAGTGTCACTCTCACACACATCACAAATACATAGCCAAATAATCATTCCCTTAGGAACCCTTTGTCATGAAATCCTAATTTGACCTTGAAGCATGCTTTGTCATCTGAGAATCACACATTATCATAATCATCATTACATCTCAAAGTATGATGAGGTACTTAGCCTCCGAGCCTAAGTTACCCAAATACTTTCATTATCGAATCATCAACTGAGATAACCTAGGATGCTACAATCCTCGCACCATGAGATATAACATAAACGCATACACTTGATTAAGCTCACTCAACATGCACAAGCGCTTGATTCATTCTTTTCATCTCTTTTCCAATTGAGGAAGTTCAAAAACTTCATTTTTCACCAACACTTTAACTTGATTCATTTTCACGTCTTTCTTTTCGGGAGAAAGTCGGTATCCTCCACAAAAATGGCGGAAAATATTTTGCTTTTTCTGCATTTTCGAGTGCACGAGCACAATCACATCACAATATACACACGAGTCATGCATATTGAGTCTCGTCAAGTCACATCACATCGAGTTGAGTTTACACACACGACATACACATCAAATCATATCACGTGGAGTTGAGTTTTCACACGTTGAGTCATAACACATTGAGTCATTTGAGCACATTGAGTCACACATTAAGTTAAGCACACCAAGCCTTGAGTCAACTTCAAATCAACCAACTACAATGAGTTGAGTACACCAAGTCTTGGGTTAACCACAAGAAAACCACCACCAAAGTCCTTTTGCAATATTTGATTTTACAGGATACAACAATTCATCGAATCTCCTATTCGTAGCCAATCGAACAATTTCATCATTCGTCAGCAATTCGTCGAAGCTTCTGTTCACAACCAATCGAACATCCTCACCATTTATCTATCAAAGCTCTTTGTTTAGAGACGCGTGGGCATTCCTTTCAAGCTCTTTTGTTCAGAGACGCGTGGACATTTCATTTAAAGCTCTTTTGTTCAGAGACGCATGGACATTTCATTCAAAGCTCTTTTGTTCAGAGACACGTGGATATCCCTTTCAAGCTCTTTTGTTCAGAGACGCGTGGACAATCCCTTCCAAAGCTCCCTTGTTCAGAGACGAGTGAACATTCCTCCAAATCTTTTTTTTTCAAAGACGCATGAAAATTCTTTAAAAGATCTTTTGTTCAGAGACGAGTGTACATCGATAGCGCTCCTTGAAAATGTGGAGGTTGTCACCCTTGATTTAAGAAGATGGCTCAAAGTGTAGCGGTCTTCGACGACGCTCCCTGAGAATTTGGATGTTGTCAAACAAAACAAGTTTCATTCGACAAGATGTCACCCAGAGACGTGTGCTCGACAATCCCAGATACGCGTTTCTCTCCCGTAACTCCTTTATTTGTACAACTGACGTTTTCTACAAGTATCGAAATTAAAAGGATAATTTAGGATCGCCGAATGTTCTGAATAATTCTCCGTCTCTATCAACTTACTTTGACCAGCGTTTTCGAAACTTATGTTTCTCCAAACTCAGTCAAAGTGGGGGCTTCTTTAGACACCTGATTGTGTATCCCCAAAAACCCAAACCCAGTGATGAGTACCTTTCACGTTCTGATTTACGAGTTCGGTGAAGAGTTGAAGAGTCTCGTGAAATTTCCTTAAGCCTTAACCATTTTAACCCAAAATCATTCATTTTGTGTCCTTTAAAATCATTCATTTCGTGTCCAAACCTTAAAAACGTCCAAAACAGATTATTTTGGTCCATAATCTCACTCCAATTATTTCTTATTTGGATAGTTCTTGAAAAGAGCTTTCCAACAATATATTATAAGCCCAAATCCGACTCAAAACGAGTAAGTTATGGCCAAAATACTAAACCAAGCCCAAACCGGACCTAGGTCCACCTTACCTACGACCCAATGATCATGAGGAAGGTCCAATAAATTATTTACAATCCTAAACCAATTAGGATTCATTAGGATCTTATAGATTCCTCTAGAAGGTTCTAATTTATCCTTTCCCCGAAAGATAAAGATTAAAGAATTTGATATTGAATAAAACATCTCTTTTTGATAATCCTAATCCCGGTCAAAACTGAATTTCGTGCCTCATAATTTTTATCGAAATTTTAGATTTTTAGATAGCCCTTGAAATTATCTTTCCAATGATATATCATAATCCCAATTCCGATTAGAAACGAAAAAGATATGAATACCAAACTCTATTCAAAACTGACATTGTTTCACTATTTTGATCATATCTTAAATTCTACAAAATATATCAAATTGATTCTAATTGGGTTGGAAATTAGACTTCCATATATTTCCAACGATATATTACTTATCTTATTCCAATTTCTGGATCAAAAGTTATTATTAAAAACAAAAACCGCAAAACTGCTGACTATCGCACCGCGACAGCATCATCGCGCCTTGATGGACCTGCCGCGCCGCGATGAGACTTGTTTTAGTCCAATTCGAATTTGGAGTTTTTTTTATCGCTTCGACTCTCTTTTTTCCCTATAAATAGGGGTCGTTTCACCGCGTTTTGAATCACCAACAATCATCATCAATACCCTTTCTAATATTCTCTCTCTTGATTTCTTCATATTCTTAGCCTAGCCTGAACACATCCTTGATACTCTCCCCAAACAAATATCACACCTCCTTTGCGAGATTCGAATACTCCTTGCTCTCCTCGACATTGCCTTCGACCTCGTCATGAAAGGTTGAAAGTTCTGAGGGTTTGGTCCCAAATCTATATTTCAATTGTTATGTGATTATTTAATTTGTTGATTTAATCTTTCTTGAAGTTACTAATTGTTTATTGTTTTAATAGCAAGAAGGGAGGAACATCAACGTAAGTAATTCAATTACTTAATCCATGATTTTGGAGTAGAAATCATGTTTAGAATATTATTTTAATTCATAGATGATATGAAATCGGTCCCTTCCGGGCCAGAAGCCCATAACCCTTCATGGGTTAACCCAACTCAAGTCAGTAAATTAGGCATTTTACCATTTTAGGAATGGGAGATAGGGTAAATGGGATCCCTTCTCCCAAAGTGCTTCGATAGGACCTGTAAAAAAATAAAATTCAAAGAAAGTGCTTCGATAGGAATCATACAATCTTTTTTTTTCCGGGAAACAAAAGAATTTTAAATTTAGCTCCATACTAGGTAAGACAAGGTATTACTCCATTCTTCTTCTTCTTCTTCCTTTTTTTATTATTTTTTTTAATTAAAGATCTTTTTATAAACACTCAATTTTTTTTTTTAATTACAACACTTTCTTAAATGAAAATATTTCACCTTATATGGTCCCCACTCTAACACCACCACACTTTTTTTTAATACTTCTTTTCTCTCACATTTATTACTTTTACATAAGCTATTTACCTACTATACTTTTTTAAATCATTTTTTAAATTTTTTTATTTTGAGGAATTTTGTTTTTTTGAATCTCAACAAAATCTACTTACACAATCAACTCAATCACATAAAAACTTTGTGACGTTTAAAGTGCTGCAATAGAAAAATCGGAAAGAGTTTTATTATCAACACAATCTTGAAGATAACCATACACGGTAATATCAATAACTATTCCTTGTTGTAAACTTGTAATAATGGTAGATTAGTACATAATGCTATGTATATCACAAATTATGTTAAGATTTTGATTTTTTTAAAACTTTATTTTACTTAAGTTTAACTTTATTATGGTAAACTTTATTGTTGAAGGATACATTTTTTTTTTTTACTCCGTATTACGTATAAGATGTGTTTCCTAATTTTGTTTAAAAAAAATTAGAAAAAAATAAAATAAAACTAAGAGACACACCAGAAAATGATACATGTCATTTTTGGTGTGTCTTTTAGTATATTATTATTAATTATTATGTGTCATTTTATGGTGTGTCTTTTAGCATATAGTTGTTGGTGATTGATGATTATTAATAATTTTATTAAGGCTTCATTTGTCCCAATATAGGAAGGAAATAAAATGGAAGCTAGGGAAAAGAAAGGAAACGAAGTACTGTTCTTCGTAATATATAATTGTATTATCAAATATTTGGTTTGATGGATGGTTAAAGGAATGAGGAATCCATTTTTTTTAAACAATTATATTAGTAAAGTAAAAATTAGCAAATTTTAATTGGAAAAATTGGTTTTAATAATCCCAACTTTGACTAATTTTCTTTAAATAATCCCAACTTTTGGTTATTCTGGAATAATCCCAACATATATAGGTATCTTTTAATATTAATTCGAACTTTTATTTTTATTTTACATAATAGTCCCAAAAGGGATCAACAAAAGCAACAAAAATAACATTTCGCATTATTTTAGGAAGATACCTATATAAGTTGGGATAATTCAAGTTGGGATTATTCAAGAATAATAAAAAATTAGGATTATGTAAAGAATATCGATCGAAGTTGGGATTATTAAAATCAATTTTTCTATTTTAATTTGATAGATTAAATTTTTTGTGCTTCTCAAAAACTCCACCGATTTTGAGAGGAAAGATAGTGAAAATTTTACAAAGTGAGCTTTCCTTCCACTTCCTTTAATTTTCTATTAAAACTTCAATTAAATTTTTTATCTGCAAACAAGAGAAACAATATTTTTCTTTTC
The DNA here is from genome assembly GCF_001683475.1 of Chenopodium quinoa. Classification (NCBI taxonomy): domain Eukaryota; kingdom Viridiplantae; phylum Streptophyta; class Magnoliopsida; order Caryophyllales; family Amaranthaceae; genus Chenopodium; species Chenopodium quinoa. Next base: position 2,038,709 of record NW_018744367.1, read on the forward strand.
TTTTTGTTTTTTCTTTTCCACCCATTTTCCCCCAACCAAAAATTAAAGTGCATACAGGTTAATTTATAATGATTATAAAATTTTGTTTTTTTTAAAGTATTATTTTTTTAAAAAAAATAGATTGATAGTGTAGATTGAATCAAAGACAAGCATGAAGATCAATATTTTAGTCTTGTAACAAAGTGTCTATGTATTCTAAGATTTGTGGCTCCTTTTTCATTATTTTATCTCAATCATCTACAATCTTTAAACTTATTTTACGTATCATCCATGATCGGACATGAATGTAATGGAAAACTTAAAGAACATCCAACATGAAATGAACGTCAATCACAATTTAGATGATTTTGAAGCTCATTTACGTAAATTCATGGATTCATCGGAAGAAATATCTCTGAAAGTACAAGAAGCATGGATGGTACATACTTGATGATATATTTTCCCAAATTTTTAACATTGATTAATCAATTTGTTGGATCAATTGATCTCAATCAAATAAAATAAAAAAAAATTAAAATTTTATAACCTTACTAACTTCTTAGGTTAACTCTTTAACCTATTCTTTTTACCTAACATTTTCAAAACTTAAATTATTCTACAAAACTAAAATTATTTGTACTAATTAATTTGTGTAGAGCAAAAGCTAGTCCATATTATATTTGTCCATTAAAATTGTTTTTGTTGATTACAACCTATTATTAATGAACCTAGGTAATTTATTTGCTTAATTTAATGAACATAACTTATTATTATTGAATTTTAGTATTACTTCCGCCAATTTCCTAAGTTCCATGTATTCACTTTATGTTTTCATCTACTTTTCTAAAGGATAATGCTATATGTAGCCCATGGGCTACAAATTTTCATTTAATAACCTTCCTTATTTGGTATAAATTTAGAAATGCATGTCAAAATAACACACAAATCAGTGTAATCAATTGATATACTTCATTAATACAATTATTTTTTAGTTTCTTATACATAGCCCAAATCATTTTCCTTTTCTAAATTCTACTTGTAATTTATTTAATTTATGACATTTTTTTCATTGAACATTTTTTTTTACTCACAACCTCAGTTTGTGGGGTCCTATTCTATATATTGCATAATAAATCTCTTATTTTGTCTCTCTTCTCTTAATTTAAAGAAAAAAATATCGAGATGCAAGGTCCCAACTTCCATTTTTTTCCTTAGTTTTTACACATGAAAAATTGAAAATACTCCGTAGTGTATTTTTAAGGTGTTTAGAACAAGACCCAAATATTATGTTTTGGTGTTAATGCATGATGCGAATGCCTACTTGATTGTAACATCTTGAACTGTATGCCATTTCTGCAGGAAAGGACACAAAACAATTGTTTGTTACTTGCAAATACTTTAAGCAGCGCTAAAGAAGTTGGAAGTTGTCTAAACATGATTATCAGTGTCTTTCTAATAGCGGTAACTTTCGTATTGTAGCTGTTGGTCACAAAATTGGCATCAATCAAAGTATTTGTGATTATTGCTTCACCATTGCTCGCTGCAACTTTTGTATTTGGAGATACTAGTAAGACCCTGTTTCAAGGCATTATATTCATATATGTGGTGCACCCTTTTAATATCGGCAACTTGTGTGTCATTGACAAGATAATGGTTGGTCTTTCATCTACATATTTTTGTAAATTAGATCATGAACACATGTGTACAGTACGAGTAATGTTGTTTTACGGAGTGTATAAGATGGAATATTTTTTTTTTCAATATTTCAAATTCAGATGGAAGTCAAAACGATTGACATTTGGAAAACAACTTTCTCAAAAATTGGGTACGCAAGAGAAAGTAATTTATCCAAACTCAGAGTTATGCAAGATAAATATCATCAACCACAAGTCTGACTTTGATTGGAACGACTATATAGAGCTTGATGTTAATTTTTTTGGACGGGGATAATATCAAAATTCTAAAAGAAAAAATTGAAGTGTAAGTTCTTGATTATTTTGCAATTTATTTATTTTAATTTTTGCTTTCTCATTGTATTCAATTAGTAAATTTACAATTTTCTATTACATTAGTCATCTTGCAGGTAATGAAGATAAGTTCAAACCAATCAATAATTGGGTAGCGGTAGTAGCCAAAGATAGCTTCAAGATTGCTATTAATTTTAGACATAATGTGAAATTTAAAATTCGAACACATTTTGAATGTCTTAAAGAGAAGTACAAGTTACGATCTGAGTTGGTTCTCTGCGTTAAAAAGCTTATTAGTCAAATCTCAAACGACATAGGTGATCAAAATCTTCAGGTTCGTATTTATGTTAGTATATTTGGAATACATCTAAACATGTAAATACCATATCATAAATGTCTAATTAACATTTTATCACTTGACAATATTCTTACCTCATTTCTAGAGAAATCAATCAAACAACAGTGATCAAATAACAGTAGTGGCAGTTGAATTAAGGAGCTTCCCAAATCAGAATATTGATGATTTTGGCAGAATATCTATGAAAATGTGGTCATCAGCACCTATTACTCTTCCATGAGTAATACATCATAATGAAAAAAGGGTCAGATTTACCTCAATATTCCTCCTAGCTAGCTTGAAATTTTGCTCGAACAATTCTTTCTAATCCATTTCTGACTCAATGTAGGTGTCTTGTTAATCACCATCTCTTAATCAATGTTCATGTAAGTTGTCAATTCTCTTCAACTTAGTCATTGAATATAAGCAATAAAATATGTGAGTTAGAAATAATTCGGCATAAAGGCCACTAATGCATAGTCATTTGGGTGAAATTACGTATGTGGTCTTCTAGATATAAACAGTGATTATGAAACCCTAAATCTTCACTTATATCCGGTCGAACAATCAACGAACATAACCTTGCAAGCAAAATGCAATTATCAAATTTAATCTCATAAAGGGAAGAGAATAAAGACATACTCCAAACTCCCATAAAAGGAGAGAACAAACCCAAACACTAGGAAAAAAAACTCTCATAAAGAGACCAAAAGGGGGATTATTAATAACTAAACAACTGAAAACTAAGGGAACAAAGAAGGACTTGGGGCTTACCACAATGATGCATGGTAGCTCCTTGCGGCTACAAAAGGATTTAGGGTTTTTGGATTTTTTTGAGAGAAATTGTCAATCACACTATCTTTCTTTTACAATATTTTTAATATGATGAAAGGGGGGATACTTACTCTCTTATTTCTTTCCTGCTCTTATATTTTCTTTGTCTTTTATGTTATTTTCTCTTGATTGGTTTGTACAACCACTGTCCTTTTCTTGTATTAGGGTAATCTTTCTAGGGATTGGTGTGCTCATATATATAAAGGGGGTGGATGTGATGATGTACGCAGCTTATGTTTTTCAGAATAAGAATGAAATAGAAAAGACTCAATGTTTCCCCACATTATTCACTGCTATTTCATAACATTATTCATATTAAATCTGAATCTCTCATCATGGTATTAGAGCCAGGTTCCTGATTTTAGTAGTTTTTCATCCTTTATTTCCAAATCTCCCTTAAAGTCTCGGTTTTTTTTGCCTTCTCACTTCTTTCCATTCTCAAAGTTTCAAGCTTTTCTCTTTTCCTTCATCAAGATGTCGAAAATCTCTCTTGCGGATATGCAGAATCCTCTATATCTGCATCCAGGAGATGGTCACAACTCGGTATCTGTCGATAAGTTGACTAGAGCTGCAAACTACAGAGAGTGAAGAAGATCTATGGAAATAGTGCTGGCCTCTAAGAGAAAGTTGGGATTTGTCATCGGATTAGTGAAGAAGGATGCTGAAGATGATGTGAAAGTATACTAGTGGGACACCTGCAACAACATTGTGATTTCTTGGCTAATGTCATGCATGGGTAACTCCATTAAGAGGTCTGTGATGTTCTCAAACACTGCAAGGGATGTGTGGAAGAACCTTGAGATCAAATTTTCTCAGACCAATGGAGCCAGAAAATACAAGTTATACAGGGAAGTCTATGACCTGAAGCAAAATGGTCGAAGTTTGAGTGATTATTACACTGAGATGAGTTCTCTCTAGGAAGAAATTGAAGGGCTGAACTTACTACCACCAATAACTGAGATGAACAGTGAGGTGAATGCCTTTGTAAGTGCTCTCAACCAGCAAAAGGAAGAACAACATCTATTTTAGTTTCTTAATGGTCTAGATGAAGACTATACTGCATTGAGAAGTCAAATTCTTATGCAATCGCCTTTGCCTACTATAGAACTTGCTTGTGCACAACTGCGGCAAGAAGTTTCTCAAAGAGAAACTCTGAAGGGAAGAGGAAAACCAGATGCTGAACCACCAACTGCTATGTATGGGAAAGGAGGAAATGAGGCAGGTTGTTCAGTGTGTGACAACAAATCTCATACTGCAGAACACTGTTGGAAGGTGATAGGATATCCATCATGGCATCCTCAGTATAAAAAGCAGTAGAGGCAAAAAGGAATAAAGGAAGGCAACTCAAGAGCAAAATGGAACAAAAGAAAACCATTCGCTGGTTAGAAAATTACAGCTAATGCTTAGACTTAGGAAGAGAGTGTGTCTATCACAGCTCAGCAATTGGAGCAGTTGCTAAAACTAGTACCATCAAGCTCTAAGGCAGGCAAGACAGGCTATGACACTGAAGAAGAGATAAGAGTCTGGATTTGCAGGTATGATTACTTGTTATAATGCTTTTAGTGGTATGAATGAATGGATTCTAGACTCGGGGGCAAGTGATCATATGATTTCTGATGATAGAATGCTTAATGAACCTATATCTGTGAAAGGGAACACAAAAATTAATTTGCCTAATGGTAGGACTGCAAAAATAACTTACATAGGCAATGTTCTGTTAAAAAATGGGCTGTACCTTAAAATGTTCTATGTATTCCTGAATTTAAGCACAATCTTCTGTCAATAAATAAGCTGGTAAAAGATGAAAACTGCAATGTTAAATTCTGTCCTGAACTATGTGTTATTAAGGACTCATCCACACTGAAAACTAAGGCACTTGGGAAAGCTAGCCATGACTATACTATCTGGTGAATGATAGTCTTGATCTTGCAAGCAAGAAGAAGAGTGCAGAGGTAAAGAGAAATAATGGCCCAAAGACACTAAATGCTGAAAGAAGTGCTGGTGATTTTGTAAAAAAAGGAGTTTGCTGAATTTAATGTAGCTAATGTAGATCAGTGTACTTTGTGGCGTAATAGACTGGGGCATACACCAGTTGAAAAACTTGTTAAAATTGGGTGTGCCTTAGGAAAATATAAAACAATTCTGTTTGCTTGATTTGTCCAATGGCTAGATTCACTAAACTTCCTTATCCTATGAGTAATGCTTGTGCCAAATCTGGGTTTGAATTGATATATATTGATATTTGGGGACCATATAGGGTGGCTGCTCGAGGAAATTATAAATATTTCTCACTATTTTTGATGATTACTCTAGAGCCACTTGGGTTCAATTACTGAAATTGATATCAGAAGCCTATAATGTTGTTAGGAAGTTCATATTGTTTGCAAAGAATCAATTCAATGTCGCTATAAAAATTATCAGGTCTGATAATGCACTGGAATTTGATGATGCTAAGTGTAGAGTACTTTGGGAATTTGGGTATTGTGCACCAAAAATCTTTTGTTGACAAACCTCAGCAGAATGGCAAAGTTGAAAAAAAGCATAGAAATGTTCTTGAAATGGCTAGAGCTTTAAGATTTCAAGCAGGTTTAGCCTTAAGATACTGGGGTGATTGTGTGTTAACAGCAACTTATATCATAAACAGGTTGCATAATTCAGTGCAAGAAAACAAAACTCTATAAGAATTGATTTTTGGAGAGAAACCAAACTATGCATGTATGAAAACATTTGGTTGTCTTGCTATTGCTTATAACCCTAATTTGATAGGTGATAAATTCAAACCCAGAGGTATACCATGTGTTTTTCTAAGATATCCTCAAGACACTAAGGGTTATAAGGTGATGAGTTTGTTAAATATGCAGTGCTTTGTGTCTAGAGATGTGAAATCCTATGAGCAAATTTTCCCATTTAACAAAGCCAATAATATTGGTAGTTACAGTACACCACTGCCAATTTCCATGCCTGAGTCAGGTCATGATGGTGGTCAACTGGCTCCCGACATGGATCAAATATCAATCGATGATGAGGAGAATGAAAATGATCCAGCCTTGAATCATGAGATTGCTGATCCCGATGCTTAACAGCATGAAGAGATCATGACTGAAATAAGTCCAGATGCTCAAGTGCAAACTCTTGATGAACCTGCACATATTGAAGAATCTCACCCTGATACAAATGAGACTGCTCCTGAAACTCAGTTGAGAAGATCAACAAGGACACACATAACACCAAAGTGGCTAATGGGATATGATCGCACAGTGGGTGTAAAGAGAAGTAGAACACAGAGAAGTGAAGCTGCAGCAAATGCTGCACTAGTGGTGAACCTTGCAATAACACCTGTGATATCTGAATTTGTAGCTTATCTGAGTCAAGCTGAGATAACTCAAGATCCAATACACTTTGAAGAAGCAGTAAGAGATGAAAAATGGGTTATTTCCATGAATGAGGAGCTGCAAGCTTTGGAAAGAAATGACACATGGAAGATTGCTGACTTGCCAAGTGGAAAAAGAGCCATAGGATGCAAATGGTTGTATAAAACAAAGTTCAACCCGGATGGAAGTGTTGAAAGAAATAAAGCTAGACTAGTGATATTGGGATGCAGACAGTGACATGGCATAGACTATGAGAAGACATTTGCTCCAGTTGCCAAAATGACAACTGTAAGATCACTCCTAGCAGTAGCTGCTATGGATCGGAGAATTGGGAAGTATGTCAAATGGATGTGTACATGACATTCCCTGCTGGATAAACAGGCTGGAAAAGTAGAAATCATGCCAACAGCTCTGTGAAGCATAAAAGCACAGACAAGAAGCAACTAGTGTGCAAGATGAAGAAATCCCTATATGGCTTGAAACAAGCACCTAGGCAATGGCTCTCTAAGTTATCCACAGCCTTGAAAGACTATGGATTCAATCAATCCAAAACAAATTACTCTCTATTTACTCGAAGTGAGGGGGAGAATTTGGTAATAATCTTAGTCTATGTGGATGATCTTCTGATAGCAGGGAATAATCATGCAGCAATACTAAAGGTGAAAGTCTTCCTCTCATCTACTTTTCACATGAAAGACATGGGATCTCTTAGGTATTTTCTAGGCATAGAAGCCGACAGAACAAATCAAGGAATTTTTCTATCCTAGAAGAAGTATGCTCTTGACTTGATTAAGGAATATGGCATGCATAAGTCTAAGGTTGTTAGAGTCCCTCTAGAAGCTCACACTAAATTGACACCTGAGCTGGGAGATCCACTAAAAGAATCAACTGAGTATCAAAGATTGGTGGGAAAACTCATATACCTGACCATTACCAGGCTAGACATAGCCTATGCTGTTCACATTTTTAGTCAATTCATGCACAAACCAACTACAAGTCATATGCAAGCTGCAAAAAGGGTACTAAGGTACATCAATCATATATGCACCTAGACAAGGAGTCCTATTAGCTTCTAAATCAGCTACTCTCCTCATAGCTTATACTGACAGTGATTGGGCAGGGTGTCCTATGTCAAGAAGATCAACAACCGGGGTTTGTGTCTTACTAGGCTTATCACCGATCTCATGGAAATCCAAGAAGCAAGCAATTGTTGCCAGATCCTCTGCTAAAGCAGAGTATAGAGCCATGGCTCTTACTACTTGTAAGTAACTTGGCTCACTCAAAAAACTGGAAGATTTAGGACTGAAGAAACTTGGTCCTGTAATTTTGAAATGTAACAATAAGGCAGCATTATACATAGGTGTCAATCTAGTTCACCACGAAAGAACTAAGCATGTTGAACTTGATTGTCACTTTATCAGAGACAAGATTAATGAAGGGTGTATCAAAACCCAATATACCCCCTCAGGAGAGAAACTGGTTGACATCTTCACCAAGCCTCTCACTATTTCTCAGCAACATCTCTTACTTCCCAAGCTTGGTGTTCGATCCTCTCACACCTAGCTTGAGGGGGAGTGATGAAAGGAGGATACCTACTCTCTTATTTCTTTCTTGCTCTTATATTTTCTTTGTCTTTTCTGTTATTTTCTCTTGACTAGATTGTACAACCAGATGTCCTTTTCTTGTATTAGGGTAATCTTTCTAGGGATTGGTGTGCTCATGTATATAAAGGGGGTGGATGTGATGTACGCAACTTATGTTTTTCTGAATAAGAATGAAATAGAAAAGACTAAATCTTTCCCCACATTATTTACTGGTATTTCACAACATTCTTCATATTCAATCTGAATCTGTCATCATAATACTCCTACTACCTCATTTACCTCTTATATATTATATTTAAATCAATTAAATTGCCTAAAATAATGTGTCAATCAAATTGTAACACTTAAAATACATGGAAGGAGTATCTTTTTTACAGAAAATCTTATAATTATCAACAAAGTGTTGCTCAAGGTTGTAAGCATACTTGTCTTGTTTTAGGGGTCGTTTGATTGGTTTGTTAGATTGGAATGGATTGGTATGAATTGAAATCTCATATACCAAGGAGGTATGGATTTTAAACCCCCATACTTGTCTAAACTTGTTTGGTTTATTATTTGCAATGGTTTTAACAATTCATTAAAGGAATGGATTATGAATCTTAGGGGGTAAGGTGGGTATGAGATTCTATACCTATATTTGCCTAACCAAACAACAAAATAGATAGAATGGATTTTAACTCCATTTTAAAAACTCCAACCAAATGACCCATTAGTTGGATCTCTAGTTTGAGTCTAATCGTATATGAAATCCCTTATTTAAGACTCACCCACCAAAATAAAATGTACGTGCGACACGGGTTGTAACCGGATATAGTTGGAGCTAAACTCTAATAAATTGGGTATAATTTCTTACAATTAAAATCTTCTCACTTACTTTTATTTAATCACTAGGGTGGCTAACTCGAGCGATGCGGGCGTCATAGCCAGCTATGTTTGGGGAGTTCTTTCAGTTGTTGGCAACATATATAATGAGGAAAAATATGTAAACAAATATTTGTAGAAGTGTAGATGTCCACACACTATTCTTTAAGAGTTTAAAAAAAAAAAAAAAAAGACAATTAACATTAATGAAGGCGAATAAATAAATAAACATTTTAGAGGGTATAGTTGTCTAAACACTACTAATAAGAGTTAAATCATTAAATTACACAAGGAAAAGCTTATAGACAAATAACATTATATCAATAGTGGCATATAGGTAAACAATCATTTTAAGGATATAATTCTCACACAATTTATAAATGTTTTCTTTAAGTGGGCTTAATTTAGCCTCAAATATACAAGTAGGAAATTAGTCCAGAGGTGAACTTTGAAAGGGCTTATTGTAAATATAACATGCGGGAAATGGGGATATTCCAGAAAAAAGGGAATATATAACGATAAATCAGTAATTTCATGATATTCGCTGGGTCTCACTGTATATTTTAATAACTCCAATACTCCATATTAGCACTTTAATTCCATAATTCTGTCGTAGTACTTGTATTATTTTCATTCAGCACATATATTTCATAAATTAAATCAATGGAATATTATACTACATCACTACTTCTCCTTCCTATCATATTTACCATCCTCTTCTTCTCAAAACTGTTGACCAAATCCAAGCTCCCACCAGGGCCTAAACCATGGCCTATCATAGGCAACATTCACTTGCTCGGCGACAAGCCTCATCGTGCTGTCGACGAGCTCTCACAAACTTACGGTCCTATAATGACTCTAAAACTAGGTAGCAACACTACCATAGTTATATCATCCCCTAGCCAAAGAAATGTTCCTCAAACACGACTTAGCACTTTCTAGTAGGTCAATCCTAGATGCTGCTGGAGCATTAAACCACAACAAAATTTCTATAGGACGGCTTCCTATATGCCCCAAATGGCGGACCCTTAGAAAGGTTGCAGCTATTCAGTTGTTACAAATCAACGACTCAATATGAGTCAAGAGTTACGACACAGTAAGGTGAAAGAGCTGGTTGGGTATGTACAAAATCGATGTGAGAAGGGTTTACCAATTGACATTGGTAAGAAAGGGTTTACAACCACGTTAAATTTGTTGTCGAATACATTGTTTCCAATGGATTTGGGTGCCTTGATTCGTCGAATTCACAAGAATTAAAGGAGATTCTTTGGCATGCTTTCGAGGAAGGAGGAAGGCCTAATGTGTCTAATATTTTTCCAATAGTTAAGCACTTGGATTTGCAAAGGGTGGTAAAAAGAACAACGGGTTACATGACAAAGTTGAAGAAGATTTTTGAGAATATTATTGATGAAAGGTTGGAGGATCCATCTGATGTCAAGGATGATGTTCTAAGATCCTTACTCAAGCTTGTTGGAGATGGAGATGGAGATGAAGAACTCACTCTTGATGATATCAAACATCTTCTCATGGTAAGAGAGAGAAATTAATTTTTTTGTAAGTGATCATTTATTTAGCACTTTTTGTTTTTTAAAATTCGGCCAACTTTTTATTACTTCTTCCGTTTCTTTTTAGTTGTATAACTTTTAGTTGTACTTAAGAAGGGCGAGTTTATGCAAGAAACAGATATTTAAAATTACCATACATTTAAGCAATAGTAAAGGAGATATTTAGATTGCATTCACTAGCTCCTTTCTTAGTTCCCCACAAAGCTAATGAAGATGTACTACTACATAACTATATAGTGCCCAAAAACGCAACTATTTGGGTTAATGTATGGTCAATTGGTCGTAATCCAAGTGTTTGGCCAAATCCAGAGATTTTTGCACCTGAAAGATATTTGGAACGAGAAATTGATGTGAAAGGACGTGATTTTGAGCTCATACCTTTCGGATCAGGAAGAAGAATGTGTCCCGGAATTCCCCTAGCTTATAGGATGATACACCTAATGTTGGGTACTCTTCTTGATTCTTTCAATTGGGAAAATGGCAAAGGTACCAAAGATATAAACATGGCTGAAAAGTTCGGTATTACATTACAAAAGGTTGAGCCACTACAAGCTATTCCACTTCCTAGATGAACAAGCTCTTTTTAATATTCACTATTTATTTTCTTACAAAGCTGAGAACTTGAGAAGGGTTTGATATTATTCAAATGCTTACATGTTAGTATAACACGAAGTACTGTTCAAAATCTGATTTTTATATAAAGACATTTTTTGAGTTCATACTCTCTATTGATAGTAATATATAAAAGGAAATAAAGAGCCTTTAGGGTGATAAATTTCACTATTCTTAAATTACCCTTCTCAATTTTCAAAATTATCTCTCCTATTCATAATTAAAAATTAAAAACTAAAAATTATTTTTTGAAAAATAGCTGCTCTATCATAAATACTCTTCCACGTTAAACATGCAGTTAACATTTTAAAACACCAACAAAATTGACAGTTACCATATAGCAAAACAAAAAAATATAATAAAAAAGAAAAGAAAAATCTTATCAGGCACATCACTACTAATTGGCTAATTGCTAAGATATGCATGTTTCTCTGAACAAATCTTTAGCTTCAAAAGTTATTAGCTTCAATCCTCAAAATCTATAACAACCTATTTGCTTATTAATTATATCAGCCTCATTAACATTTCAAAAAAAAAAAAAAAAAAAAATTGATCAACCCCAAAATTTAGTATTACGTCTAATTATAAACCATTAAAGTCAATTGTCATGTTTCAAGAAAACATATTTTATTTCAAGTATTCATCTATTTTGGGTTAATTTGATTATTTTCATTATTTCGATTATAATGGTATTAGTTGAATTTGCAGGAATTGTTGATTGTTTGATTGGTTGACTTCGACTCAACAAAGAATACAAAATCACGAACATTAATTTATTTTTCGAGTGACATTATCTTCAAAAAGGTGAATAATTTTTTAAATTTTATGGTTTGTTTATTGGCCCGCCACTGCATATGTAGAAAAAAGGGGAGCGGGGAAGGAAGTGTAAAACATAAATTTATTGGCCATAGGTTCACGGATTCTATGATTTGTTTGATGATAAAAAAAGGGTGATTCTAATATCCTGATATTAGATTTTGTGATTACGACTAGGATCATGTTTTAGGATAAACCCCATCCCTATATTTTATGTAAACCAATATAAATTATTTACAAAGTATTTTATATTGCAAAATGTCAAATTTATGTGCTCCTTTCCATTATTCAAGCCCTGTTTCAAATGTTGGAATAATTAGATTGTATGATATTCAACCTGTCAAAAATGATAAAGGAAAATATGGATGAAAATGGTTCTTCTAAATGCAATGATATGTATATTTAATTTTTCTACACCCACTTTATACTGCATTTTATTCATTTTAATTAAGAAACAACAATTTTTATAGTAGTTTGATAGTATAAGATACGATAAAGTTTTCTTAAAAAGTTATTCTTTCCTGATAAAGTGACATTCTTAAAGAATTATTTAGCACATAAAGTTTTTTTTTTTAAGAGCAATTTAGCATATGGTATTAAATCAATTATTATGTTTCTTATTATGTAATAACTTGGTAAATTATATTGCAATTTTTTTTTTTTCAAAACTCATTTTTTTTTAAAGTATGTGACAATCTATTTGTTCAAAAAAAAAAAAAAAGTATATGACAATCTATTTTTATTTTCTTCTAGAGTTAGAGTTTTATTAAAACCACCAATCAATCCCATTCTCAAATTCTGACAATTAATTTGGATGGGTCATTAACTTTTATCTTGATTGATTCTTAAGATGTCTTTGATTTTCGATCACTTAAATGACTTCAAATATTGTAAGTACATTATGTCTTAGATTTTCCTTTGGAAATTGGAGTGGTTCAAATGATTGATCATTTTACTTTATTTCTTTTTCAATTTCAAATTTTAAAATTTAATATGTAGAATTTATATAACTAATACTAAAGTAGTAACTATTGACATCATTCTATTTTAAAACTAGACACATGTCATGTTGTCATTAAAAATTTTCCCTCCAAAACTATAAATGATGTCATCGTTTGGTGATTTTTATTTTAATTTATTAAAATTCTGATCAATTACATTACTATTAGTATCAAATTCTGAAAAAATGGTCTATTCTCTTTAACAATATAATTTAACTAGGTAGGTCATGTGCCATGCATGGTAATTGTCAATATTTATCATTAGTTAAACACTATTATTTAATTATAAAAATTTATATCTAATTGCAAAATAGGATAAAAGTTCTGTAATTACAAAAAAAAAAATTTTAAAAAAAAATATATTACACTAAAGAAAACAGGGGAAGAAGTACATGCACGACATGATAAAAATAACAATGGATTACATAACAAAGTTATAGATAGGAAAATATTATTGCATAGTATTGTATAAAAGAATAACATCTTTGATCAATGTGTATAAATGGAATATTTGTACCAGATAGGAAAAAAAATAATATTATACAATAAGTATTAAATACTTCTCTAAGAAGCTTTGGCAAAAAAAAAAAAAAAAAAAAAAAAAAAAAAAAAAAAAATCCCTTTTTGAGGGAAAAATTTTAACCAAGAAATGACATGCGTCATTCTTGGTTTCGCCTTTAGTATATAGTTATATTGATTACTAGGTTAGTCCCGTGCGATGCACGGTTTTAATGATAAAAAAATTTACTTGTAAGTGTGTAACATAAATTTTTTTTTAAGCAAAACATAATAAATCGTGATCCCTCTCGTTAAATTTATTGAGCTAAAATGAAGGACATAAATATTCTAATTTAGGTCTTGTTTAGTTCAACTTATTTCTACTTATTTCAGAAAAAATAAGTTCAAATCAGATCAGATCAGAAAACATAAGTTCAGATCTAATCAGATTAGAAAAAATAAGTTCAGATCAGAAAAAATAAGTTCAGATCAGATCATCGTATTATGTGCAATTTTTTATTGCTAAATATCTTTATTTTGTAATGAAAAAAAAATTATGAAAATTACATATTAATAAAATACACATTATTACGAATCTAACAAGATCCCACTTGATATATTTTTTCCTTACATATTATCGTACACTTAAGGTCAAAGTTTGGTCAAATTAGACAATAAAATCAGATCAGATAAGATCAGACCAGATTAGATAAGATCAGACCAGATCAGATAAGTTCAAATAAGCATAAATAAGGTGAACTAAATAGGCCCTAACTTCATAGCTATATTAAATTTTTTAAAATGTTAGCTTTACCTTTAAAAGGTGAAAAAAACATGATGTCAACAATAGTTTTGGAGGGAAATTTTTTTATAAAAAGTTACCTCATGGATAGTTTTGATGTCAGCGGTAATTACTTTAACATTAGTTATAGATTGATTAGTCTTCCTTGAATACTCTTTCATCATTCAATTTTTCTCTGAGCTTTATTTATTTGTTTATTTTTAATATTTGATGTTTTATTTGTTTTGGGAATATTTTTGTTTTAAATTTTGGTATGAAAAAAATAAATATTTTTAATATTTGATGTTTTATTTGTTTTTGGAATATTTTTGTTTTTAATTTTGGTATGAAAAAATAAATAATTTAGAAAATTTATTTGATCAAATCGTGCATCGCACGAGACTAATCTAGTGATTGCTATTATATTTGTGTCAGTCAATTTTATTTATCTTATTGCGTCAAAAAATATTTTGTTTATCTAATTTAAAATATAGAGTTATGAATCGGATATGACATGAGTTTGTTTATTTATTGTAGGCCAACACCTACTATTTTTGTATATCAAATTTTCAAAGTACAAGATTTTCAAGAAGGCAATTTGATTCAGCTATTCATGGTTAAAAATTTGGCTATCTCTGGATGACATTGGATTTTCGAACCTTATTGGTGCTTGATTGTATAGCTTCCCCAAGACCAGAATACTAGTAGTACTACCAATTAAAATTGACTTGGAGTTACCCTTTTTTTTTTTTGTAATATTAGTAGGTTCTTTTTGTTTAAAGGAAAGATGTACTTTTTCTATTGTTTACTAAACTAGAAAGAATTTATTTTCTTTTTTATCAAAGTTGTACTTTCCAATCAAACAATATCCTATTTAAAACATTTTTATAACTTCGTGCACGTGCACTTCTTAGCTTGTAGTTTATAATAGGAAGATGATTACGCCAATTCTACTAAATTGCCACTTGCTTACTGCCTTATACTCCTCTTTGTTCATTTAAACAACTAATCTTGCTCCTCTTCGTTCATTTAAACATAATAATTGTATATGGACCAAGTTTGTCAATTTAAATATAAACTTCCTCTATTTCATATTAGATTACTCAACTCATTACATTTAGATACTGACAAATTTAGGAAAGAGTGTTAATAGAATGGCTAGATTATTATTCATCAATAGGTAAAGTATTTATACAAAATCTAAGATCATAATACAAAACAATCTTTCTAAGCTAAAAGATATACTACTATAACATAAATCCTACAGATATATTCACTAAATAATATCTTAACATAAATATCCTAAATATATTATTCTCCTACTTATATCTCCAAAAATATATCACACATGTATTTTCTGATATCTCATATCTCTATTGTTAACACCCTCCCGCAATCGTAACAGCAGTAACACAAACGTAGCGATTGGAAATTTCACTTTGTTGAAGTCGAGATGCACTACTCTGGTGATGTCGCTTTCATCTTAACAAACTTTTGCAGCCATGTCTCTTTGCGGGTGTCTGTGGTCTTTTGCCAAGTCCCTTTACTTTTTTTCATGGTTTTTGTAACAACCTTTGCTACTGTCTGTGGTGTTCCGCAACAATGTCCATTCTTATCTTAATGTTTAAAAAATATCATATGCTTGCCCTGTCGTAACAAGGTATAATGTCCTATCGTCTCATGGTATAATGTTTTATCGTCTCAAGGTATAAGGAAACCAATATGCTTGTCCTGTCGTTTCAAGGTATAACATCATGTCGTTTCAAGGTACAAGAAAAACCAAACCCTGTCTCATGGCACAGGGAGAACTCATATATAAAACCTTGTCTCACGGCACAAGGCGAACCAATATATCTTGTCTCACGACACAAGAGAGCCGATATTTTTTAAAAAAAAAAAAAATTAAAGGTCAAAGCTTAGACCCTCAATCACCTCGACAACCACACAAACTAACAAAAAATCTCCTTCCATGATTAATTTAAGCAAGCAGCACAAACCACAGGCAACTTATCTAGTCTCAATAGAACAAAGTCATGCATGATCATCAAGTGATCAACATGCACTCAACAAGATCCTTAAAAAAAATAAATAAATAAAAAAAATAAAAAAATAAAAAAAAAAAAAACTATAGTTTTGGCTAGAGGTTCATCCCACTGGTGGGTTTGATTTTCTAACCCACTAGTAGGGGGGGGGGGATTTTGTGAACTCTTCCAAAATCTAACCTACTCTTGATACTATGACAAATTTAGGGAAGAGTGTTAATAGAATGACTTCATTATAATTTATCAATAGGTAGAGTATTTATACAAAACCTAAGATCATAAGATAAGAAACAATCTTCCTAAACTAAATGTTAAAAATGGGTCTAGGCCGTACCCACAAACCAAGAGAAAGAGTCCACTTCAGAAGACCAAAGGAGTTTCCATCCCAAAACCATAAACAATCTTCCTAAGCTAAATGTTAAATACGGGTAAATCAAGAGAAAGAGTCCACTTCAGAAGACCAAAGGATGTACCATTCCAAAACAATATGACAATAGGAGGAGTAGCCCCTTAGCCTTATAAAGTATTTAACTCTCTCTTCTTTTCTCATTGTGGGACCCTTACATGTGTTATTTGGTAGGATATACTTCAACACTAAAAGATATACTATCATAACAATAAATCCTATAGATACATTCACTAAATAATATCTTAACATAAATATCCTTAATATATTATTATCCTAATTATATCTCCGGAAAATATATCACACATATATTTTCATATATGTCATATCTCTATTGCTAACAGATACATTTTTCAATGCATACTTTCTAATGCAAATATCCTTAATTACATATTAGCAATAATTATAAAAATTTGATATTTAAAAAATTAGATGTAGAAATGAATCTAACAAGACATCACATGACTATGCTTTTCCAACACAAATTCACATGAACGGTGCAAAAAGTCAAACTAAATCATCTAATTTGAAACAGATAAAGTATAAATTTAGAAAAAAAGAATTGGAATAGCTTAAAAAAGAAAAATGTTATAATGTACTACTAAACATCCAAACCACATTTTTAATGAAATCTTGATACTTAAAAAACATTGCATTGCTCACATAACTTAACTCTTGATAAGTCAATTTGTAAGTAATAATTTTAGACGAATTTCTGTCATTCCATGTATTTTAGGAAAAATAAATTTATTAATCCCAACTTTAACACAATTTTTTGTATACGACCTGCTGCACCATGCGGCCTGCTGTACAAAACGGGCCCAACCTTCTTTAAGGCCCAAAAAAATAACAGATCCCATTTCTATCCTGTGTTCTGTTATTTTCAAACAACCGTTTAATTTGAATTTCCCAAACTCGTTTTTCCAGTTTCCTTCCCCTTTTCCCAAACCGCCATTACTTTTGTCACTTCGTCCCTTTATTTCCTCTCTGCAATTCTCTCTCTTCTCACTTCTTTCTTTAATTTTCTCTGCAATTTCGTTCTTTCTCTCTCTAAATTTAGTTCTCTCTCCTCTAAATTTGCTTCTTTTTTCATCTCAATTGTCAACAATGGTTAAAATCAAGAAGGTCGTTCGTAAGGGAAAGAAAGGAGTTACTACATGTTCAGTCATTGATGATTCAGGTACTTTTGAAACCCTAATTCTTTCGTTTTCACAATTTTTTGTTGATTGTTCTTTGTTTACTTGAATTTATCTCTAGTTTTTGGTGTTTTGATGATTTTCTTTCTTGTATCTGATGTTTGTTGTCATTATTTACGTAATTTCGTTATTTTTTGTGAATTTTCAGCTTCAACTTCTTTGTTACTGTAATTTTTTACATTATGTTGTTTTTTTAGTTTTGCTGTTGTGTTTCTATTTTTGTTCACTTGATTTTGATTTTTTTTTTAATTCCCTAGTTTTGACCTAAGTTTCGGAGTTATTGATTATGAGTTCTTCTAATATAATCTTGTCAATTTCGGTAAATATATGTAATTTCTCATATATTTGATGTTATTATTAGTAGTCGTTTATGTAGCGGTTACTTATTTTGTCTTTTTGTCATGTTCTGTACTTGTTTATGTAGGTGTCACCTATCTAATGGTTTTCTTAGGGTTAATTGGTTCTTTTAAGAGTAACATTTTGTTTGAGCTACGTTGTTGTTTATATGGTTGTGGTGTGACTAGAGTAACATAGTTAATTGAGGTTTTTTGTTTAGTGAAGATGCTAATTAATGATGTGAATGATTTGCATGTTTGTGCTTGCTGATTAGAGTAATGTAGTTGATTGAGGTTTTTCATTTGTTTAATGTAGCTGCTAAGGATGGAAATAATTTGCAACCTACTGAGGATTTGAAATCTGTTAAGGCTGTTGAGGATGTAAATGATTTGAATCCTACTGAGGATTTGAAAGTTGCTGAGGCTGCTGAGTATGTTAAATCTGTTGAGGCTGCTGAGGATGTAAAATCTATTAAGGCTGCTGAGGATGTGAAATCTGTCAATGCGAAGAAACAAAAAGGTCGACGTGCTGCTAAATCTAGTCAAGAAGTTGATGTCAAGCCAGATGTTGAGGATGTGAAACCTGTCATTGCAAAGAAACGAAGAGGTCGTATAGCTGTTGCTGATTCTAGTCAAGTAGTTGAAGTTGTAAAAGTTGAAGGTCAAGGTGAAGAGTGGTATGCTTACATTTCTTCTTTCATATTTTTCGTACTTTTGTTTACTTGTTCATGTTTTGTTTTATTTTAATTGTGCTTTGAATTTCTTGTTTATGTGTTACTTTTTTCATTGTCGGGTTAGTTCTAAGGGGTTAATTATTATATTGGTTCCTTGTTTTTTGTATTCTGTTTTGGTGTGTTATTATAATATTGGTTCCTTATTTTTGTATTATGTTTTGGTGAGATTATAAAATGGGTTACTTGAAATTATAGGTTACTTATAATATGGGTTACTTAAAATTAGTTGTTACCCATAATATGGGTTATTTAAATTAAGGGGTTACTTGAAATTATGGTTATTTGAAATTAGGAGTTTCTTGGAAATATGGGTTAGTTTTTGGTAATATGGGTTACTTGGAATCAGAGGTTACTTGAAATTAGTTTTTACTTACAATATGGGTTACTTGAAATTATGGGTTACTTGAATTTGATTTATATTGATTGAAATTAGGGGTGAATTTTGGTTTATATGGATTACTTGAAATTAGGGGTTACTTGAAATTATTGATTATATGGGTTGCTTGAAATTAAGGTTATTTGAAATTATGGGTTACTTGGAAATAAGGGTTAGTTTTTGGTAATATGGGTTACTTGGTGTAGGGAATTTTTCAAATTCAACCTTTTGAGCCCCACTGTGTTCATGCTTTTAGGCATGGCGGCGCTCCAAGGGAAGGAAGCTAGAGATAGAAGAGTCACCAACAAGTTTTAGGAACTTGTAAACCGTCCACGGGTGTGAAGGTTACACCCCATTCATGATCACGGAGATCGCTAACTCCATAGTGGTCCGGGACCATGACTGGATATTCGGGGATGATGGTACAAATCCAACCTAAAAGAGATTGAACCCGCCCTAAATAGGCCTCTACTTAATTCTTATGATATTTATGTGCGCTTTTCGATCACCATACATACATCAAATTATTCCTAAACCTGTTTAATCTACATTGGTTGATTATTAATGCACAATCCAATCTATTATTGGTGATCACTTGAATTAAAATCATATTAGCCTAAATCAAATTATTAATTATCTTATTAGACGTGATTTCAAGTACAAATTCCCTTTAAACCTGCAAGAAGGGGCGTGATCAAGCAATAACAATTAATCATGAATAATCAAGCAAAATATGATTAATTGACACAACAATCATCATCATAATAATATCATCAAAATATCATTAATAGTGAGATCCTAGGCATGATACTAAACGGATTAATAACAAATCCTAGCATGTCACTAATAAAAATCATAATCAAAGCATTATCCTGAACATGATACTAGAAATCATAAAAAGCATCCTAACATGATACTATGAATTAAAACAATATCCTAACATGATACTAGAAATCATAATAACATCCTAACATGATACTAGGAATTAAAATAATAATCTAAACATGATTACTACTCCAAAATCAAAGAATAAAGATAGTAGATTTACTCACTTTGATGCGTTGGTTTTCTTGCTATTAAAACAATACACGCGTTAGTAAAATTCAAGGAAGATTAATCAACAAAGTAAATAAATCAAATATGAATTGAAACATAGATTTGGAACCAAACCCTCATAACTATCAACCTTTCACGTCGAGGTCGAAGGCAACGTCGAGGATGTTAGGTTCTACAACAATTCAACAAAATAAGAATTACTTTAAGATTGTGGGAACAAAACCTAAACAGTGTATAATTCCAATCAAATTATACAACAACCAAATACTAATTAAAGTATTACAAACCAAGCACTAAATAAACAATGCAATTCAGAAATTACAAAAATAAAACACTAATGTGAAAGATTCTACACTTGCCTCACTCCAAGCCAATGAATCCAACAAGAACATGAGAATACCAAGGACCACGTGAGTCTTCAATACCGGATACTTGTCTAAGGCGTGTAAACACTTTCCTAAAGTGATTATTTCCCCTACCACGGTGCTTGGGTTGAAACCGGAAAGTCACTTTGAGATACCATAGACAAACACTACAATCTTTGCACTAGAATTGTAGTAAGACGATCAAATTCTCAAAAATTAAACTTAATTGATAGAGGATTTCTAGAAGAGATTGCAAGTTTCCTATAGAAATTGTGGAGAAGAGAGAATATAGGAGAGGAGAGAAAAACTTTTTGTATATTACTTCTAAAAAAACGAACACCCCTTTTAATTAAAAAGGAAATAATCGAAAAAACCGCAGACAAGGGAAGCAGCGCGGGCGCAACACAAACAGGCGTGGGCACGCCATCAGGTAGCGCGGGCGCGCCTCCCCTATTCTGCCAAAATTCTGCAAATTTCCAGAAACTTGGCGCGATTTTGACGCACTTTTGTAGCGGGCCGCGCCAACCTTGCGCGGGCGCGCTGAACTGTGGAGCGGGTGCTCCACTACTACGACACTCTAAATAATCAACAGAGGATCCTCCCCCATTTAGAGTGTACCTTTAAAAGTCTTCTCCACTTCTATCAATTAAGCCACATCTCATGCATCAATGCCAATGTCCCTACGGATTGAATTGACACTTAGTACAACACACTTAACGATGATCATATTCCATGATTTCCATATGGATTGAATCACACGAATATATCCAACCATTCGAAGGTGAAGTACACACAAGACAAATCGAATTAATCATCACTTGACACTTTTAAACAGCCATGTGTCCGTATCTTTCATAAGTTCATCAAAGTCTATATGTCCATCTAGAATTCTTGAAGCGGCTAAACTTCGAACTTATATAGGTAGGTTCTCATATACATAATAATGCCCTTGTGACAAGACACCTTCATCTAGAGCTTCTCAACTCTAAATCTTTGAGAACTTTAAATTAACGCTACCTTGCACATCACAAGTACCATAGCAATATTGGTCATCAAACATTCCTAACAAACAACAAACATGCAATTCATAACCACATTGAATCTAAGACTTGATGTTTCTTCAAGCGTTAAATTGGGTTTCACAAATTTGTGTTTTAGGACATAAACCCATTCTAGTCAAAGCAAATATGATGGAATGCCTTGGCATTGCTTTAGTAAAGCAATCCGCCAAATTCAATTTTGTTGGAACATAGTCAAGACTTATGACCTCATCATTGATAAGCTCTTTCACTAGGCTATGCCTAAGTGAAATATGTCGAGACTTACCATTATACACTTGACTATATGCCTTTATCAAAGCCGAATTCGAATCACAATGAATAGCCACCGGTGACATTGGCTTTGGCAATAAAGGCAACTCATACATGAGATTTCTCAGCCACTCAGCTTCCTTACTAGCTGAAGCAAGAGCAATCAACTCCGCTACCATAGTGGAATCGGCAATGCAAGTTTGTTTCTTGGAAGACCATGAAACGGCACCTCCTCCAAACATAAACACCCAACCACTTATAGAAGAGTCATCCTCTTTGTAAGTGATCCAACTTGCATCAGAATATCCTTATAAAACCGAAGGAAATCCACTATAAGACAAACCATAATCCAATGTACCCTTAAGGTACCTCAAGACCCTCCGAATTGCAAACCAATGTTGTACACCCGGGTTACTAGTAAATCTACTAAGTTTCCCTACAGCCAATGCAATATCTGGTCTTGTACTTGTCATGGCATACATCAAGGATCCAATTATCCTTGAATATTCCAATTGGGAAATCGTTTTCCCCGAATTCTTAACTAATTTAACATTAGTTTCCATGGGGGTGTTTACAGGACACTTATCAAACATATTAAACCGTTTGATCATCTTCTCAATGTAATGAGATTGACTTAGAATAAGTCTTCCATTGTCCCTAATGATCTTGATGCCCAAAATGACATCCGCCTCCCCTAAATCCTTCATTTGAAAAGATGAGGTTAAGAATTCCTTGGTTAATTCTACTCGTTGTAGACTTGTACCAAAGTTAAGCATATCATCAACATATAGACAAATGATGACACCATGACCTTTGTCATCAAATTTGCTATATATACACTTATCAGCTTGATTCACTTTGAATCCAAAGGACAAAATTGTGTCATCAAATTTCCGATGCCACTGCTTTGGTGCTTGTTTAAGTCCATACAATGATTTAACCAATTTACACACCTTATTTTCCTGTCCTTCCAAAACAAACCCTTCGGGTTGTTTCATGTACACTTCTTCCTCTAGATCTCTATAAAGGATGAATCACTAGACTATATACCGAAGCCATTGCAATCAATAACCTTATTGAGGTAATTCTTGCAACCGGTGCATAGGTATCGAAATAATCAACACCATGCTTTTGCCTAAAGCCTTGGATAACCAATCTGGCTTTATATTTCACTATGGAGACATCCGGCCTCCTTTTCCTAGTGAAAATCCACTTGCAACCAAGAGGTTTGCAACCGGGAGGTAAATCCTCTAAGACCCAGATATTATTTCCCATGATGGAATCCATCTCATCATTTATAGCTTCCTTCCAAAATGCACTATCTTGAGAAGATATGGCCTCGCTATAACTCTTTCGGTCACTATCCACATTAAAACAATATGGAGTAGTAGAACTAAGGACATCCCTAGAACCTTCAACTAAATAAATTATAAAGTCATCAAGAGGGTTCCTAGGTTTCCTTTGTCTCTTACTTCATCTAACATGAGGAGTCTCATCCTCATTATTAGGAGAACATTCATGAGATTCAAGTTCACCATCAAAATCAACAATCTCATTTCCTTTGGCACTAACCTGTAAATCCTTAGGTATACTCATTGATGAAAAACGATTTTCATCAAAAATTGCATCTCTTGACTCAATAACCGAATGAATCGATATATAGTCATTTTGTTCTATTACATAGAACCTATAGGTTTTGCTATGCTCAGCATAACCTATAAAAATGCAATCCAAGCCCCTTTCACCGAGCTTTCTTTTCTTGTTGCCAGGCACTCTTACAATTGCCCTACAACCCCAAACCTTGAGATACTTCAAGTTTGGCTTTCTTTTGTACCAAAGTTCATAAGGAGTAGATTGTTTCCCCTTAGTGGGAACCCGGTTAAGAATGTGACAAGCTGTCAACATTGCTTCACCTCAGAACCCTTCACTCAAACTCGAGTAAGATAACATGGAATTAACCATTTCTTCAAGAGTTCTGTTTTCCTTTCAGCTACACCATTTGATTGTGGTGCATAACCAGCTGTAGTCTCATGAATTATACCCAAAGATTGGAAATAAGATAGATCATAATATTCCCCTCCCTTATCAGTTCTAATTCTCTTAATAAATGATTCTACTTGTAGTTCTACTTCTCTTTTATAAATATCAAACTTTATTAAAGCTTCATCTTTGGAATGCAAAAGATACACATAACAAAACCTAGAATAATCATCTATAAACGTAATCATGTATCTTTTGTTCCCCAAAGAAGGAGTACTATGAAAATCACACAAGTCACTATGGATCATTTCTAAAATATTAGAACTTCTCTCAACTCTCTTAAAAGGAGTTCTAGTGATCTTGTTCAACATACAAGTAGAACATTTATTAGAAGAAATATCACAAGGTGGAATTAACTCTAGTTTAAACATGAAATTCAAATTATTAAAATTGACATGACCTAATCTAGAATGCCATAAATAAAACAAATTCACACCATTGTCATTACTAATATTTAAACAAACATCATCCATCATTAAAAACTTCTCTCTTAACGAGAGTTTAAACAATCCATGAGTTAAATAACAACGTCCAACGAAAGTACTACCTCTAGTAATTATACATCTGTCTGCTTCAAACACTAGTTTATGTCCAAGATGATTCAGGGTAGGACCAGATACAAGATTTCTAGAAATCTCCGGAGCATATAATACATCCCTAAGAATGATACCATTACCCGAACTAAACATTAGCTCAACTTGTCCTCTTCCTTGGACTTTGATGGAAGAGTTGTTCCCCATATAGAGCTCTTCATCATCAACTACCTTGTGAAAGATTTTAAACCAATGCTTCACCTTGCATACATGCCTTGAAGCCCCCGAATCCATCCACCATGAGTCATCATCCTGTACCATAAAAATGTTAGGATCCGTTGCTTTTAAATACATACCGAAATTAAATTCAACCTCATGTAAACGATTACCTTTGACAGATGGGTCCTTGCTATTAGAAGCATGGCCCTCCTTGGATTTCTCCATTTTCTTCTTGAAAATGTAGCAGTCCTTCTTGCGGTGTCCAGTTTTACCGCATTCCCAACAAGCAAACTTGTTGTCCTTCTTCTTCTTGGATTTCCCTTTGGAAGAATTAACATTCTTCCTCTTTCCACTAGTTGAAGCACTAGATTTACCTTCTTCCACCACATTGATGGTGGAAGTGCTAGGATTCTCATCCTTAGCATTTTCCATGGCCCTAATCCCTTCTTCAACTTGAAGATGGGTAGCCAAATCAGACAAAGATATGTCCTCCTTTTTGTGTTTTAATTCATGTTTCACATCTTTCCAACTAGTAGGCAGCTTATTAATGATACTTGAAACAATAAATAGTTCATTAACACTAATACCATGTTGTTTCAAATTACCATATATACGTTGTATCTCATGAAATTGATCCATGATGGACCTACTATCAACAAACTTAAATTTATTAAAATTACTTACAAGGAACTTCTTACTCGAAGCATCCTCCGCTATATATTTTCTCTCCAAGGACTCCCATAGCTCCTTGGCATACTCAACATGTTGATACACATCAAATAAATCATCCTCCATCCCATTGAGAATATGACCCCGACAAATACAGTCATCATTATCCCACTTTGATTTCTCACGAACATCTTCCATGGTCTCATTCTCATGTTCTACTGGCGTAGGAGTACTAATGACATAGGCAACCTTCAACGAAGTAAGAAGAAAATACATCTTCTTCTTCCAACGTCGAAACTCCACACCATCAAACTTCTTAAGTTTGACAAAATTAGTGGTAAGTTCTTTCACACTAGACATGATTCGTAATCACTTTAGATTGTTAGGTTCTACAGCAATTCATCAAAATAAGAATTACTTTAAGATTGTGGGAACAAAACCTAAACAGTGTATAATTCCAATCAAATTATACAACAACCAAATACTAATTAAAGTATTACAAACCAAGCACTAAATAAACAATGCAATTCAGAAATTACAAAAATAAAACACTAATGTGAAAGATTCTACACTTGCCTCACTCCAAGCCAATGAATCCAACAAGAACATGAGAATACCAAGGACCACGTGAGTCTTCAATACTGGATACTTTTCTAAGGCGTGTAAACACTTTCCTAAAGTGATTATTTCCCCCACCGCGGTGCTTGGGTTGAAATCGGAAAGTCACTTTGAGATACAATAGAAAAACACTACAATCTTTGCACTAGAATTGTAGTAAGATGATCAAATTCTCAAAAATTAAACTTAATTGATAGAGGATTTCTAGAAGAGATTGCAAGTTTCCTATAGAAATTTTGGAGAAGAGAGAATATAGGAGAGGAGAGAAAAACTTTCTGTATATTACTTCTGAAAAAACGAACACCCCTTTTAATTATAAAGGAAATAACCGCAAAAACCGCAGACAAGGGAAGCAGCGCGAGCGCGCCTCCCCTATTCTGCCTAAATTCTGCAAATTTCCAGAAACTTGGCGCGATTTTGACGCGCTTTTGTAGCGGGCCGCGCCAACCTTGCGCGGGCGCGCTGAACAGTGGCGCGGGTGCTCCACTACTACGACACTCTAAATAATCAATAGAGGATGGCTAGGAGTATTCAAATCTCGTGAATGAGGAATGGTGTTTCATTTGTATGAGTATCAAGAATGTGTTTAGGGTGTACTTACGCTAAGGCTAAGAACATGGGATCAAGAGAGAGAATAGATGATTAAGAATATTAGAGGTGATGATGATTATTGGTGATTGAAAATGGGGTGATACGACCTTTATTTATATATAAAAAAAGAGGGTCAAAGCGATCACAAAAGGTCAGAATTCTAATCGAAATAAAACTCCTTTTATCGCGGGACGATAGGAGTATCGCGGCGCGATGGTGATGTCGCGGTGCGATGGTCCTGCAGTTTGGCAAATTTTGTTTTTATCATAACTTTTGATCCAAAAATCAGAATAAGATAAATAATATTTCATTGAAAAGCTCTAGAAATCTACTTTACAACCCAATTAGAATCAAATTGATATATTTTGTAAATTTTAAGATATGATCGAAATAGTGGAACAGTGTCAGTTTTGGATAGAGTTTGGTATTTTAATTTTATCTTTTTTGTTTCTAATCAGAATTGGGATTATGATATATCATTGAAAAGATAATTTCAAGGGCTATCCAACCATCCAAGCTTTGGATAAAAATTATGAGTCATGAAATTCATTTTTGACCGAGATTAGGATTACTAAAAAGAGATGTTTTATTCAATATCAAATTCTAAAATCTTTATCTTTGGGGGAAAGGATAAATTATAACCTTCTAGAGGATTCTAGAAACTTGTAATAAATCCTAATTAAATTAGGAATGGGAATTAAGGTAATTAGACCCTCCACATGATCATTGGGCCGCAGGTAAGACTTGGTTGGGCTCGATTTAGTATTTTGGCCATAACTCCTTCGTTATAAGTTGGATTTGGGCTTATAATATTTTGTTGAAAAGCTCTTTTCTAACCCATCCATATAAACAATAATTGGACTAGAATTATGGACCAAAATAGACTAGTTTGGACGTTTTTATAAATTAGACATGAAATGAATGATTTTGGTTAAAACATTTTAGGGAAGGTTAGAAATACGGTTAAGGCTTAAGGGAACTTCACGAGATTCTTCAACTCTTTACCGAACTCGCTAATCAAAGACGTGAAAGATACTCATCACTGGGTTTGGTTTTTGGGGAGACACAATCAGATGTCTACACTTGGAATTAGAGGCTACTTGAAATTAGTTTTTACTTACAATATGGGTTACTTGAAATTATGGGTTACTTGAGTTTTGGTTTATATTGATTACTTGAAATTAGGGGTGAATTTTGGTTTATATGGATTACTTAAAATTAGGGGTTACTTGAAATTATTGGTTATATGGGTTGCTTGAAATTAATTAAGGGGTTACTTGAAATATGTGTTACTTTAAATTATGGGTTACTTGAAATTATGGGTTAGTTTTTAGTAATATGGGTTACATGGAATCAGTAGTTGCTTATAATATGGGTTACTTGAATTATGGGTTATATGGATTACTTGAAATTAATTAAGGGGTTACTTGAAATTAATTAAGGGGTTATTTGTTTTTGTGTTCCTTTTTGGTTAAGATTTTGCTTAGGGCTGACTTGAAATTAATTAAGGGGTTACTTGAAATTAAGGGTTACTTCTTTATATTTTACGTTTTTTGGTTCAGGGATGATGAAGTTACCGTGCGATGCAGACCAGCTAGTGTTGTTCAATTTATGAAATAAGCAACCAAAAAAAAAAGACAGTTGTTGAGTCTATTGGGTTTGGTAGTTTGGTATCAATGAAGTTAGAAATCTTTCTGAGGCAAATGATACGCTGGCTTTATGCACATTTTGATGCAGAGTCTTGTTCTTTTAATCTACCTTCTTAAAAATCTTATAAGCTGACAGCAGCTGATATCCATGATGTTTTTAGCATACCCATGGGTCCTTCTGCTGTTCCCATTTCTGGTAGACAACAAGATTCTGAGTTGAAGGCTTCTTGGAAGGAAAAGTATACTAGTGGTAATAAAGAGATTACTGTTCCAGTTTTGGTTAGCAAGATGAAAAGTGATAAGGGTATGTTGACATGTAATGATGATTTCAAAAGGTGTTTTGTGATGTTTGCCATGGTTACGTTACTTGCCCCCACAACAAATAGGCAAGCTGATTTGAAACAAGTTTTAGCTTCAAAGGATGTTAAGAAAATTAGTAGGTATAATTGGTGTCAGTATGTTTTGGATGATCTATGTGATAAGTTGTCAGGTTACAAAGATTCAATGAAATATGTTGCTAGGTGTGTACTTTTTCAACAGCTTTGTTATTTCCATAGGTTTCAAATTCAAGGAATGTATTGGATAGTTCATTTCCATTGATTAGGCATTGGACTGATGAGTTGATCAAAGAAAGGATAAGTCTTGAAAATGGAAATTATGGTCAGGGTGTGTTAGATGTAATTACATACCCTGTTACTAAGGCTGAGATTGCTGGTAAGAGTACAAAGGTGCAAAAGAAGAAAAAAAATTAGTTGAGGAGAAAAAAGAAGACAAAGAAGAGAGTTTACAAGAAGTGGGCAAGAAGATAAAGGAAAAAAAAAGATAAAAAAAGGAAGAGAAGGAATCAGGGGAAAAAGAAGATAAGGTAGAAAAGAAAAAAAAAGAGCAGTAAAAAGTAATCCTCGGAGAAAGAAACAGAGGAAAAAGAAGAGAGTTTGGAAGAAACAGAAGAAAAAGTAGAGAGTTTGGAGGGACAAAATGAGGAAAATGTAATAAAAGAACTTGAGATAGAGAATTTTTAAGTTGGTGTTGAACAAATTGATGGAGAGAAAGAGGATAAAGAAGAAAAAATTGAGGAAGAGAAAGAGGAAAAACAAGAGAATTTGGAAAAAAAACAATGAAGAGAATTTGGAAAAGGATCAACCAAAAGGAAAGAAGAGAAGTTGTTTGATCAAAATGGCCGGTCAGAAGGAAAAGAAGAAAAGGCGTTTGATCCAAATGTCTGGTGAACATGCTGTTGGTGTTGTTGATCCAATTCTAGATCTTTTTGCTCTTAAAGATTCCGATGATGCCATTGATGATACTGGTCTACACCGAGTATTTGAATTGAAGAATGATGATGTCAGTACTGGTGTTGAGCAGCCTTCTGCAATTCAAGGTACTGATGTTGCTGGTGCTAGTGTTGACCGGATTCTGAGTCGATAAAGGATGATGCCGGTGGTGGTGTTGAGCAGCCTTTTGCAATTGAAGGTAATGATGGTGCTGATACTGGTGTTGACCAGATTTCTGAATTGAATAAGGATGATGCAGGAGGTGATGTTCAACAGCCTTCTTCAGTTCAAGAAGATCATACTGATCATCAAGTGAAATTTGTTTTGAATGTTGTTACTGATTTTGATCATCATACTGTTTCTACTGCTGATGCTGAAGTGGTAGCTGATATTAATGTTGCTGATAATGTTGGTGCTACTGTTCCTTGTTCGTCGGGTGTTACTCTTGATGGTCCATCACGAATTGTTTCATTTGAACTTCCTACTAAAGTTCAACCAAATGAAGAAATTCGTCAAATTGCTAATAATGTGAGTTTTTTTTTTTTAATCTTTAACATGTTTTAATTTTTTTTTAAGTCATTTAAGATTGGGGTTACTTGTAGAGTTATTCTTGGATGTTATTTCTTAAAGTGTTTACCTTGTATGGGTTACTTGTTAGGTGTTAATTCTTGTATTATTTCTTAAAACATATTTACCTTGTAGGGGTTACTTGGGGTTACTTAAGTTATATGGGGTTACTTGTATCTTATAAACTTAATTAAGTTATAAAGGGGTAAGGGGTTACTTAAGTTACAAAGGGGTAAGGGTTTACTTAAGATATAAGGGGTTATTTGTTATCTTGTAAAGTTATCGGGGTAAGAGGTTACTTGAGTTATAAAGGGTTGAGGGGTTACTCGAGTTATGTAGGGTACTTGAGTTATAAGGGTAACTTAAGTTATAATTATGGGGTTATGATGAGTGCCAATTATGGCACTCGAATAGCATTATTTTGGGATGATTTTAGTTGCTTTTATAGCTTTCTTTATGCCTTTTTCCTTAGTTTTAGTCTTTTACTATCTAGTTGATCTCATTCTAGTTATTTCCCCTTTTCCTTGTATTTTTGTAGTTTTTATCGTCTTTTCCCTTTTACCTGTCTTCCTTTCTTCATTTTCAGGTCTAAGGTGAAGTCCAAGGCCCTTCATGGTGATTCCTCGAGTTAGAAGATGCTAGTGCAAGGTGGAAGCTCTCATATAGCTCACAAAGCAAGGGGCGGCCTACTCCAAGACTTGATGCTTGCGCCCTCATGTTGCGCTCACATGAAAGTATGGTGTTGAACCCACCGTAAACTCATTTTGGGACTGCCATCCCCAATGACGATCAAAAGGAGTGCACCACTTGCGTTGAAGAACGCACGGAGGAGATTCCTTACTCCAGGGGCGCGGGCGCGGGCGCGCAGGCAAGTGGCGCGGGCGCGCCACCTGAGTTCCCAATTTTTGTACCCTTTTCTTTGCGGCCGCGCACTCCGAAGTAAGGACGCGCCTGTACGGGTTTCTTTTACCACGTCTACTTTATTTCCCCTTAGTTAGTTATTCTAGAGAGAGAATTATTCATTGAGTCCTTAGAAAGGCTAGAGAGAGAAGTTTTAGAGTTAGTTAGGGGAGCTTTTAGATTTTAGAGAGAGAAACTCTTGGATTTTGATTTGTACTTCAACAATTGCTTCAATCAAGCTTGGATTTCCTTCAATCAATGAAAATTAGTGAGATTTTCTTCCTTTAATTCCTCTCCATTGCTTGATTTTGCTTTTGATTCATGAATGATTGCTTGATTTGTTGATCTTTTGGTTAGTGGTTTATTTGATTTGAATTTTACTTGATTTAGTTTAAGATGATGATGTTTGTGATTTACTTAGTTTTGTTCTTCAATTTCAATAGCTTAGTGAGTAGACTCCTTGCTATGGAGATGGCGAAACATGCATGAATGATGGATTATTGCTAATTGATGGATTTTGATTGATTGAATGTTGTGATTAAATTGGTTGATAGAATTGTGCATGTGGTTGAATTTGTAAGGAGTGATCAACCTTGATTTTCAAGCTAGATTGCAATGTGATTTCTAATGACACGAACCATTGATTTAGGGATTGCAATTATTGATTGAATTTGATTTGTGATTCTTCTTGCTAGTCATTCATAGAGGAAACCTAGTTTGACTTCTAGGAGATAACCCTTTGAGTTCTCTTGATTGCAATTACTATCCTCCTTTACAACATCTGGTTGATTGATTTCCCCTTAATTGGCATAACCATCATGATTGTATGTGGATCCTAATCCCTAGTGCTTTTGATATTGATTTTTTGATACGATATTTGCTTTGGTTTGATTAGCCTTCTTGACTACACATTCATACACTCTTCGAAATAGCTTAACACATAAACTATAGTGATTGACCCCCTATTCCTCGTGGTTCGACCCTGATTTGCCCTATACTCGGTTTAGGTTTGGTTGAGTGTTATAAATTTTGTTGATAAGGTTTTAAGCATTTAACGACGTGCTTAGACACCTCCTATCAAATTGGCGCCATTGCCAGGGAATAGCGTGGTTGTTTGCTATAGTTGTTGAGTCCATTTCATTTTATTTGAAAAACACAAAAAAAAAAAAAAATTCCCTTTTTGGCTACATTAGTAGCCGTGCTACTAATATTTTCTTTTGAGATTTTATGCATAGAGCACGTGGTCGTTATCTAGTATGTGCCAATGGATCCGGAAATGGAGAGGACAATTACGAAGATAAGAGTTGCTAGGCGTTCCTCAAGTCTTCCAACAAGAAGAAGAACAAGCAAGCTTGGGAGAAAACCCAAGAGTGGCATTGAAGGAATTGGGAATTCCGGGTGCATATAGGTTTGAGAGCGGGATTGCTCCATCTACAACACCGGCAAATGATTTTGAAATTAGAATGACAATGATCACTTTGATAAAGAGGCGACAATTTAGTGGGTCCAAGCACGAGAGTCCTCTAAATCATCTCAAAGAATTTGAGAAGTATTGCAACACTATCAAAGTGAACGGAGTTTCGCAAGAGTTCATTTGTTTGAAGCTTTTCCCCTTTTCTCTCATAGGGCGTGCCTTGGAATGGTTGGATAAAGAATTCAATCCAAACTTGTTAAGGACATGGGATGAGGTTACTAAGGAATTTCTATCCCAGTTTTACTCCCAAAAGAAAACGGCGGAGGCGAAAGCACTTATCCAAAGTTTCAAGCAAAGATCCAATGAAAGCCTCTATGAAGCTTGGGAAAGGTACAAGGACTATCAAAGAGAGTGTCCTCACCATGGAATTCCTACCTACCAAATCATTCAAATCTTTTATGGTGGTCTAAGCCCTCAAGGGAAGTCTTTTCTTGATGCGGGAGCCGGAGGACCCATAATGAACAAAACGAAAGAGGAAGTTGTGGACGTTATTAAAGATGTAGTGAGGCATTACATAGATTGGCAAGATGGTGAAAAAGAGTCAACTAGCAAGGGTAACTCTTCGGTTTACTCGGTTAATCATCTCAATGCACCATCAACAACTTGTCGTCACAAATCGCAAATCTAGGGAAAGAGATGACTTCTATTAAAGCCAAATAGAGAGTGCTTAATCTCTAGCACCTATTCTTCCCTCCCAATTTAAGGGGAGAGGTACATCTTCTAACTCTAATCCCCCTCCCTCTTCTAATAACATGCCAAGTGGATTCTTGTTTTGTGATGTATGTGGATCATATGATCATGATGCTTTTAATTGCCCTCATGCTTTTTCGGATGGATGTGATGATTTTTATAGTAATGAGAATGATCATGTGAATTATGTGTCTTAATACAACAATGGTTCAAGGTTTGATAATCAAAGAGGGCATTGGAATAGGAATTATCACAACTAAGGCAATCTTGATAACTATAGCCAAGGTGGTGGTTATAGGAACCAAGGAAACCAAGATTTCCGAGGTAACTATAACAATCAAGGTTATAGTAGCCAAAACCAAAGCCAAGGTTATGGTAACCATAATCAAAGCTATGGCCAAAATCAAAATAGGGGTAATTGGAACAATCAAGATAGGGGTAACTTTCAAAACAATGCTCAAAGGGGTCCCCCACCCGGTTTTGTTCCAAAGACCCAAGGTCAAGGTGATAACACCTATGCTCAACCTTCTTTTTCTAATTCTAATTTGGAGGAAATTGTTGCAATTCAAACCAAGTTGTTGAACACTTACATGTCGGCTAGTGATAAGAAATTCAATGACATGATGACTCATAATAAAGTGCTAGAGAGCCAACTTTCCCAACTAGCTAATGCCTTGAAAGAACATGCAAGCTCTTCTTCTTTACCTCCTCAAGGTTTAGATCCTAGGAGACCCATGAATGCTATTGTGACAAGAAGTGGAAGGATTCTTAAGGATAATTTGCCTAAGAGGAATTTAGCTAAGGAAAGCTCAAGTGATGTTTTGGTTGATGATGAAGGAGATAGAGAGCCTTTGAGTGAGTTGCAAATGAGAAACCATGCGAAAAAGAGAAAGAAAAGGAAGTTTTGAAACCCAAGCTCCCTTACCCCCAAAAATTCATGAGGCACAAATTGGATGAACAATTTGGGAAATTTATTGATCGATATGCTTAGGCAACTTCATCTTACCCTTCCATTCACCGATGTTATTGATCAAATGCCGAATTACGCTAAGTTCCTAAAAGACATTTTGAGTGGAAGAAGGACTTGGGATGCGGTGGGAACGGTTAACTTAACCGAAAATTGTAGTGCAATCATCATGAACAAGATGCCACCTAAGTTGAAAGACCCCGGAAACTTTTCTATCCCTTGTTCCATTTATAAGATGCAAATTGATATTTCCTTTTGTGACTTAGGAGCTAGTGTTAGCCTTATGCCATATTCAGTTTATCAAAGACTTGAGTTAGGGGAACTTTTACCTACCAACATTACCTTGCAATTGGCCGATAGATTAATTAAGATTCCAAAGGGTAAGGTAGAGGATGTTCCTTTGAGGTTAAAAAAGTTTGTGATTCTGGTTGATTTTGTGGTTCTTGAAATGGATGAAGATGCTAACATTCCCATCATACTTGTTAGACCTTTTTTTGCTACCTCGGGTGTCATGATTGATGTAAAGAGTGCTAAGATTTCACTTAAGGTAGGAGAAGAGGTTATTGAATTTGATTTGAATGAAAGCATGAAATACCCCTCTTCTTCACTTGAGAATTGCATGAGAGTTGAAATTATAGACAACATTGTGCATTCCATGCATGACACTTGCTCACATCTAATGATCCTCTTGAGTGTGTTTTGTTGAACAAGGAAAAGATAGGTGATCATGGCAAGGAAATGGCATTATTTGAGACGCTCATTGATAGGAGCATGGAAGAGTGTGATGACCATGTTTGCATGGGAATTACAAGTCAAGATGCATTGCAAATGGCTTCAACAAAGGAAGGTAAAGGTGTTCCCATGGTAGAGGTCAAAGCTTTACCATAACACCTTAGGTATGAATTCTTAGGTCCTAACTCTACTTTTCCGTGATTGTTAGCTCCTCCTTGAGTGAGAGCCAAGCTCAAGAGTTATGTGGTGTATTGAGAAGACACCGAGGTCCTTTAGGCTATACCACTGATGACCTCAAGGGTATAAGCCCCGCCTTATGCATGCACCATATCACTCTTGAGGATGGCACTACACCAAGCATTGAGAGACAACGAAAGCTACACCCTCAAATGGGGGGAGTAGTTAAGAAGGAAATCACTAAGCTATTAGATGGGTTTCCCCGGTCCACGTTGTCCCGAGAAAAGGAGGTATGACCGTTGTAGAGAATGAGAGAGGTGAGCTCATTCCTACAAGGACGGTCACGGGATGGAGAATGTGCATAGATTATCGACGTCTAAACACATCCACCAAAAAGGACCATTTTCCCCTTCCCTTCATAGATCAAATGCTTGAACGTCTAACGAGGCATAAGTATTATTGCTTTCTTGACGGTTATTCCGGGTTTTCCAAATTCCCATTCACCCGAGTGACCAAGAGAATGCAACTTTTACTTGCCCATATGGAACTTTTGCTTATAGGAGGATGCCTTTTGGGCTTTGCAACGCCCCCACCACCTTCCAATGGTGCATGATGAGCATATTCGGAGATATGTTGGAGGAGGAGATGGAAGTGTTTATGGATGACTTCTCGGTAGGTGGTGTTTCATTTGAAGATTGTCTTGTGAACCTTGAAAGGTGTTTGGCTCGTTGTGAAAAGGTGAACTTGGTCTTAAATTGGGAGAAGTGTCATTTCATGGTCGAGGAAGGCATAGTCCTTGGCCTCAAGATCTCTCACAAGGGTATTGAGGTGGACAAAGCAAAAATTGAAGTTATTGAGAAGTTACCACCTCCGGTTAATGTGAAGGGTGTGAGGTCTTTTTTGGGGCATGCGGGGTTTTATAGGAGGTTCATAAAGGATTTCTATCTCATAGCAAATCCCTTTAACGATCTTCTCCAAAAAGACGCTGAGTTCAATTTTGATGATAGATGCTTGGAAGCCTACAAACAAATTGAAGAGTGCTTTGATCTCTACCCCTATTGTCCAAGCTTCAAGATAGGAGTTGTCATTTGAGTTAATGTGTGATGCAAGTGATACGGCTATAGGAGGTGTTTTGGGTCAAAGAGTGGAAAAGAGGCTCCATGTCATCTATTATATGTCCAAGACTCTAAGTGGTGCTCAACGAAACTACACAACAACGAAGAAAGAATTTTTTGCTATAGTTCATGCATTTGAGAAATTCCATAACTACTTGCTGGGTTCCAAAACTATTGTCTTCACGGACCATGCAACTCTCAAGTACCTTATGGCTAAAAAGGAATCGAAACCTAGGTTGATCTGTTGGGTGCTTGAACTTCAAACCTTTGATATAGAGATTAGAGATAAGAAAGGAGCGAAAAATGTAGTGGCGGACCATCTCTCTCGCCTTGAGGATTTCCAAATTCCCGATGATGGTTCTCCTATTGAAGATAGGATGCTAGATGACTCCTTATATGGCATTAATATGATGGAGCTCCCTTAGTTTTCCGATTTTGTCAACTACCTTGCATGTGGGGAGTTTCCACCCTCATTCTCTAAGAATCAAAGGAAGAAGCTCAAGGGAGAAGCTAGGCACTATTTGTGGGATGACCCCATCTTGTACAAACGTGGGGTTGATGGCTTGCTACGGCGTTATGTCCCAAATGAAGAGGTGCAAAAATGTTTTGAAGATGTGCGACTCAGATCCTAGTGGAGGTCATATGGGTGTTTCTAAAACCCCTTCTAAGATTCTCCAATGTGGTTTATGGTGGCCGCATCTCTTCAAGGATACATGGGGTTTTGTCAAGACATGTGATCGATGTCAACGAACCGGAAACATCTCAAAGAGGAATGAAATGTCTCAAAAACCTATCCTTGAGTTAGAGGTGTTTGATGTGTGGGGAATTGACTTCATGGGACCATTTCCTTCATCTTATGGGAATCAATACATTCTTGTGTCGGTGGATTATGTGCCAAAATGGGTTGAAGCCATTGCCTCCCCAACAAATGACCACAAGGTGGTAATGAAATTGTTCAAGAAGATCATATTCACAAGGTTTAGCGTTACTAAGGCGGTGATTAGTGATAATGGTTCACATTTTGTGAACAATGCCTTTCAAAGGATGTTGAAGAAGCATGGAGTTCATCAACGCCTTGGTCTTCCATATCATCCTCAAACTAGTGGACAAGTTGAGGTGTCTAATCATCAAATAAAATTAATTCTTGAAAAGACGGTTGCTAGGAATAAGAAAAATTGGTCGGACAAGCTTGATGATGCTTTATGGGCCTGTAAGACGGCTTTTAAGACTCCTATTGGCACCACTCCTTACCGCCTAATTTATGGAAAATCTTGTCACCTTCTGGTAGAGCTTGAGCGTCGCACTCATTGGGCTATTACGGAGATCAACTTCGATTTGGCCAGTGCGGAAGAACGACGGTGGCTTGACCTTCATGAGTTAGAAGAGCTTCGCTTGGATGCCTACGATTGTGCTAGCATTTACAAATCCCGATCAAAGGAGGTGCATGACAAGCTCATTGAGAAGAAAGAATTCAACGTCGGTGACAAAGTTCTCCTCTATAATTCGAAGATGAAATTATTCCCCGGGTCTCGTTGGAGTGGACAATTCATTGTTCAAGAGGTTTTCTCTAATGGAGTTGTAGAAATTGTACGCTATTACGATGGAGTTTTTGTCGGCCTTGTTCACAAGATGTCTTTCTATCATCCATCTTGAAAGGGTGAAGAGCGTCAAGCTAATGAAGTTAAACGAGCGCTTTTCGGGAGGCAACCCGAATTTTTAACCTTCTATCTCATTTTTCTTTGATTTTTGTTTATTTTTCTTGGTGTTTTTGGTTTAATTGATTTCCTTCTTATTTTCTTGATTTAGGTCCTTCCGGGTTGAAGAAAGTTTGATTGCCAACAATCTTAGTGCCATTTTTGAGATTGGAGAGTTTGTATACTATGTTTGAAGATTAGAGTCGGAATTGAATCTTGGTGGGTACATAATGGCGCTCTCATGAATCAGGGATGTTGAACCCACCGTTAAATAGCTACGAATCTGCCATGTTTGGTGGGTATAACAATCCCGGGATGAGCTAGTTCCTCGTGCCCACCGATGCACCCACGAGTTGCTTGCACCGCGTGCGACCCAGGTTTGCGCGGGCGTGCACGATGCTTGCGCGGGCGCGCGAGATGCTGGCGCGGGAGCATAGCGCTGTTGTTCGCCCCCTTTAAGTCGTGCATCCTCTCTTTTACTTCACTCTTTATCTCTCTTCTCTATTCTTTTATTCTTACTTCACTTAATTTCATGATTTTTATTGCTTCATTTTATCACATCATCATTCTTAATCACTAATTCACTTAGTCTACTATTCCATAGTCCCCAATTTCTTGTTCTATTTTTGATTTCTCTCTTCTAAATTTGGGATTTTTGGGTACTTTAGTTTGAGGGTTTGGAACTTACATTTGGAGTCTATACTTGTTATTTTACATCATTATTTCACTTCACTAAGGGTTTTCTAATCACTTAAGGTATGATTTCTATGATTATTTGGTTTCTCTTGCTCTACCTTTTACTTAGAAATCCTTTGTGTATGCTTTAATGGTGGTTCTATTTTGTTTGTTTCATTTCCCTCTACTTTGTGTGGATGATGACTATTGATGATTTCTTGAAGCTTTATTATCATGATTTTGCTTGATTGTTTGCAATTTTAAAATGACCATTGTTGGTCATTTTCTTTTTCTTTGAGTATGATTAGTAGTTATATTTCTCACTTCACCTTTGATTGGAAAAATGTTGCTCTTAGAATTATGCTTGATGATTCATAACTTCTTGCCATTGTTAATTGATTGAATGAGCCTCTATATTTGTTGTACTTAAACTTGCTCATTTCATCTTTGCTCTTGGCTATTGGTTATTACTAGTTCTTCAATGATATTCTTTGAGCCACATCCCATTGATTTGAACTCTTGACTTTGCGTTGTAGCTGGCACCACTCTGTCGTCCTAAGAGAGCCCGTGGTTCCCTTAGTGCCTCTTTTAGAGTGGTTGTACCACCTCCCTCACATGTTATGAGACCTATGGGATTGAATTCACAAAGAAAGAGCATTGGGATAACTTTGTACGACTCTCTTCTAGGAAGCTACTTTCAACATGGTTTTATGATGCTTCAACCACAACCAAGCTTGGCATTGACGAGGATGTTCGGCGGTTGGCTAGAAACTTGGGCTTAGAATATTTCATTGGTCTAAATGCCCCTACCTACGCCCGATTTACCTTCGAGTTCCTTTCCTCACTTGAGATTCATGAAATCGAAGAGAATGGCATCACCGTTCAAACTTTCTCCTTTTAAATCTTCAACAATGACCATGTGGTTCTGGTTTCTTTCATCAATGAGATATTCAAGTTCCCTTCTCCGGTGGATGATAAGGAGAATATCTATCCGGTTTTCGACCCATTGCAAAGCGATCATGGTTATAAGGAGCGACGATGGTGGAGGCATATTTCGGTTGAGGATCGTTATAGACCTCAATACTCAAAGGCGGCCTCCATCATTCACCCCACTTTGAGATATTTCAATCGCTTGCTTACATATGCTTTCTTCTCCAAGGATTCTCTTGGTGCTATATCTCGTGAGGAGTTAAGTTGGCTATGGTTGGAGGATCGACCTTTTGGTGAGATCGAGGTCATCGATTTTGGGCAACATTTGCTAGATCGTTTCATCATGTGATGGTGTTTTTCTTTCCAGGAGCATACAACTTGGTGGTTTGATCACGATTATTGCTCTATCTCTCTTAACAAGAAATACGATCGCATGCTTGTTGCCCTTGAACCTATTCGTGATTGTCGTGAGAAAACCTCTTCCCATCTACTTAATGAGTATGCTTTGATAAACCAAAAGTTCTTGGAGCGTACTTCGAAGAGCGATGTTTATATTTGGAAGGTTTCTAGGACGACCGATTGGTTCATTATTCCACACCCGGAAGCTACCGCTCATCACTTGGAACTACCCTTCCTTGGCGACCTCCTAAGTGGCCCGTTGATCCGGCTCTCAAAAGATCTCCTCTACCAAATTTTCGTCACAATCCGGATGATCCTAATCATACTCAATTTCAAGCTTTGCCCTCGAGATCTCGGGGAGGTACTCCTACTCTTTCTTCCTTTTCTTCTTCCCCTTCCTAACTTGACTTGCATAGTTTACATGCCAAGATTGACTCTATTACTACTGTCTGGTCTGTTGGGTTTCGTAGCGTCCAACGCTACGCGAAAGAGAAACCCGCCCAAAACCCGCCCCAATAATTAAAGCAATAAAGCATGAATAAACATAATTAAACAATAATTAAGAAAAGGGATAAAGAAGTAATACCCTTGAAGCGTGCTTCGCTCGCAAACCGAGCTCTTACTTCGAAGCTATTAAGCCTCACAAGCGTGACGGCCTCCAACGCCTCGTACCCACGACCCGACCCACACGATCTTCGCCTCGAGGGTTAGTCGAGACTTGACCAAGTATAAAACTAGAGTTTTACGAACTTAAAAGTTTTCTCAATAATAAGAGATGTCTTTTTGAGTTCCACTCAAGTTGATTTTCAAATGCCCAATCTTGGGGTATTTATAGGGAAATGCAACTTGCACTCCCATTCATGATCAATGTGGGATAGTTGCATTTTTTACTAATTTATTTAATTCCAAAATAAATTATAAAGCAAATGCAATCACAAAGCAACAAGTGTCAAGAGGAGAGAATTGGTTAGGTGAGGACCAAAACCAATGGGGGGGCCATTGCCTTGCTCCCCAAGGGAAGCCTTGAGGCCTTGGTCCCCACCTCTCCAAAACTGGCACAAGGACTGCGGGGCTGGCAGCCAGCTAGCACGCCAGCACGCACCAGCCAGCACAGCTAGCATGCCCCAGCCAACACGCCTAGCACATGCGTGCTGCTAGCGAGCCACGCATGCTGCTGGCTGCTGGGCGCTGGGCAAGGCATTACTGCTTGCTGCCTGGGCGATGCTCCTAGCTCGCTTTGCTTGGTGCTTCCATGCAAAGGCACGCACGCAAGCACGCAGCAATGCGAAGGCATGCACACACACGCACACACGCATAGCAAGCATAGCGTGGTGCTGCTGCTTGGTGCTGCCATGCGAAGGCATGCACCAAGCAAGCACGCATGCTCCTTCCATGTAAGGCACACACACACACACAAGCGCCTACTGCTAGCGATGGTGCAGTGCTATGCGAAGGCACACACGCACGCACACACGCAAGTGCCTAGCAATGCGATGGTGCTGCCATGTGCGTCTAGCACGCAAGGTGTGCCTAGCAATGCGATGGTGCGTCTAGGCTTGCGCCTAGCCATGCAAGGTGCATGCTAGCTCGAGCTAGCCTAGCGTCCACATGGCTAGGCCAATGTGATGCTACGACTACACTCGAACTTGTTGCTTGTTGACTTTGCGACGCTCGGTCTCAAAGCCCTAGGCTCGATATCCGACGTCTGTGTTCGTAATACTCTAGCGACTCATCAAATCCTTCGAATTGATTCATCGGTTCGGATCGGCAGTTCGTTTGGGTTCGACCCTAAGGGTTCAGTCAAGACAAAGCTGTAAAATCAGTTGTTCACTAATATTACAGATCGGAAGCGGCCTCCACCCAGGCATTCCGATCACTTGATCTCACTGAAGAATTAGCTTCCTGATAATTTTGAACCCTCTATCAGAATAATACACTTGTTGGAAGGACACCATTCCTTTCAATCTCCCACTTGTCCTTCCGGACAAGTGTGTATACAGTGTATAGCCTATTTCCTATGTCACTTAATGTCTCTTCATGAACTATAAGGTAAGAATCTTCGTCATCCTTATTACGTCTAGAAGTGTTTCTCGATCTCCGAGCTCGACTGTCAATAAGCAGATGATTTCTAAAATCCATCTGAGCACGGCCATGCATTTTCACAGTCTCTTCGAGCGGCCTTGTAAACAACAAAGACATATTCCCTATTGTTAATAGGGGGACATTCCCAGTCTTGTACTGTAAGCCTCTCTTACTAAGAGGACCTAATCTCCCGAGTGTTCCCGTTATAATCCCCAGTTACGGCGGACGTTTGACAACATTAAAGAGACTAGTACTCAAACAAAAGAACTTCCAAATACTCATGGTTAAGGAAACAGGTTCCAATAGCTATAATGAGAAATGTACTTTTGACGTTTTAAATCTCTTAAAGTACTCTCATAGGTCAATCCGGTGCAGTTCCAAACTAGCACCTGTGAAAATGATTTATGATTACTATGTCCTTGTAGCACAAGAAACGGTTTTGTAAATCATACTACACCCTAATCTCTAGTGGTCATTAATCGTCCATCGGTTAAATGACCTCGATTAGGGATAATTTTCGATTTAAGTATTCAATGTTCACTTAACAGGTGTTTCTTTATCCAAGACATGGTCTTGATACCCTGTTTTATAATTTGAATATTCCCAGAAATCGAATGGACTCATTATTTAATTCTAAACCACAATTAAATAGCAATGGAGTGAATAGTAATTTTGCATGAAAAATTAATTACTCCATAAATGAATGGTTTCAACATAGTGTTTTACATTAAGACATCTAGTTTAATTAAAACACATGCATGGGGAATTCAAAGCCAATCTCCAATGTGCTTGATTCTCATTGCCTCGACGTGCTTGTTGTGCTTCACTTGAGGCAGAGGTTTAGTCAAAGGATCGGCCACATTGTCATCCGTTCCGATCTTACAAATTCTGATTTTACCCTCAGATTTCCATTCCCTTATCATGTGAAATCGCCTTTGGACAGGTTTGACCTTCTGGTGCTCTCTTGGCTCTTGGCTCTCTAGCCTGAGCAATAGCTCCATTGTTGTCACAATAGAGATCTATTGGACCCTTGATGGAGGGTACAACACCAAGTTCACTGACAAACTTACGAATCCAAGCTGCTTCTGAAGCTGCCAAGTATTCGGCTTTAGTTGTAGAATCTGCAGTGGTGCTTTGGTTGGCACTCTTCCAACTAAACGCTCCTCTATTTAGGCAAAATATATACCCTGACTGTTACTTGAAGTCGTTTCTGTCAGTCTGGAAGCTAGCATCGGTGTAACCTTCAACAACCAAATCTTTATGGCCACCATAGATCAGGAATGTATCCTTGTTCCTTTTCAGGTACTTTAGGATATTCTTGGTCGCAGTCCAATGCGCCTCTCCTGGGTCTGATTGGTATCGGCTCGTAGCACTTATGGCATACAATACATCAGGCCTAGTACATATCATGGCGTACATGATCGATCCAATTAGCGAAGCATATGAATCTGATTCATTCTCTCCCGCTCAACATGTGTCTGTGGACACTGTTTCTTACTAAGAGTTACGCCATGGGACATGGGTAGGTGCCCTCTCTTGGCATTCTCCATGCTGAATCGTGCCAGTACTTTATCAATGTAAGTACTCTGGCTCAATCCAATCATCCTCTTAGATCTAACCCTATAGATCTTGATGCCCAATATGTACTGTGCCTCTCCTAAGTCCTTCATTGAAAAGCACTTTCCCAGCCAGCCCTTTACGGACTCTAATAATTTTGTGCTGTTTCCAATGAGAAATATGTCATCGACATATAGGACTAGGAATGCGATGTCATTCCTACTGACCTTCTTGTAAACACAAGACTCGTCTGGATTCTTGATAAAACCAAATTTACTAATGGCTTCATCAAATCGCAGATTCCAACTTCTGCTTGCCTGCTTGAGTCCATAAATGGACTTCTTAAGCTTGCATACCTTTCCAGCGTTTCTTGGATCAACAAAACCTTTCGACTGTGTCATATACACAGTTTCTTCCAAGATCCCATTAAGTAAGGGGTTTTGACATCCATTTGCCATATTTCGTAATCGTAATATGCAGCAATCACTAGGATGATCCGGACGGACTTAAGCATTGCGACTGGCGAAAATATTTCATCATAATCAATCCCGTGGATTTGCCTGTAACCTTTTGCCACCAGTCTAGCTTTGTATATTGATACATTTCCATATATGTTTGTTTTCAATTTGAAAATCCATTTGCAACCGATCGATGTGTAACCTTCGGGCAAATTTACCAAGTCCCAGACTTGATTTTCAGACATGGAGTCCATCTCATATTTCATGGCCTCTTGACATTTATCAGAGTCGGGGCTCGTCATAGCTTGTTTGTATGTTGCTGGCTCATCTCCATCCACGACTAGGATGTCCTGATCTTCGGTTAAGACAATACCAAGGTATCTGTATGGTTGAGATCTTAGTCGTTGCGACCTACGAAGGGTAATAGGCTGAGCATTTACATTGTCTGTTTGATTCTAACCAATCTTATCATCTAAAGCATTTTCATTGTCAGTTTTATCAGGTTGACATTGTTGCTCGTCCTCTCGAACTTCGTCGAGTTCGATTTTCCTCCCACTTGTCA
Source organism: Chenopodium quinoa (assembly GCF_001683475.1). Classification (NCBI taxonomy): domain Eukaryota; kingdom Viridiplantae; phylum Streptophyta; class Magnoliopsida; order Caryophyllales; family Amaranthaceae; genus Chenopodium; species Chenopodium quinoa. The sequence continues at coordinate 2,083,324 of NW_018744367.1, forward strand.
TTTTGGAAAGGTGTTCCTTCTCCAAAAATACACCATCACGAGCAACAAACACTTTGTTCTCGGATTTATTGTAGAAGTAATACCCCTTGGTTTCTTTTGGGTAGCCCACAAAGAAACACTTGTCCGATTTCGGGTGAAGCTTGTCAGAAATTAATCGCTTGACATATGCTTCACAACCCCAAATCTTTAGAAAAAACAACCTTGGAGGTTTCTTAGTCCATAATTCATATGAAGTCTTTTCTACAGCTTTTGACGGAGCACGGTTCAGTGTTAGTGCCGCAGTTAGTAACGCATGTCCCCAGAAAGAAATAGGAAGTTAACTAAGACCCATCATTGATCGAACCATGTCTAACAAGGTTCGATTTCTCCTTTCGGATACTCTGTTCCATTGAGGAGTTCCAGGAGGTGTCAACTCTGAAAGAATACCATTTTCTTTCAAGTGATCGTCGAATTCATAGCTCAGATATTCGCCACCTCGATCCGATCGAAGCGCTTTTATCTTCTTGCCAAGTTCATTCTCAACTTTACTCTGAAATTCTTTGAATTTCTCAAAGGATTCAGATTTATTTGACATAAGGTAGACATGACCATATCTACTATAGTCATCGGTGAAGGTAATGAATTGTCTTAGTTTTATCAGCGGTATCAACATTTGTCTAATTGTAAAAACATGCAATTTCCATTGAACATATATAAACAAGACATTTTGAAACAACTATTGTCAAAGTCTTACGATCAAAATAACTTGGTGTCCAACACCATAGATCATAGTATGTTCAAAAGCATGATGAAACTAAGATTAGTTTAATTACAAGTTATAGACAAAATAAATGTGCCTACAAGCATGACTAAAAGACCATCTTCGTCGTCCGCTTGTAGCTGCACATCCACTTGTGATGCCCTCTCACTTGGTCCCTGAAATAGGAAACGTAGAGTGAGTCATATGTAGTATCCAATACCTATGAATATCTTTTATACAAGTGATAAGGAAGATACCTGAGGTAGTCGGAACATTCCTCTCCTCCTCATCCTTGCGAAAGACCTTGCACTCTCTCTTGTAGTGGCCTTGTCCACCACAATAGGAGCATCGCATCTTCGCCTTGACCTTCTTCTTCAAGGGCCTTTTACTTGCTCCATGAGAGGTGGCTCGGTGAAGCCGCTCTACCACAACTCTTAAAGAGTGTGTCTCCTCTTCCGCAGCTATGTGTGCCCTAAGAGCATCATAGCCCGAGTGGAGAGAAGCAAGCAAGATATGGCCCGCCATCTCATCCTCCAATGGGATTCCGAGAAGCTCCATGTGCTTGAAGAGCCTAGCAATTTTAAGCACATGAGGTCGAATACGGGTCTCAATTTGGTATTGCATACCCTTGACCAAAGCCGGTACCTTTCCTTAGCAAGACAACCCTTTTCTGGTGGCTTTATGTTCATGTTCGAGAGTGACCTAGTCACATCAAACACGAGTCCATCATAGTTGCCATTGTCACTCTTGGTGACTCTTATATTGACAACGTCCTCAAGTCCTTTGAGGAACATATCCGGAAAATAGAAGGAGAGCTTTTCCTTCCATTCTTTCGGGATGGAATTAGCCATAAGTCGTGAGACTTTCTTGCAATTGGAAGACCATTCTTCATGAGCCTCATCGGTCATAATCCCCTTAGAGAAGAAGCTTGGAATGGGAGTATCAAGAGTGTACTCCAAGGAACAATTCCGAAGAGTTTTCCTGAGTTCCTCCTCCCACTCCTTGAAGTTAACCAAGTTGAGGCTAATAGCCAACTTGTCGGGGAGTTCCTGGCACATAGAGTTGTTGTTTGAGTTACTTGCAGACATGGTTCTACAATTGAAAGAATTTGAAATGAAAAACCATTCATATAATCAATAAGTTTGAAATTTAAAAGCGTTCATGCAAATTTTCAATCTTATTGAGCATTTTATCCACGCATTAATAATTTGTCCCTTTTGGCGAGAATAAAATGATTCTGAGAACCCAAAAATCAGAAAGTGACTAAGCATGCTTTGGCTTGTCTTAACACTTAATATTTTAGGGTAAGCAATCCAATTGCTAATAGCTCTAAGCTACTCTCGGTTTGGTAAAACGTCGCATCTAATGCATTCTTGACATTTTATCTCTTTTGCCATGACATCTAAGGACTCATTACTGATATCGTTGAGCTTAACCAAGATCAACTCGTATACCTAGTATACCTTACGTTCCTAGAGAGGTAGTGATGCCTCGCTTTGGCGTAGCCCATCACGTACGCGCATTAGTTCGGTAAGTGTTGTTCTTGGAACGGAAAATTTTAGCTCAATATTTTAGGGACCTAGGGTTTCTATGTTGGTTGATTTAAGTGAACTTAACTAATCATCGCAACATTTGAAATCCTAGACATGCATCTAACATTCAAATATATATATATATATATATATATATATATATATATATATATATATTTATAAGATTAATCTATATATATATATATGTATATATATATATATAAAAAGCATAAAATAGATGCATTTGGCAACTAGCATGACCCCTTGAAATCTTCAAATCTTCAAGGGTCTTCATCTTGGCTCGTCTTCATCGAAACGCCGTCTTGAGATATCTTTGCCAAAATCAAATCACTAGCTACTACGACTAAGATTAATCTAAATATTAAGGTACAAAAATACTCAACGGTACGCAGACCGTATTTAGATTTACAAAAATACGTAACGGAACGCAGTCTGTATTTTCTATCCTAGTCGGGCCCACTAGTTGCCATTTTCACGAAACCTGTGAAACAATATATTTTCCATTCATCCATTCACTATATGTGAATGACCCATGAATTTTACGACAAAAACAAGTAAAATTGCACAACACGCGAAAACTAGTAACTAACTTAGGTTGTTAATCCGATTAACATGCCTAATTAAAACTAGTCAAAGTTGTTTAACATATTATGTTTATTAAGGCGCAATTTGTTCACGAAAAATTCATAAGCTCCCACTAAATTACGCATCCAACTTAATTAATCTAATTAATTAAGCTGGTAAACCCAAATTTGTCAAAATTAAAATTTTGCAAGAGCCGAAAAATCGAGGTCTAACCTCGTTAAAATTTTTTTTAAATAAAATTAAAATGGCAAAATTTTGCAAAAGACGATAGCCCAAAATCAAGCAAAACAGCCCACCAACAAAAAGCGAGGGGTGCGCACCATGGCAGCTAGGCAGCCCATGCGTTGCGCATGGTGCTGGCTGCTAGCAAGCTCGCCTAGCGCAGCATGCCTTGCTAGCTAGCATCAGCAGCACACTACGCATGCTACGCATGCTAGCTGCTCGCTGGCCCTGGCAGCAGTGGGCTGGTTGGCTGGGGCTTGCTGCCTCGCTGCCCAGCAGCACGCACAAGCACTCCAGTAGCCTAAGGCCATGCATCCAGCACTACGGCAGTACGCAACACAAGCCCCTCGCCACACATAGCACCATTTCAAGGCACATCCCCTGTGCGCACCATAGGCAGCCACATGTGGGCTGCTAAGCAGCCCGCTAGCCTTGGTGACGCTTGGGTGTTTTTGCCTTGATTTGCGTGCCATTTCTCGGGATTTTAATCCCGATTTTCGTGTGACATAAAATTAATCTAAATATATTTTAGAATCAATTTAGGGAAAAATGAAATTAAAATAAGTCCAACTTAATTAAATTCAATTTTAATGGTGCACAAGCCTAAATCATCCAAAATTACCCTTTTGAAATAATTTAGGTCTTTCTTTATGCTTTAAAATTGAAGGGCTATACCCAAAATTAATTTAACCCAAATGTAAATTAATGATGAGTTTTGACAAAGTAGGGAGTTGGAAAATAAAACCAATCATCTAATGGAAATTTTTCCAACATTTAACTTGTGTAAAATAATAAAATTACATCTTCCAATATGAAGATTAATCAAAAATTTAATCACAAGTACTTGAACTTTGGGGACTTTAATCAACACAAAATGATTAAATCCAAAAATTAGTTCAACCATGGAATTTAGAATCAAAGTTCCAACCATTTAAACACTCAAAGATTGGATCTTTAATATACAAGGAACTTTAAAATTTCACATTCACAATAAACATTCACACTTTAATGCAATTTATTTGCATGATTGTGAAATAACAAGTTTATGTGAAAAATTGAACATACCAACATAAGCACACATTATGACCTCATAACCATGCTCAAAAGGGTTTAAAATTTTTGTAGATTAGGGATGCAACAATGCATTTAATCTACCTTGACATGCATAAATTAATCAAGGCATATAGATTTAAAAAATTTTCGTCAAAAACGAATAACCCCTCGAAAAACATATTTTTGGGTGGATTTTGGCTTCTGGACATTCCTAAAAGGCTCAGAAACGATTTAGAACATCGATTCCACCCAAAAATCACTACTTTTAAGTCGAAATCTGGGTTCGTCAGCCAAAATGAGAAAAATACGAGTTTTAAAATTAATTAAAACGAGCTTCTAATCCAATTAGAAAGCAAAACCAGAAATTTAAATCAATTTTAAATCACCTTAATTAATTACAAATTGCAATAATTAAAAGGAGTGCGGCTCTGATACCGCTGTTGGGTTTCGTAGCGTCCAACGCTACGTGGAAGAGAAACCCGCCCAAGACCCGCCCCAATAAATAAAGCAATAAAGCATGCATAAACATAATTAAACAATAATTAAGAAAAGGGATAAAGAAGTAATACCCTTGAAGCGTGCTTCGCTCGCAAACCGAGCTCTTACTTCGAAGCTATTAAGCCTCACAAGCGTAACGGCCTCCAACGGCTCCTACCCACGACCCGACCCAAACGATCTTCACCTCGAGGGTTAGTCGAGACTTGACCAAGTATAAAACTAGAGTTTTACGAACTTAAAGGTTTTCTCAATAATAAGAGATGCCTTTTTGAGTTCCACTCAAGTTGATTTCTAAATGCCCAATCTTGGGGTATTTATAGGGAAATGCAACTTGCACTCCCATTCATGATCAATGTGGGATAGTTGCATTTTTCACTAATTTATTTAATTCCAAAATAAATTATAAAGCAAATGCAATCACAAAGCAACAAGTGTCAAGAGGAGAGAATTGGTTAGGTGAGGACCAAAACCAATGGGGGGGACCATTGCCTTGCTCCCCTAGGGAAGCCTTGAGGCCTTGGTCCCCACCTCTCCAAAACCGGCACAAGGACTGCTGGGCTGGCAGCCAGCCTGCACAGCTAGCACGCACCAGCTAGTACGCCTAGCACATGCGTGCTGCTAGCGAGCCACGCATGCTGCTGGCTGCTGGGCGCTGGGCGAGGCATCGCTGCTTGCTGCCTGGGCGATGCTTCTAGCTCGCTGTGCTTGGTGCTGCCATGCGAAGGCACGCACGCAAGCACGCAGCTATGCGAAGGCATGCATACACACGCACACACGCATAGCAAGCACAGCGTGGTGCTGCTGCCATGCGAGGCACGCACACACACGCAAGCGCCTAGTGCTAGCGATGGTGTAGTGCTATGCGAAGGCACACACGCACGCACGCACACACGCAAGTGCTTAGCATTGCAATGGTGCTGCCATGTGCGTCTAGCACGCAAGGTGTGCCTAGCAATGCGATGGTGCGTCTAGGCTTGCGCCTAGCCATGCAAGGTGCATGCTAGCTCAAGCTAGCCTAGCGTCCACATGGCTAGGACAATGTGATGCTACGGCTACGCTTGAACTTGTTGCTTGTTGATTTTGCGACGCTCGGTCTCGACACCCTAGGCTCGATATCCGACGTATGTGTTCGTAATACTCTAGTGACTCATCAAATCCTTCGGATTGATTCGTCGGTTCGGATCGACAGTTCATTTGGGTTCGACCCGAAGGGTTCAGTCAAGACAAAGCTGTAATATCAGTTGTTCACTAATATTACAGATCGGAAGCGGCCTCCACCCAGGCATTCCGATCACTTGATCTCACTGAAGAATTAGCTTCCTGATAATTCTGAACCCTCTATCAGAATAATACACTTGTTGGAAGGACATCATTCCTTTCATTGTCTTCTACTATTGGACATGATTTTGTTCTTGGCTATGATTTTCATGCCCGTCAGGTTTATGATTTTCTTGTTAGGAGAGGTGAGATTCAACCCTATTTGAACTACCCTTATCTCCCGGTCTAGCAAGGACCTATTCCTCAATGGGTTCCCTATGATCCCAACCATGGACCATATCTTTGTTATCCATATTGGGAGGGGCCTTTCTTGCCTCCTAATGCTATTCGTGGGACCACCCCGGCTACTTATGACTACAAGCGGCTCGGGGGATGCGAATTTGACTATGACCTATCCAACCCTAAGCCCTTCCCTAACCCCGAGACCTTTGGTAGGTGGGGGGTTTCTGGTGAACCTATTCTGGATGATTGGTCGCATTTATTTGAGGAGAAAAAAGCTAGGAGAGAGAGTACTTTGAGGGGCAAGGCACCGATGGAGGTGGGTGCTTCTTTGAGCTCTATTCGTGTATTTTTGGAGACCGGTGAGGGGAGTACCCATTCTACCCCTTACCATAGTGCCGAGTGATTCCTTCTTAGGTTCCCCCCTTACTTGCTTGTTTTACTTTGGTACTGCTTATTACGCCTACTATGATGTTAGGATTTAAGTTTGGGGGGGTAGCTTATTACAAGCTTGGGGGACTATTTACTTGTTTTGATGTGCTTCATTTATCTTCCCCTTGCTTTTATGGTTCACTTTGGCTATTTTTATGAGCTCTTGATTGCTTGTTGATTGTTTGATGGTTGGTTGGTTGATGATGTTGTTTCTTGAGATTGATTGTTTCCTTGGTTGTTGAGTTTTTCTATCCCATTGAATCCCATTAATTCAAATCCCTTTAAATCCAAATTTGTTTACTTTAGCATCGCTTTCTTTCTTTTATTTCTTCTCTTTATTTTATTTTTCATGATGTTACTAACTTTCTATTTTGTATAGTTTTTCTCTTTCTCCTTTTCTTGTCTCAAGTTCTAGGTCCTTTGTTGGAGCATATGTCACATGGAAATGGTGCGAGTTTCCTTGTTTTCACATTTGTTTTTTTCTCTCGGGATCACTCGGTGAGACCTTTCTATATTCTTCCCTCTTTTCTCCTTGTATATTTCTTGTGTGAATAGTTTAGCTCTAGTTTAGGAGACATTGAACGGTTTGAGGTTGTATGCTATTAGCACCTTGAGGGTGTTTGGGGCCATTGGTGTTGTTGTCGATTGGCCATTGTTTGTCGATTGGGATTTATTTGTTTTAGCTTACACCTTCTACCTTAGCTTCTACTTCTCTCTTTTTCATTTCTTTTCTTTTCATTTTCCTTTTCTTTTGAATTTATATATCATTTTCAATTACAAAAACATATTCATTTGAGGCAAGGTTTTATTTGTATCTTGTATTTGCTTTCGCTTTGGACTTAGTAGCTTTTTGGACTTGCATTTATGGATATTACCCTTCCTAAATGATAATGGTTTGCACGGTTTGAGAGTACGTTCAGTTGATTATAGGATCGGGTATGCTAAGGTAGTTTGTTAAGAACTTTCCGAATCTTGAAGCCCTAATCTACTTGTTTGTGGTAAGACGGTGTTGCTTCCTATAGTGAACTTGAAGCCGAGAGTTAGTTTTTACCACAACCTTGTAAGGTCTCATTTTTCTAGCCTTCTACCTATCTTGTGTGAGTGGCATGGATCCTTGACTACCGCTTTCTCTTATCTAGAACTTGACTTTTCTCTCCCGAGATCGCGACCGAACCATTTGGGAAGGACAAAGGCATCTTTTCGGGTTGGTTATTTTTCATCTTCTAGGTTTAGTTTCTATATTTTTTATTTGGGTTTACATTTGCCTCTTTGCTAACCATTTGAGCCTTATACCCTATTTTCTAGCCATATTACTAGCTTTTAAGCCATTTGTTTCATTTTTTTTCCATCTTTGGTTTTTGTGAAGCATGTGATCCTTCGTTTGTTGGTGCATATGGTGAATAGATGTGGATATTTGGTTCTTTTACTAAGCAAGCATGTGTTGTTCATAGTTTGTGAATAAAGGCAGATACAAGTTGAAAGAGTCGTCCATAGTTAAAAGAGGCGAGGACAAAATAATAAAAATAAAGAGCAAAGGCTCTTCCTTTATAAAAAAAAAAAAATAAATAAAATAAAATAAAACATTTTATTGTGGTCATGACCTTCCTACTTTTAAAAGCATTGAGGAAAATGCTTTCTTCAAGCTTGGGGGAAGCGTTCCTACGCTATTTATGTATAATTTTGTGATGTGGCGTTGAATAAGCTTGGGGGGGAATGTTGGTATTTTTGTTTGAGTTTTGGATGATACCTTGATTATAGTACTAAGAAATGGCCATTCTTTGCTTCACAATTTAGGTATACCTCCAAATTTCAAATTTTTAGCCTACCATTATCCCTTCTCGCCCTTACGTTACAACCTTCAAAGCCCTTTTGACCTTTATGGTTGAGTCACAAGTCGGTGGAGGGAGATAGGAGTCAAGCCTATGGAGCGAGTTTGCATAGTCAAGATGTCAGATAGCCCTAAATCTTTTCTTTTCCAATTCCTTCGAGGAATCATTGAGATGCTCACTTGAGGTGGATTTGAAACTAGTAGGCAGAACGCGGTAAGATTGTTTGGGATGAAGGTGAATTGTGTTTTGTTAGTTCTTTATGCTTATCATATTTGATGTTTCAATCAACCTTGGATATCTTGGAACGTGCAACCCCTTGTTTATTTAGGAAGTTTTATATCTATTTGTGTTTATCTTTTGGCGAAGGTCCATTTCGAAAGCATTTGTGTTCCTTTTATTTTTGGTTTCATTTTCCTTTTATGCTTTGCCTCGTTTTACCTTGAGAGTTATGGGTTAAGCTCTTTGGAAACCCTTACGAGACCTCACTCATCCTCATTGGCGACTTTGGGATTTTAAGGGCTTGTTGTAGCTAAAAACAACCGTGATTCCTACGTTAGTGAGTCTTAGTGTATATTCTTGTCTCCTTTCTTTCCTTTTTCTTATTGGAATAAGTCTTTCATCCTACTCCTATTTGCTTTTGTTTTAACTCGAGGACGAGCAAAAGTTTAGCTTGGGGGAGTTTGATGAGTGCCATTTACGGCACTCGAATAGCATTATTTTGGGATGATTTTAGTTGCTTTTATAGCTTTCTTTATGCCTTTTTTTTCGTTTTAGTCTTTTACTCTCTAGTTGATCTCATTCTAGTTATTTCTCCCTTTTCCTTGTATTTTTGTAGTTTTTATCATCTTTTCCCTTTTACTTGTCTTCCTTTCTTCATTTTCAGGTCTAAGGTGAACTCCAAGGCCCTTCATGGTGATTCCTCGGATTAGAAGATGCTCAAGTGCAAGGTGGAAGCTCTCATATAGCTCAGGAAACAAGGGATGGCCTACTCCAAGACTTGATGCTTGCGCCCTCATGCTGCGCTCACATGAAAGTATGGTGTTGAACCCACCGTAAACTCATTTTGGGACTGCCATCCCCAATGACGATCAAGAGGAGCGCACCTCTTGCATTGAAGAACGCACGAAGGAGATCCACTGCTCCAGGGGCGCGGGCGCGCAGGCAGGTGGCGCGGGCGCGTAACCCTCGCCCGCGAGTGCGCCACCTGAGTTCCCAATTTTTGTACCCTTTTCTTTGCGGCCGCGCACTCCGAAGTAAGGACGCGCCTGTACGGGTTTCTTTTACCACGTCTACTTTATTTCCCCTTAGTTAGTTATTCTAGAGAGAGAATTATTCATTGAGTCCTTAGAAAGGCTAGAGAGAGAAGTTTTAGAGTTAGTTTGGGGAGCTTTTAGATTTTAGAGAGAGAAACTCTTGGATTTTGATTTGTACTTCAACAATTGCTTCAATCAAGTTTGGATTTCCTTCAACCAATGATAATTAGTGAGATTTTCTTCCTTGAATTCCTCTCCATTGCTTGAATTTGCTTTTGATTCATGAATGATTGCTTGATTTGTTGATCTTTTGGTTAGTGGTTTGATTGATTTGAATTTTACTTGATTTAGTTTAAGATGATGATGTTTGTGATTTACTTAGTTTTGTTCTTCAATTTCAATATGCTTAGTGAGTAGACTCCTTGCTAGGGAGATGGTGAAACATGCATGAATGATGGATTATTGCTAATTGATGGATTTTGATTGATTGAATGTTGTGATTAAATTGGTTGATAGAATTGTGCATGTGGTTGAATTGTTAAGGAGTGATCAACCTTGATTTTCAAGCTAGATTGCATTGTGATTTCTAATGACACGAACCATTGATTTATGGATTGCATTTATTGATTGAATTTGATTTGCGATTCTTCTTGCTAGTCATTCATAGAGGAAACCTGGTTTGACTTCTAGGAGATAATCCTTTGAGTTCTCTTGATTGCAATTACTATCCTCCTTTACAACATTTGGTTGATTGCAATTACTATCCTCCTTTACAACATTTGGTTGATTGATTTCCCTTAATTGGCATAACCATCATGATTGTATGTGGATCCTAATCCCTAGTGCTTTTGATATTGATTTTTTTAATACGATATTTGCTTTGGCTTGATTAGCCTTCTTGACTACACATTCATACACTCTTCGAAATAGCTTAACACATAGACTATAGTGATTGATCCCCCATTCCTCGTGGTTCGACCCTCGATTTTCCCTATTCTCGGTTTAGGTTTGGTTGAGTGTTATAAATTTTGTTGCTAAGGTTTTAAGCATTTAACGACGTGCTTAAACACCTCCTACCAGGTTACTTGAGTTATGAAGGTTAAGGGGTTATTATTACGGGGTTACTTAAGATATAAAGGTTATAGGGGTAAGAGGTTACTTGAGTTATACAAGGTTGAGGGGTTACTTAAGTTATAAAGGGTTTAGGAAGTTATAAAGGGGTAAGGGATTACTTAAATTATAATTATGGGGTTACTTGGGTTATGAAGGTTAAGGGTTTATTTAAGTTATAATTATAGTTATGGGGTTACTTAAGTTATAAAGGGTAAGGGGTTACTTAAGTTTTAATTATGGGGTTACTTACGTTACAATTATGAGGTTACTTAAGTTATAATTAAGGGGGATTGGGGTTAATATTTGGGTTAATTTTTACTTGTTTATTTGATGGATTGAGCTTTTTGAGGGGGTTACTTGTTTATATATTGATGAATTGTTAATATTTTTGTAGGGTGTTGAGGAGAAGCTTATGTTAATGTAGAGGGATATGAAGTTGATGTGCTATCAACTCGAACAATACATTGATTCGATCAAGAAGCAATCAGAATTGGTTGAAGTTGATTTTCAACATTCTGAAAAGGATAAGTCCCCGGTTCTTTCTCAGTTAGATCCCATTTCTAATGATCCATCATTTTGGGAACAAATTGACAAGATTAAAAATCAGGGTGTTTTAATGAAGAAGGTGATAGATGATTTGCCTGCATTCAAGTTGTTTTCTTGTTCTAATCTAGAACTTGAAACACCTCCAAGTCAGTTTGCTCTTAGTGGTTTTGGTGATATCATTAAAAATGATGTCGCTAATCCAATTCAAGCTGAAGAGGTATTTGATGATTCGTTGGGTGCATCTCATGCAAAATCAGTAATTGAAGACGTTTTGCTGTCTATTAATGAAGAAGTATATACTCCTCTTATTGATCCAATTCAAGCTGTTGAGGTTTAGGGTGTTTCTGTTACTGAGCGAGAAGTTCAGAGTGTTTCTGTTCCTACTGAGCCACCTGCTACTCCTACTGAACAAATTCAAGATGAAGATGTTGAAGCTGAAGAGGTTTATGTTCCTGAACATGTTCTTGCAAATGATAACAATCCTTTAGCTATCGTTTTGTACAGTCCTCCTGTATCAACTTTTTCAACTCAAGAGAATATTGATGTTCTTTCAACTCAGGAGAATATTTATGTTCTTTCAACTTAAGATATTTTTGGATGTCTTGAGACTCTTGCTGATCTTTCAACTCAAGAATTACTTCCAACTGATCCTGTTATTCATCTTTCAAGTCAAGAGAATACTCAGGAAAATCTTGACCTTGTTGTTCATCTTTCAAGTCAAGAGAATAGTCAGGAAAATCTTGAACCTATTGTTCAGCTTTCAAGTCAAGAATGGACTGAAGAAATCAGAGAAGTTCAGAGGATTGAAGAATAAAGAGGTCAAGGAAAGGAAACAGGAATTGTTGTTGCCTCTTCCTCTAATAAGCTTGCTCAACAAGCCCCTCCCTCTAAGCCTTCCTCCAAAAAGTCAGTTGAATCAGCTCCAAAAAAGCCAGCTCAAAAAAAGCCACCCAGTCAAAACAAGGGAAAGAAGAGAGAAAGGAAAGAAGTATTAACTTCTTTTGTTTGTGGGTGAACTCCTGAAGAATCCATGGAGATTTTAAAAAAGAAATTTGCTGATGATGGAATGCATGATGGTGAGAAGAAAATTGAAATTAGTGGTGTTAGTAGTTGTTTGCAAAGTGCTGAATTTATTAGTTGTGATATTGACTGTGGAATTCCTGGTGAATATAAATTACAGTTAATAGCAAATTTATGAGATCTAACAGCAAAATAATGTCATTGATGAGGAGTGTGAGGCTGGCGGTTGCTGACTACTGTTTTGTAGAGGATTACTCTGGATTATTTTCTATGTCGTAAGTATTTTATTTTTATGACTTTTATAATATGGGTTACTTGAAATTAGGGGTTACTTATAATATGGGTTCCTTGTTTTTGTATTCTGTTTTTGTGTGTTTTAAAATAGGTTATTGAAAGTAGGGGTTACTTGAAATTAGGAGTTACTTGGAATTAGGAGTTAGTTTCTATTAATATGGGTTACTTTGAATTAGGGGTTACTTGAATTTAGTTGTTGGTTTACTTATTATATTGGTTACTCTAATATTTTATTTTATTTTAACAGGGAAATTATTGTTTATTTCGATAAATTCTATTCCCTACCTCATGAAGAATTCTTAACACTGTTGACTAAGGAGATGATATCTAGTCGTATTTTGGATTGTTCCTTTATTTTGCTCAATCATGTTGAGATTGAAAAACAAGATGATAATCCCAATCCAAGATTCTTTTTTTGGAAATCAAGCCCCGTTATGCGCGTTGAAATCCCGTTATTTATGCTGACTTGACAGCATGCCTCACTGTGTGGCATGTTATACAAAAATGCGCTGCAACTTTAAATATCTTGATATGTCAATTTGTAAGTAATAATTTTAGACGAATTTCTGTCATTCCATATATTTTAAATTTATTAATCCCAACTCGATCGTTTCACTTTTATTAATCCTTATTTCGTATTATTTTCTAACTAGGTTAGGTCCTGTGTCATGCATGGTAAATTTTAATATTTATCATTAGTTTAACATTATTATTAACTATATAAATTTATATTTAATTGTAAAATAGGATGAAAGTTCTTTAATTACAAAATTTTTAAAAAAAAATTATATTACACTAAAGAAAACAGAGGGAGAAATACATGCATGACTAATAAAAATAACTATGGGTTACAATTACATCACAAAGTTTAGATAAGAAAATATTTTACATAGTATTGTATAAAAGAATAATATCTTTGTTGAATGTGTATGAATAGAATATACTATACTTACCAAATAGGAAAAGAAATGTTATTGTATAGTAAGTATAATACTTCTCTAAGAAGCTTTGGCTAAAAAATAAATAAATAAATAAATTAATTAAAAATTAAAAATCTAAAAAGTGTTGGAGGGAAAATTTCTATCCACGGTTTCACCTTTAGCATATAGTTATAGATTTTCTTATTTTTTACTCCTTGATAGATTAGGTCACGATCTTGTTAGAAGATGTACCTAATCTCCACCATGGCCTCATGAATCTTACTTTTTTTTTATCAAAAAGTAAAAAAAAAAAAAAAAAAACCTTGTCCAACATTCAAGAATAAAATTGGTTTTGAAATTTGTTAAACCATGATGTTTTATCTGTAACAAATGTACAAAGTTTTATTGAACACATATATATATATGTGCAAGTATTATGGGTCAAGTTTGAGATGGATACTAAGCGGTGGGCGAGGATAATTATAACCTACAGGGCTGAGATGTGAATGAATTTCGCGCTTACCATGGTGATGGGGAGACCAAAATCCCCCCTGCCCCGCACATTGTCATTCCTATAGGTGAGCATGTATTTTGAAACTAAGGAGTATAATGTATTAAGGCTAATAACTGTAAAATTACATCAAGCTTATCAAATAAGTGGCTAAAAGCTAACGCTGTACCATAAAGTTAAACAGATAGAACTAATATTTGCAGTGAAATTGCAAAAGATGAGCAAAGTTCTATGCGCCAACCTGGGTCTTAACTCTTAAGAATATGCTGATAAAAGGTATGGCCTCAAATCAACTAAGATTCAATGGTTACATGACTTGCACCTATACCCAAAAAATATAGATATGTCGAAGGCACAATCATTGGTTGTCCCAACTCCCAAGCGGCCATGCGCTCTTAATGTCTTCAGCAAATACTTCCAGCACTAAGTCCCTGCTCGCAGATGGTAAGTTCACCATACCTGTATAACAAGAGCTGTATTCTTCACTTGAGCTTGCTGTGCCACGGTACCAGGTGCAAGCCACAATCTCAGAGCATTTCTTTCATGCCCTTTAAAGCAGCAGAGATGAAAGACAGCAAAAGATATTATCAGAAACAAAAAATGAACATACATATCCACGTTAATGGAATACACCAATCACTAGGATAAACTTGCTTGCTTATGGACATAGAAACCAGAAGATAGAAAATATCAAAATCCAAAACAATTGTTCAGCAGTAAGCACAGTGCTCAAACTGACATAGACAAACCTTGCTCCACTGAATGGAAAGAGGACGGGCAGGATAAATTGACAGCAAAACAGTATACACATGTGTAATAGACTAATAGTCACCCAATATTTGTCAAACCTTTGAATAGTCAATTCTTCTACTAATGACAGTAGCTGCAAAAATCTAGTAAGAAATGAAGCCACTAGCTTATCTCTATAGTTAAAAGCTTTGCATCTCGCTCCCACTCACTCATCTCTGGCAAATAGAGAGAGGCTCCATGAAGATGTCCCATCTCTCATAGGAAATAACAGAAAGAGACGAGGAAATTTAAAATATATCCTAATTGATGGGTTAAGACCTGAAGACACTAGCCCACCTCAATACTAGGCAGAGTGCTAGTGCCGCTGGGGACTAGAGCCTGGCTACAGCAAAAGGCAACCATTAATGTGACCAAAAAGTCTATGGCATGATAGCCATAACTAAATTCATTAGAAACTGAGCACAATTTAGAGCACGGTTGATCTTGCTACAGCGTTTTTAAATTTGGTACCCTTGAATTTCTCAATTCATCAGCAATAGAAGCTTAAATGCCCGCTCTATTACTTTTCTCTCAATAGCAGCCAATCGTTTTCTGAAACAAAAAGTTAAAAGAGCCCAGATACAAAATCTGACCTATGTGAAACAATCCATATATCTGCATGGATATCCTTTGAAGAATGTCCACATCAGTTGCAGCAGAAACATATTATTCAACAAGTGCGATGATGAACAGAAAACTTCATAAGCAACAAGACTATCATCTGCAGATACACAGAGTGTCACAGTGACTAAGGATATTCCTATCTTTTGCATGATCCACATTTTTTCTCTCCGTTATTTTGAAATTATTAGGCAAACAACGGTGATAAAGTGTTTACAAAGTTCAGTTCTTCAACACCTTAAATAACAAACAAGCAAACATTTTAGAGTTAACAAAGCACCTGGACTCCTCCAGAGTGGATATGTGAAAATGCGTTATCAAAAGAAAGAATGAGGCAATACTGCATTTAGCATATATAATTTAAGATGATAAAGTAACATTCACAGCTAGCTTTCATAGAAAACAAAGAATCTGCACCTTCAGCAGTTTAGTACTTTAGTGTAAAGATATTCCCCCATTCTGCAAAATGCAAACAGATCTAGCACAGGCTTGAGAGGAAGTGTTCACTCTGTAAAACGAGACATATTTTCTCAATACATATCCAAGAGCAAAGAATTATCAAATTTTTACTTATATAAAAGAACCAAGAACGCCATCTTATATATCCTCCTTGAAGCACACACCAACTACTTTAGCATCAACAGACATGGGTTTCTTGAGAAAAAGGTCAAAATAAAAAATTCCTTAATGAAACCACAAACTTAAAACTTGATTGCTGAATAGCAAAGAAACATAACTATGTTAGCAAAAGCATATACTAAATTATCTGATATAGTTAGCATAACAATATTCCTTGATCAGTAGAAACAATCTTTAAAATAGCCCCCATTTAAAAATAATTAATGTCAACCTACTGCCTCAGGCCTCAGCTTAAGCTTGCACTTCTTTGAATTGCCTTAAACTCCTGTACTTCCACAAGGTCAGCTGGCATAATTTTATTCTGCTTCCATATTAACCCTCAATTTCAAATTCCATAAAATCAACTACCCTTCTGACATCCCAAAGACCCAACTAACACACAGTAGATCATCAAAAAGATATTCACTCAAGTCCAAATAATACCTACATCACCATTGATGATAAAACCATTAAAACTACTAAGCCTATAAAGCCCTCAAAGTAATATGAATATCTCTTCAAAGAAGAAGAAAAAAAAAACAAAAAAAAAAAAAAAATAACAACAACAAAGGAAAGGAATAACCTTCTTGGCTTGACCAGGCTTTTTAATCTTCGGGCTTTGGCCAAGCCTTGTCACCTCTCTCCAAGGCCTCCAGATTAGGTCCTGCATAAGTAGTCCTTGGGAATCCTGTCACCCAGCAAAAGGTTCTTGGATTATAATTTCTAGTCAATGGAAAGCGAAAAATGCTATACTCTTGGCCTGGACAATCATACCAAGAATTATTATCAAGGAGTGATTGTGAAACTTCATCAAGGTGATACCAATAAAAAATAAAAAAAATAATAAAAAAAATCCACCTATAATAACTTAATAAGAAAGGAAGGAGATTTCCGAAGATTTGAACATTCTTAACTTTAAAATAAAATGGTAAGAGAAGTAGATTTCTTATAAGAAAAAGTAAAAATATGGAAAGAGAAATTGTTTTCAACTTAAAAGAGAATGATGAAAAATATTAAGGGAAATCTAAAAAACATTGTGGGACGGAGGGAGTATTAAGTTATAGTAAACATTAAGGCAGGATATTAAGCAGGAACCACCTAATATGTGTAGAAAAAAAGGGCACAAAAAGAGACCACCTAAGCCATAGGCAATAATTTCCCATTGTCGAGGACAAAAGGCAATGGGCCAATGACAATGGAAAAAGTCGAGGGAGAGAGAAGAGGAGAGCATGAGATATTGCGAGCAGCGCAATGAAGAAGAGGAGAGTGGGGAAGGAGTGATTAATAGAGAAAGCAAAGTAAGGAATAAGATAATGAGAGTAAGAGAGGAAGGAGGGGCAACTAGAGAAGTGGGAGGATATTTGATATCTGAAAGAGTAGCGATTGGGGATTGCTTTTAAAACTTAAGAGGATGGAGAATAGCTATTCAGATGAACAAGAATATAACGAAACTGTTCATTATAAAATTAGCTAGCTAATTCAAAATTAACAGAAGAGTAAGAATTAAGGTTTATTACAATTGTGAATTTGTACAAGAAAATACCATATACAAGCATAAAACATACATGTATATATTTTAAGAGCTTTAAGATGAAACATGTAAGAAATATACATAAAAAAGGTAAATCAGTAATGAAAACCCAAAGCTCAAAGCCTCAATTTGAGAATTCTGGGAACTTCACCTCCAATAGACTAGACGATTTGGGAGGGGCAAGACTTCAATTTGGGAAAGTTGGGGGCACCCGCACCCTAAGCTTCACCTGGTATAGATCATAAAATTGTTATCATCAAGAAAGAAAAATCAAATCATAGTAGCAGGATCAAATGAATTACTACACGTATTCTGTGAGTAAATCTAAGAAAATAACACGTAGAAATTGAAATTTTGATTGCCTGTCCCCTTACTGGAATAGTTATGATCTTAATGAAGCAGAGTGGTGGTAGGAAATGAAGACCTCTCCAATGTGATTTTGCTCTTCACATAGATTAATGAAGAGCAGTCACTAGTGTGTCCTTTTCATTGAGGATTTCTTGTTCCTCGCATCTGAACGATTTTACAGAGTCATCTTCATTTGCATACTCAATGTCAGGAAAGTGGAGCTTGCTCTGTAATGCCCCATGAAGTTCAGTGATCTTCTCTATGTTACAACTCTTCACATGATTCAGAGCTATAGCATGATAAGAACTAAGCTCAGTATCCTCAATGGCATTATTTATATAGTCCAAGAGCTCCAATGCTTTCTCAATATCTCCTTTCTTACATAGACCACTAACTAGGGTGGAATAGGTGACGACAGAAGGAACAATGCCTTCTTCTTCCATTCTGTGCTTGAGTTTTATTGCTTCATTTGTATTGCCAGAATTGCAGTACCCACTAATTAAAATGTTATAGGTTACAACATTAGGAACTAAGCCCTTCCGTTTAAGTTTCTGAAAAAGTCTTACAGCACGATCCAGGTTTCTGGACTTGCACAGGCCATTGATGAGAGCATTATAGATAGTAATATTTGGAACTAAATTCTTTTCCAGCATGTCATCACGTAATTGAAAAGCTTCTTTTAAACTGCCAGCAATAGAATGTCTATGAATCAGAACGCTGTACGTATAATTATCTGGCACAAACCCTCTCTTCAATAAAGTTGAGAACATTGTCATTGCATCTTTAAGCTTCCCAGATTTGCAAAGCCCTAATATAGCCAAATTATAGATGACATTATTAGGTAGTAGACTCTTAAAACTTGAGTCAATAGAATCTCTAATGTTGCGTTCATCTAGGTTTATTTGGTCTGCTGTCCAAAACTCCTCAAATGTTCCAGAACTTAGAGAAATTAAGTCAGCCATTTTCTGCAGCCAGTTATTTGCTTCATCAATCCTACCAAACTTGTAAAGCCCACTAACCAGAGAGCAGCAAATAGATAAATTTGGTGTGAGCCCCTTCTTTAGCATCTCCTCGTACACACTCAATGCTTTATCAAACAATCCTTGTTTGCACCAACCCGCAATAAGGGCACCATAGGTGACAATAGTTGGGGATACACCCCTTTCATGCACTTCAGTAACAAGACCTGGAACCTGAGATGAATTTCCACTTTTAAAAAGACCATCAATAAGAGAATTGTACACTTCAATAGATGGTGAAATTGCATTTTTCTCCATCATATCTTTAATATTAAAAGCTTGTTCAACATGTCCAATTCTGCAATAGCCGTCGTTAAGGATCCTATATGTCATCCCATCAGGAGAACAGCCAAGATCGATCATCTTCTTGAAAATCATCTCTGCTTCAGCCATTTTCCCTATCTTGCACAGACCATTTAACATTGTGTTAAATGTAATACTATTTTTGGCTAACCCCTTTGCTAAAATCTTTTTCCACAGTCTAAAAGCCTCGTCTACCCTTCCCATTTTGAAGAATCCATCAAGCAAAGTGCAATAGCTGACCTCATTTGGTCTCACACCTTTTTTCAGCATCAAACGCCAAACCTGCATAGCATCATCTAGTGCTCCTTCACAACATAAACCTTTCAGAAGAATATTGTATGTAACAGCAGTGGGTTCAACCCCTTCATGGATCATCTTGTCAAAAAGAACATAAGCCTCACGAATATGACCATCTCTACAATACCCATTTATCAAAGTACTAAAACTATAACAATCAGGCTTCAAACCCCAATCCACCATTTGTAAAAATATTGACTCAGCTTGTTTGACTTCCCCAATTTTGCAATAACCATTTATCAAGGAGTTACAGATGACTGGATTCATTTTCAGACCAGATCCTAACATGTTATCCCGGATTCTAACAGCATCATCCATCTTACCCATCTGACAATAACCGTCTATCAGAATACCATATGCATAAACATCTACCATCAATTCCTTCATTTCAAACAACAACTGCTCTGCTTCCTTCACATTACACTGTTTACAATAGCCCTTCACCAGAATGGTAAAAGTGACCATGTTCCCAGCGATTCCCTTCTCAGCCATCAGGTTCAAAACCCCTTTAGCTCCTACCATGTCTCCTGAGCTAACATACCCATTCATCAAGCTATGATACGTCACAACATTCGGCTCCAAACCCAAACACTCCATTTCTTTAATAAACTCCACTGCTTTCCCAACTTTACCACCTTTACAATATGCATTCACCACAATACTACACATAAATACATCCGGGGCGATTCCAACCCTCACTATCTGATCATAAACACACAAAGCCATATCATACTGCCCATCCTTAACCAAACAACTCAACAAACTGTTACAAGACCGCAAACTCGGCACACGACCACACTTACCCATGTTATCAAACACATAGAGTGCATCATTAACAAACCCCTTTTCAGCAAACACCTTCAAAATCATATCAAAAACAGTAGGAGAAAAACCAAATTCTCTATAAACCCTAACCAATTCACCCCAAACAACACGAATCGGCAAGTGGGTATTTGCACAAACATCAATAAGTTCATTCAAATAAATCCTAGTTTCATCAAACAACCTACCCTTTGACAAAATATGGACAATTCTACAATAACATCTATAACCTGGGCGATACTTTTGGTGATTAGAAGCTAACCTGAAAAACCCAAGACAAGCATCAGAATTCAAGCGAAGATTTCTAAGTATATCAATGATAATGTCGTCGGAAAATTTGATGGGGAGTTTGGCAGCGGAGTCGAAGCGGCGGAGGACTAAGAGACGGCAAAGGCGGGAGAGTAGCTCCGGCGAGGTGAGGTTGGTTTCGTGGGTGGGAGACCAGTGGATGCATCGCCGGAAATGGCGAGGAGAGAGAAAGAGAGTGCGGAAGCAGTATCTTAGCATTGGAATTTTCAGTTGGTTGTAGCTTCTGCTAAGAGTGTTAACACTGTTGTTTTTCAAAATTTAGTTTAGGTGATTGCAATCAATTCAATTTTTTCATGTTTTGGGAGGATGGTTGATTAACTTGAATTGAAGAGTAAAGACTAAATACGTCCCAGCCCTTCAAGGTTATTTGTGCATTCTAGTCCCTTAACTTTGAAACAGTCCAAAATTATTCGGTTTAATTATAACTTTTTCATTTGATAATGATAAACAAATGCTCTTTATTAAAAATATAGGCTTGGTCAATTAACTAGATTGGTATTAAAGTTAGCACTCTTTTAAGAACTTATTTATTGATTCAATATTACTTCGTAATTTTTAAATAAATTAAATATATTATAAATAGATTTTATGAAGAACTTTTTAAAAGGAATTTTATGATGCAAATAGAATCGAGTAATAGGATATTTATTGATTGAAACTTATTTTTATTGATTCTATATTACTCCGTAATTTTTAAATAAATTAAATATATTATAAATGGATATTATAATCATATGTGCCACAATAATATCTATTTGTTGCCTACATGGCTCGACACTTGGCGAAAGACTGAAATGTCAAGTGTCACTATCTCGTGGCCTGACTATAAGACCGGCTTTATTTTTTAGTGACTAGTATTGTGCCCGGTCGATGCCCACATTGTTTATAAAATTTTAGGATAAACTTTTTGGTTTAAATGTTAAATATGGTCAAATAAACCTTTTTTATAATGCAGAATAATAATAATAATAATAATAATAATAATAATAATAATAATAATAATAATAATAATAATAATAATAATAATAATAATAATAATAATAATAATAATAATAATAATAATAATAATAATAAAATGATTAGCATAAATATAAAAAATTATTGAAATGCTTTTTAAGTGAAAACCCGTAAAATTCTAAGACATTGCTAACATTAATCTTAATACACTTCAAGATTATCCTGTATTGTACAGTTTCTGTTGTATCCTAATTTTAGTAGTTTTTTTATTTCTTTAATTTCATTAACAAAATCAAAAACATATACAAAAATATTACAACCAAATACGAAGAATACTTGATTCAAAAGCTTTAATGGTAAATCAATGGTAAACTAAAAAAAATTAATGACACATGACCATATTTATAATTAAATCAATGGTAAACTAAAAAAAAATAATGACCCATGGCCATATTTATAAGTATAATTACTCGGTTATTCGTATAGGAGTAAAATTCTATTGTTAATTGGATATTCATATTAATTATAATATGTGGTGTGTTGCTATAAGTAAATATTTCATCGTCAATAAAAAGATAATTTTTTTTCAAAAGAATTATAATTTATATATACTTTTTTATCCTAAACAAATCTATCCAATATAATATAACGTGACATCTAATCTAATCACAATAATACATATTTGTCGCCTACGTGGCGCGACACTTGACGAAAAACTGGAATGTCAAGTGTCGCTGTCTCGTGACCTGGCTACAAAACCAGCTTTATTTATTAGTGATATGATTAGATTAGATTAGATTATATGAACTTCATTTCCACCTCCCACACGATTCTTAATGTTTATATATATATTTTAAAAAATAGTTGTTCATATATGTCCCTTAATATTTTTGTAACATATACAATTACTTTGAAGTTTAAACCATAGACAAAGTAAGCATGATTGCTACAACAAGTTTTTACTTCATTTATTAAGAAAAGAGGATTTAATTTAATTTCCATTGTTTATTTCTTCTTAATGATCATCATTAATTAAGGGAAATATAAGGAAAAAAAAAGTAAAATTCATATAACATAATAGCAACGCCGCAGCAGCAGCAACAACAACAACAACAAGAAGTGTATCGTAAGTAGACCTATCAATCCTGACCCAGACCCGATGACCCGACTCAAAATTGACCCAAAAACATCGACTTGAAAATGACCCGAAACCCGAAATTGACCTGACCCGATCCTGACCCAACACCCGAACTGACCTGAACCGAAATTGACCCGAACAAACTCGATACCCGAAATTGACCCGAACAGACCCGATATCCGAAATGTCCCAAACTAAAATTACTTTATAATTGAACTAAAAATGTCTGGTACGAAAAATTACTCAAATTATTCATCTTCAACCGTAACTAAGCTCATAAACCGATTTGATAGTTCTTATTATAACAATAACAAAATATAAAATTATTGATTTGAGCTTAATCCACAAATGGAACAATCCGAACATGACATGGCCTGATTTTGATTTGACCCGAACATACTTGACTCGAAAATGGTTTGACCCGAAATGACCCGACACGAACTCGACCCGAAACCTAACCCGAGCCATACTTGAAAACCGAAATGACCCGACCCGACCCGAATGTTAATTGAGCAAAAATGACTTGATCCGAAATTAACCCAACCCATACCCAACCCGAACGACCCATTTATCAAGTCTAATCGTAAGCGCCTTAGCGCCCCCTCCAAGGGCTCCAACGAGAAACAAGAGTTGAATGTCACAAAAATTATTTTTTTGTACTTATCAATTACATTGAAGAAGTTAAATTATACATTCATTTGTGGTAATTGAAACTTTTAAACCAATATGTCCAAATAAATTTTTATATGTGTCTGGTCATACCGTGTGGCCAGGGTTACTCGAGTTACTTGTTCAAGGGTTACTCGAGTTACTCGGTCAAGGGTTACTCGAGGGGTTACTCGGTCAGGGGTTATTCGAGGGGTTCGGTTAGGGATTGCATGAGGGATTACTCGGTCAAGAGTAACTCGAGTATCCTCAGCCACACGGTGTGGCCAGCCACACAGAATAATCCCCCATATGTCAAAGGAATGCTAACTTTTATAACAATCTAAATAGTTGATAAACATGTATTTTCTCATAATCAAATCCTATTACGGTGTGAAATGATACCCAAAACACCTAACTTAATAATCAATCAATAAATAAATATTTTAAAAAAACATGTATTTTTCCTAATCAAATCCTATTACGGAGTAATTAAGGAGAAGTAAACAAATCGAAATGAAATTGTCTTGTGTATGTCATTTAATCACTTACCATGACAGGAGAATCTCCTAACAACTCTTTGGCAGGTTTGTGCAAAGTCCACGGTAAATAGCCAGTGGGCCTCGATGACATCTCTTAATATTGTCATTTTTTTTAAAATGAAATATTGACATTTATATTAAGTTGGTGACATTGCAATTTGCAACAATATACTGTTTCAATTTTCATCATATCATAGGTAGATTTGAAGAACACCGTACCAAATGAAAAATGGCTTCAGATTCTGAAACTATCCCTCTTTTATCCCCCTATCATATGGGTAACTTCCATCTTTCTCACAGGTCTACTTTCTTCTTCTTCTATTCTTTTTTTATTTTATTTTATTTATTTATTTATTTATTATTGTTAATTATTATTTGTATTAATATATCTTCATATTGTAACATGAATTTGGAAATTTGATGTTGTTGCATAATTTTATACGCCGAATACTCGAGTGGTACTCCATAAGAAAATCTGATTTTCGGAGTATTACTTTGTTAATCTTGCATTCTTTTTTTTTTGATCATTTTGGCATTCTTTAACATTCCAAAACTATACTTAATTTTTTTTTAAAACAAAAGTGTACTTATTATTTTTTTTTAAAACAAAACTATTCTTAATCAATACTATTACTTTAAAACAGGAAAATTTAAAAGAAATCTAGAATACCACGTCATCATTTTTTTCAGTTTTTGTTTTTAAACAATCTTTCTTCAGTTTATTCACACTACCCTTCGTTAGTTTATATATACATCTCATCTTTTGAACAATTTCAGTTTGTCTTTTCTACATTTCAATTTAAGGTCTGAATCTCACCTTTGGAATATTCTTGAACTTCATTCAATATTATCTTCTCTGTATTTTTTTTTCTTCTTCTTTTTTATTAAGGTTGTCCTTAGATTCTCAGATTAATTGATTCCAATATCCCAATTCCAAATCCTTATCAATCCTCTTTCTTTCTTCTCACGATCTGTCTGGTATCTCAAGGTTAGTTATAAGTTTGTTATTTCCCTACCCTTAATCGCACGATTAATTTCAAGCTTTATCTGTTTCTCTGTTTTCCAAACGACGCTATTCTGTTTCAGTTTCCTATTTCAATATTGTAATATCCATTCCCCTTTAATTTCTGTTTGATCATTCCCCAATTCGTCACTGGTATTTGATCAATTCTCTTTTTCTCTCTGACGATCTCTCTGATTTTTTTCATGGTGTGTTGTAATATCCATTCCCTTTAATTTCTGTTTTAAAATATTAGTATAGTTGTTTAATTTTCTTTGAAATTTTTAATTCTTTCATGAGTATTTTAAGTTCTGATAATCGGGGTTCATAGATGCGTCGAATTTACAGTTTCTATGAGATAATTTGTACTAATTTTGCCATTTCTCTGATTAATATCACGAGTTTAAAGGGTTTTTTTTTTTTTTTTTTTTTCTTTTTTCTGTAATTTACTATTTTACTTGGTAATGATTTTTCAATGTATATTTATATGTCAATTGCATAATCAATGTTCTTTGATTTTTAAAATTTTGTTTTTAATCTTCTGAAATAAAACTGTATCAGCGTTTTTATTTTTTCTGAAATTATTTTTCAGATTATTTTTTCTTATGTTTGATATACTATATTTTCAGAAAATAATTAACTCTGTTAATAAGTTAATATCCAATCAATTTCACTCATGCATGTTGATTTACAGGTTTCAAATTGTGAAAAGCTTTACATGATTCTAAAATTTTAATCAATTATTTCCGAAGGTATGAGTAGTATCATTTTTTTGACAATTATGCTTGGCTTTCGACTAGAATGATGGAATTGCAAGTTTGTCAAGGTTTTTATTTGGGTTAAATATAAGCAGGAGGATTCTGTAATTTTTTTTGTTTGGTTTTGTTGTGGATTTTGATTTATAGTATCTATATTGCATAATACTAGTGGATATGACTCAAGTATATCATGTGCTCAAAGAAAAGAGTTTAGATTTCATTTTATGATGCATACTTCATAGCAATTAGATAAAGATATTTTATCCAATTCTTTTGTTTGGAAAATCCAAAATATTGAAAATACAAAAACATAATCTGTTCTCAATTGAAGTATCTTTTTTCCACGCCTTAAGTTTCAATTCACCTTTTGTTTTCTTGAATATTAATCTCTGCTTATTATATAAGTAACTATGGTTACAAACGAAGACGTGAGGTGAATTGAAGGTATAAATCATCATGTTTAAAATTATTCACCAAAAACTATTGCTTTGTTCATTTATTATTACTTATATTACATGGCATTTTTGTATTTAATAGGTTGATTTCTATTTGGTACTTGAATATTAGGGATGTCTGCTCTATTTTGTTTGGGGTTGCAGGTGAATGAGGAGCATTGGTGGGTGTTTTTCATGTGGATAATTTTGCTTAAACATTGATATAGTATATCACTGTCAAAATCATTATTACATTGGAGAATAAATTCTTTTAGTGCTATATATCTTATATGTTTTCTTTCAATTTAATAATAATTTCCTTGCATAATATTGAATGACTTAGGACGCTGAAGAAAAAGATGCAAAATATTGAATCAACATTACTCATCCAAAGAGGAATACTATTGAGGTTTGATTTTCCTATATTTTGTGCAACCTTCTTTTCAGTCACACCATGTGTTACAATAAGTATAACAATGTCAAAGTCAATTTTGTGATTTGGGGAGAAAATCAATTATTCTAGGGTTCTCGGTATTACAAGTTGCAATTTCATTTGCTGATTTGGGATGTATAGGTCAATTATAATTGTTGTTTTTTTCCCCATAAAAAGAGAGACATATAATAAAGATGAATAAGTGTCATAGTTGGATGCTTATTTAGATTGTACCAATTTCTTTTACATTGTAAAAATATTGGATTTCCAATATTGTATAAGTATTTGCTATTGTATGTTACTATGTTATAGAATTTTTCAAAAGGTGTAGATTGATTCCATGCATTATGCTTACTTTCTAATTACTAAAATACAATCTTTATGTACACATGTATTTTGGCATAGATTCAATCAAGGAGCAATCTCAATATGCAATTGAACAATGCTTAAGAAAAAAAATAGTAAAAAACTTAACCCGTGCATCGCATGGGCTGAATACTAGTTTATTTTTAAAACATAACAATAGTATTTTTGAGGAGAAAACAAAACAATACTTAATTTTGCCCCACTTATTACTTTAACTCTTCATTGTGCAATTATTCTCGTAAATTTGTGAGTAAAAATATATTCATATGAGATCTTATTTGATTTATTAGATTATAAAATATATTCAAGTGATATTAGTGCAAGAGGAAACAGTCCCAGTACGAGAGTTAGTGCAAGACTGGATCGTGCTTTATGTAATGGCGATAGGCGTCTTAGGTTTGCAAATTCAGCCTCTAAAGTCCTCCCAGCAGTTCAATCGGATCACTGCCCTATTTTAATTTCCCCTAATGGTTTTGCTCCGGTTGTCTCTGTGAACAAGCCATTTCGGTTTCAAGCAGCATGGTTGACCAATGAAAAGTTTAGGTTGTATATTGAAGAGAAATGGGATAAACAAGCCCCTTTAGTCCCTCACCTGGGGGAAATTGCGAGTGACCTTCAGGAATGGAATAAATCAGTTTTCCATAATATTTTCAAAAAAAAAAAAGAAACCTCCTAGCACGAATAGCAGGTGTACAGAAATCCCTATCCCAACAAAAATAAAGGGACCTAATCAAGCTGGAAGCAAAATAAAGGCTTGAATTGGATGAAGTGCTTAAACAGGAAGAGCTCTTGTGGTATCAAAAAGCGAGGGTTGAGTGGATTCGGGATGGTGATAAAAATACTACTTTCTTTCACCTAAGTACTATTGCGCGTAGATGGAGAAATAAAATCTCGGCAATTAGAGAATGTGTTGATGGAGAATGGATTCATGACAAAGTAGTAGTTCAAGAACACTTTGTAAAGTTTTTCCAGCAACTCTTCACGCATTATGAGGAGGCTATTCAAGCTGATCTGCCCTCTGATTTTTTCCAGGAATTCACCTCTAGAGACTGGGATTTTTCATCCTGCCCTTTCTCTAAGTGTGAAATCGAGAAGGTCATTAAGGATATGGGTGCCTTGAAAGCTCCTGGACCAGACGGTTTCTAGGCTCTATTCTATCAAAAACCTTGGGATCTAGTGGCTGATAATGTGTATAAGGTTGCGTTGGAGGTGCTAGCAGGGAAGGGGATGCTAGAAAATTTGAATGACACCTTGTTAGTGCTTATTCCAAAGGTGGACTCTCCGGAATTGGCCTCGCAATTTAGGCCGATTAGCCTCTGTAATGTAGCTTACAAGATCATAACCAAAGCTATTGTCAACCGTATAAGACCAATGATGCCCTATCTCACTTCATGTAATCAGACTAGCTTTGTTCCAGGAAGGCAGATAACTGATAATATCGTTATTGTTCAAGAGGTCATACACACCATGAAAAACAAATCTGGTAAAGTGGGCTTTATGGCTATAAAAATTGATTTTGAAAAAGCTTACGACCGGCTTCGTTGGGATTTCATTCGTGACACTTTGCTTGAAATCCGGTTTCCCCCTGTTCTCATTGAGGTTATTATGGAATGTATTACTACAACCTCAATGTGTGTGTTATGGAATGGAGAGCCAACCAGAGCTTTCAAACCGAAAAGAGGCATTCGCCAAGGTGATCCTTTATCGCCTTATATTTTTGTGCTTTGTATGGAGCGCCTTAACCACATCATAGAAGAATCCATTATTAGGAATAAATGGAGACCGATTTATGCAAGCCGAAAGGGTCCGAAGTTGTCTAACTTGTGCTTTGCCGATGATATTGTTCTCTTTGCGGAAGCCCTCGATTGAGCAAGCTCGCATTATCCATGATTGTTTGGCTCGGTTTTGTGGTGCCTCTAGCCAGAAGATAAGCTACGGTAAATCATGCACTTACTTCTCAAATAATATGCCCCCTGAGAACAAACACAGGGTTAGCACAGCCCTGGGGATTGTCGAAACTGAGGACTTTGGCACTTACCTTGGTATGCCAACGCTTACTAGTAGAGTGACGAGGAACACCTTTGCTTATTTATGTGAAAAGATCAATAGGAGACTGTCGGGCTGTAAATCAAAGTTTCTTTCTCTTGCGGGTCGAATAACTCTGGCAAAGTCAACATTGAATACCATGAGCAACTACGCAATGCAGACTGCTAAAATTCCTAGAGGTGTTTGCGATGAAATTGATAAAAGAACGAGGCGTTTTATTTGGGGCGGAAGTGAAGATCATCGCAAGATACATCTCTTACCTTGGGATAAACTTCAATTACCCAAGGGGCAAGGAGGTCTAGGAATTCGATCATCGAGAAATATTAATTCTGCCTTCTTGACCAAACTGGGGTGGAGGGTTCTCACTGAACCTCACTCCTTATGGTCAACGGTGTTAAGAGCAAAGTATTGTAAAGGTAGGTGTGATCTTGATATGTTTGAAACAAAATCGAACATGTCCAACGTATGGAAGGGGATAACAGAAAATGCTGTGCATATTTACGAAGGTGCGAGAGTCGCTGTGAATAATGGAATTAGTACTCTTTTTTGGGATCATAAATGTGTGGGAGACCATACCTTAAGAAGCCTTGCCATTGGTGCCATCCCTCCAGAAATAGAGGGGGCTACGGTGAGTGAGATGTGGGACAACAATCTTGGTTGGAAGTGGGAAAATTTCGCTGACTTGCTACCTGGTGATTCTCTTCAAAGGATTGAAGCCTACATTGTCCAACCGGATTCCAGCATAGAAGACCCCATCTACTGGGGTGGTTCAGCCAAGGGAAGATTCACTATCAAGTCGGCCATGAGGATTATTAAGAAGGATGACGAAGTGATAGATGATCGTAGTTGGGAGCTAGCATGGAGACTAAGGGTGGCCAAAGAATAAGGGTGTTCATTTGGTTGGTGCTGCATGATCGTATCATGTCTAATGTTAACGATTTAAGAGGAACCTTACGGATGATCCTAGATGCAAGCTCTGTAATAGCCATGACGATACCATTCTTCATCTACTTCGTGATTGTACTATGGCTAGGGACATATGGAACCAAATCGGGGGCCCTGCTAGCATTAGAAGCTTGCAATGGGTTGTTCGTAACATAAAAATTCAGGTAAGAAACGATCACTTCCCTTAAATTTGGCCCACCTATTTTGCTATTGTATGCTGGCGGGTTTGGAAGTGGCGAAAAAACATCATATTTGGTAAGAGCAACGATAATCCCATAAATGTTAGTCAATTTTACTTGCTAAATTTGAAGAAGCATGGCGTGTGCTAGGGGATGGGGGGAACACTAATGGTCCCTTACCAGGGGGAAGAAGTGAAAAGTTTGTTAAATGGATCGGACCTCCTCAAGGGTGGCTAGCCATAAATACGGATGGGGCTGCAAAGGGAGCACCCAGACCAGCTGGAGGGGGAAGGGTGATTAGAGACTGTACAGGAAAGTTGTTATATGCCTTTTCTCTCAAACTTGGGGCATGTAATGCATTCATGGCCGAAGCTCGTGCTGTAGAGTATGGTCTGGAATTGGCTGCAAGACTTAATCCCTTGAAGCTGCAGGTACAAATTGACAATCAGGCCTTAGTACAGGCTTTAAATGGTGCAAGCAACTATAGAGGTGAAAGTGTCCATATTATCAATAGATGCAAAGAGATGCTAGAGGATGCGAAGTGGGAAGTGGAAGTCCATCATATTTACAGGGAAGCGAATAGGCCGTAGACTGGCTAGCAAATCAAGGTGTTACTCAGAACAACAAGATCGAGTTGATTCAAGACCCCCCATTACCATTGGGTCGAATTTTATATGATGATGTTGTTGGGGTGGCAATGTCGCGTTTAGTTTCTCATTAGTCTTTTCTGTTTTTGCTTTTATTTGGGGCCTAGCCCCTCGTTTGCACCAAAAAAAAAATTTATAATATCACTTTTTTTTATAACACAAAGTATTTTCCGTTATTCAAACAAGTTTAGGGTTCTTTTTCTTTTTTTTTTTGTTTTTTTTACAGAATAATTAAGTTTGCCTTATTATTGTAATCAGGCTTGTTTTAGCCCCATTGTCTAGAATGAGATCATATGGAAATGTTCCTCAACCACAAGCAATTCTATATTACTCTCAAAGAACTACAAATGGAGGTTTGCTCATATCCGAAGCAACTGTAATTTCTGAAACTGCTCGAGGGTACGTTTGAGGCAACTATCTTCTATGATGAGTACTCTTTATTTTTAGTGACAAACAAAAAATTATATTTGTTTCTTAACTTTAAAGCAACTTGATTCTTTAGGTACAAAAACACACCAGGCATATGGACAAGGGAGCAAATCGAAGCATGGAAACCTATTGTTGATGCTGTGCATGCCAAAGGCGGCATATGACATATTGGACGACTTTCGAATGAAAGTAACTAACTCAAACTTTGACACTCCTTTGAATCATCTCAAATCGTTATATTTTATATGATCGATTGATTTTCTTTTTTTGGTGGTGATAAATCTTTTGGCATTTATTAGGACAAGGTTGTTTTGCATACCAAATATTAAACATTGTTTTATGTATGAGTAATTTGCAAATAACTTTCTTATCTAACTTATCTCCTTATTAACTTTCAACTTGTCTAGACTTATCTGAATCTGTATTTCTTAAAATTATAAGAAACAAGTTGACCAAAAGCAGGCATTAAAGGTGCCCGATTTTGCAAGATTCTTTTTATTACTTTTATTTTTTTTGCTATCAATAAGTGCCTTATCAACCATGTATGTGTTCTTTACTTCTTGTTTTCAATTCTAATTAATTTTCCTAAATCAAGTTGGCTGCTGGTTTCAAAGATTAATTGAAAATTTTCATTTGTGGCTCGATTACAAATACTTTCACTAGTTTTCTTTTGTAATTTTATTTTTTATTTTCTTTTCTCACAAAACTTCCTTGTTGTAACAGGTTTCCAGCCAAATGGACAATCTCCTATCTCTTGCACTGATAAGCCCTTGACACGACAAGATCAACCTACGGGTATAAATAATGTGCATTATTCTAACGCCAAGGCGGCTAATAACAGAAGAGATACCTTCAGTTGTGAACGAATTTAGGCTAGTTGCTAAGGATGCCATAGAAGCTGGTAAGTTTTGCAATTTGAAAAAAAAAATGTGGTTGCAAATGAGGGCATGATCACAAAGATATAGTAAGAAAGAAAATGAGAATGGTTATGATTATTGGTTAAGAGCATGATATATAAGTGTGATCATTAATTTGAAGTGTCTCGTGATCACTTTATACAATTGTATTTTTCCTTTGTGTAGGCTTTGATGGTGTTGAAATACATGGAGCTCATGGCTATCTCATTGATCAGTTTATAAAAGACCAAGTTAATGACCGAATTGACAATTATGGTGGATCTCTACAGAATCGTTGTAGATTCGCTCTAGAAGTAGTTAAAGTAGTTGCAAAAGAGATTGGTGCAAATAGGGTTGAGATTTGAATCTCTCCCTTTGCAAATTATAATGAATCAGGAGACTCAAATCCAGAAGCTCTAGGCCTTTATTTGGCTAATTGCCTCAGCAAGTGTGGAATTCTTTTTTGTCATATGGTTGAACCTAGGATGATTACTGCGTGGGAGAAAGAGGAATCTTCTCAAAGTTTACTACCCATGAGAAAAGCTTTCAATGGTACTTTCATTTCTGCTGGAGGATACGACAGAGAAGACGGAAACAAGGCTGTGATGAAGGGTTGCACTGATCTTGTAGCTTATGGTCGCTTGTTTTTAGCTAATCCAGATTTGCCTAATAGATTTGAGCTTAATGCACCACTAAATAAGTATAACAGAGATACCTTCTATACTTCTGATCCTATTGTTGGCTATACCGATTATCCATTCCTCGAAGATTCGATATAACTTAAAACAGATGCAGAAATTTGTACTCATCTTTCAATAATAAAGGACTATAAGTATTACAGAAATATAACAAGTACTGGTTTGCTTAACTTTGTACCTTTATAACATTTGCTTGTATAAGTAAAAAATAAAAGGTCAATGAATTGATAGACGGTTTGTTTTTCTCTCCTCCTTCCTATTTTTTAAACCCCAGCCTCCATTGTTGATTTTTGAAGGGGCTTCTATCAGTTTTAACCGGTGAAAAGCCCCAATCTTGGCTTTTTATTTTTTTTTTAAGTTTAAAATAATGATTCCTCCTTATGATAGAAACTTTTCTCCCTTAAAAGAAATTGTTCCCGATCTCCTTCAAAAGACAATAGTTTTTCGATTGCCTTCAAAGACAAGCTAATTAAGGTTCATCTTCTCTTTTTGAGAGAGAAATTTAATTATTTCTTAGTATTAAATCTGTGATTGTATATCTAATGGATTGTGTGAAATTGTATGCGAATCGCAAAAGGTTATCAAGTTTTCTAACACAATCAAATGAATTAGTGGGAAAACATCCTTACGGCTATAAAGAATGGTTAGATTGTCTCTCCAATAAGGCTGTAATTTCCAGCGATATAAGCGAAGATGTTGCACAATACAAGATCTACTCAGCGATCGTAGTTTTTATTAATGAAATTTTTTGGTGGGTTTTGGTGGTGGTTGTGGGTTTCGGTGGTGTTTGTGGGTTTTGGTGGTGTTCGTGGATTTCGGTGGGGGTTTGTGGGTTTTGGTGGGGGTTCGTGGGTTTTGGTGGTGGTTGTGGGTTCTGGTTTTGGTGGTTGTGTGTTTCAGTGGTTTTGGTGGTGATTGTGGTTTTTGGTTCTGGTTCAAGTTTTGGTGGTGGTTGTGGTTGTGGGTTCAGGTTTTGGTGGTGGTGGTGGTGGTGGTTGTGGGTTTGTGGGTTTTGGTGGCGGTTAGTTGTGGGTGTCGGTGGTTTTGGTGATTCTAGGTTTTGGGTTTGCTGGTTTTTGTTAATTGTGATTTTTTTTAGTTGGATTAATACTTAATTACATGCCCTTATATTTCAATAATCATGCTTAAAAACTTTTGCCTAGGAGTCCGTGTGTAACCCATTTGTTACACATAATAGTTAATGGAGGTAGTATATACATATATATACCAAATGTGGCTTAGTGGTTCAGTTTGTATTGGTTATAGAAAAGATCCGCGTTTCTATTCACCATTACTTGTTTTATTTTTTTCCCTATTTTTTTAAAAAGACAATCAATGCTTATTTAACTTTTCCTTTTTTCACAATCATTAATGCATTTCGTTTTCAGTCATTGTAAATCTCTAGTGCCTTTAATTATTTTTTTTAAAAGCACTAATGCCTTTAAATTTCATTTATAATCAGAGTTGGATTTAAAGAAGCCACTAGCAGGAGGCACCCAAGAGGTACCGACAAGAGGTCTGATGGAAATTTCAAAAGGGCCTTTCTCATTAGCATTGGCGTACTCCCCCACAATGTTTACTGCTTTGCGAATCACCTCTTTAATCTGTATTATCATCTTTTTTTCAAAATTCTACACATTTATTCTCAACGAAATACCCCAAAGAAGACTCCAGAAAATATCCCACCATTCTCTACATTTGTTTTGATAAAATCAATGGGTTAAGATGAGTTTCTGAAAGACATATGCTCACCTTTCATTGTATCAAGGAGAAGTGGCTAGAAGTACTAAAGCTCCCTGGCTAAGTTACACAAAAACAAAATGTCCATCAAAGTTTCAACAGATTCACCACATACAGGCTACAAATCATCAATACAAACACCCCTTTTCTTCAAATTCCTGTGAACAGGAGCAACCCCCCTGGAAAGCTCTTTAACCAAAGTGTTTAATTATTGGTGGGAGATAGCTACCCGTATATAAGTTTTTTGAAGCACAATTGTTGGGAGACGCTGATGACAATTATCACATTTTGCTTGTGTTTGGGGTCCAAATAACTTTTATTTGGGCTCGGTCCACAATGAAAATAATTAAAGCTCAACAGGCAAGGTTCAACCCTCATTGCAAATTAGTCAAGTCAGGTATAGCAAGACCCAATCAAATGACAACCCATTTGATTCCTCAAGCCCCATCCATCTAACTGAAGCAAGGTATAAAAGCTTTCATTTTTGTACAATCAGATTCATACACATAAAAGGCCTCAAGCAACAAACTCTCTTGCATAGCTTTTCTCTCATTATCTTGCATTCGTATTGACTTCGGCATCGGAGGGGCCTTCCTCGGCACAACCCCCGAGGCCAGTTTACATGTGTTTAGCTGCGCAGGAAATCCTCAATTCGGTCATCACTCGAATTGGGCTTCATATCCACTCATCCGAGGGACCTGCTAAAGGTCCATTGTTTTTTAACTGAAACAACTTGGCGCCGTCTGTGGGGACACTTACAAAAATTCAGCCAAAAATCTCATACTAATCTTAGCCAACGCAAAAAATGACTAAGAGTGCAAAGAGCTCTAAAAAAGCTAGGAAGATGGGCCTAATCACGGTAAGGGCCAGTAGAACACCTTCGACGTCGCCTGAACCGACCACTTCCAACTCCCCGAGAGGAGAAAATATGCGTGAGAGATCTCCTTTCCAACGGGATTACCAAAACGGGAATTCGCCGAGAGATAGCGAGGCTCGAAAGCGTGACCCTTCACCTAGCATGCGTTCAACTCCTCCTACCGGTTCGTCAACCGAGGAGGTTATGAAGGCCATGGCTGTGTGCATGGACTTTATGAATGCTTTGGGAGGGCGCTTCCCATCAACGAAAAAATCACCCTCTCCCCCTCCTAGATCGCATGATCGAAAGAGGAAAAGCGGAACCGAGGGAGAGAGGCAGGCTCCGTCCTCGAAGGGGGAAGGCAGCCGAAGGGTTGGGCATCCAGGCGGTTCCGGGCAGGGTCAGAGGAGAGGCTCCAGCCACTTCGAAAACTCCAAAGCTCAGAACTTCGAGGATCATCATGACAGCCACAATGTTTCTCGCCGACGCGTTCATGAGCGCTTAGGTGGCAAAGAAGGAGGGGTGCATAGTCGCCTCACCTATCCAGAAGGGTCTCAGCCCTCTATGTCACGCGAAGGGACACCTCCTGCATCTACCTCTCTGAGAGGGAGAAGCAGGGTTCCTTTGGCGCGGCCACAAGGGAAAGGCCGTAATGGTTCCAACCAGTTCCCCATTCCAAAGGTGGATACTGGAGGAACACATGCCGACGGTTAAAATTCCGGCACACATTACATATGACGGTACTTCGGATCCGAAGGATCACATAGCCTCCTACGAGGGGCATATGTACCTTAACCCCTGGTCCGAAGATACCTGGTGCAAATACTTCCCTACAACCCTTAAAGGTGTTGCCCAATAGTGGATCACCAAAGGGCTAAGCGTTTATAGGGCAAGCAACAGGTAGATAAAGTGATACATATCAAGAAAAGCATGTTTCTGGTTCAATTTCTTAACAAGGAAGCTTGGCAAAAGGCTGTTGATGCTCAACATTTGTTATTTGATAGTCATCCTGTGTTTATCAAACCGTGGGATGAAGAGATGGATTTTGATCCCAAGGACTTTAAAAAAGCTTCGATTTGGGTTCAATTGCATGAATTGCCTTTGAAGTATTGGGGGTGTATTATGACATTAGTTGGGAAACTGGGGGATCCTGTGAGGTTAGACAAAGCCACGCAAAATCGTGACAAGATCAAATTTGCAACAGTTCTTGTTGAAATGAATATCACCAAGGCGTTCCCTGACCATGTTCAATTCAAAAACGAGCATGGAGTGTTAGTATCTTATAGGGTGGAGTATGAATGGCACCCTCCTTCAAAGGAGGAATATAACAACAAAAAGAAAGGGCCTGTTGTGAAGGTGTGGCGGCCAAAAGCTCCACAGCCAGTGGTTGATGACAAGGTAGCAGAAACCTCAACACAACAGTCAGAAACTTTGACTGAAAAGGCTGAAGGATCGGCTGAGGATGAAGGGTTTGTGCTAGTTAAAAAGAAGAGTACGGGTTCAAAAGCGAATGCTAGGCCCACGAGTCTGCATACATCTAATACTTTTCAACCTATTCTAATTGAGGAAGATGGGGTGGTACGCCATAACATGGAGAATACAAACTCCGTGTCCAATGGATAAGATCCTACTGTGGAATGTTAGGGGCTTGAATATGAAAGGAATGGTGTCCTTCCAACAAGTGTATTATTCCGATAGAGGGTTCAAAATTATTACAGAGGTAATTCTTCAGTAAGGTCAAGTGATCGGAATGCCTAGGTGGAGGCCGCTTCCGATCAGTAATATCAAGGTACAATTGATATTACAGCTTAATGTTAACTGAACCCTTCGGGTCGAACCCAATCGAATCTCCGATCCGAGACGTCGAATTAATCCGAAAGGATTTAATGAGTCGAAAGAGTTTTACGAATTCAGACGTCGGAAGTCGAGCCGAGGGTGTCGAGACCGAGCGTCGCAAAATCACAATCGACAAGTATGAGCATAGCCATAGCTAGGCTAAGCTAGCTCATCATAGTCACGAGGCGCGCCATGGCAGCCCTAGCATGATGGCTAGGCACCATGGCTGGCTATCGCTAGCACCAGCCGCGCCAGCACAACCCTAGCATCATGCCTGGGCGCTGTCGCGGCCCTAGCATGATGCTAGGCGCCATCGCAAGCCAGCAGGCCCATCGCAGGCCTATGCGCATCACTAGGCGCACCATGCGTGGCCTATGATGGCTGGGCGCCATCGCAGCCCAAGCAGCATCACTAGGCGCACCATGCGTGCCCTAGGATGGCCTGGTGCCATAGCAGCCCTAGCATAGTGATGGACGCATGGCAGGGCCACACACACCAAGCACAGCTAGTGCTAGGCACTGGCACATGCGTGGTGCGTGGTGCCTGGGCGAGACGTATGCACGCATGATGCGTGTGGCTGTGCGAGAGTGTGTGCGAGGGGCTGGCAGGCTAGCAAGCAACGTCAAGCCAAGCATGCGTGGCTTGCTAGCAGCACGCATGTTAGGCACTGTGTGCGAAAGAGATGCGTGGTGCGCATGGTGTGGGAGTGCGGTGCGTGGCAAGAGGCCAGCATGCGTGGCTCGCTAGCAGCACGCATGCTGGGCCATGCGAGTAGCGAGGATGCGAGGGATGCTGGCAGCAGCGCCATCACGCTCCAACATCAGCGCCAGCACGCACCAGCCAGCACCAGCGCCAGCACGCACCAGCCAGCATCAGCGATGCTGCTGGGCTTGTGCTAGCATGCTGGGCTAGCTGGCACAGCCAGCTGGCACGCTAGCTGGCAGCTGGGCAGCATACTAGGGTGAGGCGGTTTATGAGGAGAGTGGGGACCAAGGCTTTGGGAAAGCCTTGGGGAGTAAGGCATTGGTCCCCCCACCTCACCATGGTCCTCACCTAACACTCTCTCCCTCCTTGACACTTGTCGAATTGTGATTGCATTTGTTTATTGATTTATTTTAGAAATAAATTAATTGACAAATAAAACATTCTCCCATATTAGTTGGGGAATGAGAATCAAGGGATCATTTCCCTATAAATACCAAGCTTGGTATTGGGAATTGAAACAACCTTGAGTGGAATTAAAAAGGCAACTCTAAGAAAAGAGTAAACCTTTGATTCGTAAAAATCATAGTTATTTTGTCCGGGTCTTGACTAACCTTTAAGACTTAGGACGCTCGGGTCGGGTCGAGGGTACGATCCGTCGAAGATCTCGTCTTTTCGGGATTTTGAAGTAAGAGCTCTTTAGGAGCGAAGCACGCGTCAAAGGTATAATTCTTGTCCTTAATCTTGTTTGATTAAGTTTATTATGCTTGTTTAATTGCTTTAATTAAGGGGCGGGTCTTGGTGGGTTTCCTTCCGCATAGTGTCGGGTCACTACGAAACCCTACAGAATAAGCCAAATTCGAACCAGAAACCCACTTTTTCTGGGGTTTTTCGTTTTTCAACGAAAGTTTTAATTCTTTTTAAGCCTTGATTAATGCAAGCATTACAAGGATAGATTAAATGCACATTTGCATCACTAATCTACTGGTTTTAAAATATCCTTGAGCATAATAATGGAGTGTTTATTAGTGCTTAAGTTGATATACCAAGTAATCACATAAACTTGTTTTTCACAATTTTGCAAATAAATTGCAATAAGGTGTGAAAACTTGTTGTGATTTTGTATTTTAAGTTCCCAAGTATTGTTAAAGTTCTAATCTTTAAGTGTTTAAATGATTGGAACCCTAACCCTAAATTCCATGTTGAACAAAGTTTGGATTTTTCATATTTTGGTTGATTAAAATCCATTATGTTCAATTACTTGTGAGTAAAATTTGATTAATCTTCATATTGGAAGATGTAATCTTGGTATTTTACACAAGTATACAAGTTGGAAAATTTTTATCATTGGATGATTAATTTATTTTTCCAACTCCCTTTTGTCAAATCCATGATTAATTTGCATATTGGCAAGATTAATTTTGGACATAGCTCATTTTATTTTAAGCATAAAAATTTGACCTAATTTTGTTCAAAATTGAAATTTTGGATAAATTTAGGCTAGTGCACCAATTAAAATAAAATTGGTTAAGTTAGACTTAACATTTGTTTTATTTTATTTTATTTTTCCCTCAAAGTTAATTCTAAAATTTGATTTAGAATTGATTATTGTCGCACACAAATCGGAATTAGATTCCGAGTAAAATGCACGCAAAACGATGCAAAACCGGAAGCGTCACCAAGGCTAGCCGGGCTGCCTAGCAGCCCACATGTAGGCTGCCTGTGGTGCGCATAAGGCTGTGCATCGCTTGGTGCGTAGCTGTGTGGCGTGGAGGGGCTGTTGTGTGGTGCATGTGCTGGCGCGCAGGGGCCTTAGGCTGCTGGTATGCTTGTGCGGCTGCTGGGCAGCGAGGCAGCAAGCCCCAGCCAGCCAGCCCCTGATGCTTGTGCCAGCAAGCTGCTAGCATGCGTAGCATGCTGCTGGTGCTAGCAAGCTAGGCAGGCTGTGCCAGGCGCACCTGCTAGCAGCCAGCACCACGCACCAAGGCGCAGGGTCCATGGGCTGCCTAGCAGCCATGGTGCGCCAAGCATCATTGGATGATGCCCTTCTTGTTAAAAATTGAGCTATGATTTTGCGATCCTTCCGGAGTTAATAATTTTAATCGATTTTCAATTTTGCAATTTTGCAAAATTTTGACAAATTATGCAAAATCATAGCTCCCTTTTGTCAAATTAATTACCTCGATTTTCAATTTTGCAAAATTTTGACAAATTATGGGTTATGCCGACTTAATTAATCGGATTAATTAAGTACGGATGCGGAATTTAGTGGGAGCTTAATTGAATGCGTTGGCATTTTGCGTTTAGAAATAATGAATTAAACCACTTTGACTAGTTTTAATTAGGCGCGTTAATTGGATTAATGACCTAAGTTAGTTACTAGTTTTGCGTGTTTAATTGTGTATTTCGTAAAATTGCATGGGCCGTTCACAAATAGTGAACTGGTGAATGAAAATTGCTATCAAAACAGGTTGTTTGAAAATGGCAACTAGTGGGGCCCGACTAGGATAGAAAATACGGACTGCGTTCCGTTATGTATTTTTGTAAATCTAAATACGGTCTGCGAACCGTTAAGTATTTTTGTACTATTTAGATTAATCTTAGTCGTTCTAGCTAGCTTCTTTTATTTCATTTTGGCCAAGAAGTCTCAAGACGGTGTTCGAGGAAGACGAGCCAAGATGAAGACCCATGGAATTTGAAGATTTCAAGGGGTCATGCTAGTTTCCAAATGCATCTATTTTTATGCCTTATATATTGTTATTATATATGTTTGCTAGATGCATGTCTAGGATTTCTATGATGTTGCGATGATTAGTTAAGTTCACTTAAATCAACCAACATAGAAACCCTAGGTCCCTTAATAATATTGAGCTAAAATTTTCCATTCCAAGAACAACACTTACCGAACTAATGCGCGTACGTGATGGATTACGCCAAAGCGAGGCATCACTACTTCCCTAGGAACGTAAGGTATTCTAGGTATACAAGTTGTCTTGGTTAAGCTCAACGATATCAGTAAGGAGTCCTTAGATGTCGTGGCAAAAGAGATAAAATGTCAAGTATGCATTGGATGCGACATTTTATCAAACCGAGAGTAGCTTGGAGCTATTAGCAATTGGGTTGCTTACCTTAAGATATTTAATGGTTAAGACAAGCCAAAGCATGCTTGACCATTTCTTGATCTTTGGGATCTCAGAATCATTTTATTCTCGCCCCAAGGGACAATCTTAAAAATGCGTGGATAAAATGTTCAATAAGTGTGAATAAGTGCATGAACGCTTTAAATTTCAACTTATTGATGTATGAATGGTTTTTCATTTCAAATTCTTTCAATTGTAGAATAATGTCTGCAAGTAACTCGAACAACAACCAAATGTGCCCGAAACTCCCCGAAAAGTTGGCATTTCCCTTAAACTTGGTCAACTTTAAGGAATGGGAAGAGGAACTCAGGAAAACTCTTCGGAATTGTTCCTTGGAGTATACTCTTGATACTCCCATTCCAAGCTTCTTTGCTAAAGGGATCATGACCGACGAGGCTCATGAAGAATGGTCTTCCAATTGCAAAAGGGTCTCACGACTCATGGAAAATTCCATCCCAGAAGACTGGAAGGAAACTCTTTCCTCCTACCTTCCGGACATGTTCCTCAAAGCACTTGAGGACGTTGTCAATGTAAGAGTCACCAAGAGTGACAATGGCAACTTTGATGGACTCGTGTTTGACTTGACCAGGTCACTTTCAAACATGAGAATTAAGCCACCAAATGTTGGGTGTCTTGCTAAGGAAAGGCAACGGCTTTGGACCAAGGTCTACAATGCTAAATTGAGACCAGGCATGCCCCTCCGACCTCGTGTGCTTGGTATGACTAGGCTCTTCAAGCACATGCAGCTTCTCGGAATTCCATTGGAAGATGAGATGGCGGGGCATATCTTTCTTGCTTCACTCCACTCGGGCTATGATGCACTTAGAGTGCATATCGCTGCGGGAAAGGAGACACACTCCCTCAAGGAGGTGGTGCAACTACTTAGCCAAGCCACAACCTATGGAATGACCAAAAGGCCCTTGAGAGCTAAGAAGAAGGAGTTCAAGAAGGTCAAGGCAAAGATGAGATGCTTCCATTGTGGCATGCAAGGCCATTACAAAAGGGAATGCATGCTCATCAAGGAAGAGGGGATCACTCCGACCACCTCAGGTATCTTCCTTAACACTTGAGGATTAAGCTTATCATAAGGTATTGGATACCAAGTATGACTCACTTAATGTTGCCTTTTCAGGGACCAAGTGAGAAGCTTATCAAGTGTTGGTCCATGGACAAAAGACGACGAAGATGGTTTTTTCGGTCGTGCTTGCATGCACTATTTTGTCTATGACATGTAATTAAACTATTTCTAGTTTTATCATGCTTTGAACATATTATGATCCATGGTGTTGGACACCTAGGAATCTCGAATGTAAGACTTTTGACAATTGTTGTTTCAAGTTTACAAATTTATGTTCAATTGCATGTTTTACATATGACAAAAGGATGATACCACTAAGCTAAGACCATCGATTCGAATCAAACCTACTTGTGGCATTGTCGTCTTGGCCAAATTAACATCAAACACATCAAGAAACTTCTTCAAGAAGGTGTTCTTGACTCATTCGACTTAGAGTCGTTTGAAAATTGTGAAGGATGCTTATTAGGCAAGATGATCAAACAGCCAATCTCCAAGCTGGGAGAAAGGGCAAGTGACTTATTAGGTCTAATACACACGGATGTATGTGGACCTATGAGCACACCCGCAAGGCAAGGTTACCAATATTTCATCACCTTCACCGAAGATTATAGTAGATATGGCTATATCTACTTAATGTCGAATAAATCTGAATCCTTTGAAAAGTTCAAAGAATTTCAGAAAGAGGTTGAAAATCAACTTGGCAAGAAAATTAAAGCACTTCG
The DNA here is from genome assembly GCF_001683475.1 of Chenopodium quinoa. Lineage (NCBI taxonomy): Eukaryota > Viridiplantae > Streptophyta > Magnoliopsida > Caryophyllales > Amaranthaceae > Chenopodium > Chenopodium quinoa. The sequence goes on from NW_018744367.1 coordinate 2,126,233, forward strand.
ATCGGATCGAGGTGGCGAATATTTGAGCCATGAATTCGACGATCACTTGAAAGAATGTGGCATTCTTTCAGAGTTGACACCTCCCGGAACTCCTCAACGGAACGGAGTGTCCGAACGGAGGAATCAGACCTTGTTAGACATGGTTCGATCAATGATGGGTCTTAGTGAACTCCCTATCTCGTTTTGGGAACATGCGCTACAAACAGCAGCACTAACACTGAATAGAGCTCCGTCAAAAGCTGTTGAAAAGACTCCATATGAATTATGGACTAAGAAACCTCCCAGGTTGTCTTTTCTCAAGATTTGGGGATGCGAAGCATATGTCAAGCGATTAATTTCGGACAAACTTCACCCCAAATCAGATAAGTGTTTCTTTGTGGGATATCCAAAAGAAACCAAAGGGTATTACTTCTACAATAAATTCGAGAACAAAGTGTTTGTTGCTCGTGATGGTGTCTTTTTGGAGAAGGATCACCTTTCCAAAATGACAAGTGGGAGGAAAATCGAACTTGATGAAGTTCGAGAGGACGAGCAACAATGTCAACCTGACAAAACTGACAATCTAGATACTTTGGAAGCATCTTAGAAGATTGGTCAGAGTCAAACAGACAATGTAAATTCTCAACCGATTACCCTACGTAGGTCGCAACGACAAAGATCTCAACTAGACAGATACCTCGGTATTGTCTTAACTGATGATCAGGACATCCTAGTTATGGATGGTGATGAGCCGGCGACATACAAGCAAGCTATGACGAGCCCCGACTCTGCAAAATGGCAAGAGGCCATGAAATCCGAGATGGACTCCATGTCTGAAAATCAAGTCTGGGACTTGGTGAATTTGCCCGAGGGTTATACACCCATTGGTTGCAAATGGATCTTCAAAGTGAAGACAGACAAAGATGGAAATGTATCGGTATACAAAGCTAGACTGGTGGCAAAAGGTTATAGACAAGTCCACGGGATTGACTATGACGAAACTTTTTCACCAGTTGCAATGCTAAAGTCCGTCCGGATTATCCTAGCGATTGCTGCATATTACGATTACGAAATATGGCAAATGGATGTCAAAACCGCCTTCCTTAATGGGATTTTGGAAGAAACTGTGTATATGACACAGCCAGAGGGTTTTTTCGATCCAGGCAACGCTGGAAAGGTTTGCAAGCTGAAGAAGTCCATTTATGGACTAAAGCAAGCTAGCAGGAGTTGGAATCTGCGATTTGATGAAGCCATCAGCAAGTTTGGTTTTATCAAGAATCCAGATGAGTCTTGTGTATACAAGAAGGTCAGTGGGAGTGATATTGCATTCCTAGTCCTGTATGTCGATGACATACTGCTCATTGGAAACAGCACAAAATTGTTGGAGTCCGTAAAGGGCTGGTTGGGAAAGTGCTTTTCAATGAAGGACTTAGGAGAGGCACAGTACATATTGGGCATCAAGATCTACAGGGATAGATCTAAGAGGATGATTGGATTAAGCCAGAGTACTTACATTGATAAGATACTGGCTCGATTCAACATGGAAAATGCCAAAAGAGGGCATTTACCCATGTCCCATGGCATAACTCTCAGCAAGAAACAGTGTCCACAGACATCTGTTGAGCGAGAAAGAATGAATCAGATCCCATATGCTTCGCTAATCGGATCGATCATGTATGCCATGATATGTATAAGGCCGGATGTATCGTATGCCCTGAGTGCAACGAGTCGATACCAATCGAACCTAGGAGAGGCGGATTGGACTGCGGCCAAGAATATCCTTAAGTACCTGAAAAGGAACAAGGATAAATTCCTGGTGTATGGAGGCCACAAAGAACTGGTTGTTGAAGGTTACACCGACGCTAGCTTCCAGACTGACAGAGACGACTTCAAGTCACAGTCGGGATATGTATTCTGTCTGACTGGAGGAGCGTTCAGCTGGAAGAGTGCCAAGCAGAGCACCACTGCAGACTCTACAACTGAAGCCGAGTACTTGGCCGCTTCGGAAGCTGCCAAGGAAGCTGTTTGGATTCGCAAGTTCATCAGTGAACTTGGTGTTGTACCCTTAATCAAGGGACCGATAGACCTTTATTATGATAATAATGGAGCTATAGCTCAGGCCAGAGAGCCGAGAGAACACCAGAAGGTCAAACACGTGCAACGGCGATTTCACATGATAAGGGAATGGAAATCCGAAGGTGAAATCAGAATTTGTAAGATCGGCACGGATGATAATGTGGCCGATCCTTTGACTAAACCTTTGCCTCAAGTGAAACACAACAAACACGTTGAAGCAATGGGAATCAAGCATGTTCGAGACTGGCTTTGATATTCCCTGTACAAGTGTTTTAATTAAACAGGGTTGATTTAATGTAAGACACTGTACTAAAACCATTCATTAATGGAGTAATTAATTTTTGTGCAAAATTATCATTCACTCCATTACTATTTAATTGTGGTTTAGAATTAAATAATGAGTCCATTCGATTTACGGAAATATTCAAAATAGGGTATCAAGACCATGTCTTGGATAAAGAAACACCTGTTAAGTGAACATTGAATATTAAATTGAAAAGTATCCCTAATCGAGGTCATCTAACAGATGGACGATTGATGACCGCAATAGATTAGTGTGTAGTATGATTTACAACACTGTTTCTTGTGCTGCGAGGACGTGACAGTCATAAATCATTTGCACAGGTACAGTTTAGAACTGTACTGGATAAGACCTATGAGAGTACTTTAAGAAAATTAAATTTTGTCATAAGTACAGTTCTCATTATGGCTATCGGAACTTATTTCCTCAGACCATGAGTACTGTGAAGTTTTCTTGTTTGAGTACTAGGCTCTTTGATGTTTCCTAACGTCTGTCGTAGCTGGGGATCATAACGGGAACACTCGGGAGTCTATGTCCTCTTAGTAAGAAGAACTTACAATACAAGACTGGGATTGTCCCCCTACTAACAATAGGGAAAATGTTTTGTTGTTTAAAAGGCCGCTCGAAGAGTGAGACTGTAAAATGCATGGCCATGCTCAGATGGATTTTAGAAATCATCTGCTTATTGACAGTCAAACTCGGAGATCGAGAAACACTTCTGAACGTAATAAGGATGACAAAGAATCTTACCTTATAGTTCACGAAGAAACATTAAGTGACAAAGGAAATGAGCTATACACAATATGCACACTTGTCCGGAAGGACAAGTGGGAGATTGAAAGGAATGGTGTCCTTTCAACAAGTGTATTATTCCGATAGAGGGTTCAAAATTATTACAGAGGTAATTCTTCAGTAAGGTCAAGTGATCGGAATGCCTAGGTGGAGGCCGCTTCCGATCAGTATTATCAAGGTACAATTGATATTACAGCTTAATCTTAACTTAACCCTTCGGGTCAAACCCAATCGAATCTCCGATCCGAGACGTCGAATTAATCCGAAAGGATTTAATGAGTCGACAGAGTTTTACGAATTCAGACGTCGGAAGTCGAGCCGAGGGCGTCGAGACCGAGCGTCGCAAAATCACAATCGACAAGTATGAGCATAGCCATAGCTAGGCTAGGCTAGCTCATCATAGTCACGAGGCGCGCCATGGCAGCCCTAGCATGATGGCTAGGCACCATGGCTGGCTATCGCTAGCACCAGGCGCGCCAGCACAACCCTAGCATCATGCCTAGGCGCTGTCGCAGCCCTAGCATGATGCTAGGCGCCATCACAAGCCAGCACGCCCATCGCAGGCCTATGCGCATCACTAGGCGCACCATGCGTGGCCTAGGATGGCTGGGCGCCATCGCAGCCCAGGCAGCATCACTAGGCGCACCATGCGTGCCCTAGGATGGCCTGGTGCCATAACAGCCCTAGCATAGTGCTGGACGCATGGCAGGGCCACACGCACCAAGCACAGCTAGTGCTAGGCACTGGCACATGTGTGGTGCGTGGTGCCTAGGCGAGACGTATGCACGCATGATGCGTGTGGCTGTGCGAGAGTGTGTGCGAGGGGCTGGCAGGCTAGCAAGCAACGTCAAGCCAAGCATGCGTGGCTTGCTAGCAGCACGCATGCTAGGCACTGTGTGCGAGAGAGATGCGTGGTGCGCATGGTGTGGGAGTGCGGTGCGTGGCAAGAGGCCAGCATGCGTGGCTCGCTAGCAGCACGCATGCTGGGCCATGCGAGTAGCGAGGATGCGAGGGATGCTGGCAGCAGCGCCATCACGCTCCAACGTCAGCGCCAGCACGCACCAGCCAGCACCAGCGCCAGCACGCACCAGCCAGCATCAGCGATGCTGCTGGGCTTGTGCTAGCATGCTGGGCTAGCTGGCACAGCCAGCTGGCACGCTAGCTGGCAGCTGGGCAACATACTAGGGTGAGGCGGTTTATGAGGAGAGTGGGGACCAAGGCTTTGGGAAAGCCTTGGGGAGTAAGGCATTGGTCCCCCCACCTCTCCATGGTCCTCACCTAACACTCTCTCCCTCCTTGACACTTGTCGAATTGTGATTGCATTTGTTTATTGATTTATTTTAGAAATAAATTAATTGACAAATAAAACATTCTCCCATATTAGTTGGGGAATGAGAATCAAGGGATCATTTCCCTATAAATACCAAGCTTGGTATTGGGAATTGAAACAACCTTGAGTGGAATTAAAAAGGCAACTCTAAGAAAAGAGTAAACCTTTGATTCGTAAAAATCATAGTTATTTTGTCCGGGTCTTGACTAACCTTCAAGACTTAGGACGCTCGGGTCGGGTCGAGGGTACGATCCGTCGGAGATCTCGTCTTTTCGGGATTTTGAAGTAAGAGCTCTTTAGGAGCGAAGCACGCGTCAAAGGTATAATTCTTGTCCTTAATCTTGTTTGATTAAGTTTATTATGCTTGTTTAATTGCTTTAATTAAGGGGCGGGTCTTGGTGGGTTTCCTTCCGCGTAGTGTCGGGTCACTACGAAACCCTACAGAATAAGCCCCGAAAGCAAAAAGAAGTGAGGAATTTCTTTTTGTAACAAAATGCTGGTATGATCTATTTAATTGAAACTAAAATTAAGCTTGTTAATTTTAGTAGTATTTATGCTAATATGTTTCAGAATTGGTGTATTGCATCTAATTTTAACAAGCATAAAGGAGGTAGGATTTTGGTAGCTTGGTTTAGTCAGAATTTTACGGTGGATGTGAAGTATTCCTCTGATCAGTGCATGCATCTTAGTGTGTACCATGTGACTTATAAATTTGCATTCCATATTGCTGTGGTCTATGCTTTTAATAATGCTGAGGGGAGGCAGTCCTTATGGAGGGACCTTCAGAGCTTAAGTGATCAGATTGATGGCCCTTGGATGATTGGTGGAGATTTTAATTGTCCTTTAAATTATGATGACAGGGTGGGTAGTCCTGTTACTTTTGCTGATATTAAAGATTTTAAATATACAGCTTGTTGTTGTAATGTGTTTGATTTGGTGTCTGCTGGCCCAAGGTACACTTGGAATAATAAGCAAATTGGGTCTAAGAGGGTTATGAGTAAACTGGATAGATGCTTGGTTAATGATCATTGGGTTTCTCATATGCCTGAGTCTTTTGTTCAGTTTCATCCTGAAGGACTCTTTGACCATTGTCCGGCCATTGTTCACTTTGAGAAGGATCAGATTTGCAGAAAACCTGCATTTAAATTTTTTGATATGTGGACTCTTCATCCTGAGTTCGTTGATGCTGTCAAAGAAGGGTGGAATGTTAGTATCTTCGGAGTTCCTATGTATCAGGTTGTCAAGAAGCTTAAAAATTGCAAACGTCATCTGAAGGCCTTGAACAAGAAATATTTTGATAAGATTGAGGAGCAATATTTTGATGCCAAACAGGACTTTGAGAATTGTCAGAGGCTTCTTCATCAGCTTCCAGCTGATCCTATTGTTGCTGAGTATGAGAGTTTTACTGCAGCTAATTTTAGGGGAGTTAAGCCGGCTTATATGAGTTATCTCTCTCAAAAGGCTAAGGTGAGATGGTTGAGTGAAGGGGATGAGAACTCTAAGTTCTTTCATCAGGCTATTAAAGTTAGAAATCATCAGCAGAGGGTGCTCCAAATAACTGGGATTGATGGGTGTGTTAGAAATTCTCCTGAGACCGTGTTTGATGCTTTTGAGCAATATTATAAAGGTCTGTTAGGCTCTTCTAGTGCTAATAGATCAAATGTTCAGAAGGAGATTGTGAGTTTGGGTCCGGTGGTTAATTCTCAACAAGCTGATATGTTGTTGCAGGATTTTTCTGATGAGGATATCAAAAATGCAATGTTCTCTATTCCCAGTTCCAAGGCTCCTGGTCCTGATGGGTATAATTCTACCTTCTTCAAGGCGGCTTGGAATGAAATTGGTAGTGATGTTTGTCATGCTGTTAGGGATTTCTTTGCTACGGGTAAAATGCTTAAAGAGCTGAATTGCACTAAGTTGACTTTGATCCCTAAGGTTTCTCATCCTACTATGGTTACTGAGTTTAGGCCTATTACTTGCTGCAATACTTTGTATAAGTGTATCACTAAGTTGATCTGTATGAGGTTAAAGGTCATTCTTCCTGGGTTGATTTCTCCTAATCAATCTGGTTTTGTGGAGGGTAGACAGATTGTTCAGAATGTCAGCATCATTCAAGATTTGGTTGGACTGTATAATAGGAAATCTTCTCCTCCAGGGTGTTTATTGAAAGTTGATATCAGGAAGGCTTATGACTCAGTTCACTGGGAGTTTCTCAAGGAAATGTTGCACGAGCTTCAGTTCCCTCAGAGGTTTATTGACTGGGTCATGTGTTGTGTTACCACCCCTTCATTATCTATCTGTGTTAATGGTTCCACTCAGGGATTCTTTCAAGGAAAGCAGGGTTTGAGACAGGGAGACCCTATGTCTCCTTTGTTGTTTGTTCTGTGTATGGAATATCTTTCTAGGTTGCTGCAATATGTGGGGAGTAATGGGGAGTATAAGTTTCATTATAGATGCAAATCTTTGAGACTTAACCATCTTGTTTTTGCGGATGATCTCATTCTGTTTTGCAGGGGGGAGGAGAATTCTATTATGATGAACATGCAGGCTTTGGCAACGTTCACTAAAGCTTCTGGTTTAGCAGCTAATACAGGCAAGTCAGCCTTATATGCCTGTAACATTCCTGATGAAGTTAAGGCCAGGGTTTTAGAGCAGACTTGTTTTGTGGAGGATAAACTCCCATTTCGTTATTTGAGAGTTAAAATCTCTTCTAAGAAGCTGTCGATTGCTGACTGTGAATTCTTGACTGATAAAATTGTATCTAAAATTAGAACTTGGGGGGTGAGAACTCTTTCTTATGCAGGGAGAACTCAACTTGTGAATGCAGTGTTATTGAATTTACATAGCTATTGGGCTGCTATCTTTGTCATTCCTAAGAAAGTTATTAATCAGGTGATTTCTATCTGTAGAAATTACCTTTGGAATGGAAAGCCTTTGTGTTCTAATAATTCTTTGATTGCTTGGGATCTCGTTTGTAGACCTAAAGGAGAGGGAGGCCTTGATTTTAAGGAAAGTCATGTTTGGAACCTAGCTATGCTAGGCAAGTATGTGTGGTGTATTGCTAACAAGGTGGATAATTTGTGGGTTCGATGGGTTGATCATGTCTATTTAAAGCATCAGGATTGGAAGAACTACATTCCCCAGCTACGGCTAGTTGGTATTGGAAAAGTCTTTGCAAAGTAAAAGACTCTTTTAGAACTGGCTATGACCAAAATAGATGGTCTTTTAATCCACATGGATATTCTGCTTCATCGGGTTATAAGTGGCTAAGAGGTGAGTGTAGTGAAGTGGGGTGGTCTGTTTGGGTCTGGAATAGATTTAATATTCCCAAGACTAGTTTTATTTGTTGGTTAATTGCTTGGAGACGCATCCAAACTAATGAGCGAGTGAAGAATTATGGTATTGTGGGGGATGATCTGTGTCCTCTATGTCAACAAGCTTCTGAGACGGTTGATCACTTGTTTGTAATTTGTCAATATGCTCAGAAATGCGTGAGTGGGCTGTGTAATTTGCTGCAAATTCAGTGCAGATTCAGTGATTTTGATTCGATTGATCAGTGGCTAAGGTCTCCAAGCATGGGACGTTTCAAAGCTAATGTCATACGGAGTTGTTTTGCTGCTCTTTTATACCATGTATGAAGGCAAAGAAATCAGGTCGTTTGGAATAAAAAAATGCTTCATCCTGATGTGTTGGTGAGGAATGTGAGAGATCAATGTTATTGGAGGATTTCAAACATCATGCCTAAGAAAACAAGCGCCCACAACAGGTCCTGGTTCGCTGCAGTGCTGCGTGTCTCTGATGCGTAGTTGCTTTGTGTCTTATTGTTGCTACACCGCTACTATGCGAGTGGAACTACTGTGAGAGCTGTGTTTTTGTGTGCTCTAGTGGTTCGATTTGGGTGTGCTATTCTTCTAGCTGCGTTTTTTATGTGCTTGTCTGTATGTCAATGATTTGTAGTTGTTGGTGTTTGTATGTACTGCAGTAGGCTCTGCTTTAGGGTCGTGGTTGCAAGTGGCGAGCTGCTGTCCTCCTGTAGCTCCCGTTGTATGCTTGCTGCAGATGATTGGTCGCGTCCTTGAACCCTTCCTAGAAGGTGGCAAGGGTGTTGATAATGATGCCATTGCAAGCTTACGATTGTATGTTTGGTAGTTTGTTTGCTTCGGCTGTAATGTTTTGCTTGTTCTTGCTTTGTTTTTATTAATACAATATAATTATCTTTTCTCAAAAAAAAAAAAAAAAAACTCTTCAAATTCTTCCCAAACCAATTACAAACTGCCAAAATTAATTATCCACTAAGTTTACTCCACTTCCCCACTATCATTAGTTAACCGTCATTAAGGTTAATTAATCACCATTAACGGTTATTAAAACTGTACAAATTCTCAAAAAACATTTGAATTATTTTCACTTATTTCCCTCCAAATCCTTCAGCTGCTGAAACCCGACCCGTTATCCTCACGAATCGGGTCTGGGGGGCAAGTTGTTTGGGGTCCAAATAACTTTTATTTGGGCCCGGTCCACAATGAAAATAATTAAAGTCCAACAGGCAAGGTTCAACCCTCATTGCAAATTAGTCAAGTCATGTATAGCAAGGCCCAATCAAATGGCAGCCCATTTGATTCTTCAAGCCCCATCCATCTAATTGAAGCAAGGTATAAAAGCTTTCATTTTTGTACAATCAGATTCATACACATAAAAGGCCTCAAGCAACAAACTCTCTTGCATAGCTTTTCTCTCATTATCTTGCATTCATACTGACTTCGGCATCGGAGAGGCCTTCCTCGGCACAACCCCCGAGGCCAGTTTACGTGTGTTTAGTTGCGCAGGAAATCCTCAATTCGGTCATCACTCAAATTGGGCTTCATCTCCACTCATCCGAAGGACTTGCTGAAGGTCCATTGTTTTTTAACCGAAACAGCTTGTAATAATTCCACATACTAAGCACTCTTGACAGTGAAATCACCATTACTAAAATGGTGCCAAGTCCAGCAGTCCTCCCCACCTTATATAGCAATGAGGATTTTTTTTACAAAAATTTCAGTCACTTCACAACACTAGAATGGTGCCAACTCTAATGCTGCATGTTACTCCGATAATTCAGCAGGGCTTGGGGGATGATCATGTGAGAGATATCATGGCTGCCACCTGCTGTAAGGTAGGAGGATGCTATGATGTGGATGTTTTGGAAGCTATGGCTACTAGGCACACTCTCACTACAAATTAAGCTCGAGGCAAGTTTGAACAAGCTACTTTTGGAGACCGAAAAAATGAAATTGTTCAACCACTTGAAAGGCAACAAGCGCGTGAGAAAACACCAGCTTTTGACTTATTGTGCAGGATATTTTGCATTTGGCTAATTCTTGTTCCTTAATTGAGTTCTCTCATGTGGGAAGATTGGGTAATGGGGGTAGTGCATAGGCTGACCAAAACTTAGCAAAAACTTTGATGTAATGCGGGTTTGGATCGAAGAAGTACCTGATGGTGCTCTTGATGTGGTTGTTCTTGATTCTTCAAGAATTAATAAAGCCCCTGTTTTGTTAAAAAAAACATTTATAATAATTAAAACATTAATATATCTGTTCTTTTTAAGTGTGGGGTAAAACACTGATTTTATAATTGTTTTTAAATAAAAAAAAGTTGGGAGTATAAAAGATTTATTTGCCAAATATTCTTATTTGCATAAGGCCTCCAAAAAGGTTGGGACAACCCTGTTTGGAAAGAAAATGGAAAGTTACTCTTTTCCTAACCTATCCTCTTCTTCTTCCTTTTTGTCCCTTTCCTTTCCTTTTAGGGCCATCCTACACTCGGCCTTATTTGTTGGCTGGACACATTGTGTTGCCAACCCATTTAATTTAAGATTTAATGATGATCTAAATATTTTTTTTTTATATTATGACTTGAACAAAGTAAGATATATAATGAAATAAAGTGAACTAAACGATGAGTTTTGTTCGGATGTTACTAGTTACTACTTCCTTCGTCCTTATCTCTTTGCTTCATGATGACACTATTGTGGGTCATCCCTAAAAAATATTGAGCACAAATTATTACTAATTATAGAGTTAGAAATATGGAGTAATATAGTCGTATAAAATCTTGTTGACTTTGTTTCAAATGTCACATTTTTATAATTTTGGATTTTGAGATACTTCCTCTGTTTTTGTAAGTGCCACACGGTCACTCTACCTTTTCTAGCAAACTACTCTATTTTAATATTTTATGTTTATATCTCTTTTCGCTCATGGTATCCACTAAAAAGTCAATATTGTTTTTTTTATTACTTCCTTCCCTCTTACATCTTCCTACCTCCAATAAAATATTTTCCCATTATCCCTCTTACTTCCTTCCCTCTGTCATAGACTAGGTGAATTGCTAAACATCGCCCGCAAATCTCCACATAAAGCCCACAAATTTGTATTGAAGTGACATTATTGCCCTTTTCGTTTAAAAAAAAAACTCACCTATACACACACCTCTACATCTCTGTAAAAAAAATCAGAACATCTGCCCCTTAAAAAAAAAATTTTACGACAATGTCGAGGCGGCAAGGGAAAGAGGTGGCGGCGGCGGCAGCGGAGGATAGGCGACGACATGGTGGCAAGGTAATTATTTAAATATTTTTTTAATAAAAAAAAAATAGGCGGAGACGGTGGGGCGCCTGAACTGGATGCCCACCCATTGGCAGCGGCGCCAGCTCCAGCAGCCAGTGCCGGTGGCGTGGCGTCTGGCTTGGAAGCCCAGCCACGGTAGAGGCGTCCAAACCAGACGACAGACCATAGGCTCTGGCTGCCAAAACTGGCGCCTCCGCTAAAGGGTGGACGTCCAGTTCAGGTGCCTGCCCACTGGCTATGGCTGCCGGATCTGGCGCCACCGCCAGTGGGTGGGCGTCCTGCCCAGGCGCCCCACCTGCCATTTTAATTTTTTTTTTGTTTATTTTTGTAAATTAATTTTTTTTTTTGAAAATCAAAAATCTTGTGTTACTTTTAATTATTTTTGTTTTATGTCCTAATTTTTTTTAATGTGTTTGATTTTTTTTTTAATGTTTATTAATTTTATGTGTTATTTTTTATATGTATAGTATATATATTTTTTATAAAATCAGAATTTTTTGTGTTAATGTTTAATTTTTGTGTTTGATGTGTATAAATTTTTTTATGTCTTAATTTATGTAGTATGTGGAAATTCTTTGTGTTAATGTATAATTGTTTTTGTTTTAAATGTGTAATACATTTGTTTGTAAGTGTATTATGTGTGTATTTGTGTATGTGTAATATATTTTTTTATTTTTTTTTGTTTATTTTTGTAAATTAATTTTTTTTTATTATGAAAAATCAGAAATTTTGTGTTACTTTTAAATATTTTTGTTTTATGTCCTTTTTTTATTCTTTTTTTTATGTGTTTGATTTTTTTTAATGTTTATTAATTTTATGTGTTTTTTTTATAAGTCTAGTATATATATTTTTTATAAAATCAAAATTTTTTGTGTTCATCTTTAATTTTTATGTTTGATGTGTTAAAATTTTGTTATGTCTTAATTTATGTAGTATGTGGAAATTCTTTGTGTTAATGTATATTGTTTTAGAAAATCAGAATTTTTTTTAATAATTTTGTAAGGGTTAGTAAAGTTGTTTTGTTTTATGTTTATAAACATGACGATATGTTGTAAGTGTTGGTATTTTGTATGTGTAGGTAGTTACTTTTCTTAAAAAATTTTGTATGTTTATATATTTTTTAATTTTTTGTAGATTTCACTGGGTCGTCATGGTGCGTGGAAGAATCTAGACCTTCTTAGTAGAAGCTATTCAGTGGAGAGGTCGGGGCATAGACATGTTAGATCCCGTGGTATTTTGGCCTCGGCTCGTAGAGAACGCATCCACCGTCGGGATGAGGAAGAAGATGATGATGTTGAGGAGGGTGAGTCGGAGGAGCAGGAGGAGGACGCATATGAGGATGAGGATGTGGACGATGGGAGTGGACTGTATGATGATTACGATCCATTCAGTCAGAGGCTTGATGACACGTACGAGACACATATGGTAGAGGTGCGTAAGGGTAGGGATGGTAGGTTTGTTAGTAGATCTGACACATCATCTACGTCCACTGTGTCTGGGGTAAGCAGAAAATGGTCGAGGGCCGTTAATGATTCTTGGGTTGTTAGGAGTGAGGTGCCTAGGGGGCCTGTAGACGGAAGTGTGATTCCTAGCTTTCTAGGATACATAGCTACCCGTATCTAGGAGGACCAGGAGAGGCCATCAGTGACGGGCTTGTTGAAATGTCATACCCGGGAAAATACTTGTAGCTTTTTGCGTACATGGGCTGAGGCTTGGCCGGTGGAGAGCGAGATGTTCGAGCGATTGTAGGGCACTAGGGTGAATCACGTTCCTGCCATCATGCACGATAAGATTGACACTACGCTGATCACGGCTTTCGTTGAGCGATGACAGCCGGATACAAACTCTTTCCACCTTCCGTTCGGTGAGATGACAATCATGTTACATGACGTCAAGGCCATTCTTGGGATTCATGTTGACTGTAAACGACTTTCTGCTGTGACTGATGCGGATCAGGCAGATTTGCTGGCGGAGTTGTTGGCGGTGGACAGGGCTGCACTGTACACTGAGGCGCTTGGTGTTTGGGAACACGGCGGTGTGAAGATCGCATCCGTGTTGCAGCGGTGTTTGTACCCCAGTGCACGGAGGACGCACGACGCACAGCTGGCTGCTTATGTTTTTCTACTCCTCGGATGTACCTTGTTTCCGGATAAGAGCGGCGGAAACAAGCTCAGGCCACGCGACATAGTTGAGGCATGTGACCCCGACAGTGTAGGCCAGTTTTCTTGGGGGTCGGCTACGTTGGCGTATTTGTATCGCCAACTAGGATTTGCTAGTCGGGCTGACGCGACAGGTATCACTGGGTGTCTGAATTTATTGCAGACCTGGATATACGAGTATTTTCCTACTTGCGACCACATCGTGACCCGGTTCCTATTGATGAGGGGATGCCGCGTGCTTGTGCGTGGAGTCCGCGCTCGGAGAAGAAGTCCGTTGACCGCTACTGATCGATACGATTATTGCTTGACATGATGTCCCCCTTAGAGGTAAAGTTTATAAATTATTTCTACAATTTTTCATTAATGCATTTATTATATGAATGTTACTAAATTTTAAAATTATGTGCAGGTGAACTGGATGCCTTTCGGCCCGAACCCTAATAATAGGGTACCCAGGACCCTATACACGGGACTCATTCAGTATCGTGAGATCGTGGAGGCGTACATGCCCCAGCGTTGTCTTCGCCGGCTTGGATTTATCCAAGTTGTCCCTCCTCCCCCGGCATGCCCGATGAAGCCGGTCCGATCTGCATTGTCGAAGGACTACGTCGTGCATTGGCCGGATATAATGATTGGGACGTAGGACCAGTTTCCGATGGTTGCCCACTTATGGACTGCGGAGTTACAGAGGCCGCCATTTGGGGTTCCTCCCATGTGTGACCACTACTACATGGAATGGTTCAACCGGTATTCGCACCCGAGGTTGATTGCAGACCTCGACCACAGCGATGCTGATTATATGCCACCGCCTACTGCCGTGGAAGCGGTATGTCTCATAAAACATTTATCGTTGTTTTTTTAAATTTAGTTTTATATATTGTTATTGTATTGCATGTTTTATTATTTGTTGTACGTAGTGGATGGGAAAGATAATGCAAGACGTACAAAAACTCTCTGTGGAGAAGGACAGCATGAGTGCAGCAGGGAGAGCTGCTGTTGATAGTTTGGAACAGACCCTTGCATATTGGGAGTCGGCGTCCAAGAGGGATTACTGATGGTTTTGGCATTTTATTTGTAGAACATTTTAAACATTATCATTTTAGTTTTTGAAATTGGACATTATGTTTGCACTTCGCAGAATTTAACATTATGGTTTAAGTTTGTAACATTTTAGATTATCGTTTTAGCTTTCAACATTTGACAACATTGTCGTTGCAGTTTTTAAATTTTGACATTACCTTTAAAATTTGTACACATGAAAAGCTAAAAGGCAGCTAGGGTGTTCTATTCGTGGATCCGGTCATGATATAGCGCATCCCAACCCTCTACGCTCGCTGTGCGAATGGTGTACCACTGAGCTGAGGTATAATCGGTGGCACAGGAAAATCGGATGACAGGTCTAGTCGGATGAAATGTCTGTATGACGACCCAAGAAAAGCAATAGCTACCTCTCTGACCGGTCTAGTGACAGTCTCACGCGAAGACCAAGGGAGAACCGTGGTACAAGGATAATAAGCTCGACTATGCAATCCCAGCCCGAAATGCATGACTGTACACTTGTAAATGTTTGCAACGGCAAACAGATCTAGTGGCGCGTCAAAATAATGATTTTGACCGCAAGGTCCACCTCCCCACCTGATACGTCGCAGAGCCCGATCCAAGTCATCCTGGTACACATGACGATAACCATCTCGGTTAGAGGCAATTTCGCTGTACATCAACTGACGCACTAAACCGTAGTTGTCTTCGCCCATTTGAAAAACATCAGCCACGACCCGGAATCCGCAGTTACCATCTCCGACTACATCATTCCACCCGTCCAAGTACAGCATGATAATGTTAGGTATATTGTCCTTGTATGGAAACTGATCAATATTGTTTCTTCCTATTAAAATATAATCAAACACAGTTAACAAGGCAGAAGTAATCTAAAAAACAATGTACAATGTAAATTAAAGTAAGCAACCGTACCAGTTCTCAGGGGCATATTCACAAACGAAGAAGAATGACTACGACTAGATGACGATGTCCGATCATGACCACGACCACGACCACGACCAAGACCACGAATGTACTCAAACGCATTCCTGTTCCGCCGTTGCCGACCTCGAGGACGCTCAACCCCTTTGGGTTCCTCATAATCTAAGCAAGACGTGTTGAACATGTCATGAAGTACGTGAGTAGCGTCACGAATAATAGAAGGATGACTGGAGGACACTCGGTCATACATCGAACGAAACTGTTCCAACTCCTCCTGTTCATGGTCGACCGTTTGAGTATCTGCATGCTCACCAATAACGAGCGTCCACCGGAATGAATGAACCTGATCAACATGTAACGACGCCCTTTCTTCTGTAATAATGCGGTGAATAGCATGCGCAAGGTAATCCATGAGTTACTGAAATAGCACACCCGCACCGAACATACACTTCATCAGCCAAGTCCCTCATCCTGTTGTACTCAGTCATAATCAACCCCAAGTAGTAGTGTGACACACGACCATGGAGAATCTTAAATATGAAATGGCTATACATCGTACCATGTCGCCGTCTGGAGTCCTCTAGAGAGTTCCTGATGCCGTTCTTCTGAGTTTCAATTGACTTGTTTGGTCTATCGAACAGTGTATCCAAAGCAGCGGTGGAAGAATCAATCCAGTCCTTGGTAGCTCTATGAGCGCTCTCAACTCTACATGTTGTATTGTTCTCGAAATGAAGTTTGGTTTGTCCAATATTTGACAAACTTTTCCCTGTGAGGTACTCACTGCTGCATCACATAGTTCACCACTGCCGGACACCACTGGTACGAATCCCTGAAGTTAGCCAATTCTTGATTGTACACTGCCTCTGTGGTAGCTTGTAGGATCTTCCGCCACTTACCATTCACCAATCTCTATGCCATTTCCAAATTCTTGTTGAAAAGGTTGTAGGCTTTCACTTTCACACAGTTGTTGATGTACCATGTGCACAACAAGTGCTTCGACTTTGGAAACAACTCCCCAATGGGGGCAAAGAGACCTCCCTCACAGTCACTAACGATGGCTGCTGGATGAACATTAGGCCCGATGTAGTTTCTCAGCTTATATTTGGAACCGTCTCATCCTTGATGATTGCATGACCAATTAGAAAGTTCTGGTTCGTTGGAGTCATCCCCATGATCTCAACCAGTAGGAACTTGTACTTGTTTGTCTTGTACGTTGAGTCGATCAAAATCACAAATGGCCAAGACTTGATCATATCAGCACAATCAGGATGCACAAGGAATAGATGAGTCACCTCCGCTGTATCTTCATCAGAATCAAACCAGAACAGGTAACCACGTGATTGTGCCTGGTGTAGCAGCTGCTGTATAGGGTTCCTTCCTTCTGACCGTTCAACCTTGAGTTGCTGTCTGATGTTGTAGATGTGTCTTCGATTTGGATGGTCTTCTGGAAATTTCTCTAACACAGATGCTAATATTTTAGCAGGCTTCACTTGAGCATCACTCATTTCTTTGACAACTAATTTCGCAGCACGACTTAAGCCACTCAGCTGTCGATGACCCACTTCATATACTATCATCTCATGGTTGTGATACCCCCATTTATAGTAACCAATCACTTCCCAACCATCACGACTCCGTAGTTGTCGAACCTTTACTCTGAACTCACACCCACAACCTTTCCGCTTTGTATCAAACCGAGTGGCTGTACTGAAATCTCTTTCTTCTCTTTTGCGATAACGGTCGCATCTCAAAATGCGATCCATTCTACCATCCCGTTGAGATTTATGAGTTGATACTACCAAGCAAAATCCAGCTGTAATTGCAACCTGTTTTGCCCAATCAATCGCTTGTTGAGCATCTTCGAATGGACCATCATGTCCAAATATCTGATAAGTGGCATTTATGCCACTATTTAGATCCTCTAATCGCGGTATTTTTCTACGTTTGTCCCTTGTTTGTACCCCTTTTGCTCCGTTTCTCCCTTTATTATGTTTTTGTGCTTTTCCTCGTGTTTTGTAGGCTTTTGGAGTTGATTTTAATAGAATGAAGAGCTTGGAGAATTGGAGTTCATTTGAAGAGCTACAAAGGAAGTTAAGGAGCAAGCAAGCAAGGCCATACGGACAGCGCGGGTCGTGCTTTCAGAATGGCGCGGGCGCGCCAAACCAAGCGCGGGCGTGCCTAACATTGGGGTTGAAAATATTGAAGGAGGCAGAATGTAGGCGCGATTTGGGCGCGGCTTAGGCGCGGGCGCGCCTAAGATAGGCGCGGGCGCTCCTAAGATAGGCGCGGGCGCTCAAGGGCCTGAACTCCGAAACTAACCTTTGTTCACTCTTTTAGCCATAACTTTTGATCTACAAATTGGATTGAGGTGATTCAAAATGCATTGGAAACTAGACTTAAAGAGCTTTCCAACATTAGGTTGCACGCCCCCAGAAGCCTCTTACAACAGAAGTTATGGCCGTTTGAAAATGAATGTTGCTGTCAGGCCAATCCCAGTGCGCGGCCGCGCAGGCCTCTATCGCGGGCGCGCACGAGCAGCTACGGGTCTTTTAAATGCTTCTTCCTCTCCTCTTTTTGGCCAAGTTTTGATGGTGGGTTTCTTTGGGGTTTTCTCTCTCCTCTTTGAGGGGTTAAACCCTAACATCTCTCCATCAATCTTCACATAAATTAGGCTTAGATTTAGTTTTAATCTTTGTTTTTATACTTTGCAATGTAGATTAAGAGTAATTTAGGGTATTTTAGAGAGAGAAAGTGAAGAGCTTCAATGGTGGATTGAAGAAGATGAAGATGCAAAGTGACATTGTTTTGGATTCCTTTTCAATACTTCAATGAGCATTCTAAACTCTATCTCATTTATTGTTCTTTCTTAATTTCTTGCTTGATTAGAGTAGTTGTTTAGTTTAATTGCTTCTCTTTGTTCTTCTTGTTGGGTTTTGTGTTAGTTGTTCATGATTAGTGAGTAATTCCCTTTACTAAGGGATTGGTGATAGCATGTGGTGAATCTTGAATGTATTAGGCTAGACAAATGCTGGTTATATGTGATTAAATATACCTTGTAACCATGTTTTTACTAATTACTCCATGTGAATGGCTAATCATGTGTTGTAATTGGGTGGATTGAACTAAGTTATGACGATAGTGTAACTTAGGGATATCCATTAGGTGATCGATTCTATGCAAAAACCTTAACTTTCACAGCTTATGACGATAGTATGGGCATGTGTTAAGTTGGGAAAGCCTTTGACCCCGATAAGTGGTTAGATGGTATTGTTGGTATTGCCTTATATGAGATATTTGGTTTGCATGTAAACTCATTTCCATTGCCTAACTTTATTGAAGATCATTGTCATGTTTGACCCTCTCCCTTGGTGTTAGTTTAACTTAATATAAATCTCATTTTTGTTTATTGTTCTATCCATCCTATCTCTTTGACCTAGCTTAATTGGTGGTGGTGTTGATAGTGTTTATGTCGTCTCCGTGGTTCGACCCTCTACTTACCACTAAACTTGTTTAGTGTAGGTGTAGGTTTATAAATATTGTTTGGTTGAGGGTAGTTAGTCCAACGACCTAATTATCCATCCCCAATATCCCACTGTAATCATTTCCGTCTCCGCCATAATCCTGCATTATAATAAATATAAAGTAAAGCTTAAATTAATACATTTAACACAACATTAACACATAATTAATATCTACATTTTTAATTTGTAAATTTCATTTCTACATTTAACGGATAATACATTTACTTTCTATATTTACACATAATTAACACAAAATTAAAAACATAATTATGTATAATATTATTCATACACATACAAATTTTAAAACACAATCATTTATAAAAGTATTCATACAAATAAACAATTAAACATAATTATATATAAAAGTATTCATACACATACAACATTAAAACATAAATTGTTTTCTTGGAAATTATTAACACAAATCTAATTTCCACATCCTAAATCAAAACATAAAATTATTAAACTTAATTTTAAAAAAAAACTGTTTTTTTTTAATACAATTTTGAATTTTCAAATTAAAAAAAATAAAATAAATAACAATAAAAAAATAAAAGAAAAAAAAATATTGTTGAAGGGGCGACGTCTGGCAGGAAACGCCAGAGCCATGGAGGAGGCGCCTGGCAGGGCCGCCACATCCATGGGACTGGCGCCTCCCTAGGACGCCTGACCGGTGGTTTTGGCGCCTGGCAAGGACGCCTCATTGGTGGTTCTGGCGCCTAGGATGGACGCCCGTGCCGTGATTTTTAACGTTACTTTACCTCGTTTTCGTCGACGACGACGTACCTCCGGCGTCCCCCGCCTCTCCGGCCTCCCCTCCGGTCTCCCCCAGCGACCTAGTACGGCTCCACATTTTTTGAATCGAGATTTCCTCACTTTGGTTACGATTTTAGAAATGGGCAATATTGTCAAACCAAGTCTAATTTGTGGGCTTTATATAGAAAACTGTAGGCGATATTTAACAAATCCCTAGATTAGAATAGTCAAACTATGCACACATGTCGATGCACTAGTTCGTTTGTCCTTATTTTTATATAAGTAAATATTAATGAAAATTTTAAAAAAAGTTATATTATGAAACTTTATGTCAATACCTATCTAACAACATATTTTATGATACAATACAATATGCTGTTACATCTATAGTCAAAATTAATACATAGATAATAAAAAAAGTTTAACGTGTTAGTTATTCTGAGACCGACGGAATATACAGTTATGATAAAACATAGTTTTGTGTGGTATTGTTAGAAGTCATTGTCTTAAAATATATTTTCATAACATCAACTTTTAATTTTTATAATTTTACTTATTGATAATTAGAGCATTAATCATTGAAGTAATGCGTTGGCAAATGTGAAAAAAAATAATGTATCAACTAAAAAAAAAAAAGAAAAAAAAAGAAAAAAAAAAGAAAAATAGGAGAAAGTAATTTTTTAATAACCTAACTACCCAACCTATATATATTTTTTTCAATTAATATTTAGTCAAAAAATTACCTAAAATCATATACCGGTCAAAGTTTAATACTTAATAAAATACAATATTTACATTTTAAGAGATGTTTTTGGAGACCTCAAACCAGTTTAGCTAGACTAGAATATCCCAGAATCGGACTCGATGACTCTACTTGAATGACCCCGAAATCGACCTAAAAACAACGACCTGAAAGTAACCTGAACCCTGAAATCTACCCGGCCCATACCCAACAAGAAGTGGAATTCACCCGATCTTGACCCGACCTGACAGTACCCAACTCGAAGTTGACCAGTTACCTGAAGTGACTCGACCCGAAATCAACCCGATATCCGAACTTGACCTGATTCGAACTGACCAGACCAGATTTTAGCTCGAATTAATTGACCCGCACAGACCCGATACCTAAAGTGACCAGAAATAAAATCACATTATACCTAAAATGACCCGAACCAAAAATACCTGAGTAAGTTGATTACCAAAATGATCAGAATAATTTAATCCCAAATTAATTAACTTGAAGAAACCCAAATCTTGTGTGAAGTAATATTGATGACAACAATAACATTGATATTAGCACTAACAATTATATTTCCTAAAAAAAAACACTAATGATTATAATTATAACACTAATAAATTTACTGATATGAATTTAATTGAGCCGAACATGACTCGACCAAATCATGACCCGATGTTTGGATCGACTAGAAAAATTGACCCGGCTTGAATTGACTTGGCAAGAAACCGAACCGACTCAAAACAATTTACTAGAACTTGATTTAACCCGAACTCGACCCGAAGTGTTGACCCGATATCCAAACTGACCCGATTATTTGTTGACATAAAATCGACCTGAAACCTGAAATGACCCGACCCGACCCCGATCCGATTATTTATTGATCCGATATTGACCCAACCTAAAATGACCCAACTCTTACCCGATTCGAACGACCCGTTTGCCAGGTCTAGGTTTAGCCAATTATGGAGAGCCACAGCCTGCATACGTCACTGCTGGTGTCAGAGGTGTACTAAATCAAGGAAAAAAAAAAGATCACACAATCCACTTGTTTTCATTACCTTATTTAGTTTGCTTTGTTGACCCATTGACTAAGCTAAGGTCATGAATGATGTACATTCTCATCATATCTCTCAGATCTCAATTACTGCTCTTAATTACAATAATTAACTCCATTCTTAGAACGCCATACTCAATTATTTCTTGCTTCTGTCATTTTATGTAGCCTTTGGACCCACCAATACACCCACTCACCCACCTCTTAAACTTTGGTCAGTTTTTTTTTGGCGCCATGATTCTTATAAATATCGGTGATTTTTTCTGATTAGTCATAGGTTTTTGAGTGAAAAAAAAAAAAAAAAACCAAGGAAATTTTGTGTGAAAATGGCTTCAGAGTCTGCAACTATCCCTCTTTTGACCCCTTATCAAATGGGTAACTTCCATCTTTCTCATAGGTGAGCTTAATTCCTCATTTATTCAATTTTCAATTGTTACAAGTATTAAAATTTTGGAATTCGATTTATGAGACTTATTTTCATTGTTGTATAATCTCGAAGAATTATCAATTCGATATTTGTAAGGGTGGAATTAGTAAAATTATTTGATGAAATTAGAAGTATTAATTTTTTTTTTGCTTTGGAAGAGAGTAGTGAGGACATAATGTGTAATGGGATTGTTCTGAATCACATAAAAATTGTTGTTGGTAGTAATAAAATTTATAAAGTCATTTGATGAATGTGGTAAGCATTGATAACCAATATGTTGTAAAACTCATATAGCATTATGCTTGTTAAATTAACTCTGGATTACATTAGTGATCATTGGTAAGAAAACAGATTTTTGAGCAATTCTATTCAAGATAGTTTGCTAGAGTTGCAAGATGGCAATCATTAGGATATGGCCCCTAGTGGCTCAGATACGTGCCAAGTAGAAAGAGGGGGAAGGTAGTGTACCGCCTATAGTATAGTCGCGTGTATGCTCCTCAAAATAAATATACATGGCCTGGTCTTTTCTATTTGACTCATCAACTTCGTTTACATAGAGGTTTAGGTGGAATCGGCATTTTACTCGTTAGTTTCTGTGTCGTCTATGGTTGGAGATCTTATTCTACCATTGGTAAGATGATCTCGTGCCAGCACTTTGTTTCCCTAATAACAAGTTGAAAATGTATAAATTCCTGTTCAATGCTTGGGCGGCAGTCTATGAAACCGTCTGGTGACTCTGGTCGGTTTTGTTGATCTTGATTGTTATGACTTTATTAAGATACTTTAGCTTTGCAACATTAAAGTACTTCAATTCCTCAAGAAATTTGACATTAATTTTAGTGTGTGTGTGTGAACTTTCATGATATATTTAATTTAGTCTCAGCAAGAACAAAGTGGGTTGGCTAATACTTAAGTGTGTTATGCTTGATGTAAGATTTGTCATACTTAAATGTGACAATTAAGTTAATCATTGATATTTTTGATTATCAGGGTTGTTTTAGCTCCATTGACCCGACAAAGGTCATATGGAAATGTTCCACAACCACATGCGATTTTATATTACTCCCAACGGACTTCAAATGGAGGTTTGCTCATTTCTGAAGCAACTGGAGTTTCTGACACTGCTCAAGGGTACGTTTGAGGCAGCTAGCTTTAGCTCCACACTTCTTAGTGATGAGAAATAAGAAATTCTTCCCTAAGTTTCAGACCTCTTTGATTGTGCAGGTACCCAGATACGCCTGGTATATGGACAAAAGAGCAAGTTGAAGCATGGAAACCAATTGTTAACGCTGTGCATGCAAAAGGCGGTATATTTTTCTGTCAAATATGGCATGTTGGACGAGTTTCTAATGAAGGTCACTAACCTGAATCCTTCTCTTTTTTATTATCTCAAGTTGCTAAATATAAAACTTCAGGCAATTATTGATCCTTTTCAATTTTGAAGAATTGTTAGCATATAAATGGATAGGGTGGTATTGCAAACAAATAGTTAGTGTGTTTCTATTAATTTTAACAGTTAGATTCAATTTACAGTCACTCTCTCATGTGAGGTGGTTTTGTTATAATATTTCCCTTATTTTCATCATTGAAAAGGGACTTACTAATCATGTGTATTAAATACTTATATTCATTTTACTTGCTCTCTTAATGACTTATGTAGCTTGGTCTCTATTATTTATTGAATTTCTTATTTAGGCTGTATTGTCATTGATTTAACATTTTATATTAATTGAATTGTCTTTAGGTTGACTGTTTTTTTGGTTGGTTTCTGATTACTTGTGCTTCATAATTTTTTTTTTCTTGTTTATTCAGTATTCACTTAGTGGGGTCCGTTTTTACTCCCTTTTTCTAGATTTTCCCTAGCCTTTTCTAACCCAAGTTTGCTTGTTGCCAGGTTTCCAGCCAAATGGCCAAGCTCCAATCTCTTGCACAGATAAGGCTTTAACACCAACAGTTCGGGCCAATGGTATAGATGTTGCAGAATTTTCAACCCCAAGGCGATTAACAACAAATGAGATACCTTTAGTTGTGAATGATTTCAGACTTGCTGCTAGGAATGCCATAGAAGCTGGTAAGTTTTTGCTAAACATGAGAATATTTGGTGGGAGATTGTAACTTTGAATGTGTGTTCTAATCCT
Organism: Chenopodium quinoa; assembly: GCF_001683475.1. NCBI lineage: Eukaryota > Viridiplantae > Streptophyta > Magnoliopsida > Caryophyllales > Amaranthaceae > Chenopodium > Chenopodium quinoa. The sequence goes on from NW_018744367.1 coordinate 2,150,093, forward strand.
GCCAAGATGGTAGCATTTAATCATCATCTTTACCATGGAATTCCTTGTTACAATATTTATTATTTTTTATATCTTTATATGTCTATCTTTATTTAAGTGATGACAAAATGCTAACAAAACCAAGTGATGACAAAATGCTTACAAAACCAGTCATATATAAATTAAGCCTCTTGTGAATGTCCATGATGAAGCCTTCGCGGCCTAGCAAGGTGTAAGTCTTGGAGGGGTGAACAGGCACGGGGAAGAATATACTTAGAATTTCTGTTGTATTTAGATTGTTTAATTATATACAATGTTAGTTTGACACAAAGCACTGTTTCCTTCACCAAATATTATTTGTCTTGATTACAACTTAATACACATTTCCCTCATTAAAGATGATAAATTCTTTCTAATGTCATGGCATACACAAAGACTAGTTGCTTGCATGTGTGTAGGAGAAGGAATGTTAAACAAGAAAGAAATTTTGTAGGCTGGAATAATTTTGGTTGTTTTCACTTCCATATTTGGTATCCATTGATGTTTTGGACGTGAAGTAAACTTGTGATGTGTGCTTGTAAGAGCATACAATCTATGTATATGGTTTATGTAGGCTTGGCCTTGTAAGATGTTGGCTCTCAATTTTGGTCCATGCATATAGATTGAATGCCTGGTTTTACTTTCAGCAACTTTTTTGATGATATCTTGTATATAGCAATGCATAATAAGTTGGAATAACACCCCTGTGTGATTGTCAAATGAGCATGGTTGTCAATGAGGTCTTGATCATTTGAAAGACCATCTTTTACTAAGCCTAACACAAAAAATAAGTTTTATCTTGTAAAAGGTACGATTGTATGTTTTCTGTGTCCCATGATTACCTAATATTCTTTTATAGGCTTTGATGGTATTGAAATCCATGGTGCTAATGGATACCTTGTTGACCAATTTATGAAAGACCAAGTAAATGACCGAACAGACCATTACGGTGGATCTATAGAAAACCGTTGTAGATTTGCTCTAGAAGTAGTTGAAGCAGTAGTGAAGGAGATTGGTGCAGGTAGGGTTGGATTTCGAATGTCTCCCTTTGCTGATTATATGGAATCAGGAGACTCAAATCCCGAAGCTTTGGGCCTATATATGGCTAAAGCCCTCAACAAGTTTGGAATCCTTTATTGCCACGTAATTGAACCTAGGATGATTACTGTTGGCGAGATAAAAGAATGTCCACACAGTTTACTGCCCATGAGGAAGGCTTTCAATGGTACTTTCATTGCCGCTGGAGGTTATAAGAAGGATGATGGAAATAAGGCTGTGATGAAAGATTACACTGATCTTGTAGCTTATGGTCGTTTGTTTCTGGCTAATCCTGATTTGCCCAAAAGACTTGAGCTTAATACGCCTCTGAATAAGTATCACAGAGATACATTTTACATTTCTGATCCTGTTGTTGGATACACCGACTATCCATTCCTTGAAGTTGCAATGTAGTCCACACCAAAATTTACAGCTATGTTGTTTGTTGATAAGTATATTAGGTGACTCGTACTTCGTAGCTTTGTCCGCCCGATCGGGCGGACATTGCCCGGTCTGACCGGGCGGAAGAAGAAGAGGTGCCTGGCAAATTCGTTGAAGAAGCTGCTCTCGCGCCCGACCGGGCGAGCCTTCGCCCGACCGGGCGAGCCTTCGCCCGATCGGGCAGACCTTGCCCGGTCTGACCGGGCGGTGGGGGTTGGATACGTTGAAGCATTCGTATGGAGTTTTCTTCTCGCGCCCGATCGGGCAGACCTTGCCCGGTCTGACCGGGCGGAGAAGGAAAAATACGGAACGCGGATTTTGCGGTTTTAGGTTATCTTATTTTATTATCTTTTTGCCCAAGTATCTTTTAATTAGGGATTAATATAAAACCTCCCTAATATCAGTATTAGGGTGAAGAGAGACAGAGTGAGAGCCGTTCTTGAGAAATACAAGAATCATCTTTGTAATCTTTGCAGTTTATAGTGAAATCATTCGATCTCGGTGCCCGTGGACGTAGCTATCACATCGATAGTGAACCACGTAAATTCTTGGTGTTGTTCTTATTGTTTGCATTGAATTTCTTTATTGTTTTCTTGTTTGTTTTCGACCTTTGCTTCCGCTGTCGCACAACAATTGGTATCAGAGCTCAGGTTCAATCCTTGGAGAGTTTCTTGAAGATAACAATGGCAGGAGATTCAACAATAAGAATTGAGAAGTTTACCGGGAAAAATAGTTTCGGGCTATGGCAAATTAAGATGAAGGCTCTGTTAAAACAACAGCAGATATGGCGTCCGTTGGCTCCAAAGAGTACTACTTCGGAGTCAGGAGACGGACCGACTGACTCGCAGTTAGAAGTTATGGAAGAGAAGGCACACTCTACCATATTACTTAGTCTTGATGATCAAATCATCACGGAGGTTGCTGATCAGGAAACGGCGGCTGGATTGTGGCTGAAGCTGGAGTCATTGTATATGACTAAGTCGTTGACCAACAAATTATTACTGAAACAGCGGTTGTTTAGCCTCCGGATGCAGTCAGGTACTTCCTTACGGGAACATCTAGAAAAACTTAACTCTATTTTGCTTGATTTACGTAATTTAGATGTTAAAATTGATGATGAGGATGCTGCGTTGATTTTACTTGTATCTCTACCGTCTAGCTTTGAGAATTTTGTAGAGTCTTTTGTTGTTGGTAAGGATTCTATAACCTTAGAAGAAGTGAAGGCAGCACTTCATACTAGGGAACTCAGAATGAAAGCTACGAGTGATAATGGGGAAAATGGTAGTGGGTTATTTGTTAAGTCCGGAAAGTCTAAAAAGAATAAGGGGTTTAACAAGGGGAACAATGCTGGGTCGGGTGCTGGAAACGGCAAGGATGGATCTAGTAAAACTACTACTAAAACATGTTATTACTGTAAAGAACCGGGTCACTTTAGGAATAATTGTCCGGTGAGGAAAAACAAGTCCCAGGCTGCTGTAGTTGAAGAGAAACCGAATGAGAGCTATAATTCAGAGGAAGATTTAGCATTAGTCAGTTCTGCTAGGTCTGATGATTTATCTGATAACTGGGTTCTAGATTCGGGGTGTTCGTTCCATATGTGTCCACGTCGAGATTGGTTTGATACATATGAACCTCGCAATGGGGGTATGGTTATAGTCGGTAACAATGCTCCATGTAAGGTCACAGGTATTGGTTCCATGAGGTTGAGGACTGTTGATGGGCGGAGGTTAACTTTGACTAATGTACGGCATGTTCCTGCTTTAGGAAAGAATCTGATTTCATTGGGTACCCTGGATGAATTGGGGTACAATGGTGTGTTTTCAGATGGGGAGTTGTGTATTTTCAGAGGTTCTGAGTTGGTACTTAAGGGTATCAAAAGGAACACCCTCTATGTTTTTGAGGGTGTTACACTGCCTAGTTCTGCGGTTTGCGCATCTGTATCTCACCAGGAGATGACTAAGATTTGGCACATGAGGCTTGGTCATATGGGGGAGAAGGGGATGCAGCTATTGTCCAAGAGGGGTCTTCTATCCGGGGTCAAGGTTGCCAACCTTGAATTTTGTGAGCATTGTGTGTTTGGTAAGAAACACAGGTCAAAGTTCAGCAAGGGTGCTCACATTACTGATGCAGTGCTCGATTACATCCATTCAGATTGCTGGGGTCCATCTAGAGTTGAAGGTATGGGAGGTTACCACTATTTTGTGTCATTTGTTGATGACAAGTCCCGATACACATGGCTTAGGTTGCTTAAGTCAAAGGATGAGGCCTTCAAAGTTTTCAAGCAATGGAAAGCTTTGGTGGAAAATCGACAAGGAAGGAAGATCAAGAAGCTACGAACGGACAATGGGCTAGAGTTTTGCAAAGACGAGTTTAATCAGTTCTGTGCAGATGAGGGTATAGGTCGGCATCATACTGTCAGGAAGACACCACAGCAGAACGGTGTAGCAGAACGGGTTAATCAGACACTGCTAGAGAGAGTTCGATGCATGCTCTCTAATGCAGGGCTTGGGAGGAGGTACTGGAGTGAAGCTGTGTTAACAGCTTGTTATGTCATTAATAGGGGTCCTCATTCTGGAATTGATTCCAAAATTCCGTTTGAGATCTGGAGTGGTAAGTTGCCTAATTTTTCGAATTTGAAGATTTTTGGTTGTGTTGCTTATTATCATGTTATTGAGGGTAAGCTGGATCCACGAGCCAAGAAGGGGTGTTTTGTTGGGTACGGGGATGGTGTGAAGGGGTTTAGAATTTTTTCACCTTCGGAGGGTCGGGTCATTCTTAGTAGGGATGTTACTTTCGATGAAAACACCATGTATTCAATTAAAAATGCAGAGATTTCAGATTTGAGAAGGGAAGGAGACAATTTATTACAGACAGATGGGGTACTTGAGGTACATCAGTCTACCATTGCTGATTTACCTCGGGTACAATATATTGATGATGATGCTGATGTTCCAGTGCCGGGTACTCCTGAACCTGAGATTACTCCTACTCATTCTAACTCTGGGGATGAGGTGGAGCAATCTAATCAGGGGTCATCTAGTCAACCTGACACCATTCTTGAGATGCCTAAACGAGTTATCAAGAAGCCTGTTAGATTGATTGAAGAGATGGAGGGAAGAAATTGCTGTGTTGATGCGATGACAGGTTATGCATTGAGTGTAGCTGATGATGTAGAGTCATTTGAACCTGCCACATATAAACAAGCAATTAGTTGTAGTGAGTCTGCGCAATGGCTTGCCGCAATGGGTGAAGAGATGCAGTCTCTTTACAAGAACAGAGTGTGGGAACTGGTAAAAGTACCGGAAGGGAGGAAGCTTGTGGGTTGTAAATGGATTTACAAGAAGAAAGAAGGGTTGTCGGAAACTGAGCAAATACGTTTTAAGGCTAGGCTAGTTGCTAAGGGGTTCAGTCAGGTAGAAGGGGTTGATTTTGTTGAGATATTCTCACCTGTGGTTCGACATACTTCTATCCGTGTGTTATTGTCAATTGTAGCACATTTTGATCTTGAGCTGGAGCAGTTGGATGTTAAAACGGCTTTCCTTCATGGCGATTTGGAGGAGGAGATTCTGATGAAGCAGCCCGAAGGATTCGAAGTTCCTGGAAAGGAACACTATGCCTGCAGATTGCTAAAGTCATTGTATGGACTTAAGCAATCCCCCCGACAGTGGTACAAAAGGTTTGATTCTTTTATGGTTTCACAAGGTTTTGACAGGAATTCATATGATTGCTGTGTGTATCATAGTAAGCTGGATAATGGTTCCATGATTTATCTTTTGTTATATGTTGATGACATGTTGGTTGCCACAAAGAATAAATCTGATATTGCTAGATTAAAGGAGATGCTTAACTCGGAGTTTGACATGAAAGACTTGGGTGCAGCTAGGAAGATTTTGGGTATGGAGATCTACAGGGATCGGGCTAGAGGTAAGCTTTTCTTGACTCAGAAAAGCTACATTGAAAAGATTTTGTCTCGTTTTGGGATGGAAAAATCGAAGCCTATAAGTACGCCAACTACTGTTAGTTGTAAGTTGTCTTTGTCTATGTCACCTCAATCAGAGGAGGAGTTGTCTTATATGTCTAGAGTTCCATATGCAAATGCGGTTGGTTGTTTGATGTATGCTATGGTCTGTACTAGGCCGGATATTGCGCATGCCGTTAGTGTTGTAAGCAGGTTTATGGCTCGACCTGGGAGGGAACACTGGCAAGGGGTGAAAAGGATTTTTCGCTACCTGAGAGGGACAGCTGATATTGGTCTTGTGTACGGGAATGATAAGGAATGCTTGGTCACTGGGTACAGTGATTCTGATTATGCAGCTGATGTGGATACCAGGAGGTCTGTGACTGGTTATGTGTTCACTTTGGGTGGTTCTGTGGTTAGTTGGAAGTCTACATTGCAGTCATCAGTTACGTTGTCAACTACTGAAGCTGAGTATATGGCTTTAACTTCTGCAGCTAAGGAGTCTATTTGGCTCAAAGGCCTAGTAGGTGAACTGGGTATTGCACAGGATTTTGCTACAGTGTATTGTGATAGTCTAAGTGCGATTTGCTTAGCTAAAGATCAAGTACACCATGATCGGACGAAGCACATTGATGTCAGGTATCATTTCTTACGTACTGACAAGAGGATTAAGGTGAAGAAGATTGGGACTGCTGACAACCCGGCTGATTTCTTCACTAAGCCTGTTCCGTTTAGCAAGTTTAAACATTGCTTAGACTTGCTAAATATTGATTACTACGTGATGTAGTAGGCCCTGAGGGGCGAAGTTGGGGAGCTCCTGGTGTAGGTGTGTTGGCATTAAGGTGGAGCTTGCCCGGGGCTTGTGATGCAGGTGGAGCATTATGAGTTGTTATACTTGGAGACGAGTATGTGATGGGTCTTGGTTGAAGACTTATCGGGATGTATGGCTTATGCATGAGTCCTGCATCGGGTTTGGCTTGAGATGTTTTTTCACTATGTCTTGATGGGGTCGTTTGCTGACTACGAGTTCTCGTCAAGGTGGAGATTGTTGATAAGTATATTAGGTGACTCGTACTTCGTAGCTTTGTCCGCCCGATCGGGCGGACATTGCCCGGTCTGACCGGGCGGAAGAAGAAGAGGTGCCTGGCAAATTCGTTGAAGAAGCTGCTCTCGCGCCCGACCGGGCGAGCCTTCGCCCGACCGGGCGAGCCTTCGCCCGATCGGGCAGACCTTGCCCGGTCTGACCGGGCGGTGGGGGTTGGATACGTTGAAGCATTCGTATGGAGTTTTCTTCTCGCGCCCGATCGGGCAGACCTTGCCCGGTCTGACCGGGCGGAGAAGGAAAAATACGGAACGCGGATTTTGCGGTTTTAGGTTATCTTATTTTATTATCTTTTTGCCCAAGTATCTTTTAATTAGGGATTAATATAAAACCTCCCTAATATCAGTATTAGGGTGAAGAGAGACAGAGTGAGAGCCGTTCTTGAGAAATACAAGAATCATCTTTGTAATCTTTGCAGTTTATAGTGAAATCATTCGATCTCGGTGCCCGTGGACGTAGCTATCACATCGATAGTGAACCACGTAAATTCTTGGTGTTGTTCTTATTGTTTGCATTGAATTTCTTTATTGTTTTCTTGTTTGTTTTCGACCTTTGCTTCCGCTGTCGCACAACATTGTTTCTGGTCAATTTAAGCTTAATTTGGCTTTGAATAAGTATCACAGAGATACATTTTACATGTCTGATCCTGATGTTGGCTACATTGATTATTGATTCATTGAGATGCAATGTAATCCAGACACCTAAATCTGCAATTATGTGTTTTTTTCCCCCGCTCAATTTGTGAAAGGTATAATCACTTGTTTGTACGATCGTTAGGTTCAAAGATAGCCGCAAAGTGTATAATATGATGTAGATGGGACTTGTCTGCAAGAACGCAGCATCATGTTAATTATATTCTAATAATATATCCTCCAAGAATATTTCATATTAACATACGTATCTTTGATGTATGGATATACGAGTATCATAGTAGTAGAGCTCACTAATTTATTCAGTTTTATAATTATGGTTACTGATACATAAGTTTGCGAGTTAAAAGTACATAAGTTGTGTAGTGCGTATGTTGTTATATGATTCTTATGCCCATTGGTGCATTGGATGTGAATTTTGTGTCCATGCCAGCTTGTAAGAGCATACAAACCCATGGATCTGGTTTGTTAATCTGTTTGGCTTTGTTAGAGTGTTGTTTTTGTTGTTGGTCCATGCATCTTGATTTGAGATCTTGATTCTACTATTTTAATTATCACAAAAAACAAGGGAGGGTCTCGAGGGATTTAGGATGGCAAAACTATGTTGGAATAGCATCCCTGTGTCAAATGAACATGGCTGCAACGAGGGCATGAAAAACCTTTCTATATTGTGTTCTTTAATTTAAAATTTTCACTCTTCTAGAGAGTTGATCTTTAGATTGTTGTGCCTCATGCTTACCTAATTATCGTGTAAAATTTTCTTATTTAGGGTTTGATGGTGTTGAAATTCATGGAGCTCATGGCTACCTCATTGATCAATTTATGAAAGACCAAGTTAATGATCGAACAGATCATTATGGTGGATCTTTAGAGAATCGTTGTAGATTTGCTCTAGAAATAGTTGAAGCAGTTGTGAAGGAGATTGGTGCAAATAGAGTTGGGATTCGTATTTCTCCCTTTGCCAATTACATGGAATCAGGTGACTCAAATCCGGAAGCTCTAGGCCTTTACATGGCAGAATCCCTTAGCAAGCATGGAATCCTCTATTGCCATGCAGTTGAACCTAGGATGATAACTGTTGGTGAGAAGAAGGAATGTCCTCATAGTTTACTACCTATGAGGAAGGCATTCAATGGTACTTTCATTGTTGCTGGTGGTTATGACAGGGAAGACGGTAATAAGGCTGTGATGAAGGGATATGCTGATCTTGTAGCTTATGGTCGCTTGTTTCTAGCAAATCCAGATTTGCCCAGAAGATTTGAGCTTAATGCACCTCTGAATAAGTATAATAGAGAAACCTTTTACATCTCTGATCCTGTTGTTGGCTACACAGATTATCCGTTCCTTGAAGATGCCATGTAGCCCAAATAGCAAAATCTGCAATTATGTCTATTCTTCAATCAATTTGTGGAAGGTACAGTACCTTGTTTGTAGCAGTTATTGATTCACAAAGAGCTACAGAAGATAATATGATGTTGATGAGAAATTGTCTGCAAATGTGCAGCATCATGTTGATCATATTTCACCTCTATGTCCCATTACAATAATATAAATATATTACAGTGGCATGGCTATAGCAGTAAAATATACATTTTGTTCATTTCTCGGTCATTTATATGAATGCAGCAGTACAATATTTTTAATTTCATTCGTACTTAATAGTATAAAGTATTTGCAGGTTATAAAGCATATCTTCATGCTGTATGATTTATTTACACTATCAGATGTTCCACTAATTCATTGAGGTTTTGCAAAGTGAAATAGGCAAGACGTAGGAATTGAATATTTAGTTTGAGGTGAGACTATCTCAGACTAACTTGTGAAAAACTAAGGCCATGAAGGTAATAAATTAGGGGGTTAATAAAAGTCAAACTTGAAAAAATATAAGTGATTAGAGGGGTTGTTGTAGGAGACAAGGTGTTTACAAATGAAATAAAGTAGTTGTGCCATAAAGAAAAGAGAGAGATGGGGAAATTATTATCCTCATTATGAAGGTAATAGTTACCCACCGTCCCCCTAGTGTAACCAGTGGCGGACCCAGGAATTTCCGACTGATGAGTCACAATCGATAACCAAATATGTAAAAAAAAAAATTTGACAACATGACAAGCTTAGCTCTCTAATAATTGACAAGATTAAAATCTGTACAAGCATTAGGGTGTATTCACAATTTGACAGACATAATTGACTATATCATTAGGGTGGGTCGACTATATCATAAGCAATCGTCCGAATCGCCAATCAAATCAGCACATATGCAAAACCCCATATAAATCTACCAAAGTCAATGGTGTATTGACAATTTGACAGACATAATTAACATCAATAAACACCCTAAATAAACACTGATTACAATTCACATGGTCAAAAAGGTTCAAATTTCATCAAAAAACCCAACAACATTAACAAAAGGTTCAAAGTTTACCAAACAAACAACAACAAAATCAACCAAAGAAAATAATTTTATTATTTTTTTTTTTTTTTAAAAAAAACTTAGAAATTTTTTTTGGGCCCTGGTGAGTCATTTGACTCACCATGCACAAGGGCAGGTCCGCCAATGAGTGTAACTATTACCCCTAAAATGAAGGTATTAGTTCCTTTTTCTTCACCTCATACTATACCATAACTACATAAATTTCCTTACAATCACACCATCACTATCTCCTCCTTCCCTATATTCACTTTCATTTTGCTTAGTTTGACTTTTATTACCCTAGTAATACATCTCCCTTAATCGAAAAAAGTTACTCAAAATCAAGTCAACACAGTCTCAAAATAATTTTAGTCCATCTACTTCGTACTAAGACCGTACCTTGGAATTTTCTGTCATTTGAATGTATATACTAACTTTCCATTTTTTGGCTCAAATTATTAGGATTGGCAAGAGGCCTGAACTTCTGCAGCAATTCATACTTTGAATAGTTCATTACTATGATGCAATTATAATCTTACAATTTTCTGAAAAATAGATAACATTAAATGTTTTGGAATAATATTGTTTTACAGCAATATCTAAAAATTAGCGTTTTTACAGCAGCATTTGTTTTTTCTGTCTCAGATAAGCAGCATATGAGCTCCAAGTAAACAAAAGGATATTCAGAGCATTAGGCACAACAATTAGAACAAACGTCGAAAATTTCAGTAAACAAATGAGCTCCAAATATCAGTAAAAGACTGCCTTTTAATAGCTGAACCAACTTTTTATTAGTATGCTGCAAGAGCACAACATACACCATTTTGTTTATTTCTGTACATTCGTTACATTACATGTGTCAACCAACAAAATAGAAAATAGTAATAAAAAAAAAAAAATAGAACTATGATACATAGGGTTTAGTAAAATCATATATCTAACTGCAAGTGTGCCGATTCATTAAAAGGTTGAAGAGAATTCTCTGACAATCATTGCTGCTTTTCTTCGGGAAGCAGAACATCAAAATCGCTTACAGTCCATTCTGCAGTCTCTCTTTTGTTACTAACATATATTTCTACACCTACGTTGATGGATGACCATATGCGCTTGGCTGGTGCTGTTCCTGGATCCTGCAGTGTTACATGCTCGTTAGCGATGGTTAGTAATTATAAGCTTAAATGCTACACACTTAGACAGCAGGTGAATTTGTTCATAAAAAGCACAATCAGGTGGAAGTTTTTGGCATGAAATGAAGCATGAGTAAAAAAAAAACATGAAAACCAACTTTGAGAAGAGCAGTTAGGAAATTAAGTACAGTAGTAGATAACACAGCCATAACCCAGATATTTTATCAATAATGTAAACAAAGAGAGTTCCAAAATCAGGAAATGAAGCTTCTAAATGTCTTCAAGCAGATAAGAACATGCCACAATGGAGAAGTATATCATATGTTGCAAGCAAGTACCTTGACTACCTTAATTTTTCCCTAGTAAACGATGGAGTCAGATTTCAAGAAATGATTTTTTTTCTTTTTTTTCCTCAGAAGAGGTGAACATCACAGAACGAAACAGAGACTACAGATTATTTTTTAAGATAACTGAGATAAGAAGTGATAACCTGGTAGAAGTACAACCGATTCGAAAGAGCCCCAACATCAAGCTCCCAGCTTCTTGAATCCCCAATCCAACCATCTCCTTGCTTTTCAGGATATCCATGGACAGCCCACTCGGGGTGAGGCAAAAGCTGTAAGATTTCTTGTGACTGTGGATTGCTATATGGATCGCAAATATCAACTGGTTTCTCAGCAAATTCAGCATTTCCTGGGCCGCAATAAAGATGGTATGCTGAATATGGGTATCGAAATGAATCATTTCTGTGAATAACCTCTCCCATAACACTAAGATGATACGGTGGGCATGAAACAAGGTTATCTGCTCGACACCAGCTAGTAGTTTCAGGGTTAATGATCATCTCAGAATATCTGGTTACATCAGTCAAGACATCACCATCACATGGAAGTCCATTATTTTTCCAGCAACCTCCAATGTCACTGAGATAGAACTGACTGTTAGGGCCACCACCTTGTTTGATGTCAAGCGTCAATTTTGTTTTAAAGTTAGGAGATTCTGGCAGCTTTAAGAAAATAAAATCTATTAACATTGCAAGTTGACATTTTTAAGGCAAGGAATAAATAGTGATTAGTATACCTTTCTAAGCATGCCTCTACCCTCATAATGATAGCCTCCATTGAATCCTCTGGTTGAGTCTGCTCTCAAGTACAACATAAGCCAAGGGTACTTGGAAGATGTTGATAATTTGTTCGAGATAATCCAACTTCCGTTGGTCAAATTTTTTTTCCAGGAAACAGAAAAAAATGATTTGTTGCCCACACCTTTACTGAAATCTGCATCAAGATCATAGGAACCATAAAATCCTCCACTTAGTGATGCTTCTTGCTGCTCGTTGAAAACAGGTTTTGATTGATTATGATAAACAAGAGGCTGGTTCATGCATCCTTTCCCAAAGCATGGAAACTTTCTGTCGGTAACTATTTTAGCAACTTTTTTGCCGTTCTCAGGACAAAGTGTAGTATTTTTGTCGAAATTTCCATTCTTAAGCATGATCATCCAAAATTGCCACGGGTCTCCAGATTCAGATACTTCGCACAGCGAAGCAAGATACAACTCCTTTTCAACAGCATAGCGGTCAGGATCAGCATAAGGCTGAAAACCAGGAATAGGAAAGTTGTCACCTGCCCCCAACCTGTTGTCCGAGGGCTTTACTTTGTGATGCACTTTGCAAACACTTTCTTTGTTAACTATGTCAGCATTTACAACCTCTGGGAAGCAATGAAGGCAAATATGGTTTTATAAGTATCTACGCCCTAAATAATGAAGTACACAAAAACAGACCCATATTCTGATTTATACTTTATAACAATGCAAAACGTTTTCATGGCAAAGGACAAATCCTCTGTGAAGCACAAGAGATAAGATCAATAACCTAGGGTGATACCATCTAAACAATTGAAAGATATAGTTTGTTGAATATAAAATGTTCAACAAGATATCATGTATCACATGTATATGAGGCTAAGGGCTAGCGTGCCAAACCCAAAGTTAGCAGCTACATTAATGAAATGTTCACATCATATTAGCAAATTACATGTTATACACACTTGTTCAAACACCGAGAAACCTGAGTTGATGCAAATATAGAAATCCTTGTGTAAACAAAATAGAAAAATAGAAGAGAATAATCCATACCAAGTTTTGTATGCAAGAGATTATGTCCTGTGTCATGTAAAGGCAGTGTATTACTCACAGACTATAAGATTAATGGAAGTAGAAATACTCTCTTTTCATATCCTAAATGAAAATCTGAGCTGAAAAATGCCTCATCAATTTTTACTGGATCTTAACTCTTATCAGTTAAGACATGAACGTGCACACACAATATCACAAATGCAAATATTGAAGTTGCTACTTGCTAATGCATGCCAATGGAAAAATTTGCATAGGTTCGTAGTATTCTCCTTTTTGCAAGAGAAAAAAAAAATTCTAAATTTAATCATCAAGTCCATTCTTCACTTTTTCATCAAATCACTAAAAGATAATATGAAGAGACTAGCTAATGATGCAACAATAATTCTGCAGTCCATGCCAAGGAAACTATCATGCTAGCAGACATACCTTGAGATTAACTGTTGTTGAGTATTAAAAAAAATATATATCAATAATAATTGGAGATAATATAGCATCTAAGGAGAAGGAAAATGCTTTAAATTTCTCTTACACAGCTAGAAATGCAATTTTTTTTACATAATTGATATTCCTAGAAATTCATAACAACCTTCAACTCATGAAACATGCTATAATTTAGGTAGTGACTCATTAACATGTTCTTTGTATATTTTATCATTCAAATGTCACCAAAAGTATTGTCGCTAAGGCAAATCAGTCTTTCTTAGTTTGAGGTACACCATACACAATGGTACGCAGAATAGGTACACGGGCACAATTCACTGCCTAATTCTATTAAGTTGGTCCAAAAGTGTTCCACTGAGCCAAATGATATATTTCCAGATTGTTGGAACAAACAGATGGGCTTCGAGATAGGCCTCACGTTCACTCCGTTATCTAATCCTAGTCCAACATATCTTTAGCTACAAAACTCATCTTCAAGTCAACATAATGTTGATTAAATAGATTATAAGTCGACATTAATTAGTATAGTTGTAATGTGGTTTCATTGTATAGGTATCTATATAATGATCCTAAGGCACTACATTTCATTTAATTCACAAAAATATAAACACCATTCTCCGTAATACCCTATCAATGTAGTCTTTTAATACAAATTCGTGGAAGAGATTAGCGAATTTCGTAACACTTAGCCAAATTAAATTCCCTAAAAAAACGCCATACTAAATTTATAGGATCACACTATACCTCAGAAAGTATTTGAAGTTTATGTTCCCTAAAATATAGCAGGCAGCCCTAAACTTTTTATTAACAACCATAAAAGAGCACAATAACCAATGACTAGTGGCAAACACTGATGGCCTGTGTACGATGGTTCGAATCCCCCGCCTATATGTATGTTGTCATGACATAGTAGCTCATAAAAACATTTAATAGCACAATAAGCGTTCTATAGCATACCAAACTACTCATAACAAAGATTTAATCTTATAACTCGACAATTGCATAATCAAAATTCAAAAACTTGCAAAAAAAATTATATTTAAATTAATAATAGAGGGAATTCGATTAATTAATACCATGGATAATGGGACATTGCAAATCAGCACAATCAGCAAGTCTGGGGCTACCCATATGAGGAGCTTCAAACCCCACTTCATTGCAGAAATTCCAAGCTTCAAAGCCAATTCTGGTATTTGGGTTCTTCATTCCTGGGTCTCCAATGGCTGAAATATAATTTTTTGAGGCATTTGTTGGAATTTCCCATAGATTGAGTAGCAATGGTAACAATAGCAGTAGCTGAAGAGGAGAGAGAAAAGGCATGGTTGATGGATTGAAGAAATGCTTACTATTTTTAGAAATTTATACTTGGGGAGAGTGAAGTGAATGAGAGGGACTACACTATTTACTCTATAAGGCAAGCAAATGATTTTAGGTTCTTTGTCAATTTCAAGTTTGAAAGGGAAGAATGAGTGTTGCAAAATTGTTATTTTTTTTTTCTTGTTGGGTGAAAGTGAGACTTGATTGTAACAAATCTAATCCATTCAATGGATAATAGTGTTTCCTTAGGCAAATGTCTGGAAGGAGCCCAATTTCTCAACATGAGAAACATGGGTTGAATATCAAAATGGCATAAACGTAAATAAAATGAATTGTATTAATATATTATGATTTTTTTTACAACGGTCTAAAAAGAAGGCTAGCTCCCGAGACTACAAAAAGAGTATTTAACTCTCTTAACCATACTAATACATGAACTAAAACGGGGATTGGGGGTACGAATGTTATGAATTGCTTGACAATACAAATACGGTGGTTGAGAGGATCCATCTCCGGTACCAGCTGTTTCGGGGTTTTTGGAGTCCCTCGGGAGAGTTACAATCCCTAGTATGCGCAGCCGACGCCTGTACCTGCAAAACAACGAAAACTCCGGTTGGTGGGAGCTCCTCCTCCGACGATCAAGTTAGTATATCTCCGGAGTAGTAAATTGTACGGATATGGTAAATACTTCTCACGGGTTTAGGGAGAATTCCGCAATGAATATTGCTCGGTTTTTGTGTATAGTGTTTATGGGTGAATTTTTGAATACCCAATAAATGAGGTTTGGTCCACTATTTATAGTGGAAGAACCTGTCCCTCATTTAGGGTTCCATGGACACGTGTCACTAAGGGATTGGAGCCCTGTAAACCTTTGAGAGGCTGCCACGTGTATAGGGTAGTTTTTTACCCTAAACATTTGCCCCTCACAGGTGTGACGTGGCTTAGCCACGTGTCACCTGTGACAGGTGTCATGTTCTGGGGAAGTGACGGTTGGTCTACTTCCCGCCTCTCTCTCTCTCTCTCTCTCTTTTTTTTTTTTTTTTTTTTTTTTTTGAATTTGAATTTGAATGTTTGCGGCAAAAGGTGGCGGTTCGCCTTCTGGGTTCCTCTATAAATAGAGGCAACCCTCTCTCTCCTCCTCACTTTTACAAACTTGCAAAAATTTCCTAGAGAGCTCTGATACCGGCTGCTTTTTCGTTCAATCAGCTACATTGATTCAGACGCGTCCGGATACCGGTTGAGTACTCCTTTGATCATCTCACTAAGGTACCGGATGACTTAGTTATTTTCTTCTTTTTGATTTCAAGTAGAGCCACATCCGGTCTTACACCGACTGGGGCACCTTTAAGCAATTTTCTTTCACAAATTGCATTCAATAGGACCTCAGCCAGTAATATACCGCCTGGGTCATCTTCATATAATTTTCAAAAATTACATTCCATAGACCCTCAGCCAGAAATATACCGGCTGGGGCATTTTCAAGCAACTGTTCTTCAAGAATTGCATTTAATAGACCCTCAGCCGGAAATATATCGGTTGGGGCATCTTCAAACTAATGTCTTCAAGAACTGCATTCAGTAGACCCTCAGCCGGAAATGTTCCGTCTGGGGCATTTCTGAGCAACCTTCATAATTTGCTTTCTGTAGACCTCAGCCGGTCTTTATACCGCCTAGGGCATCTTCAAACAATTTTTTATTTGCATTCATAAGACCCTCAGCTGGCCTTGTGCCGTCTGGGGTACTTTTGAGCAATTTTCTTCAAAACTACATCTTATGAACTCTCAGCCGGTCTTACACCGTCTGGGGTATCTTTGAGCAGACTTCATAATCTGCTTTCCATAGACCCACAGCTGGTATTTATACCGCCTGTGACATCTTCAAGCAGTTTCTTTATTTGCATTCATCAGACCCTCAGCCGGTCTTGTGCCATCTGGGGTACTTTTGAGCAAGCTTCCAAAAATGCATCCCATAGATACCGTCTGGGGTATCTTTGAGTAGTCTTTGAAAACAACATTCTATTGATACCGTCTGGGGTATCTTTGAGCAGTCTTCATAAACTGCCTTCTATGAAAACCGCCTGGGGTATCTTTAGGCAAATTCTTTTCAAAATGCCTAACCATCTGCCTTATAAATTTCTAAACAACCACAGCCGGACACATCCGTCTGTGGTATCTTTGAGTGATTCTCTTCGAAAAACGCCTGACTGTTTGTTTGGTATTTCAGCTTTCACAACATACACAACCGTACGCTACCACCTATGGGATCTTCAAGCCACACTTTGGGATAACGGTTGCCTTCTACAAACTTCTTTACTACTTTAAGGTACCGTCTCTGCTTTTCGCAACTCTTTTAGTTTTTCCCGGTTGTGTAGTTTGTATAGAATAATTGGGCTCTCCCATAACACACATGGCACAGCCTAAGACAGAGGTCAGCCGGTCACCTGGGACGGCTGAGTCTAGGACTAAGGATGCCGTCTGGGGGTGTTTAGACCACCCTTACTCTGTTTCGAATTCGACCGTCTCTGTTCATGTGCTAGACAGAATGGCTCGGACCAGATGGACGACAATTAACCCTGACTACCAGTCCTATGATGCGGCCGTGGATCCGGCTGCCTCTGTTAATAATGACCAAGTCGATGAACCGGCTGGGGATATACCAAGTGAGGTACCAAGTGAGGTAACAAGTGAGGTACCGGGTGTGCCAAGTACGCCTAGTGACGATATCCTTGATGAATCTGACTCAAATGGAGAAGAGTCCGGTGAAGAGTTCGGCTCTGATGAGTCTTCATCCGAATCAGGCGACCCTGTTGAGGAGAATGCCTATAAATGGCTGGTTGTTAACAACCCCACTGAAGCAACTATGACCGCCAGGGATGTGGTCACCTTAAATGCCACTTTTCCTACGTTCTTGCAAAAGAAACCGGTTGGGGTAGGCTGGGAGGTTAGGGTCCCGCCTGGAGATGCCATGGTTGTCTGGGAAGACGATTTGGAACATGCCAACAATTACTTCAGTTGCTATGAGGCGGCATTCAAAGTCGGCCTCCAGTTCCCCCTCCACAGTTGTATAAAAGCCATTCTAAGGGGGTACAACTTAGGCGTCTGGAAGATGACCCCCAACTCTTAGGTCAACATACTAGGATACATAGCCGCCTGTGAGATGCAGGAAATAAAGCCTAGTTGGGAGGCATTTGCACACATGCACTACCTCAACCGGGCACCAGGCGGCTTGAATGCGTGGTATACTTTAACCACGCACCCGGAATATATGATGACCTTGGACAAGCCATCCAAGTGGAGTAGTTGGAAGAGTAAGTTCTACGTAGTCTCTTCACCAACTCCCCAATTAAATCGCCGGCTGCGTACCTACAATAAGAAGCCGGCTCTTCTTGGGAAGAAGTGCGCTCTTCTAAAGGTGCCGGAGGAGGCCTGGGCCAAATAATGGAGCCGGGTCTCTTCAAGAAGACGACCCTTACTCTAGATGATGGGAGTGTTATTGTAGTTCCCAAGTTCTGGGTACCTCTCCCGGATTGGTTCAAAGATGAGGCGTTCCTGTCCGCCTGTCATCTTAGTACTATGTTTAACAGAAGTAGGTTATTTTTTCATCCGGTATATTTTGCTGTTTGCTTGCCTCATCCGGGTATTTACTTGCTCTTTTCTGTTCTTATGCATAAGAAGCATTAGTGATGTTGCCGGCTGAGAAGACACCGGTTACCTGAGCTGCTGCCATTAGGAAGGAGCAGATTGAGAAAAAGAAGCCGCAGCTGGCGGCTAAGGACGGCGGGGTAAGCTACATTCTCTTTTTCCTCTTGCCGGTTGTACTACTTTGTTATGAGTTCGTGACTAACAGGTTGACTTTCCTTTTTTAGGCCGGGAGCCAAAATGTTCCACGCTCCCTGTCCAAAATGATGAAGAGGACGGCTGGGGAGATACCCCAGCCAGCTGCTAAGGCACCAAGGGTGCCGATTCGTACCCTTGCCCCATCTTCTGATAGGCCGTCTGGAGGGGACAAGCCAACCTTTGGAGGCAAAAGCCTGAGAGGTCTCATCCCGGCTACCGAGGCGGTGGTCGAGGCAGGAAAGGAGCCGGGTACTTCAGCTGGTCAGGGCCAGACCACAACTGGCTCAAATGCGACTGGGGGGGAGCTAACCCGTCAGCAAGATAAAGGTATGGCTTCCACCTTTGATTCCCCCTGGCCGCTTGGGCCTCTGCGAGTCAAGTCCCAAGTCAGCCAATCCGGGGATTCCTCAGGCATCCGTTAGAATGTAGGCGCTGCCTATTCCTAGTACCTGACCCATAACTCTATTGTTGTAGATACTACCTCAAGGTGGCCCAACTTCCAGCAATTTTATAAGAGGATGCTCCGGACCCTCACCCGGTCGGAGAAGGAGGCGTTGTCGGGTGTGCACCAGGTCAACCTTGACCGCATAAATTCTCTCCTGGCGGAGGTAATTAACCGGCTGTGTTTTTTGCTTTTAAATTCTTTCTTTCACGAATATGTTGTCTTGAATGGGACTAACCATTTTGACGGTTGATGCTGCAGGTGATGCTGCGGGTGGACGGTCTAGGCGTGCCCTTGTGTAACAAGCAAGAGGAGGTAAGGGATGCCTAGAAACGGGCATCTGACCTTATTGATGTCTGTCAGTTCAACGCCATTAAATATGACATGGAAACTAAATGCCGGGAGATGAAACAGGAGGAGTTTCTCAAGGAAGCTAAGGCGGTTGTTGAGATGGCAAATAAGAAGGCGGCTGACCTCGAGCTCCAAGTCAACAACCTCAAAGCCGTTCTCAAGGCATTGGGGGAAGCCGACAAAGAGAACACCGGGCTACGCTCGAAAGTCAGCCGGTTGAAAAATGAGCTTTCCCTGAGCCAGGCGGACTACAAAGAAAAGATAGCAGCCGAACAGCGACGTCTAGTTGCTGAGAACAAAGCTGACTGCGAGGAGCGCATCAAGCTGGCTGGGGGCTGATCCATCCATAGGTCGAGGATGACTTCTTCGACCTTAGGTATCAGTATGCCACTGCGGTCTATGATGCCAAGGTCCTTGGCCAAGACGCGCCTGCTCCATTTGAGGAGTGGGCTGGTATAGGCGAGGAGGGCGACCAACCGGAGGCTCAGGATCAGCAGGCGGAGGTTCAGGACCAACCGGCTCAAGACCAGCAGCAGCAACAGTAGGCTTCATTTTTATTTCCTCCTTTTACTGGCCTGTGAGCCGTGTATTTTCAATGTATTTCCCCGGTCAAGGGACCGGTTGACATTTGATCATCAATATATATATTTCCGACTCAGTCGGTGGGTTTTCTGTATTCAATTTGATCTTTGATTTTGGTCTTTAATTTGATTTTTGATTGTACAAGTAATATAAGTCATACGGTTTAGCGGGTGTGTTGGCTATAGTTTCCCCTGGATGGTTATCTGCTGACTTTCCAAGTAATAAGTAGACAGTCGTCCATATACACACTCAGTTGCCGTTTTTCAAACATTGGTTATGCGGCTGGATTAGCAGACGGTGCCTGCTAACCTTGGATTTATGCGGTTAGATTTATGCGGCCGATAATTTGACCGGTTGTTGGCATTTCAACCTTGGATTCTAAGTGCTAAGGTTTAGACCATGCTAGATTCAATAGCATAACCGTTTGGGGTCCTTTTGGGCAAAAGCTGGTTATGGAATGACCAAGATTTTATGTGTCGTCTGTACTATTTGGTAGTACGGGCGGCTGTATTTTCCTGTTTGGGGGTACCGGCTGTATTACTTCGACGTAAAGCCCGGGGTTACCACTTTGCAGAAATGACCGGTTGTACTGTTTTGCAGTAAAAACCGGTTGTATCTTGGCTACAATGGATCATTCAAACAGCTGCGAGTTATTTTTAACCTTAGCCGGTTAGAGCCGTTTATTTATGACCGCTAGAACAATCTACCACCCGGAAGGGAGATGTTCTCTTTGACGAATTTCACCCCAAATGGGCGTCGCCGAATGTCTGCTTTTTTGGGGCAGACGGTTTAAATTTTAGCTGGCTGGTTGGCGTTTAATTTTATAGTTGCCGCCTGTGTATTGCACAGGACATGGCGAATGTCGCCTGTGTATTGTACAAGACATGGCGAATGCAGCTTGTGTATTGCATAAGACATGGCATATGTATGCAAAAAGGAAAAATTTGGAAATAAAGCATTCTCATTAATATACTCTATTTACAAAAATTTACAATTTCTCAGAAGTAGTACTTTTTCAAGTTGTCTACATTCCAAGTTCTGGCTAGCTGCCTACCGTCTGGGGTCTCCAGGCGGTAGGTGTCGCCTCTGACTTCTTCAAAAATCCGGTAGGGGCCCTTCCAATTAGGAGTTAGCTTCCCTTGCTCATTCGCCCTACCGATTGCCTCCATTTTCCGTAGCACAAAGTCCCCCACTTTGAGGGGCCGCTTGTATACTCTTTTGTTGTAGGCTCTCGTCATTCTCAGACGGTATATCTCATGATGCAAGGCGGCGTTGCCACTACGCTCCGGGAGTGAGTCCAATGCAAGACGCATGGCCTCCCAATTAGCCTCTTCATCATAGAGCATGACTTGAAGTGTTGGCTCATAAAGTTCAATAGGCAGGAAGACTTCTGTTCCGTATGTCATGAGAAACGAAACGGTTTCCCCTTTTTCAGTTGTTCTGATGGCCCAAAGGACGTGAGGTAACTCATCCGCCCAAAGACCGCCAGCTCTCTCTATTTTCTTTTTTATGTCGTCTGAGATGAGTTTGTTGAAGGCTTCAACTTGGCCGTTTGCCTGGGGCCAGCCAATGGATGCAAAGCAATGTGAGATCCCTTTATCTCCCCACCAGCTCTTAAGGGTAGGCGTTTCAAACTGAGGGCCATTGTCAAAGACCATAGGCATAGGGACCCCAAACGGGGTGATGATGTTTCTCCAAATGAAGGAGATAACATCCTTTGTCTTGATGCCCTTGACCGCCTCTGCCTCAACCTATTTGGTGAAGTAATCCACAGCCACAAGGATGTATCTTCTACCGCCTGATGTCCATGCCCCATTTTGCAAATGGGACCGGGCTGTAGATGGATGTCAGATCTGTTGCAGGACGGTGTATGAGCCAGCCAAACCTCTGGCACTTGTCACATTTCTTCACCAATTCCATGGTGTCTGCCTCAAGAGTGGGCCAAAAATAGCCTTGCCGCCTGGCCCTCTTTGCTAGAGTTCTGCCGCCTATATGTGAAGCACAAAAGCCCACGTGCAGATCCTCTAGCACCTCTTTTCCCTTTTCAGGGGTAACGCACTTCAGCAACGGCTGGAGGTAACCCTCTATGAAGATCTCCCCTTTATACATTTCAAAGATTAAAGCTTTCTTCTTCAATGCTGCCGCCTCTGAAGGGGCATCCGGCAGGGTGCCGTCAACCAAATAATCCCGGATGGGGTCCATCCAGGTAGAGCTTCGGTCAAGAACTCCAATGGGATCATGGTCAATGCTTCTTTTTTTCATGACCTCCCAAAAGACTGACCTAGGCGTATCACAAGTAGCGGATGAGGCCAGTTTGGACAATGCATCCGCCTGATTGTTCTCTGACCGGGGCACCTTACTTAGATGAAATTCATCAAGCGTCCCAGCCTCATCTTTGACTACCTGCAGATACTTGATCATTGCCGGATGGGTGGCCTCATAGTCACCATTGAATTGGCTAACAATCAGTTGGAAATCTAAGCAGGCGTCAACTTTTCTTGCCCCTGCCGCCTTACACATGCGTATACCGGCCAGCAGGGCCTCGTACTCAGCTTCGTTGTTTGAAGCTTGGAACTTGAACTGTAGTGCATACTCGTATGTATCCCCTTCCGGAGATTTGCAAATTACGCCTGCACCACAGCCGTTCATTGTAGAGCTCCTGTCTACATATAACTTCCAAACTTGATCAGTATTTTTCGGCTGTGCCGGCCTAATCATTTCAACAATGAAGTCGGCAAATGCCTAACCTTTCACTGCCCGCCTAGGTTCGAAAGTTATCTCCAGGTTTTGTATTTCAACAGCCCACTTGATCATTCTACCGGATGACTCTATAGTAGTCATCAGACGTTTAAGTGGCTGATCAGTATAGACAGTAAGCGGATGAGCCAAAAAGTAGGGTTTCAACGGTTTAACTGATTTATAGAGGGCCAGCCCAAATTTGTCAATCATTGGGTACCGGAGCTCAGCATTGCTAAGAACATGGCTGATGAAATACACCGGGAGCTGTTTGCCGTCTCTCTCAGCAAGGAGAATAGCACTAAGGGAGTGATTTGAGACGGCTAGGTACATATAGAGAACCTCCTGAGGCAGGGGGCTCACCAGCCTTGGCAAAGTGTGCAAGTGTTGCTTTAACCTCTGAAATGCTGCCTCAACCTCTTCTCCCCACTCAAATCTAGACCTCTTCCTGATTGCTTGGAAGAAATAGAGGCACTTATCGCCTGACCGGCTGAGGAATCTTCCTAATGCCGCCAGGCAACCGGTAAGTTTCTAGGCTTCCCTGACAGTGTGGGGTGACTGCATGTGCATTACCGCCTGTACCTTTTCCGGATTGGCCTCTATGCCTCTTTGATCAATCAGAAATCCGAGAAACTTCCGAGACTCAACACCAAAGACACACTTTTTGGGATTAAGCATGACCTTGTGCCGCCTTAGGGTGGTGAAGGTTTCTCGGAGGCCGGCTAGGTGATCCGCTTGTAGCTTGGATTTGACTATCATGTCATCAATATACGCCTCTACATTCCTTTTGATTTGATTGATGAAAACTGTGTTTATCATTCGTTGGAAAGTAGCAGGCGCATTCTTCAACCCAAACGGCATTACCGTGTAGCAGTACAACCCCTGATCTGTGACGAAGGCCGTCTTTTCTTGATCCTTTTTCCATAGGGGTATCTGATGGAAGCCTTAGTAGGCGTCCATGAAGCTCATCAAGGCATGACCGGTTGTAGAGTCGACTAGACTGTCGATCTTTGGGAGTGGATAGCTATCCTTCGGACGTGCCTTGTTCAGATCTGTGTAGTCTACACACATTCGCCAGGTACCATTCGACTTTTTGACAAGGACAACATTTTCCACCCAATCCGGGTAGTGGCATTGCCGAATGAACCCCGCATCTAACAATTTTTTGACCTCGACGGCTGCTGCCTGAGATCTTTCCTCGCCATGATCCCTCTTCTTTTGCCTAACCGGCTTCTTTTTGGGATCCACAGCGACTTTGTGGATAGCAAGATCCGGGCTAACGCCTGGCATCTCTTCCACTTCGAAGGCAAAAATGGCTTTGAATTTTTTCAGCAGTTGGAGCAGGCTTGCTCTCAACTTTTCAAAAGCAACCGTCCTAACCTTGACGGTTCTGTCGGGCCGGCTGTCGTCCAGGACGACATCAACGCTCTCACCTGCCGGCTGGGGTCGGAAGTCGTCCGACCTTTCCCCGGTCAGTGATTGCTATTGTTTTTCTTTCTTGACGGGGGCCAATTGGTCCGCCTTTCTCTTTTTACCGGCTGCGCTTGGAGCCGGCAATGCCTGATCGCAGTTATCAAGCTCTATGAGCTCTTCGCCGTGACTGGCTGAAGCCATAGTTGGTTTGACGTCTGAGAGGTAACACTCCATAGCCGTCTTTTGGTCCCCATTCAGGGCACCGACTGTCCGATCATCCTTCTGAAACTTGATCAGCATGAGAGACGGGATGATGACTGCCTTGGACTCGTTGAGGGTGGGGCGACCAAAAATCATATTGTAGGTGGTCAGTTCCACAACAACTAGGAACTTGACGACCATGTGCCGCCCTTGCCCCTTTTCTCCCAGCCGGATGGGTAGGTCATTCCTTCCCACCAGATGCACCACCTGTTTAGGGTAAAAATTACCCTAAACACGTGGCCCAATGGGCTAGTGACATGTGGCGACTCACCATTAGTCAACAGGGCTCCAATCCCCTATCGACACGTATCTTTGGTACCCTACATGGGAGACTTGTCTGTCCCACTATAAATAGTGGGACAAACCTCATTAATGGGGCATACACAAATACAAACACAACTATCGAGCATTATTAATTGCGGAATTCTCCTAATCAGCGAGAAGTAATTTACCACTTCCGTATTTTTACCTCCAGTACGTATACTAACTTGATCGACGGAGGCGAAGCTCCTACCAATTGGAGTCTTCGTGATCTTGCAGGTACAGGCATCGGCAGCTCAGTCTTGGAATCGTAACTCTCCCGCAGGACACCTCAGAAAACCCCGAAACATTGGCGCCGTCTGTGGGGAGGGTACTTCTCAGATGACATCTGATACTGTACCATCGAATCTGGACAAACGACCCTTGGCCGAGCCTGAGGTCCAGACGGACCATGAAAGTGGTGACGACTATGAAATCGACACCTATATGGCCTTAGACGGGTCCTTTAGAACAAAACGCACCCGTTCCAAAGAAATGAAGGAACGAGGTGAGAATCAAGCTGCTCTTAACAACACAACCAGTATGCCGGTTGGGGATGCCCAGGCAGTAGCGGGATCTGCTCCCATCACGAGAAATGAACTCATGACTTTCATGAATAGTTTCAAAGGCGAGATAAAGAATCTCATCCGGTCAGCCACCCCCCAGAAGGATCAGCCGGCCAAGAAGCCTTCATCCTTTGGTAAGAAGGCTCTGAAGGATCGTGCGCCCACTCCTCATCCCAAGCCCAAGGTGGGGGAGGGGCCCCAGATCGACTTAAATAGGCTCCCTTCCCTCAAGTGGAGCACAGAAAAGCCATCCGGCACTTACAGCCGGATGGATAAATAAAAACCTTCTCTGATGCCCGGAAGTTTCTCCAGGAGAAGAGAAATTAGCAGCTGTCCGCGTCGGCCTCGACGTCGACCTTCCCTGACAGCCTCTGCAGTGTCTCCGTCAGACACTCAGAAACAGACCAAGGGGGTCAGTCTCGCGAACCCTCCGCCCGATCTGGTCCCAAAGTGATCCAGCCGGGACTATATGGTCCGCCATATGTATCGGGTGGATCCCCTTTTTCTGCACCAGGCCTCTTCGGGGGTCATGAGCAGCAGCCGTTCCAACCCACGAATTGGTAGCTGCGTCTGCTTAATTTTGGAGAACAGCCTACGGTGTTCTCGCCAGACATAACCCAGGCGGCACAACCGTCCAAGGTCAAGAATGTGTTGGTAGGTGCCTATGATGGTACCTCCAATCCGAAAGACCACCTAATGGCATACTCCAACCTCATGTATCTACAGGGGTTGGATGACGCCGCCTGGTGTCGATGCTTCCCGGCGACCCTGAAGGGCATTGTCCAACGGTGGTTTGGTAACCTACCAGCCGGATACATAAACAACTTCAGAACTCTGGCGTACCTATTTACGTCAAACTTCTTAATGAACATCCCTGCCAAAAAGACCAGCCTTGATCTTGGGGCAATACAGCAGGGTGAGAAGGAAGGACTCCTGTCCTATGTCAGGCGGTTCAATCTGATGAGAATTCAGATTCAAGGGCTGTCTGACGATGTTGCTTACACAGACTTCTTCAAGGGTCTGAAGGATGGGTCGACCTTCAAGTTCGACCTTGTCCGGAAAAGGGTAGCCACCCTCCAAGAGGCATTAATGGAAGCAGAAGCCTATATACAGGCGACGGAGCTTTGTGCTGTAAAGCAACCGTCAGATTTCAAAAAATCTGACAGAAAAGATAACGGCCACAGCCGCCGGCAAAAAAAAAAGACAAGAGAAAAGGAATCTGGGCGGCAGACCGGTCTGGTCAGCCGACCCAGAAGGCAAGAAGAAAATATGAACCGTACGTCCCCAAGTACGAGTTCACAAAGGACTGCTCCTCCATTCTCATGGAAATCAAGGACCGGTTGTCCCTCCAGAAACCGGTCGCCATGAAAAGTCCCGCCAGCAGCCGGGATAAGAGCAAGTACTGCCAATACCATGAGGATGTTGGCCATGACACTAATGGCTGCTATAGCCTCAGGCGGTTGTTAGACCGTCTAGCTGACGAGGGAGCTCTAAAATCCTACCTGCCAAAGCCCAAAGGCAACCCCAAAACAAACAAGGGGCAGGCGGCAAAACCCGACCCTGCTAACTCCGAAATGGATGAAGAGACAGTCTTCACAATAGCAGGCGGTTTTGTCGGTGGAGGCCCAACCATCCGAGGTAAAAAAGACAACATCAGGAAGCTGTTCAACTCAGTGGATGAGGGCCAGGCGTCGAAAGACACCTTTTTTGAGGTCCTTATTTTTAAAAGGGACCAGGGCAAGGTCAGACGGCCTCACGATGACCCCATCGTCATCGAATGCAAGGTTGCCAACCAGAAGGTTGGCTGGATCTTAATAGATACCGGAAGCTCGTATGACCTAATCAGCTATCAGTGCTTGACAAAGCTCAAGTACAAGCCCACAAGCATGCAACATGCGCCTCACCCCTTAGTCGGTTTTGGGGGAGGAGTGGTGCATCTGGTGGGAAGCATTGACCTTCCTATCCGGTAGGGTGAAAAGGGGCAAGGACGCCACATGGTCGTCAAGTTCTTAGTTGTGGAGGAAGTGACTGCCTACAACATGATATTTGGCCGTCCGACCCTCAACGAATCTAAGGCTGTCATCATCCCGTCTCTCATGCTGGTCAAATTTGAGAAGGATGATAGTACAGTCGGTTCCTTAAACGGGGACCAGAAGACGGATTGGGAGTGCTATCTCTCTAACGTTAAACCAACTATGGGTACAGCCGGTCAAGGTGAGCCCATAGATGTTGATAACTGCGATCCAGCAGTCCCGGCTCCATGGGCAGTCGGTAAGAAAAGAAAGGCGGACCAACTGGCACCCGTCAAAAAAGAAAAACAATAGCAATCACTTGCCGGAGAAAGGTCGGATGACTTTCGACCCCAACCGGCAGGTGAGAGCGTTGATGTCGTCCTGGACGACAACCGGCCCAACAGAACCGTCAAGGTTGGGACAATTGCTTTTAAAGTGTTGGGGGTAGATTTTCTCCAACTGCTGAAGGAATTCAAAGACATTTTTGCCTTTGAAGTGGAAGAGTTGCCAAGCGTAAGCCCGGATCTAGCTGTCCACAAACTCACTGTGGATCCAAAAAAGAAGCCGGTTAGGCAGAAAAAGAGAAATCATGGCGAGGAGAGATCTCAGGCGGCAGCCGCCGAGGTCAAGAAGCTGTTAGATGTTGGGTTCATTCGACAATGATACTACCCAGATTGGGTAGCAAACGTTGTCCTGGTTAAAAAGCCGAATGGAACCTGGCGGATGTGTGTAGACTACACAGATCTGAACAGAGCATGTCCAAAGGACAGTTACCCGCTCCCACAGATCGACAGCCTGGTCGACTCTACAGTCGGTCATGCTTTGATGAGCTTCATGGACGCCTACTCAGGCTTCCATCAGATACCCTTCTGGAAAAAAGATCAAGAAAAGACGGCATTCGTCACTAATCAGGGGTTATTCTGTTACACAGTGATGCCGTTTGGGTTGAAAAATGCGCTTGCAACATTTCAGCGAATGATGAACACAGTTTTCCGCCATCAGATAGGCAGGAATGTAGAGGCGTATATCGATGACATGATAGTCAAATCCAAGCTACAGATGGATCACCTAGATGACCTCCGAGAAACGTTCACCGCACTCAGGCGGCACAAGGTCATGCTTAACCTTAAGAAGTGTGTCTTTGGTGTTGAGTTTAGGAAGTTCCTCGGATTTCTAATTGATCAAAGGGGAATTGAGGCTAATCCGGAAAAGGTTCAGGCGGTAATTGACATGCAGTTACCCCGCACTGTAAGAGAAGTCCAAAAACTAACCGGTTGCCTGGCGGCATTGGGGAGATTCCTCAGCCGGTCTGGCGACAAATGCCTCTATTTCTTCCAAGCAATTAGGAAGAGGTCAAGGTTTGAATGGGGAGAAGAGGCTGAGGCGGCATTTCAAAAGCTCAAGCAGCATCTGCATTCTTTACCAAGGCTAGTGAGCCCTCTGCCCCAAGAGGTTCTCTACATGTACCTAGCCGTCTCAGATCACTCCCTTAGTGTTGTTCTCCTTGCTGAGAGAGACGGCAATCAACTCTCGGTGTATTTCATCAGTCATGTCCTTAAAATTACTGAGCTCCAGTACCCTATGATTGAAAAATTTGGGTAGGCCCTCTACAAAGCAGTTAAGGGGTTGAAGCCCTACTTCCTGGCTCATCCGGTAACTGTATACACTGATCAGCCACTCAAGCACCCAATAACCACCATAGAGTCATCCGGTAGAATGATCAAATGGGCTGTTGAAAATACAAAGCCTGGAGATAACTTTCGAACCCAGGCGGGCAGTGAAAGGTCAGGTGTTTGCCAACTTCATTGTTGAGATGACTAGGCCGGTGCAACCGGAAAATCCTGATCAAGTTTGGAAGCTGTTTGTAGACGGTAGTTCTACAGCAAACGGTTGTGGTGCAGGCGTTATTTGCCATTCTCCAGAAGGGGATAAGTTTGAATATGCACTACGGTGTAAGTTCCAAGCCTCAAATAACGAGGCAGAATATGAAGCCCTACTAGCCGGCATACGTATGTGTAGGGCAGCTGGAGCAAGGAAAGTTGACGCCTGCTCAGACTCTCAATTGATCGTTATCCAATACCACGGTGACTATGAAGCCACCCATACGGCTATGATCAAATATCTGCAGGCGGTCAGGGAAGAGGCAGCGTCACTTGATGAATTTCATTTGAGTCAAGTGCCACGGTCTGAAAATAATCAGGCGGATGCGCTCTCCAAATTGGCATCATGCGCCTCCTGCGATGCGCCGAGGACAGTCTTTTGGGAAGTCATGGAAAAAAGAAGCATAGAGCATGATCCCATTGGAATTTTGGACCGAAGCGCCACTTAGATGGACCCCATCCGGGCTTATCTGACAGACGGCTCTTTGCCGGATGTTCCTTCAGAAGCAGCTACGCTCAAGAAGCGAGCTTTGAGCTTTGTTATGCACCAAGGAGAACTTCTCCGGAAGGGATACTTGCAGCCGTTTCTGAAGTGTGTGACCCCAGAAAGGGGAAAGGAAGTCTTGGAAGATCTGCACGCGGGTTTATGTGCCTCGCATATAGGCGACAAATCCTTGGCTAAAAGAACCAGGCGGCAAGGATATATTTGGCCCACTCTTGAGGTAGACGCCATGGATCTGGTAAAGAGGTGTGATAAATGCCAACGGTTTGGCCGGTTGATACATCGTCCGGCAACAGACCTTACAGCTATACACAGTCCGGTCCCGTTTGCAAAACGGGGGATGGATATCTTGGGACCTTACACACCTGCTTCAGGCGGTCGGCACTATATCTTGGTAGCCGTAGACTACTTCATCAAATGGGTTGAAGCAGAGGCGGTCAAAGGCATAAAGACCAAGGATGTGATCTCCTTCATTTGGAGAAACATCATCATCCGATTTGGGGTCCCTATGTCTATGGTCTTCGACAATGGCCCTCAATTTGAAACGCCTGTGCTCAAGGGCTGGTTGGGGGATTAGGGTATCTCCGATTGCTTTGCGTCTGTAGGCAGGCCCCAGGAAACGGACAAGTTGAGGCCTTCAATAAGATTATCTCAGACGACATTAAGAGGAAAGTTGAAAGGGCTTGTGGTCTATGGGCAGAGGAGTTGCCTCATGTTCTTTGGGCTATCAGAACAACTGAGAAAGGGGAAACCGGTGAAACCCTATTCCTTATGACATACGGCACTGAGGCTGTTCTTCCTATCGAGCACTATGAACCAACTCTCCGTATCATGCTGTATGATGAGGAGGCCAATTGGGAAGCCATGCGTCTTGCCCTGGATGCTCTTCCAGAGCAAAGGGGCAATGCCGCCTTACGACATGAGGTCTACCATCTGAGAATGACTAGAGCCTATAACAAACGGGTACACAAGCGGCCCTTGGAAGTAGGGGACTTTGTACTCCGCAAAATGGAGGCAACTGGTAGGGCAAACGAGCAGGGCAAGCTAACCCCAAACTGGAAGGGCCCCTACCAGATCTTTGAGGAGGTTAGAGATGGCACATACCGCTTGGAAACCCCAGACGGTAGGAGGTTGCCTAGAAATTGGAATGTAGACAACTTAAAAAAGTACTACTTCTGAGAATTGTAAATCTTTTATAATTACCGTATGATTAATGGGAAAAGTTTGGTCATTACATTTCTGTATACCTACGCCATGTCTTGTGCTTAACACAAGCGGCTTTCATCTTTTAATTTCCATGTGCCATGTCTTGTGCATCATACAAGCGATACATTTATCACTAAAAAACATCCGGTGACACCCATATGGGTGAATTAACTGAAGAGAACATCTCCCTTCCGGGTGGTAAATTGTTCTAGTGATCATAACTCAGGCGGATATAATAAAAGGAAATCAAGTCAATTATTTCCGCCTGAATGATCCATTGCATCAAAGAACAACTGACTAGCACTCCCAAAAGTACAGCCGGCTTACTCTTTAAAAGCAGTACCAACAGAAGCTAGCCCCTAAAAAGGCAGCCGGTACTCCCAGTACATCTAGCCCCTTCTGAAAAGGCAGGCGCAGGATAAATATGTTAATGCTAACCCATTTTTACGCAAAAGCACCACACACGGTTCGCTATCAATGTTAGCGAGGCCCTAAGCTTTGGGCTCCTAACGAAGAAATGCAGCCGGAAACCAGGCAAAACAAGATATAAACGGTACCTAAAAACCGTGTTTTCACCCAGGTTGTACGTGTTTAAATATTAACGATCCCTGACCGGGGGCATACGGATAGCCGCCTGGCTGAGTGTAGTTCTACAAGTCACCTATCCGGGGGGCAATATTCCTAACCCCACCCCGTCTCTGGTTCACACGGCAATAGTACTTGAAGAAATTTCTAAGCAAAATTTAAAGAAGTGCAAATAAGGAGAAATCATTCAACAAAATCGGCACAGCCGGTGAGAAAATATATATATATTTATATATATATATATATATATATATATATATATATATATATATATATATATATATATATATATATTAATATTCAAAATAAAATACAATGGCAGAATAAGCCGACTCATCCGGCGCGATTACAAGATAATGCACAGCGCGCAGGCCGGGAGGTCGTTGCTATTCTATCTCCACGGTCACCCGGTCATTCGGAGCCTGAGTCCCTTCCGGGTGTGACGGGTCAATGGTGGGGACGGAGTCAGGAGCAATTTCATCTTGAATAGCCTCCTCGTTAGCAGCCGCTTCCTCCTCCATCCTTTTGAACTCTGCCTCAACCCACTTGTCATAGGGTTCAGGCCCCGGTTGACCCTCCTCTTCAACCAGAATGGTAAGATCTGCATATTTGTAGGCGAGCTCCCAGACGTTGTAGTCTGTGCTTGGGTGGATAATGGAGAACGCCCTCTTCATTTTGTTCTCGCAGTCTTGCTCATTCTCCTCAATGAGCCGGCTCTGTTCCGCTTCAAGGCTGGCCTTGAAGTTGTCCTTTGCAACAGCTGCCTCTTTGATTAGGCGGTCATTCTCTTGCTTCAGGCGGACGCTAGCCTTATCCGCCTGATCCAACCGTTTGAGGGGCTCCTCATGACCCTTGAGCTCCTTCTCGGCACTGTCCAGCGCCGCCTGAAGATTGTCCAATTTAACCTTGGACTCATTGAGAGCCTTTTGGAGGGTCTTAACCTGGTCCGCCTGTCGCATGATTATAGATTTAGTTTCTAAGTCATGCACAATCATTGAATATTCAGCAACATTATGTGCGTCATCCGCAGATCGTTTGGCCCTCCTTACCTCTTCCTGTTTGCGTATGTAGGCCTTTTTGAGCCCTTCCACGCGCAGCAGTGCCTACAACAATACAACCGGTGTCAAGAAAAACCGGATGTGCATGCATCAAATAAAATGCCCGGTGGGTACTTTAAGCTTACATCAGCTAGCTCGACCATTACACGGTCGACATTGAAGGTGTTGATCCCAGGGATCACCTCCTTCTCGTCCCGGGAGACGGCTTTCAGCATGGCTCGGGCATACTGAGCTGCATCCGGCCAGGGGGGAATTATCTGCACCAGAAACAGACGGTGAGAAAGCTGCATATGCTCCGCCTATTGATTGCCGGTTGATTGGAGAATCTCCCGGCTGAGACTGAGAATAAGACTTAACCCGCATGGGCAGGTCAAGCAGCGCGAGGCTGAAGGGATTTGTACCTTGTTGTTGGAGACCTCTCTGGCCTCCGTCACTAGAAGGACCGGTTGAGGTCCTTATTGGTGTGACCTCTTTTGAGGCCACAACTTCAGCAGTAGACCCGCCTGGGGTCTTTATTAATTTACCGCCGGTAGAGGGCCGGGCGGCGGATGTGGTCTTCTGCACCTTAGATGCAGGCTCCACTACAGTCGGCCTCGGCCGAATCTGCTTCTGTAGGGAGCGGGGAGCTTTGCTCCCATCCTGAAACGAAGCAACAAAGGGTCAGACGGAAAAAACGAGCACAAAACGGCAGTAGAGCAAATACGTCAAAGATAAGTCAGACGGTCTAACCTTCTTAGCCGCCTGGGCAGCAAGCTTTTTCTCCATATTCTCCTTACGGATGTCTGAAGCCTTCCTGGCAGGCGTTTTCTCTGTTGGCAGCATGTCCTTTGCTTCTTCTGCAAAATACAAACCAAACACATTCGGTCAAGATCAGAACAATAACAGACAGGCATTGTAATTAAAGGAAGTTTGTCAGCCGGTGTAAGTTAGCCGGCCAAGGTTCTTAACCTACGTTTTTCGAACATGTTGCTAAGTCCGCAGGCGGATAAAAAGGTTTGGTCCCTTAGAAACTCATGTTTGGGCACCCAGTTTCTGGGCACCCTTATTACCTCTCCAGTTGAGAGGGTGGAAGGAACGAGCTCAAAAAAGTGGGAGTCCAGTATTGCTTCCCTATCCCTCTCCGGCATTGGGGGCATCTGGCATTTCTGCCCCAAAAGTTCAGGTTTCCGGTTGTATGTCCGGAACTCTCTGTTTTCCTCGTTGGTTGGAGCCTTGACCAGGTAGAAGCGGCTCTTCCAGTCCGACCACTTAGACGGTTTGTCGAGTGTCATGAGGTACTGGGGATAAGTGGTCAGGGTGTATCAGGCTCTCTAGCCGCCTGGGCTCCTACTCAAGTAGTGCATATGGGCAAACGCCTCCCATCCGGGGTTCAAATCTTGCATTTCGCAGGCGGCGATGTACCCGAGAATATTCACCCAAGAGTTGGGGGTGAGTTGCCAGATGCCCAGGCCATACCCCCTTAGTATGGCCTTTATTGTGTTATGAAGAGGGAAGCGGAGCCCTGCCAAGAATGTCGCCTCGTAGCAGCCAAACCAGCCGTCTGCGTTGCGCTAGTCATCCTCCCAAGGAATTGTCCCCTTCTCAGGCGAGACCGCCAGTTTATATCCCGTCCCAAGGGGCCGTTTGAGGACAAAATCAGCCAAGTTGTTCCTCATCATGGCCCTATCTTTGGCAGAGACGGTGATCATGAAAGGATCACCCTTAATTTTCCAGGAGGGTCTCTCCTCCTCCTCACTATCAACGGATGTTTTTAGATAGCTGGAGGTGCTCTCCACAGGTCCGAGAGCAGAGCCGGAAGCGGAGGAGGAGGCCTCTTGGGATGAGTTTCTTCGCTCTACGGAGGCGGCTTCCTCACCGCCTCCCTGATCAGAGCCTAGAATGCCATCACTAGGCGTATTAGGGGCACCTCCAGGAGACCCCATGGCCGCCTCAGTAGGGGCCCTCTCATCAGGCGGTAACTTGTCAAAGCCCCCGCCTCTGTAATTGGGATCAATAGTCGTCTTCTTGGTTCTGGCCATTGTGTCCTGCACAGACACGGAGACGGTCGGATTGGGAGATAAACAAGGCAAATCCCAGAATCTATAGGCGGTAGTTCCAGTCCTAGACTCAGCCGTACTAACAGACTGGCTGGTCTCATTATTATGTTCCGGATGGGGGTATAAAGGGTCCATCTAACTATGGGACAAATAAATGAGAAAATAAACAGAAGACTCAAGCGTAAATACATGGAAGAGCTTGAAAGAATAGAGGCGGTACCTAAAAGAAAGAAGGAGAAAACCGCTTGGTCGCTGAGAATTTCTTGGGTTTGCTTGCGAAGACACAGGCGTCTCTTGAGCCGGTTGTGTTGTTTTAAGTGCAGATGCAAATTCGGCTTGCTATCAAACCCCCCAGACGGTTATAAACCGGATGCTCACACGGAAACTATCTTAGAAATGCTCTCAACACCGGTTGCTCTCGAAAATCAGAAAATTCTCCAAGTTTGTAAATGAGGGCTTGGGGAGGGGACTTGGCTATTTATAGGCTCCTCCTCAGAAGGCAAAGAGTCCTAACCTTTCACCTTCTGCTTCTCCCGACTTTTCACCCAAACAGCCATAATCCAAGAGATACAGAAAAAAAAGAGAGTTCTTCACAGGTGCCACGTGGCACGGCCACGTCAGCACCTGTGAGGGGCAAATGTTTAGGGTAAAAATTACCCTAGACACGTGGCCCAATGGGCTGGTGACACGTTGCGCCTCACCATTAGTTAACAGGGCTCCAATCCCATATTGACACGTGTCCTTGGTACCCTACATGGGAGACTTGTCTGTCCCACTATAAATAGTGGGACAAACCTCATTAATGGGGCATACACAAATACAAACACAACTATCGAGCATTATTAATTGCGTAATTCTCCTAATCAGCGAGAAGTAATTTACCATTTCCGTATTTTTACCTCCTGTACGTATACTAACTTGATCGTCGGAGGCGAAGCTCCTACCAAACAAAGTCTTCGTGATCTTGCAGGTACAGGCATCGGCAGCTCAGTCTTGGAATCGTAACTCTCCCGCAGGACACCTCAGAAAACCCTGAAACACCACCCCTCCCCCAAAACCGACTAAGGGGTGAGGAGCCTCATGCTTGTTGCTGGGCTTGTACTTGAGCTTTGTAAAGCACTGATAGCTTATCAGGTCAGACGAGCTTCTGGTATCAATTAAGATCCGGCCAACTCGTTGGTTGGCAACCTTGCATTTGATGACGATGGGGTCATCGTGAAGCCGTCTTACCTGGCCTAAATCCTTTTCAGAAATAAGGACCTCAAGAAAGGTGTATTTCGATGCCTGGCCCACATCTACTGAGTTGACCAGCTTCCTGATATTGTCCTTGGTAACCCGGATGGTAGGCCCTCATCTATAGTGAAGATTGTTTCTTCGTCTGTTTTAGAGTTGGGAGCCGTTGGTTTGGACGGGTATCCCTGGTTTGTCTTGGGGGTACCATTGAACTTGGGTAAGTAGGACTTCAGAGCCCCCTCCTCAGCCAGACGGTCCAACAGCCGCCTGAGGCTATAGCAACCGTTGGTGTCATGGCCAACATCCTCATGGTATTGGTAGTATTTGCTCTTGTCCCGGCTGCTGACGGGACTTTTCATTGCTGCCGGTTTTTCAAGAGTCAACCGGTCTTTGATCTCCATGAGGATGGAGGAACAGTCCTCGGTGAACTCGTACTTTGGGATGTACGGTTCTGATTTTCTTCTACTCTTCTGGGCCGGCTGACCAGATCGATCTGCCGCCCAGACTTCTTTTCTTTTCTTTTCTTCCTTCTTTACCGGCTGGGATTGCCAGCTCTCTCTCCTCTCGGACTTTTTAGGGTCCGACGAATGCCTCACAGCACAAAGCTCCATCGCCTGTATATAGGCTTCAGCTTCCATTAGTGCCTCTTAGAGGGTAGCCACCCTCTTCCTGACTAGATCGAACATGAAAGTCGACCCGTCCTTCAGACCCTTGAAGAAGTCTGTGTAGGCAACATCGTTAGACAGCCCTTGTATCTGAATTCGCATCAGATTGAACCGCCTGACGTAGGACCTAAGTCCTCCCTTCTCTCCCTACTGTATAGCCCCGAGATCGAGACTTGTCTTTTTGGCAGGAATGTTCATGGAGAAGTTTGACGTAAACAAGTACGCCAATGTTTTGAAGTTGTTGATGCACCCGGCTGGCAGGTTGCCAAACCATCGTTAGGATATGCCCTTCAATGTAGCCGAGAAACACCGACACCAGGGGCGTTATCCAACCCCTGTAAATACATGAGGTTGGTGTAAGCCATTAGGTGGTCTTCTGGGTTGGCGGTACCGTCGTAGGTACCGACCAACACGTTTTTAACCTTGACTGGCTGTGCCGCCACGGTTATTTCCTTGGAGAAAGTTGTTGGCTCTTCCCCAAGGTTGAGCAGCCGGAGCTGCCAGTCCATAGGCTGGACCGGTTGTGCCGCCTGATCCCCAAAGAAGGCCGGCTGCATATAAGGAGATCCATACGAATGTACGGTGACCCGTACTGTACCGGCTGGATGATTTTAGGACCAGAACGTGCGGACGGGCCGCACGACTGACTTCCATCATTTGTCTCCGAATGCTTTATGGAAAGCATTCGGAAGCTGTCTGGGTAGGTCGACGTTGAAGCCGACGCGGACAGCTGTAGACTTCTCTTTTCTTGGATGAACATCCGGGCGTCAGAATAAGTCTTTTTTGACCCATCCGGCTGAACTTCCCGGATGGCCTTCCTGTGCCCTGATTCAGGGAAACGGAGTTTGGAGAGGTTGATTAGGGGCCCATCCTCCCCCTTTGGTTTAGGGTGAGGGGTAGGCACCCGGTCTTTGAGCTGCTTCTTCCCGGAGGGAGAAGGCTTCTTTGCCGACTGACCCTTGTTTGGGCCAGTTGACTTTTTGATGATGTCCTTGTTTTCCCCCTTGAAACTGGTCATGAATTTCATGAGCTCGTCTCTGGTGACGGGGGTCGTGCCCTCCGCCGCCTGGGGTTGCCCAGCAGGCTTGCCGATTGGGTTGCTAGGACCAGCTTTGTCTTGGACCCGTTCCCTTATTTCTTTGGAACGGGTGCGCCTTGATCGTAGTGACCCGTCTGGGGCCACATAGGTGTCGACCTCATAGTCGTCACCACTATCCTGGTCCGTATGGACCTCAGGCTCGGCCGAAGGCCGTCTGCCCTCAACAGGCGGTACAGTGTCAGAAGTCATCTGGGAAGTACTCTCCCCACAGACGGCGCCAAATGTTTCGGGTTTTTGGAGTCCCGAGGGAGAGTTATAATCCCTAGTATGCGCAGCCGAGGCCTGTACTTGCAAAACAACGAAGACTCCGGTTGGTGGGAGCTCCGCCTCCGACGATCAAGTTAGTATATGTCCGGAGTAGTAAATTGTACGGAAATGGTAAATACTTCTCACGGGTTTAGGGAGAATTCCGCAATGAATATTGCTCGGTTTTTGTGTATAGTGTTTATGGGTGAATTTTTGAATACCCAATAAATGAAGTTTGGTCCACTATTTATAGTGGGGGAACCTGTCCCTTATTTAGGGTTCCATGGACACGTGTCACTAGGTGATTGGAGCCCTCTAAACCTCTGAGAGGCTGCCACGTGTCAAAGGGCCATTGGGCCACATGTCTAGGGTAGTTTTTTACCCTTAACACCAGCCATAAAATGTTCCAAACTTGTTCCCTTGCGTTTCTTGATCAAGTGATCCTGCAAAATCAATATTTGAGATAACTTTTATCTTTCTTGTTCTTCTTCCTTGACCTGATTGACCTTCCACGCTTCCTTGACGTAGCAGAAAATGTGAAGGTAGAGAGTGGTGGAAAGGACTGCACCTAATCGAGTTCAAAAATCATATTATGCTAGTATTTATTGTTGTACTATTTTTTTTTCCTTTATCTCCTTGACTCCTTCTTTCCTTCATTCCCTACCAACTACACACCCCCACCTCCTTCTTCCTCCTCTTCCCACCACTTTTTTTTGTTCCTATTCACCCACAACCTTTAAAAAAAAAAAAAATTTAGATACACCTAGGTGCAAGGTACACCCAAGGGTATTATCTACTCATTTAATATCTTTTGCTCATTTTAAGATTTAAAATGAGCAAAAAAATATCAAATGTGCAAAAAAATACCTTTGGGTGCACATACCTCTATGTACACCCTACTGTATGTATAAACCCTAAACCCTTGAAGCTGCTCGTGCTTTCCTCTATTTAAGCTGCTAGTAAACCCACTATTTTTACCACTATATTTTGCTAAATTAAACAAATATATTAAGAAAAAGAAAAAGAAAAAGAAATAAAAGGCATGATTAACCACTTAACCCTGAAGGTAGAGGTGTCATCCTCCTCCATTGAAATTGCTCAACGTCTTTGTTTTCTCCCTTGAAGCCCTTCCATTCTTTAAATCTCCATTGAAGAACCTAATTTTTCCATTAATTCTTAGACAAAAATACAATCTAATATATATAATATAAAGCCGGATCTCGCAGTCAAGCCACGAGACAATGACACTTGGAATTCAACTTTTTCGCCAAGTGTCATGCTACGTAAGCGACAAATACATTTTACTGTGACACATGTGATGCTAAGCGAATTTTGGATAGATTTTGTAAGATAAAAATAATGTATAGAGTTCTATTATCGATATACTTATAATATTTCATATATACAAAATTAATCATAACTTTATCGTTTTACAAAATTCTTTAAAATAAGATTCAATTATTGTACTCCCTCCGCCCACGATTATCTGCACCAAACGTCCTTTTTGCGGACTTCTAGGCAAAACTTTTAGTGGAGTTTAAATGAGTTTGGGTGGGTTTAATTAAGTGGGAAAAAGGAGGGAAAGAAGTGGTCCCTTATTTTTTTTGTTTTTGAGTGGGTTAAAGTGACTGGGAAAAAAGGTGGGAAATTGAGGGCCCCCTTTATGAGTGGAAAAAAGGTGGAAAATTGAGTGTAATTAAAAGATGTTAAACAAAGTTAAAAAATAAAAGTAAGAGTAAGGTGGTCTTTTTACTCTTTAAAATTTACTAGAAGAGGAAAGAAAAAAAATTTGTTGCACATAATAGAGAGCACCCATTTATGGCAAATGTTGCAGATAATTGTGGGCGGAGTGAGTATATTTAATTTATTAAAAAAAATTAAGAATTAAAAATTAGTAAAAATAAGTTTTTATCGGTAAAAATAATTTTAGTTTGATAAAAAATACTTTCAATTCAATAAAAATAATTTAAATTCAATAAAAATAATTTCAAGTCAATAATAACATAGATTCTATTTACAAACAAAACTACAAAAAATTACACTATAATATAAATAAGCGATATGATATCGTATGTTTAAATATCCTAAATTATAGGGATTATATGACCGTATGTAACATTCAAGCCAAAAAGTTTATCCTAAAATTTCATCAACCATCTAGGCATCGCCCGGACACAAAAGTAGTATCATATCACTTAATATTCTACATTATTTTTTGGTGTTCCACCTGCTTCACCCTTTGGGCTAATCCGGATTCGAGGATCAATTTTGGGTGGTTAGGTTCCAATCCCC
This sequence comes from Chenopodium quinoa, assembly GCF_001683475.1. Lineage (NCBI taxonomy): Eukaryota > Viridiplantae > Streptophyta > Magnoliopsida > Caryophyllales > Amaranthaceae > Chenopodium > Chenopodium quinoa. The sequence goes on from NW_018744367.1 coordinate 2,190,037, forward strand.
TCCCAATTGTTGTTGCGGGGGATCGAACACGCAGTCCTCCCTATCAAGTGTAGCCCCAATCACCACTACACCAACAGTCAATTGGTAATATTCTACATTATCAAAAGGGATTATATGACGTATTTAACAATCAAGCCAAAAAGTTTATTCTAAAATTTTACCAACAATTTGGGATCGCCCAGGCACAAAACTAGTATATATATAAAGGAGAGTTTTTTCATAAGAATTAAGAGCACCACATAAGATTATGATTTTAAAAAAAAGCGCCACGTAGAATTATGATTTTAAAATATTAACTTGAATAGAATTAATCCTAAAAAATCATATTTAAAAAAATAATCCTTACCGTTAATAATTGATATCATTATTGTATTTTATTAAAACTAAGTGTATAAACAAGGGATTATTTTAACCAATGATAAAAAAGATTTTTATTGTATTTAAAATTAAAAAAATACAATCACCACGTAAACAAAATTAACGAATGAGATTTGAGAATTTAATTTTAAATGTAAAACATAACAAATAGTGATTTAGGATTTAAATTATATAAAAACAAAAAAAATTATCTTTTCATATAAAAGATAACATAATTAAAATTAATTTTTTTTTTCTAAAATTTAACACATAACTAACAATACCGAATAAGGTCGCATCATAAATTGCATTTAAAATAAAATTAAATTAAACTTTTTGAATAGGCAATAGAAATTTAATTTTTTTTTTTTTGAAACTGTTAAATAGTGAAATGAATCAAATAATTAAAAAAAACTTAGAGTCTAACTAAAAAATATACGGAGTATTTTTTGAGATTCATGTATTAAAAATCCGTGCATCGCACGGGCTTTCATTTAGTTACAATATAAATTCCAATTCATTAGCTGAAATGACGAATTTACCCCCCTTGAGATGTTTGGAATCAGAGGCGAAGGGAGGGGGACAATTGTCCCTCCTTCTCTCTCTCTCTTTTTTGTTTTGGGTAAAAAATTAAGTTTTAATTAAAAAAAATAACAAAAAAAAACAACAAAATTTTGTATTCAAATCAAATTTTAGTTTTTATTTTTTATTTTTTTTATTGTTGATTGTTTAAATCTCAATATTAGGGTTATTAAGTGTGTTAAATTATTTGACTTTGCATGTATGATATGTTAATTGAATAATTACTAATTCATAATTTTCAATTGGATTAGGAAATGTCAAATAATTCACCAAATTTAAACAAATGCAAGATAACAAAACAACCCGATTATCTGCAATTCATGTTAGCCCCTTCGTTTAATTAGCTCCCTCCCAAACTCTAGAAATAACGTAGAAATAGATAGTTCAATTACTAGTAATGTATCACAGGAGGAGGAAGAATTGGAATATGTGTATATGATGTTGAACTTTTCGTCATGATCCGGAGAAAAGAATAAACCTAAAGGATTATCCCCCAAACCAAAGAAACTCAACAAATCTTTATGTAATTTCATCTTTTTTTAATTGTACTAAGAACATATATATTTTTTGGTTTTTGAGTTGTTAAACTTTAACTATCAAACTAACTATGTGTTTAATAATTTTTTTTTTCAAACTATGTGATATTTAGTTGTCGTCCCTCGTTATAAATAATGGCTTCGCCACTGTTTGAAATGTTGCGTTTCTCAAGATGAGAAACTTGTAGTTTTCTCAAATGTGTGTAGTGGGTACATAATAATGTCACTATCCAACATGTAGTATTAACTTGTTTATATATTACAAGTGGTCTAAAGATATAACATCTTGAAGCATGGGTAAAGCCAGGAGGGTGGAGGCCCGGCCCCCACGGCCCATTTTAGCATCCTTTGATTTCTATACTTGGCCCCCTTAAAATTTTGTATAAATAATATTCTTGTCAAGTACTATTTGTAATATTGCATTTGCTTCAATGGTATGATTTTTTAGTTTGTTAAAGCTTTTAATGTCCTAGATTCTAGGTGAGAATCTCCTTCGCTCTAAATTGTCAAATTTTTTTCAATCTTGATGGCACAAAAAAGCTATTTAACCAAATTGATTTTGTTTTAAAAAAATCTTCTACCATTCTACTCATTTGTTAATTTAAGGCTATTTCTTACATTAAAATACTAATTGATAATTACTAAACTACACACTTCAAATTATATGTTATTGAATTTGAATAATTATTTTTCTTCGTCTAATAAAATAAATATATAACACTGATATCTTTTATTAAAGATCTAAATCTAGCAATACAAGAAAATATATAGGAAGAAAGTATCCTAGATTATTTATTGATATAGACTTTCTAATTAAAAAATTTGATAGTTGTTTAGGGTAAAATACCTTAGACACATGGACCAATCAGGTCGTGACACGTGTCACCCTAGGTGGCGCTCAAAATGAGAGAACCTGGATAAGACACGTGGCACAATAATCATAAGGGAAAATGGCGGACTTCATAGGCCCAAATCCCGATGCGCCGTAAAATGGCGCGGCCCAAACTCCTAGGTAAAAATGACCTAAGGAAGAGCACGTTCTCCCATGCCCTATAAATAGGGACATTTACTACCATTGGGAAGGAGAATCATTATTACAATCAAATCAGTCACTTTCAAACATCATTCACTTGTTCTAAAAACAGTGAAATCATTTAGATCTCGGGATCCGAGAAGAGCTACTTTACTTACGCATTTACTTCACTCTGTCCGGTACTAATTTGATCGTCGAAGGCGAAACTCCAAACAACTGGAGCTTCTGTTATTTGCAGGTACAAGCGCCAACTGATCCAGTCTAGGAGTTGTAACTCTTCAGCAGGACACATTAGGAAACCCCAAAACATTTGGTGCCGTCTATGGGGAGAGCACCTCTTAGATGGCTTCGTAAGAACCTGTACCACCTTTGGAAAACAAACATCCGGATAGAGCAGTGGTCCATTCGGACCACGACACTGAGTCAGAACCAGAGGTCGGAGTACATATAGCTGAAGATGGTTCCCTTATCACAAAACGCATTCACTTCAAAGATAAAAGGGAGAGGAATGCAAACAAGGCTAGTGTGAGCAACTCGGCCGGCAAGTCACCAACTGAAGAGCCGACTACTTACATCACCCGTTCTGAATTCTTGAAGTTCATGACTGACTTCAAGGGAGAGATGAAGAACTTAATCAAAACTTAGGCGGCTGGTCCAAGTGATGGTCAGTCGACCAAGAAGCCTCCCCATTTTGAGAGGCCAAAGACAGTCAAGGACAGGGAACCCACTCCTCATCCCAACCGGCAGGAGGGGGCCAAGCCCTTAATTGACTAGATAAAGATACGTCTCCCAGAGACGTCGAAAAGAAAGCCCATCCGACATCAGGAGCCGGATGGCAGCAAGAAGACTTACATTGATGCTCGACAATTCATCGAGCACAAAAAGAACCAACAGTTGTCTGACACGGCTTCAACGCCGACAATGCCAGACAACTCTTTTAGGAATACCTCTTTGAGGAATTCCTAATCTAGACAGGAGTACATGTCAGGCGGCCCGTCCGTCCGAACAGGTCCTCTTGTCATCAGTTTGGCGCCGTATGTGCCCCACCAGTCATCGACCCGTTCGCTCAACCATTCCAACAACCTACTCTCTACGGAGGGCAGGCGGCATATCAAGTCCAACCCTTGGACTGGCAGCTCTGTTTGCTCAAACTTGGGGAACAACCTTCTGTATTCTCCAAGGAAATAACTGAGGCGGCACAGCCGGCCAAGGTAAAAAATGTTCTGGTTGGTGCCTATGATGGCACCACTAATCCTGAAGACCACCTAATGGCATATACTAACCTCATGTGTTTACAAGGGTTGGTTGATGCTGCATGGTGCAGATGTTTCCCGGCTACACTGAAGGGCATAACCCAGCAGTAGTTCGGCAACCTGCTGTCTGGGTGCATCAATAATTTTAGCACGCTTGCGTTCCCATTTGACTCAAACTTCTCCATGAACATACCGACCAAAAAGACAAGCATTGACTTGGGGGAGGTAGTTCAGGGAGACCGTGTGGGGCTTCGATCATACGTCAGGCAGTTTAACCTAGAGAGAATCTAGATTCAAGGGCTGCCTGACGAAGTTGCTTACACAGACTTCTTTAAAGGTTTGAAGGATGGATCACTATTCAAATTTGATCTCGTCTGGAAGAGGGTTTTCACTCTTCTAGAAGTGCTGAGGGAGGCAGAGGTCTATATACAAGCGTATGAACTCTGCTCCTCCAATAAGAAGACAGATCAAAAGAGATCGAAAAAACAACAAGGGAGTCGACAAGAATAGCTGGATCAAAAGAATGATGAAAGCAAAAAGAGGAAAGATGTTTGGGCGGTTGATGATTCTAGTTAGCCGTCCAAGAAAAAGAAAAAGGAAGTTAAGCCGTACGTCCCGAAGTATGAGTTTACAAAGGATTGCTACTCCATCCTCATGGAGATAAAGAACCGGGTGAGCTATGAAATGCCTCCGACAATGAAAGGTTCGGCTAAGCACCATGACAAGAACAAATACTGCCATTTCCATGAGGATATAGGCCACGATACTAATTACTGCTACAGTCTCAAGCAGTTAGTTGGACAAGTTGGCTGAGAAGGGATTGCTCAAATCCTAAATTTCTGAAGTCCAAGGTGACCCTGAAGACGGACCCAAAGCAGCCGTCCAAAAATGCTAACAATGGCTTAGACACAGTCTATGGGTTCGTATGCGTAATAGCATGCGGCTATGCTTCAGGCGGCCCGACTATTAGATGCACTTAGGACCATGTCCGAAAAATGATTGACTCGGTTAAAGATGGCCAAACGTCTACTGAGACATTCCCTGAGGTTGTCATTACTGAAAAGGATCGGGGCAAGGTCCGTCAGCCGCATGATGACCCCTTGTTGGCAAACGGGGTCTATAGTAGTGACCAACACTATCTTTTCCTGATCATCATGGCTCATGGTTGTCGAATGCAAGGTTGCCAACCTTAAGGTTGGCCAGATCCTGATTAATACCATTAGCTCGTATGATATACAACCGCAACAACATGCATGAGGTCTCGCACCCCTTAGTTGGTTTTGGGGGGTGGAGTCATTCACCCAATCGACCGAATTGACTTTACCCATTCGGCTAGGAGAGAAGGGTGAGGGACGAAATATGGTCGTCCGGTTCTTAGTCGTCGAACAGTTGGCGACCTATAATCTTATTATAAGATGTCCGACTCTTAATGTGTCCAATGCCGTCATAATCCCTTCCCTCATGCTAATAAATTTGAAAGAGATGATGGCAGCGTCGGTTCTCTGAGAGGAGACCAGAAGGTAGCACAAAAATCCTACCTCTTAGACGTCAAGCCTACTGCAGTCGGTCGGGAAATTGAGACGATCGACTTTGATGAAGAGAAGGCCCCTAAGTCTGTCCCTCCAGCAGGCGGCAAGAAAAGAAAGGCCGACCAGTTGGTGTCCGTAAAAAAAGAGAAGCAATAGCAATTACTGACCGGTGAACGGTCAGACGAACTCCGTCTCCAACCGGTTGGAAAGCATATTGACATTATATATTGTTCTGGACGAGTCACTGTAGGCGTTTTTAAAAGCACGTCTACTTAATCATGTTGTGAATATCCTTGCCAATCATAGGAAGTGGGAATTGACATAAAAGCAAAGTAGGGAGCTGCCAACAAGTTTTTAAGGAACTTGTAAACCGTTCACGGATCATTTAAAAGCAACCACAATTAGGGACAACGATAGGCAACAAAAATTGACCCGTGAAGGTTACACCCTATCCATAATTCATGAGATTACTAACTCCATATGGTTCGGAACCACAAAAAGAGGATCAGGGATGATGGTACGAAGTGAGTCATGGAGTTACATTCGCCCGTATTGGCCTCTACTCGATTCTTATTATGAAAAGTATTCATGCGATCTCAAAAGCGTGCAAACAAAGATTCAATTTGCTCCAAACTAATATTAAGCTAAATTGGTTGAATGTAAATGCACACATGATTCTAAATGTCGTGATTACTTCAATAAATAACAAGATTATAAAGGATCCTTAACCGATCGTCCAAATTATCTTATTAAGCGTTATATTCAATTACATATTCCCTTTAACATGTAATATGGTGATCAATCAATAACATTCGAAGCAATTTAACAATGATAAATCTAACAATTTAATGTATGACAAACATGATAAAAATCGTTAGAAACATAATAGCAACAAAAGGAACATGATTCCTTACTTTGATTGCGTTTGCTTGCAACTATAAAATAATAAACATGTTAATAACTGTAAGGAAAATAAATAATAAAATGGAAGTTAATAATTCAAAAGAAAGTAAAGTTGATTTGGGGCCAAACCCTTAAACAGTTCTACCTTTTACGCCTTGGTTTAAGTATAGAACTTCAGGTAAAGTACAGACTCCGGAGAGTGCTTAAGGGATGAATTGTGAGAATAAGGAAGACAAGTATCTAGGCTAGAGCATAAGAGAGAAAGAGAGTATGAATTGGTGCAATTAGGAGAATAGGTTTAAGGCTTAGAATGTGAGAGAGAGAAATGAGAATCGTTGGTCGGTCTTCGACACTGTGAAATTAGCCTTGTATTTATTGAGGAAATGTGAGGGGTGAGGTTCGGAACCCTAGAAATGAGGCGCCACAGAAAAATAAATTGGCTCACCTTGGCATTTCTACCGTGGTACGGTAAAAGTTGCCATGACACGGTATATCAGCCGTGGCACGGTAGTTGTACCGTTGTTCGTCAGTTAATTCTATCATTTTTGAAGGTCAAAACGCGTAAAAAGATAAAATCGAGTCAAAATAATTGTCGTGGCACGGTAGACACTGTCGTGGCGCGACAATTGTGTTTCTTGAAAATTCTTTCAAATTCATTTTTATCTTATTTTTCACATAAAGTACGGGATAATTCATTTTTATCTTATTTTTCTTTCAAATAGCTCATCAATGAACAAATAAAACATATTTCACCCCAAAAATCAATTAAAACCAAGCATAACCAATTCAAGGCAAATCCAACAAATATGCATCAAAGCCAACCAATCAAATCCATCCAACTACTCATCCTCCCATACGAGTGTCAAGTAGAGCAAACCACAAGTGTATATGGGTTTCAAGACTAGTGCTCACGCACTCTTTACTCTTTATGTGGCGAGTAAAAGATGTACTCGATCACTCTCCATCCAACCCCTTTAATGTGAACAATGCCCTCCCAAACTCACAACACTCGTGTGTTTAAGAAAACAAGCACTTAGCCAAGTAGTTGACTCGAAATATATCAAATCACTCTTTGCATTGATAAACAACTACTTTCTCATCCATACAACTCTATGCACAAAGGTCGGAAGGTCTTTAAAGCTTATAACGTAAGGTTAGGGTAAAAGGTAGGATAAATTTGGGAAAATGTGAGAGTAAAGCCATGCTTTAGGGAGCCAAATCCTAACAAACAAAACCAAGGTAAAAAAAATGATAATGACCAAATAAATCATCTCCAACACAACTCATCTCAACTTCACAAAAATTCACCAAACAACCAATTATATCAATAATTCCCTACTCTTACAATCTCGCTCATAAAAATATAATAATTAAAAACTTGATCAAATCAAACAAACCTTGAACTCTTTAACACTTGATTTTTTTTCCTTTCTCATTTTTTTCTTGAGCAACCTTCAACTAAAACACTTGAACATTGAAACAATTTTTTTCTTTTGATTTTTTTGTTCATATCATCATGCTTTATTTTTTTCAAGAAAATTCAACTTTCAAAATCATAAAAAATAAACCACAATAAAAAACAACTCAACTTCTCTAACCACCCAAATTGTGCAAATGATAAGCACACTACGAACTCCCTCACCTAACTCACTAATAGCTCCCCCAAGCCAAGCTTGGGACTAGTAACCAATGGGGCAAAATCGGATTTGTAACGTGGCTAATAAACAACAAAAAGTCAAGGCAACAACATGGGTAGCAAGAAGGGAACAAATGTATCTAAATCATCTGAAGGCTACCTAAGAGAACAAATGCCTTCGTCCTACTCAATGTGCATAATAGGGAGTCATACAAACATTACTCAAAGTTGCAAACCGATACTCAACTTCATTGACGTACCAGGAACTAACACACAATTCCTAACCAAATCAACTAGCCAAGCACCAAATCCACAAACAATTGGACGAAATTGACTCATATTAGGGCATCCAAGCAATCAAAAATCAAATCATGGCTAACCTATCCACAATACTCATCATCATATACCAAGAATCAAAACAATTTTCATGTATGGGGCACAAGGAAGCATGATTTATCATTCATTGAATCGTATTTTTGTATTTTTTTTGTCAAAGCAAAAGAATCTACTTTAGAAAGCAATAAAACTATACTAAGAAAATAAACAAACTAAACTAAGCACACCAGAGAAAATAGAAAAAAAAGGGAAAGAAAGAGTACCTATATATACAAGAAATCCCCCCCAAGCTAAATTAGACAATGTCCTCATTGGCTTAAAGGGAAGGTAGTAATCCAAGTGACTACCCCTCATCATCAAACTCGTAGCCACCACCATCCCAAGAATCACAATTCATCACTTTGGTACAATTTTGAGCAAGAAAGAAACAAAATGTTAGTAGGAAAAGAAGCAAAAACGAGTCAGGTTCACTATTTTGATCATTACTTTTTTTATATAAATGATAATGCAGTGATTCTAATTGCATTGGAAAGTATACTTGAAGATCTTTCCAACGATAGGTCATACAGCAAAATTTCGTTAAGAAACTCAAAAGTTATGGCTTTTTGAAGTTGGCCAGTTTTGCTATCACACTCTCGCCCGACCGGGCGAGCTTAGCCCGATCGGGCCTGCCTTCAAGGTCCGAACTGGTGGTTCTTCGCTGCTGCTTGCACGAGACTCCTTTTTGGCCTTAATTTTCTTTGGTTTTTCACTTGATTGAGCAAATGTCACTATATCAAGTGGGACTTTCATTACGGCCTCGATTTTCGCAACTTGCTCATTTTTCTCCACTTGTTCATCTTCAAATCCAAGCCCTACACAATTTAGAACTCTTTCTATAGCATCCACTTCATCATTCCATATAGTAGTTTTTCCTGCGGAAGATGCAACACAAAATACCGGTTCAAAGGGATCTCTAATGAGAGCTTAGGGCTTATTAGAAAAATTATTTACATCGACTACACCAATACTAAAGCATTTTTCTTCTAATATGGGGCTTTTAGGGACATTATTTAGATTAAAAGTAATATTATCATCCCCTACACATAATGTAAGTTTACCACCTTTCACATCTATTATTGCCCCTTCAGTATGAAGGAATGGTCTACCCAAAATAATCGGAATTTGCAAATCTTCCTCCATATCAAGAACAACAAAATCAACAGGTATATAAAATTTCCCTACTCTAATAGGAACATCCTCTAAAACACCTAAAGGATATCTAACATAACGATCGACCATTTGCAGAGTAATATTGGTAACTTTTAATTTACCCATATTTAATTTAGAGCTCACAGATAATGGCATAACACTTACACTAGCACCTAAATCACATAAAGCTTTATCAATCATTAGATTACCAATATGACAAGGAATAGAAAAACTACCTGAATCTTTTAGTTTAGGTGGAGATATATTCTGAGTATAGCACTACATTCTGCAGTAAAAGAAACCGTCTTTATCTAACTAATATATCTTTTTCTTGTCAAAATTTATTTCATGAATTAAGAATATGCAGGAACTTAAGTAATTAATTCTGTGAAAGGAACCGTTACCTGCACGTTTTTACAACCTCCAAAAACTTACTAAACTGCTTATCTAACTTACTCTTAAGATGTCTATTTGGGAATGGAAGTTTGATAGCAGGATTCTGCACATCTCTGCTCTGATCTTATCTTGATTTTTACCCTGTAATTTATTATCAGAAGAGTTAGGTTTACCCTGCGGCCCTGTAGGGCTAGTAACAACAATATTTGGTAATATATAATTAGGATTAGCAATATTTGTAATGATAGGTTCATCATCTATGGGCATATTAGGCCCATCGTATTTTGAACCACTTCTCAGAGTAATTGCATTCACGTGATCTGTAGGTTGTACTGGCTGCGATGGTAGGGCTCCCTGTGCAATTTTATTATGTGCTAGGATTGAATCAATGTGCGCATCCCTACTCTGCATATTGGCTAACATAGTTTTGATTTCTTATAAGCCAAAATCAGAAGGAGGAGTAACAACCTGTTGTGGTCTCTAATGTGGAGGTTGATAGTACCTCTGTTGTGGTTGTTGTACCTGCGGTGGGGGGTTAAGTACATTCGTACTATTGTACGACATATTTTGGTTATTTTTCAACCCTGTATTGTAGGTGTTAGAGTATGGACTAATTTGCTTATAGGTCTGAAAAGCATTAATCTTCTCAAGTGAACTCCTACATTCCTGCGCCCAATGACCTACAAGACCACAATTTTCGCAAATTATTGCAGAGTTAGTATCAATAGAAGAAACATTAGCAACAAAGATGAATTAGAATTATTAATATTGTTTAGTTTCTGGCTAATAGAAGTCAATTGTGCTTGCAAAAAAGGATATAGAATTGACTTGGTGTTTTCCCTTATTTGCAAATCCTCTAGGATTCCCATATTGGGAATTATTAATAGCCATTTCTTCGACAACATTGCTCGCTATATTCTCATCCAAATTCATAAATATTTCGTTAGCTGCAAAGTCCAAAATCATTCTTGAATTATATCCACAAGCACGTTGTAGAAGGCTTGGATTATCTGCCACTATGCTAGCCCATGATGGGGGCATTCTCTCTGCAAATCCTTAAATCTTTCCCAAGCTTCATATAAATATTCATCCACTTCTTGGGAAAAAATTTGGATCGAACTCCTTAACAAAGCTGTCATCTCTATAGGGTAATATTTATTAAAGAAATTCATAGCAAGAGTACTCCAGTCAGTAATACCAAGGGCAGTCATATTCAATCCATTGTGCCACAATTTAGCTTTACCACATAAAGAAAAGAGAAAAAGGATCTCCCTGATTTGGTCTTGCGTGACCCCAGCTTGTCTAATAATATTGCAATATTGACCAAAATCCAAAATATGAAGATTTGGATCTTCACCCTTAGCTTCGCTGAATTGCTTCCTTTCGATCATAGTAAAAACTGGGGTTTAATCTCGAATTGTACTCCCTTGAGATTAGGTGTAGGAGCAAGATGTTGAAAACTCCGTTAGGGACGGCTGCGAATAATCGCTGAGCTTGCAAGGTGGTTGAGCCGTCATCTCTGATTCTGGTTTTGAAGAAACTTCTGTGTCACTAGAATCAGATGGGGTTTCCAAAGGTGTATTACCCTCGAAAGTAGCTCGTACTTGTCTAAAAAGGTTCTTCCGTCTATGAAAAGAACTTTCGATTTCAAGATCGAATGGAATGTAACCTGATCTAGAACTTCTGGGCATAAACACAGAACTAAACAAACAAATATGAGAAACTGTCCCAAAGAACTTGCGTTCTCTGAGTCGAAAGAAAGTAATCTAGACTACAGAAATAATCAGGAATACAAAAAAAAAAACCGTTTCCCCGGCAACGGCGCCAAATTTTGACAGGATAAAGTCGTATCACCTAATCAAAAGAATTACCTAAGTCCTCTAACTAGAGTAGATAGGGAAGTAGGGTCGAATCCACAGGGAAACAAGTCTTTCTATTCCTAAATAATTAAAATAATCTAAACTATTAAGTAGCAAATTATTTTTATGAGAATTAAACTAAGTTTAAAAAAAATAAACTTAAGCAAATTAAACTAAGGAGAAATCAGTAAATCAAAGCCTAGGGTATAGGTTCACCAATAAATAATATTCCAGGCTAAAACACAATAATCAATCATCAATGCATCAATTAATCAGATCATAAAAGGCTTTCTCTATGTAATACAACCACAAAATTAATCTACCGGTATTAAATCGCATCTCTCGAATCTTCTTGACTTAACCATTTATAAATTAACTTGCCTATTGAAACTAAGCCTAAACATCAATTCTCATCTCTCGAATCTCGAATCTCGAATCAATATTGCATAACTCATACAATTAAACCTGGCCAAATCTAATTGCATAGCATTAAATCAATCAATAGGAAATCAATCAAGCATTGACAATCAACAATATTAAATTACCCCTTCATATTACTTATGGATCCCCACAACCCTAGAAATAAAACTACTCACACATATTTAAATCTAAACTAAGAAAAGCAAATAAACAAGACATAATTAATCAAACAATTAATTACTGAAAATAAAAGGGGAAGAAATCGTTACCAAAATAAACGGAAATGATGAAGTGCATAAAGTAAAAGTGTAAAGAGAGAAAACAAGAGTATTAACCAAAAGCTTAAAACTATAATCTGAGAAATTAACTAAAGAGAAGAGGTCCTCGTCACTTGCTTAAAAAAGCGTATTCATACTTAAGCTAAAAAATCCTAATTAAAAACAAATTAAAATCGTTGAAACTCCTCTTAGAAACACGCGACCGATCGAGCGGAGCTTCTCTCGGTCGGGCCCGCCTTTTTGAATAGTGGATCTTCGCTCACGCCCGGTCAGGCGCGAGACAGGGCGAAGGGCTGCTTTCTTCTTCCTTCCTCGCCCGGTCGGGTACGCCTTAGGGCGAACCCACCCGGCCGGGCGAGCTCCCGGGCAAGGGATTATCTTTGGTTTGGGCTACTTCTCTTGGCCCAATTCCGGGTTTCCACCTTGGGTCTTTAATACTTGGTCCATTGACTCGGTCTCTTCTTTGCCGAGCCCTTAATCACCGATTTGATGACTCTAACCGATCTTGAGCTACGAAATATGGTCGTATTTCTCCAATGCTCGTAGTGGCTTATCATAAGTCCGGGAAAATTCTCCAAATCTGCAATATCTTATAAAACAATACCAAATCTACGAAAACACTAGAAATCACATATTAGTAATAAAAGTTGCTCTAAAGAGCCAAAAATACTCCTAAATATGAACAAGGGACGGGGGTAAAACACTATATAAAATGAACATATCAAGTTCCACAGACAAAAGAGTAAGGGGATAGAATGCGTATCTGACACCAGTGCGTCAGCAACAAATACGTTTGGCAGCTTTCTGCACCTCGAGAAATCTACCAGATGCTGAATGATCATTGCGTGAATCACTGCGCCTCGAACGATTCACTAAATGAAAGGTGACAAGCCTCCGCGCCTTGGAAAACATGTCGTAGACTCCTGCGCCTCAAGTAGTCTACTGAATAATGATCTTTGCGCCTCGGGAAGATTGATGAAGGATAGTCTTCCGCGCCTCGGGAATCCTATCGTGAACTCCTACACCTCGAGCAGCTCACAAGAGAAATTCCGCGTCTCGAGAATAACACTAAAAGGGTGTCCGTGCCTCAAGAAACAATTGCAGACCTCTACGCCTCGAGAGTTATGCAACAATTGACCGTTTTCCGCACCTCGGGAAAATGTGTCTGATGATGAAAGATTTCAAGCCTCTGCGCCTCGAGAAGCTTGCAATGTAAGTAATCGTCCGCGCATCGGGATTATCACTGAGTTTTGATAAATGTGCCTTCGATTTCCTCCAAGAGAAGGGATGTTCGATTGTCTCCGAATAGAAGTTGTGGATGATGATAATAGCGCCTTCAAGTCTTTGAAAGGAATGGTGTCCTTCCAACAAGTGTATTCTTCCGAAAGAGGGTTCAGAATTATTATGGAGCTAATTTTTCAGTAAGGTCAAGTGATCGGAATGCCTAGGTGGAGGTCGCTTCCGATCAGTAATATCGAGGTACAATTGATATTACAGCTTGATCTTAACTAAACCCTTCGGGTCGAACCCAATCGAATCACCGATCCGAGACGACGAATTAATCCGAAAGGATTTAATGAGTCGACAGAGTTTTACGAATACAGACGTCGGAAATCGAGCCTAGGGCGTCGAGAACGAGCGTCGTAAAATCACAAAGCAACAAATACGAACGTAGCCCTGGCATCACACTGGCCTAGCCATGTGGATGCTAGGCTAGTTCGAGTTAGCATGCACCTAGCATGGCTAGGCGCACCATCGCAGCCTAGGTGCACCATCGCAGCCTAGGCATGCGCATGGCAGCCTATCGCAGGGCACCACAAGCCCCAGGCAGCCCATCGCAGCTAGCAGCGTGCTAGCCTGGGTGCTTGGGTGCGCATGGCAAGCCATCGCAAATGCCACAGGCCCCAGGCAGCCCATCGCAGCTAGCAGCGCGCTAGCCTGGTGCCTGGGTGCATATGGTGGTCTATCGCAGCGACGCAGCCCTTGCTAGGCACCATCGCAAGGCATGGCACCACGCACAAGCACCATCGCAAAGCCAGGGGCATGCGTGTGTGTGCGTGTGTGCCTCGCACAGCAGCCTCGCACTGCAGCCGCACTGATGCGTGTAGGCTGGTGCGTGTGTGCGTGCAATGGGTGGCTGGGTTGCTAGGCAGCAGCACCACGCATGCATGTGCGTGTGCGTGTGTGCATGCCTCGCACCAAGCACATCAGTGCTAGGCACTGGCTAGTGCGAGCGTTGCGTGGTGCATGATGCGTGTAGCGTGGATGATGCGAGGGATGGGCCAGCATGCGTGGCTCGCTAGCAGCACGCATGCTAGCTGTGCTAGCAATGGCGTGCGAGAGATGTGCGTGGCGGATGGGGCCAGTGCCAACACTAGGTGCTAGCAGCGCCCAGCGCCAGCACGTACTATTATATGTTAAAGATATTGTGTTGGTTACTTCCTCAGATCTGTTAGGTGTGCGCATTATCTCCCACTTTACCGCCCTGATATAGCTTATGCAATCCAACCAGCAAGTTTGTTTATTCATGCATGACCCCAAAGAGGCTCATTAAGATGCATTGAAATGCATCCTGCGTTACATTTAGGGCTCCATTGATCACGGGTAACATTTATATTCTTCATCACCTATGAACTTGATCACATATATTGATGCAAATTGAGGCGGGTGTCTAGACAATCGTTGCTCGACTTCAGGATATTGTTTCTTTCTAGGGGACAATCTTATTTTCTGGTCTTCTAAGCATCAGGCTACTCTTTCTAGATCAAGTGCTGAGGCAGAATACAGGGGCGTCGCAAATGTTGTTGCCGAGGCTTGTTGGCTTCGTAATCTTCTTTTGTAGTTACATTTCCCTCTCCGGCAGGCTACTGTTGTTTATTGTGATAATGTAAGTGCAATCTATTTGTCTCATAATTCCGTACAACACCAACGCACCAAGCACGTCGAAATGGATAATTATTTCGTCCAACAAAAGGTGGCGTTAGGGCAAGTACAAAAACTGCATGTTCCTACTGGATATCAGTTTGTAAATATCTTCACAAAAGGCCTACCTCGACAGCTGTTCTTGGATTTCAGATTCAGTCTTAGCGTTCGTCCTCCTCGCACTATGACCGCGGGGGTGTGATAGAATATATGATAAATATTCTAGATATTATTCTGTATAGAAGGATATAGTTTTGTGAATATTCTGTAAATAAATTTTGAGATTTCCTAACGTGATTAGGACTCATCTTTGTAACCCTATATATATGAATCAGTGGAATATACTCCAAGCTAAGGAGTTTCATAAAATCTAACAATGATCACTTTTCCGAACCCTACATATTTCTAATTTAATTCATATACCATAAACAAGCATATTTCAAAATTTTGGATGTGTTCAAAGCACTTTGCAATGTGCACTACTAAACCGATGAAAAATAAATCCATTTCTTCGGACATTGCAAAGTACATTAAACACTTTTTAAAGGTTCGAATTAAATAGGTAACAAATTGTAAACAATTCATGGTTTGAAAACGTTTTGAGGTAAACAAGTCATCGTATAAATACATATCGGTTTAAATTGTTTATAGGTTGAAGTGGTTCAGTTTAAACAACTTTTCTCGGGTGTAAATGATTTTGGCTTAGAAGTTGTTAGATTAATCTAGAAAAATCTAGATGTGTGATGGTCGGATAATAGGTCGCTAACTACTATCCTGGATCAAATCATACAATTTATATACCTACACTTCCACTACCTAGCTAGTGATAAGCAAGGGTCAAACCACAAAGGAAACGGGAGAAATGCACTATCAAGGTGAAATCAATAATCTATTACAAGGTAAAGAGGGGTATTTTTAATTTTTATTGTTTTCTATGAGGAATTAAAGCTACCACATGTAATAAAAGCAACTAAATGAAATGAAATCAAACTAAATAAACTAAAATGAAGTTGAAACACTAGATTAAAGAAATATGATTAAATCACTAGGGAGAGGGGGTTCCAATCATGGTCAACCAAGAAAACGATGAAGATTAACATGGATAAATGCCAAGGGATATTAATTCTACCCAAATAATTCGTTCCCATGCAATTATTCAAGCAAGATGATGAAATGGATCAACACTAAACTATATCATTCTCATGCATCCAATTTAGAAATCAAGTAAATGGAATTAGAGGTTCACATCAATAATTCCAAGCAATTTAAGCACAAAATCATCAACTCAAAGCAATATCCAATCAATCAACACCATTATCCAAGCTAATCATGATCTTCACCCCCTTCCCTAGCTAGAAATCTAAGCTAAAGAAGAGAAATTAGCCATCAAAGCTACACTAAGCATAAACTCAATCTTAACCAAACAAAAAATGATTCAAAATCAAAGTAAATCAATTAAACAAGTAAAATCAAGGAAATAGATGAAGATCAACACAATCAAAAGCAATCAAACAAAATATAAAGGAAGAAGTTAAGAGATTACTAATATGAAGCTTAATTGATGAAGAAAACATGAAATACTTACATTAGATTGAAAGAAAACTTGAAGAAATCTTGATTACAATGATGAAACTTGAAGATTAGCCACTTTCTCTCTCTAAAATCTCTATTGTTTCTCTCACTACAAAGTTCTAGTAATAATTGGAAAATTAGATAATTAACAAATTCAAGAAAAAGTCTATTTATAGTGCTTGAGAGATTTGGAAATAAAAAACTACGTCGCGCCATCTCTAGCTGCACCGCGCCCTCTTTCATCTGGGTACGGACAAGAAGACCTCAAGGACCGCGCCCGCGGTGGCTGATGGAGAGGCCTCTCTCGACTAAGAGAGGCCGTGGCGCAGGAACAAGGGAGATCCTAACTTCAGAGGAACCGCGCCTGTGGCCTGGAACGCTACGCCCGCGGTGCTCAGTGGAGAGCCCTCTCTCAGGACGCGGCCAACCTTCTACAGGAACATTCGAAATTTTCTCAAAGTTGAGCTCCGCGCCCGCGGTTGCTTGGAGTGTTGCGCTCTCTCCAAAGTGCCTTCTCTCCTTCTCCATGGCCAACAAGGCTAGTCTTCTTTCTTCCAAAAGCACTAAAAACCTACAAAATAAAGACAAAGATGCTAGAAAACACAAGAAGAGACAAAAGAAGAAGAAAAAACACGAAAGGAAGCAAATATAACCAAAATAAGTGTAAAAATGACTAGAGAAGTCACAACAAGTGACAAATGGGGGTGAATCCTCCCTAAAGAGGAGTGAAATAGTGGCATAAATGCCACTCATCAATGTGCTATGAAAAATCTAGTGTGTAGTTTAGAAAAATCTAGAATGAAGTAGAAAAATCAAGAGAGGTTTGTATCTAGAAATATTTTGAAATATATCAAAGATATTTGATGTAGAAAGATCTAGATGCATGTAATATTAGACATGTGTAGAAAAATCTAGAAAGTAGGAAACAACCACTATAAATATGTTCAATTTGCATGGGTTAGAAGGGAGCTAATTAAGAGAGCTCCCATTTATGTGGTGAGGGAAGTACTCACCATGATAGAGAGTGATAGGTCCTATTTTGCAAATGTTTTAGGTGGGTATCTAAGCTCATTTGATTACAAAATTAGAGATCTTTGGTGCATATTTGCATTATTTGCTTAAGTTGTGCTATACTACTCTTCGTTTGTGTGTTTTGATGAATTTCAGGTGATTTATATTCAAATGGAGTATGGTTGGCTAATCTTGAGTATAATAATCATGGATTATGAAAACATATTGCTTAAGAATATCAAATCATGTGTTCGAGACGAACTTGAGTGAAAATGAAGCAAAACGTTGATGAAATACTTGACAAATATGATACCTGTTCACTATTATGCTCATAACTTTTGGTATAAAAATGATAATGGAGTGATTCAAATTTCATTGGAAATTAGACTTGAAGACCTTTCCAACAATATATTACACGCCTCAAACAGAGCTCCTGATATGAAGTTATGACTGATTTAAGATGAGTGATACGCGCAGCAGAGCAGGCACGTCCGTGCCTATAGAGAGGCACGTCTGTGCCTCCTGGAGTCCTTGTGCGCCAAGAAAAGATGTTTATCTTTTTATCTTCCTAGGCCTATATATACATTAAGTAGTGTTTTATTATTAATTAAGTTTTATTCTAGCCTATTATTTTACATTGTTAAGAACTAGTTCTCTATTTTATTTTCCTCTACTTTTGTAATTCAAGATTCAAGATTTATACTTTCCACCTTCAATTTAATTCAAGATTCGGTATTTTCTTTTAATCTCTTGTTTCTTAATTATGTTTTCTTTAATTATTTTTGTTATTGTTTCTTTCAATATGTGTGAGTAGATTCCCTATTCCAAGATCTAGGGTAGCCCAATTATAATTGATGCATGAATTAAATCTTTAAATTCTCTAATAACTTTTGCAATTGCTATGCTAAATTGATTGTGATTATGCCAATACTAGGTTAGACGTAATTTAGTATTGCGATTATTCCATTGTTTCTATCACAGCGAGAGTTGGGTTTAAACGGATTTGAGTAGATCAATTTAGGGTTTGATGTTCAACACGAGAGTAGTTGGGTTTGATAATTGGGAAGTTAGAGTAATGTGTTTAATGTCTCTAATATGTATGATACCATGAGAATAGGCTTGATTGTATGTTAGGGAAGCCATTGATACTCGAGAGAGGTCCTTGGTATTTATTAGGGTTTACTTTTCCCCGTTCAATTGTAATCGTATGTTAGGGGTAGAAATATAATTGCATCATTCGTAATTGTGGTGATACTTGATCTTGTATGTTTTAATTACTTGATTTCTTCATATTCTTTAGTTTATTTTCTAATTTTCCATACATTAGTTCCTTAGTTAATCGATCATTATTGATTCTTGCTTAGTAGGAATTTGAGTCTATTTAATTATTTTTTAACCTTAGTCTCTTGGGATTCGGTCCTTGCTTGCTAGTCTACATAGTAGTGGTTAGTTAGGTTATATTTTGTTAGGTATGCGACACGCCTACCAAATTTTGGCGCCGTTGCCGGGGACTAACGGTTTCATTAGATTATTTGTGATTCGTTTTTACTAAGTTTTTGACTTGTTGCTTATGAGATGAAGATATACCTGCCTTAGAGATGGATGATTAATTCTCACGTCTTGCATCTGGCCATTGTTCTTGTTACTATCTTTATCATGAAAATCCTGATTGCCCTTATAGTGAGTATTTTGTTCTAGCGCCGGACGATTTTAGAATTTTTCCACTCATATATGATTATTCTTAAAAACAGTTTTTTATGAATGAAATTTATTGGAGGATTCATGACGAATATTATCATAATTTGTATAATACGTCGGAGGAAAAATCATTGGTTGAAAAACCAATGGTTAAAGAGTAATTGGCTATAGAATCAGTGGTTGAGGTATCATTGGTTCCAATAGAAGAAGAATCATTAGTTGTAGAACCTATGGTTGAAAAGTCATTGGTTGTAGAACCAATAGTCGAAAATTATTTTTCTTTTGTTAATGGACTTATTCGTCAGCGAAAAATAATAGAGTCGTCATTGAGTGATGATAAAGAACAAGACTACCTACATATTAATTCTGTTAATTCTAAACTTTTAGCGGATGAAGTAGGAGCTAGTGGTATATTTTCATCTCCTTATTTAAATTTCTCTTTTTACCTTGAGTTATCCTTGTGTGCTCCTAACCTTTTCTATGTAGGGATTACTATGCTTGCAATTGTTAGGTTTTCAAGTAATTCTAGAACAAGAACTACTTTAACAATTGTGGGAACAAAACCTAACTATGTATAATTGATAATACAAAAATCCAAATACAATTCAATGTATTACAGCCAAACACCAAATTACTAAAGAATTACAGAAAATACAATGAAAAACACTAGTTGTGAAAGATAATGTACTTGCCTCTACTCCAAGCTTTAACAATCAACATAAACATGAGAAATCGTTGACCACTTGAGTCTCAATCCTTGATACACTGACTTAAGCGTATGAATACATTCCTAAAGAGTTTAATTTCCCCCACAATGGTGCTTGGGTTTGATCCGGAAATACTCTTTGAGATACAAAAGTCAGCCCAATTGTTCTTTGCACTAAGAAACAAATTGATGAATAATTCATAAAGAGGACTAAAATCAAGAAGATTTCTCACAAAAGTTTGCAAGATTTTTGAGAGAAAAATGGAGAATTCCTTAGGGAGAAATTACAGAGAAAAGTTATGTATATATTATTTTTCATCTCGAAAAACAAGTCTTTAATAAAGACTTAACCGTCAAAAAATCGCGAAAAAACAGATGGCGCGGGCACTCCACCAGGAGGAGCGGGCGCTCCTCAATGTGGAGCGGGCGCTCCTCTTCTGGAATTCCAACTTTCTGATTTTCCAGAAAGTTGACGCGATTTTGGCGCGGTTTAGGCGCGGGCGCGCCACCTGGAGGAGCGGGCGCTCCTCCAATGACTTGCCAGATTTCCAGAAACTCATCGCAGTTTTGGCGCGGTTTCATCGCAGGTCGCGCCTAGCTAGCGCGAGCGCGATCAAGCAGTAGAGCTCGCTCCACTCCGACACTCTAAATATTCCAACAATCCTCCCCCATTTAGAGTGTTGCTTTAAACATTCTCCAATTCTATCATTTAGCCACATCTTATGCATCAATGTTAATGTCCCTTCGGATTGAATTAACACCTAGTACAACACACTTAACGATGATCATATCCCATGATTTCCATACGGATTGAATCACACGGATATATCCAATCATTCGAAGGTGAAGTACACATAAGACAAATCGAATTAATCATCACTTGACACCTTTAAACAGCCATGTGTCCGTATCTTTCATAAGTTCATCGAAGTCTATATGTCCATCTAGACTCCTTGAAGCGGCTAAACTTCGAACTTATATAGGTAGGTTCTCATATACGTAAATGTGCCCTTGTGACAAGACACTTACATTTAGAGCTTCTCAACTCTAAATCTTTGAGAACTTTAAATGACGCTACCTTACACATCACAAGTACCATAGAAATATGGATCATCAAATATTGCTAACAAACAACAAAAATGCAATTAAACCACATTGAATCTAAGACTTGATGTTTCTTCAAGCGTTAGATTGGGTTTCACAAATTTATGTTTTTGGACATAAACCCATTCCATTCATAGCAAATATGATGGAATGTCTTGGCATTGCCTTTGTAAAGAAATCCGCCAAATTCAACTTTGTTGGAACATAGTCAAGACTTATGACCCCAACATGGATAAGCTCTTTCACTAGGCTATGCCTTAGTGAAATATGCCGAGACTTACCATTGTACACTTGACTATAAGCCTTTATCAACGCCGAATTGGAATCACAATGGATTGCCACCGGTGGCATTGGCTTTGACAATAAAGGCAACTCAATCATGAGATTCCTCAACCACTCAGCTTCCTTACTAGCTGAAGCAAGAGCTATAAACTCTGCTGCCATAGTGGAGTCGGCAATGCAAGTCTGTTTCTTAGAAGACCAAGAGATGGCACCTCCTCCAAACATAAATACTCAACCACTTACAGAAGAGTCATCTTCTTTGTAAGTGATCCAACTTGCATCCGAATATCCTTCTAAAACCAAAGGAAATCCACTATAAGATAGACCATAATCTAACGTACCCTTAAGGTACCTCAAGACCCTCCTTATTGCAAACCAATGCTGTGCACCCGGGTTACTAGTAAATCTACTTAGTTTTCCCACAGCCAATGCAATATCCGATCTTGTACTAGTCATGGCATACATCAAGGATCCAATTATCCTTGAATATTCCAATTGGGAAATCGTTTTTCCCGAATTCTTAACCAATTTGATATTTGGTTCCATGGGGTTGTTTACAGGACACTTATCAAACATATTGAACCGTTTGATCATTTTCTCAACATAATGAGATTGACTTAGAATAAGTCTTTCATTGTCCCGAATTATCTTGATGCCTAAAATTACATCCGCCTCCCCCAAATCCTTCATCTGAAAAGATGAGGATAAGAATTCCTTGGTCAATTCTACTTGTTGTAGACTAGTACCAAAGATAAGCATATCATCAACATATAGACAAATGATGACACCATGACCTTTGTCATCAAATTTGCTATATATACACTTATCAGCTTGATTCACTTTGAATCCAAAGGACAAAATCGTGTCATCAAATTTTCGATGCCACTGTTTTGGTGCTTGTTTAAGTCCATACAAGGAATTAATCAATTTACACACCTTATTTTCCTGTCCCTCCAAAACAAACCCTTCGGGTTTTTTTATGTACACTTCTTCCTCTAGATCTCCATAAAGGAATGCCGTTTTCACATCCATTTGATGGATTACTAGATTGTATACCAAAGCCATTGCAATTAATAACCTAATTGAGGTTATTCTTGCAACCGGTGCATAGGTGTCAAAATAATCAACACCATGCTTTTGCCTAAAGCCTTGGATAACCAATCTGGCTTTAAATTTCACTATGGAGCCATCCGGTCTCCTTTTCCTAGTGAAAATCCACTTGCAACCAAGAGGTTTGCAACCGGAAGGTAAATCCTCTAAGACCCAAGTGTTATTTCCCATGATAAAATCCATCTCATCATTTATAGCCTCTTTCCAAAATGCACTATCTTGGGAAGAAATTGCTTCACTATAAGTTTTTGGGTCACTATTCACATTGAAACAATATGGAGTAGTGGAACTAAGGACATCCCTAGATCCTTCAACCAAATAAATTATGAAGTCATCTAGAGGATTCCTAATTTTCCTTTCTCTAGTACTTCTCCTCAATTGAGGAGTTTCAACATTCTCATTATCGAATGCACTTTCATGAGTTTCAAGTTGATCATTCAACTCTACTATATCCCTATCATTGGCACTAATTTGTAGATCTTTCGGTCTACTCATTGATGAAAATCGGTTTTCATCGAAAATTGCATCTCTTGACTCTATAACTGAATGAACAGATATATAGTCATTTTGTTCTATTACATAGAACCTATAGGTTTTGCTATGCTCAGCATACCCTATAAATATGCAATCCAAGCCTCTTTCATCGAGCTTTCTTTTCTTGTTGCCGGGCACTCTTACGATTGCCCTACAACCCCAAACCTTGAGATATTTCAAGTTTGGCTTTCTTTTGTACCAAAGTTCATAAGGAGTAGATTATTTTCCCTTTGTGGGAACTCGGTTAAGAATGTGACATGTTGTCAACATTGCTTCACCCCAGAACCCTTCACTCAAACCAGAGTAAGATAGCATGAAATTTACCATCTCTTCAAGGGTTCTATTTTTCCTTTCAGCTACACCATTTGATTGTGGTGCATAACCAGCTGTAGTCTCATGAATTATACCCAAAGATTGGAAATAACTTGGATCATAGTATTCCCCTCCCTTATCAGTTCTAATTCTCTTAATAAATGAATCTACTTGCAATTCTACTTCCCTTTTATAAATATCAAACTTGGTTAAAGCTTCATCTTTGGAATGCAAAAGATACACGTAACAAAACCTAGAATAATCATCTATAAAAGTTATCTATAAAAGTTACCATGTATCTTTTGTTCCCCAAAGAAGGCGTACTATGAAAATCACACAAGTCACTATGGATTAGTTCTAAAATGTTAGACCTTCTCTCAACTCTCTTAAATGGAGTTCTAGTGATCTTGTTCAACATGCAAGTAGAACACTTATTAGGAGAAATATCACAACAAGGAATCAATTCTTGTTTGGACATAAACAACATTTTATTATAATTAACATGTCCTAATCTCAAATGCCATAAATCAAATAAACTTAAATCAACATGATTATCACTTGCATCAACATTGAAACAAACATCATTAAAACCATACATGTCTTTCAAAGAAAGCTTAAATAATCCATTACATAAATAACAACGACCTATGAAATTTGTTCCTCTAGTAATTATACACCTATTAGCTTCAAACACTAGTTTATAGCCAAAACTATTCAGGGAAGGTCCCGATACAAGATTCCTACTAATATCCGGAGCATACAACACATCCCTAAGAATGATTGCATTCCCCGAACTAAACATTAGTTCTACTTGTCCTCTACCAAGGACCTTGATGGTTGAATTGTTCCCCATAAAGAGATCTTCTCCATCACCAACCTTGTGAAAGGTTTTGAACCAATGCCTCATCTTGCATACATTCCTTGAAGCCCCCGAATCAATCCACCATGAGTCATCATCCTGCACCATAAAAATGTTAGGATTCGTTGCATTTAAATCCAAACCGGAATTAAATTCAACCTCATGAATTGGATTAATTTTGGTGGGTTGTTCCTTGCTAGTACTAGCATGGCCCTCCTTGGCTTTCTCCATCCTTTTCTTGTAAGAAAAGCAGTCCTTCTTGCGGTGACCAACTTTACCGCATTCCCAACAAGCAAACTTGGTATTTTTTGCTTGCTTCTTGGACTTCTTCTTGAAAGAGGTATTATTCTTCCTCTTTCCACTAGTGGAAGCACTAGGTTTTCCTTCCTCTACCAAATTAATGGTAGATGAACTAGGATTCCCATCCTTAGTACTTTCCATGGCTCTTATCCCTTCTTCAACTTGAAGATGGGTGGCCAACTCGGACAAAGACATGTCCTCTTTCTTGTGTTTAAGCTCATGCTTAACACTTTTCCAACTAGCAGGCAACTTGTCAATTATACTTGAAACTACAAACAATTCATCCATAGAAATACCATGTTGTTTCAAGTTCCCATAGATTCGTTGTAATTCATGAAATTGGTCCATTATGGACCGACCATCAGCAAACTTAAAATTATTAAAATTACTTACTAAAAACTTCTTACTTGAAGCATCTTCAGCCATATATTTTCCTTCTAAGGACTCCCAAAGCTCCTTAGCCGACTCCACATTTTGATACACATCAAAAAGATCATCTTCCATACCATTCAAAATATGACCACGACAAATAAAGTCATCGTTGTCCCATTTTGACATTTCCCGAACATTTTCCAAGGATTCTTTCTCATGTTCACTAGGTCTTGGAGTACTAATAACATAGGCTACTTTCAAAGATGTAAGAAGAAAGTACATCTTCTTCTTCCATCTCCGAAACTCCACACCGTCAAACTTCTCGAGTTTGACAAAATTTGTTGTCAATTCTTTCACACTAGACATGTTTGATTACTTCTAAAAATTAAACTCTTTAGATTGTTAGGTTTTCAAGTAATTCTAGAACAAGAACTACTTTAACAATTGTGGGAACAAAACCTAACTATGTATAATTGATAATACAAAAATCCAAATACAATTCAATGTATTACAGCCAAACACCAAATTACTAAAGAATTACAGAAAATACAATGAAAAACACTAGTTGTGAAAGATAATGTACTTGCCTCTACTCCAAGCTTTAACAATCAACATAAACATGAGAAATCGTTGACCACTTGAGTCTCAATCCTTGATACACTGACTTAGGCGTATGAATACATTCCTAAAGAGTTTAATTTCCCCCACAATGGTGCTTGGGTTTGATCCGGAAATACTCTTTGAGATACAAAAGTCAGCCCAATTGTTCTTTGCACTAAGAAACAAATTGATGATGAATAATTCACAAAGAGGACTAAAATCAAGAAGATTTCTCACAAAAGTTTGCAAGATTTTTGAGAGAAAAATGGAGAATTCCTTAGGGAGAAATTACAGAGAAAAGTTCTGTATATATTATTTTTCATCTCGAAAAACAAGTCTTTAGTAAAGACTTAACCGTCAAAAATTCGCGAAAAACAGATGGCGCGGGCGCTCCACCAGGAGGAGCGGGCGCTCCTCAAGGTGGAGCGGGCGCTCCTATAGTAGGAGCGGGCGCTCCTCAATGTGGAGCGGGCGCTCCTATAGTAGGAGCGGGCGCTCCTCTTCTGGAATTCCAACTTTCTGATTTTCCAGAAAGTTGACGCGATTTTGGCGCGGTTTAGGCGCGGGCCGCGCCTTATAGTGGCGCGGGCGCGCCACCTGGAGGAGCGGGAGCTCCTCCAATGACTTGCCAGATTTCCAGAAACTCATCGCGGTTTTGGCGCGGTTTCATCGCGGGTCGCGCCTAGCTAGCGCGAGCGCGATCAAGCAGTAGAGCTCGCTCCACTCCGACACTCTAAATATTCCAACAGCAATTAAGCCCTATATAGTGCTTAATGAAATGTTTGCAGGAGCGTATGATAAGTTACTCAAGGCGTTAAATTCTTCCGATGGAAAAAGAATGGTCAAGCTTAAGACCTTGATAAACTAGCGCTTTGTTGGAGGTAACCCGTATTTTATTGTTTTTTTTTATTTTAATGTGTTTTCATTTTTCTTTTTTTTTTTGGGTTCTTAGAGAGGTAAGGAGAGTGTATCTTATGCTAGTGGGAGTTTATATTTGTGTAGGTTTTGATCTAAGAAGGCTGATTTAAAAGGAGAAGAAAGCTGGATTGTATTCGGGTTTGCCCGGCAGAGCTCGCCCGATTGGGCGCGAGTACGGATCAGCAAAACTGCTCAACTTTGACAGGCCATAACTTTCTGGTTACTTATCGGATTTTTGCGTGTGACCTATCGTTGGAAAGATCTTCAAGTCTACTTTCCAACCAATTGCAATCACTGCATTATCTTTTATACATCAAAAGTTATGATCAGAATAGTGCACATGACTCAATTTTATTCTTTTTTCCCACTAACACTTTGTTTCGTTTTTGCTCAAATTTGTTCCAAACAGATGCATTGCAATACTCGAGGCTTTGGTGACATTATTTTGGGTGATGATGAAGATGAGGTTTGACTACAAGCTTCCCTTTGAGACAATGAGGACATTGTCTGATTTAGCTTGGGGAAAGTTCTTGTGTACACAAGGTATATCTCTCACTCTTTTTTTCTATTTTAGTGTGTTTAGAATAGTAGTAAGATTTAATGCTTTCATCTGAAAAAAAAAATTGAAAAATTGAAAAATTTGCAAAAATACGAGAATCATGATAATGAATAGCCATTGAACTACTTCCCTGTGCCCCTATCCTTAATGATAAAAAGGTTTTGATTCAATGTTGATTGAAAGACTTGCATTGTGGACTAAAAGATCATGATTTGACCTTGAATTTGTTGATCCCCAATAGGAGTCAAAGTTATTTAACCATGTAGGATTCAGGAGCTTGACTGTGTTAACCGTGAGGCTTGAGCCTTATATATTATTTCTTGTGTGTGTTTAGTTCCTGGTGCAGCATTGATCTTAGTTTTGACTTTAGACTCTTAGTAGTGTGTCGTAATGCATTGCACGTGCATGTTGAAATGACGAAGGCCATGTTCATTAGGTAGCCTCCAGTCGAAATTAGAATATCCGTTCCCTTCGTGCTTACCCATGTTGTAGCTTGACTATATTTTTCGTAAACTCCACAAAAATTACCCCTCGGCCCCAATTTAATTACTTTTCCCAAGTCTACCTTGGGGGAGCTATTTTATGCGGTATTTTTGTGTGATTTTGTTTCAAGTTGCAATTGATGTGAAATATTTGAAAGAAAGAAAAAGAAGTGAGAAAAGGAGGAAATAAGCACGGAGGCTTGTTGAGGAATTTGAAAAAAGAAAAAGAAAAGAGAAACGAAGAGCAAAGAACAACAAGAAAACAAAAAGAAAAAGTTGAAATAAAAAAAAAAAAAAAGGAAGTGTCTTTGTTCTTGAAAAATGAATGAAACAATTGTTGGTTTGAAAAGGAAAAGTAAGAAAAAATAATAATAAAAAGAAGTTTGAAGTTGAGAAAGTAGGTGAAAGATATGATGGGTGCGTTTATATTATAGTCGAGTTTGTGTTTTGTTGATCGAATTTGGTGAATCGAGGTGTGACTCATTGCATATGATAGCTCCCCGGTTAAACTATTATAGCTCACATTCCCCAAATTATTTTCTTACCCATTCTTATTCCTGGCCTAAGTTACAAGCTTGAAAAAGTCCTTTCGATCTTCGTGCATAGCATTGTGTTCATGTGAATTGAGTCTTTTGTCAAAATGCTGGAGTATATGTTGCATTTCGAGTCGACATTGACTAGGTTGAGCGTTACTATAACCCTCTAAACACGCGAGCGTTGTGAGATGGGGGGATTGCATTGTTGGTGGGGATGGTGAGAGATCGAGCTCATTTTTAGCTCGCCACATGAAAAAGTGTGTTGAGTGACCACCGATGTAAGATATTCTAGTCATCGATTCTTGAATTATACATGGTTGGTCTTATTTGACGATTAATTAGGTGGATCGACAGTTTGAGTGATTTGATTGGTTGGCTAGGAAGCATGCTTGTTTGACTTCAATTTTGAGTCCGTGTTCTATATTTGCATTATGGGGTGAAGTATGTTGTTTGGTTGTTGATTAATTTTGATTGTCTTGCTTGAGGACAAGCAAGAATTTAGATTTGGGGAATTTGATAGGTCCTATTTTGCGCATGTTTTAGGTGGGTATCTAAGCTCATTTGATTACAAAATTAGAGATCTTTGGTGCATATTTGCATTATTTGCTTAAGTTGTGCTCTACTACTCTTCGTTTGTGTGTTTTGATGAATTTCAAGTGATTTATATGCAAATGGAGTTTTGTTGGCTAATATTGAGTATAATAATCATGGATTATGAAAACATATTGCTTAAGAATATCAAATCATGTGTTCGAGACGAACTTGAGTGAAAATGAAGCAAAACGTTGATGAAATACTTGACAAATATGATACCTGTTCACTATTATGCTCATAACTTTTGGTATACAAATGATAATGGAGTGATTCAAATTTCATTGGAAATTAGACTTGAAGACCTTTCCAACGATATATTACACGCCTCAAACGGAGCTCCGGATATGATGTTATGACTGATTTAAGATGAGTGATACGCGCAGCAGAGCAGGCACGTCCGTGCCCAGCACCAGGCACGTCCGTGCCTGGAAGTCAGTAGCCACAGCAGTTTATGCACGCATAGAGGCACGTCCGTGCCTATAGAGAGGCACGTCTGTGCCTCCTGGAGTCCTTGTGCGCCAAGAAAAGATGTTTATCTTTTTATCTTTCTAGGCCTATATATACATTAAGTATTGTTTTATTATTAATTAAGTTTTATTCTAGCCTATTATTTTACATTGTTAAGAACTATTCTCTATTTTATTTTCCTCTACTTTGTAATTCAAGATTCAAGATTTATACTTTCCACCTTCAATTTAATTCAAGATTCGGTATTTTCTTTTAATCTCTTGTTTCTTAATTATGTTTTCTTTAATTATTTTTGTTATTGTTTCTTTCAATATGTGTGAGTAGATTCCCTATTCCAAGATCTAGGGTAGCCCAATTATAATTGATGCATGAATTAAATCTTTAAATTCTATAATAACTTTTGCAATTGCTATGCTAAATTGATTGTGATTATGCCAATACTAGGTTAGACATAATTTAGTATTGCGATTATTCCATTGTTTCTATCACAGCGAGAGTTGGGTTTAAACGGATTTGAGTAGATCAATTTACGGTTTGATGTTAAACACGAGAGTAGTTGGGTTTGATAATTGGGAAGTTAGAGTAATGTGTTTAATGTCTCTAATAAGCATGATACCATGAGAATAGGCTTGATTGTATGTTAGGGAAGCTATTGATACTCGAGAGAGGTCCTTGGTATTTATTAGGGTTTACTTTTCCCCGTTCAATTGTAATCGTATGTTAGGGGTAGAAATATAATTGCATCATTCGTAATTGTGGTGATACTTGATCTTGGATGTTTTAATTACTTGATTTCTTCATATTCTTTAGTTTATTTTCGAATTTTCCATACATTAGTTCCTTAGTTAATCAATCATTACTGATTCTTGCTTAGTAGGAATTTGAGTCTATTTAATTATTTTTGAACCTTAGTCTCTTGGGATTCGACCCTTGCTTGCCAGTCTACATAGTAGTGGTTAGTTAGGTTATATTTTGTTAGGTACGCGACACGCCTACCAGAGAGAGACATGAGCTCTCACAAATTAGACATGAGTGGTATAGGTGTGAGTAAGTCTCCACCAAAAATATTTTTGTACAATTTATGATGAAATTTATGAAATTATAAATTGTTGTATGATATTCGGATCCATTTAACTTCTACGTGCACCCAAATTCTATCATGATATCAGAGTCGGAATATGATTACGAAGAATTTGAAGGCCAAAGGCTCAAGATATGAAGCATCTCAAGATCGACATTGAAGAGGATATGGAGGAAGAAAAAAGCAAAGGTATGTTTTTGTAAAGATTAATATTTTTGGAGAATATATCAAAAGAAAAATTTAAGTTAAAAACATTTGATAGAAAAACTAAGATTGAAGTACATCTTGATAAATATTATTGGAGTTTACTAATGACAAGAGCGTTAGCGAAGAAGGTTGGTGGCATGAGCACCAACAAAGTTAAATTGTTGGTAACATGAGTACCAACAAGAAAGTTGAAAAAGTTACAATTAAGGGGAGCAAGTTGGTAACACGGGTACCAACATAGACTAAAACATTGATGATCAACAAGATGTGATGAAGAAATAAAATTGGCATCGTTGGTAACATGGGTACCAACATAAAAGATCAACAATATATGTAGAAAATGAAGCAAATCAAGTGATGCTTGGTGACATGGGCATCAACATGCATAACAAGAAAACTTAGAAAAAAAAAATAAATTAAAAAAAATCAAGTTTGGAGATCATTGATGCATGAAAGAAGCACCAATGGAGTTTTTTCAACGAAGATTTTTCAAGATTAAGGGGGAGTATTAGAGGTTAATCTAAAAAAATCTAGATGTGCAAAAATCTAGTGTGTAGTTTAGAAAAAATCTAGAATGAAATATAAAAATCAAGAGAGGTTTGTATCTAGAAATATCTTGTAAAATATCAGAGATATTTGATGTAGAAAGATCTAGATACATGTAATATTAGACATGTGTAGAAAAATCTAGAGAGTGGAAAACAACCACTATAAATATGTTCAATGTGCATGGGTTAGAAGGGAGCTAATTAAGAGAGCTCTCATTGATGTGATGAGGGAAGTACTCACCAAGATAGAGAGAGACATGAGCTCTCACAAATTAGATATAAGTGGTGTAGGTGTAAGTAAGTCTCCACCAAAAATATTGTTGTACAATTTATGATGAAATTTATGAAATTATAAAATTGTTGTATAATATTAGGGTCCATTTAACTTCCGCGTGCGCCCAAATTCTATCAGAAGTGGTTCGAGAGTAACAGTTCAAAACGTATTTGGTTCAATTCGTTTCAGTTTCAGGTAGGGTTCAAATAGTTTGATTCGTTATGGGGTTACGCTCCTTACACCGGTTAATTTTACTTGATTAAGTTCGATTTCAAGTTTAAAGTTGTTCAGGTTGGCTTTCAATATTAAATAATCAAATTGGTTCAGTTCCCGACGGGTCGGGTTGTTAACGGGCAATTTCACAATTCAATTCAACAATGCTAGATAGATGTCACATATATGCAACAAGTTATATAATATGTTTTTTTTTTCTTTTGACCAGTACTTATATGTTAATCGTCAATGAAATGATTAATTCCAACAAATTGTGAACTTCGTTTTTTTAATGTATGATTGAACTGATATCGAAATAATTAATTTTAATACATATAATAAACAAATTTTGAAGTGAAGTGTCAAAATCTTCCATCGATATGCACCAACAAATTTAAAGTATAATGTTAAAGTATTTTGATCTAAGCTTTGCGTGAAGTTGTTTTTTTTAGTCAATAACAAGAGACATATTATTTGGAAGGGAATGTAGTTAGTAGTAACTAAAAAAAATCAAATAAAACCATACCAAATACATTGGTCACAATACATAAATTTATGCCATAATTCAGTGTATTATACAAGCAACCACTAAGCAAAATCATGACACAAAGTTTCAATAGTTTGATCTCAAACCTTAGAGAGAGATACATTACATAGAGATTGAGCCAAATTGTATCTCAATTTTATTCATTAAACTACAAAGAAATATATGTTGTTAGTACACTAACTAGTATTGGTATATTTCATTTGGTATAGTCAGTGTGTATGGGATGTTAGTTGTCAGTGGTTCAACATTATAAAACCCATGTTGCTCTTCAACCTGCAATTGTGGAAGGTAATGAAAAAGTTTATACACTGTAAACAATATCGATAATACCCTCTCCACTCAGAATTAATCGTCATACTAATATTGTAATATGAATTACTAATATGACAATTAAATTCGGATGGACCAAAATAAAGTATTTATTATAAGCAAAATGTCAAGGAATGATAAAAAATTAAGCAACCTTTTGTTGAAGATAGTTGTTCGCAGCCCTCAGGACACCCTCCTGAACAATCAAACCAAATAGATTTTCTATTAAATTAAGAAAACAATAAATTGTATAGAGTAAAAAGATTAGTATCATAACAAAAATAAAGAACTAAATCTAAGTATTTTATTTAAGCCTTTAGTTAACTAGAGAAAAAGCCTTTTAGTTTTCACTTCCATAAAGTATATGTTTAAAAGGTTATTTATTTAATAATTCTTATGTTTTATATTATTGCAACACCTAAATTTGCGTGTTTGTAAAACCAGGCCATAATATTAGCCTTTATGAATCTCTATTATATAAGTCAACTCTTGAGAAGTTATGCATTTAAATTATGTTATGCTTAATCCCTAGTTCTTCCTATATTTTATTTTTTTAGAAAAAAACATATACAACTTTCCAAAATATTAGCAAACTCAATTAAAGAACATAATTGCCAATTTAGAAGAAAAAAAAATACTCAGATAGATGATTTAAACTAACCTTGTTCTTCAGAACTTGAATCTCCTGAAACATAATTTTCATCTGCAATTGGATAATGGGTGTTTCGGATGAAAACAATCGAATCTCGGAAGATCCTTTTATCTTGAGGGAACTTGGTCTCGGTCCGAACAACGCAGGAGCCGAGGGTTTCCTGCACAACAAATACACGTAAACTAGCCTCGGGGGGGACGCCGAGGAAGGCCCCTCCGATGCTTAAGTCAGTATATTAGAGAGAGAAAGCTGTGCAAGAGTTTAGTTGCTTGAGGCTTTATTGTCTTACCAAGAATTGACCAAATTGTTGGCTTTTATACCTTGGCTAATGAAGGAGGCGGATTGGGCCCGGAAGTCAGTTGGGCTGGGCCAAGCTGATTGGGCCGTTGACTGACCTTGACATGGCTTTGAGGATGTTTGATTTTTGACTTTAGCACATTTGGAGAGTTGAACCTTAACCTTGGGCTTTTAATTGGATCATTCAGTGACCAGGCCCAATTGGACTAAATTGGACCCAAACAACTTGCCCCCCAAACCCGATTTGGAAGGATGACGGGTCGGGTTTGATTTAATCAGAAAAGGAGGGAAGTGAATGATTTGTTAATCCAAAAATGTGAATTTAAACCGTAATTAACCCATGATTAATGAGATAACAACAGTTAATGTGGATAATTGCGGAAGTTGGACGGGTAGTGGGCGACTTAACTGCAAGGTCGTGTGTTTAACGGTTACTTAGTGGGGTGCTTGAGAGAAATTGAAACGCAGACTCCTTGAATTCCCATTTCTGGAGATATAAATAGAGGCGCGTCTTCTCTCCCCACTCATTCATCAACACAAACCCAGAATTCTCAAGAACGCTCAAGAGCCCGCATCAAAACTTCGCAAATTCCCCGAGCATTAAGCTTAGAAGCTGAGACTTGTCACTACCAATTCGTAAATCGGCGGCTTTTGCTTCAGATCAAGGTAAATTCCTTTGATTTTATTTCATCTTTCTTCGACTTTGCACTCTTTCCCCTTTTTCGACTTTTTCCTTCGAAATTCGTCAATGGTGAGGGGAGTTAGAGGTGGAGCCCGTGCTCCAAGAAGAGCAAGGCTAATCCCCGATCCCAGGGACAGGATTGGGACCTGGAATGGACGAAGGACAGAGTCTGACCCTGCTGAAGGGGTTAGGGCGACTCCCATTTCTTCGGCTCCTCCTCAGAGAACGGATGAGCCGAGTGCTTCTGGACGGGACGATGAAATTCCCGCTGTCCTTTGGGATATCCTCCCTGGGTTTTCAGAGTGGGAGAATGCCGAAGTCGCTTCGGCCATGATAAAGAACCGCCCCTACTCATGGTGGGTAGAGAACGCCGATCAATATCGATTTGCCGAGCAAATTGAGTTGCACTACGGCATTTTTGAAGCTGATGGATATTGGTGCCGAATGCCCTCAGCATCCGATAGAATCCATCGTCCACCCCCGGGGTATGTGGGGGTGTACACGAGACAGCTTCAGTATGGGCTGAGGTTCCCTTTGGACGTTTTCGTCCGAGACTTGCTGATCCATTACAACATTTCCCTGTGCCAGCTGACCCCCACCAGCATCCGAAGGGTAATGACGTACTTATGGGTCTGCAAATTCTTCAGGTACGTGCCGAACCTGCATTGCTTCAAAAGGCTCCATCGGCTAGTGCCAAACATTCAAAGTGGGCACGGATGCCATGGCTCTGGGTGGTATCGGATTGAGTCTCGGCCCCCGTTCCTAACCATGTGGCCGAACGACTCTTCAGACAAGGACTGGAGAGGTCAATGGATTTGGGTTAGGGCACCCACGGAGCCGAGCCACCCTTACGTTTTCAGCGCTCCCCGGTATCTTGCCGAGCCGGATCCTGATATGGGAAGTTTAGGTCCTCCCGAAGATAGCGGGCCAGACCCGAACCTTAATCAGCAGAACATCTTCGGCAAGCTGCCGAACCGGGGAGGCAGCGGCCGAATGCAGCATATCCCGGAGACTTGGCTCCCCGATACGCACTATGTTTTCCAAGAGAATATGCTGGCAGCTGTCGGCCTCAGCCGAAAGTTTAGGGATGGTAATCTTCTTCGGCTGGGGCCGAGGCCTTTTAATTATCTCTTTTCTTCTTTCATTTTGCTTTCTTGTGATGTGCCGAACTAACTGAATTGACTTCTCCCCTTTTCTTTTTCAGAACGGGACGAGACCAACATCGGCATTGATTACGCTCGCCTTGGCGTCAACCGAGAACGAGTCGTAACTGATCGGGCTCCCCCTATCACTGAACCAAGGCGCCGAGAGGTTCACCTAGACTCTTCCCACTTCCAAATTGAGGCTGTTGCTCTGTATCAGAGGCAGAAGCCTTGGTGGAAGAAGAGAGATCCCTTGTTTCAGCTGCTGGAAGAAGAAGCTGAAGCTGCCCGTACAGCCGAAGAGGTTGCACGGGTTATTGAAGCTTGTGAAGGTGGAGAAGGGTCCTCCAGAGTTGCTGAAGAAGCTGCGGCTAGGGCAGCTGAAGAAGACGAGGCTTTGCTGAAGACCTCGGTGAGCCTTTAGACTTAACTTTGTCTTTCTTCTTTTTTTTTTTTTTACTCACACTCTTCTTCCCCCCTGTCTGTTACAGTCTGAAGAGAGTAACAGACACAGAGAAGGCAAAGCTCCTGTTCGTCCCGAAGATCAAATACAAGAGTCTTCAGACTCAGATATGGACGAGCAGCCCCTTCTGAAAAGGCGCCGAAGGATGGCCATCATCGGCCCTCATGACTTTCAGCAGAGGCCGATGACCATCGGCGTCGCAATAAGGGAACCTGAGGAAGGCAATGGATCGCCGAGGGTTCCCCAGCCAACACCCCAATCTCCTCAAAAGACCCCTCCGCCACCTCCTGAGATGGAGGTGGATCAGAGGACTCCCGAACCTAAGGGAGGGGTCCAAGAAGAAATCAAGGAGAGTGCTGCTGAGCACGGAAATAAAGATGCCGTGATGTCAAGTGCTGAAGGCTTCACGGCAGATATCGCAAGAGAGGTTGAGGCTTTCGTCCTCACCCCTGAAGAAGAGGAGGTCATAGTACTTGACTCCTCTGAGAAGGACGATGCTGAGACAACCAAAGCTAATCAAGCTCCATCGTCGTCCTTCCCTTCTTTCCAGACTCTGCATTCTGGAGAAATGGGTTTCTCGGCCCCCCGAATTCCAATCCCAGATCACATCTGGGACCTCATATGGGGTCAAAACCGAGAAGGAGCTGCAGCCTACTTCGGCAATTTTGCTGGCATGTCCGAAGTAGACAGGGCAAGGATCTGGTCGCTGAAGGCCACTGCTGGGATGGGCGAATCCAGTAGATCAGTTCCTGACCCAGCCAGGTCTAACCAACTGCTGATGATGCAGGTAATTTTCCTTCATTTCCTCCGAAATTCAGCTCTATTTTTTTCTTATTACTTATATTTTTTTTGTCTTCCTGTTTTCAGTTCGTGCACAATCAGACTCTCACTGTAGAGCTGATTGATACCCTACAAGATAGGGTAGACGCTGCTGTGCACGAAAGGAAGGTGGCTGAAGAGGAAGTTAAGCTTGCTAAGCTGAAGCAAGCAGCAGCTGAAGAGAAGCAGCAGGAGGTTGAGGAGTACGGTAAAAAAGCTGCCGAAGCTCTGAAAACCTTCTGCGATGCTATGGAGATGGAGGTTTTTCCCCCACTGATGGAAGGGGAAAAATTCCTCCAGGAGCATATGGGAGTGGACGTCTCCAAATTCAAGGCTGCTATTGAGAGCCGAATTCAAGAAGGAACTGCTGCACAAGCTGAAGTGCAGCAGCGTCTAGAGGCTCTTGAAGCCAGCCGAATGGCTGCTGAAGAGTTGCTCTTGGCCAAAGACGTCCAACTCTCAGAGGCTGCTGCTGCTGCTGAAGCTCAAAGAGCTAAATTCCAAGAGGCTGAGGATCAACTGCTGATCCAGAAAGTTGAAGTGGCCCAAGCTCAGACAAAGGCTTTCCAAATTCAGCAAGAGCTGAATGAGCTGAAGGGGTCCTCCTCCAAAGTCGCTGAACAGCTGAAGAAATCCAAGGAGGACTTGGAGGAGACCCAGAAGAAGCTGGCTGATGCTGAGGCTTTACTCAAAGTCCGTGTTTACACCCAAGAGGAATATGAGATGGGTTTCAGAAACGGATTCCGAGTATGCCGAAGACTCTGCCTTCATGCTGAGCCGAAGCTGGACTGGTCTAAATGTGCTGAGTGGGTCCAGAATCCCGAAGACCCTCACATGAAG
Organism: Chenopodium quinoa; assembly: GCF_001683475.1. Taxonomy (NCBI): domain Eukaryota; kingdom Viridiplantae; phylum Streptophyta; class Magnoliopsida; order Caryophyllales; family Amaranthaceae; genus Chenopodium; species Chenopodium quinoa. The sequence continues at coordinate 2,227,359 of NW_018744367.1, forward strand.
TATGCAACTCCAGCTGAAGCTGAAATTCTTAAGGCTGAGGAAGCCGAAGAGGAAGCTGAAAGACTGGAGTTGGAAGCTGAGCAGAGGGAAAGGGAGGCTCGGCAAAGTGCAAAGCCCGCCTCTTCTGCTGCTGGGGCTGAGGCCACCATGGGACTCAACGCTGATCAGTCTGATCCTCCGGCTGAAGCATAGGAACTCGGGCAGTCGTCTTCAGAATCTTGCGGTTCATCATGTGCTTAACTTTAGACTTGCCGCTTTCTGAGTTTTTGCCTTTTGTTTTTTTTTGCTTCAGCTTGCCTTATCGTACAACAGCTTATTATATTTTTATTTTGCCTGTACGTATTTCGGCAGCTGTTACTTTCCGCTTGTGGGCGGCTGCCGACTATTTTTGTAATTCAACATTTTTATTTCAAAGAAGTTCACTTTCTCAGCTTTCTTGTGTATTTTTTTTTCTTCGCTTTACCAGTCTTCGCACTTTACTGCTTTCTTTGAATGATCTTTCAAATATTTGCTAAGTGCAGAACTTCGGCTAGCGAGAATCATTTCTGCTGAGACTTCTTTTTGCCGTTTGTACTCGGATGTTTTCAACTTGTGAAAAAACTGACATAAGTATCAAACTTCGGCTGAGCTGAAGGGTATTAGATCAGTTGTGCCATTTCTCTATTTCCCTCTGCCCCCCCAGAAATCTGAAGATGAGGTCTTCTGAATTCTGGAATGGCTGATAATTTTTCTCGGCTAAGCCGAGGATCTTTGAACACTTTGCTTTATTTTCTACATCTGTTTTTAAAGTACTGATTTCCCACCTGAGAGTTTTCACTCTAGAGATGGTACTCTTGTGACACTTTCTTCAATTCATCCAAGGGAACAACTATCCGAAACACCATGCCGGGGCAGCAGTTTATCTGAAGTACGAGGCATCATCATGCAATACTTCAGAGTTGCAACTACCACCCGGAACTGATTCATCCGAAGTACAAGGCATCACTATGCAATACTTCGGGGCTTTATCAGTTCCTATTTTTTAGGCTATGTTTCGGATAAGTCTATGGCCTTTTTGCCCAAAGGAACAGCTTCTCCGAAGTACAAGGCATCACTATGCAATACTTCGGGCTTGTATCCTTTTTTGGCAGGTTTTACGGCTTGCCGAGGTACAAGGCATCATTATGCAATACCCCGGACAGCGCCGAATGAAACCTTGAATTTTTGAAAAAACCGTAGAAAGCATAAAGACTTAAAGAATACACGCAATCTGAATGAATACTGGCTCGATGGCCTTTTTGTAAACAGAATCAGTGTACTTACATAGATTGTACTATCCGAAGGATTTACACATAGTATTTTTTGAGCACATCGGCATTCCAATGGTTTTTCAGCTCGGTGCCATCCATTTGTTTGAGTCTGAAGGTACCGGGCTGAAGCTCTTGATAAATTTCATAAGGTCCCTCCCAAGATGCTGAGAGTTTGCCATGAATGTGACTTTTTTGAACAGCTGCAGCATTCCTCAAAACTAAATCCCCAACTCTGAGAGGTCGTTGATAGACTCTTCGGTTGTAGGACTTGCTCATTCTGAGCTTGTGTGCAGCCATCCTTTCTCGGGCTAGATCTCTAATCTCGTCAAGGAAGTCGAGGGACTCTTTCATGAGCTGCTCATTTTCCTCGGCTGAGAAGAGATTCACTCGTAGGCTTTCTGAGCCCACTTCCACTGGAAGCACTGCTTCGGATCCATACACCAGCTGAAAAGGTGAATGCCCCGTTGCCTCCTTCTCGGTTGTCCGGAGTGACCAGAGGGTTCCCGGAAGTTCCTCTACCCACTTGGACTTTTGATCCTCTACTCTTTTTCTGAGAGCGTTAAGGATCTGTTTATTTGCGGCTTCGGCTTGGCCATTACTCTGAGGGTGGCAAACCGCGGAGTAAGCCAATTTTATCCCGAATTGATCAGTGTATCGGCGCAAGGGCAGGTTGTCAAACTGTCTGCCGTGGTCGAACACAAAAACTTTCGGGATGCCGAACCGAGTTATTATGTTCTGCCAGATGAACTGTCTGACAGTTTGCTCAGATATGCTTGAAGCAGCTTCCGCTTCAATCCATTTGCTGAAATAGTCGATTCCGACTATCAGCCACTTTCTTTTGTATGGGGCCTCGGGAAAGGGTCCCAGAATATCCAACCCCCATTGTGCAAATGGAAGAGGATTAAGAATTGGCTGGAGATCTAGGCATGGCCGATGGATTACCGGTGCAAATTTTTGGCATTTCTCGCATTTTCTGACCATGTTCTTTGCATCCGAGATCATTGTAGGCCAAAAATACCCTGCCCTGAGAGCTTTGTGGGCTAAGGTTCTCCCTCCTATGTGGTTTCCGCAGATGCCGAGGTGAATCTCTCGGAGAATATAGTCGGCATCCGTTGGACCCACGCATTTCAATAATGGAGCGGAGAAGGATTTTCTGAGGAGTTGGCCGCCGAAGACGAGGAATCGTGAACTGATCCGCTTTATCTTGGAGGCCGAATTCCTATCCTCGGGGAGCTCGTCCCTGAGTTTATAAGCCAGGATGTCATCCATCCAGCTCGGCTCGAGTGCAGCGCAGCAGATTGATATTGCTTCGGCTACACTCTTTTCTCGGCGCACCTCCACATAGACAGAACGGCTTAACTCAGTCAGAGTTGAGCTTGCAAGTTTGGAGAGTGCGTCCGCTTGAGCATTTTGACCCCTTGGGATCAGCTCTACTTCGAAAGATCTCAGCTTCGCAATTGTCGATTTGATCCTTGTGAGGTAAGCTGCCATTGAAGGCTCTTTAGCCTCATACTCCCCCCGGATCTGATTGGCGACCAGCTGAGAATCTGTCTTGAGGTAGACATGCTCGGCTTCCAACGATATGCACAGGTCTAAGCCAGCAATGGCTGCTTCATATTCGGCCTCGTTGTTAGAGGCTTTGAATGAAAATTTTAGTGCATACTCGAAGGTTTTGCCTTCGGGAGAGGTGATGACGACCCCTGCCCCCGAACCGTTCACGGTGGAGGACCCATCCGTGAAGACGGTCCAGATTTTCCTCCTTGCATCCAGAGTCTCCTGATAGGAGCACTCGGCCAAGAAGTCTGCCAAGGCTTGCGCCTTGATGGCTGTTCTCGGCTGATAACCGATACTGAACTCGGTGAGCTCGAAAGCCCACTTTGCTAGTCTACCGGATTTTTCAACCTTGCCGAGGACTTTCTCTAACGGCTGATCAGTTAGAACCGCTATTTGATGAGAATCAAAATAGGGTCGCAACTTCCGAGCAGCCACCACCACTGCATAAGCCACTTTTTCTAACAATGGGTAGCGCGTCTCGGCATCCGTCAGGGTGTGGCTGACGAAATAGATCGGCTGTTGAACTTTTTCTTCTTCCCTTAGCAGCACCGCGCTTACCGTGGCTGGACTGACCGCCACGTATAAGTATAGGATGTCTCCTACGACTGGCCTTGCCAGTGTTGGGAGTTGAGCCAGGTGTTCACGGAGCTGCTGAAAGGCTGACTTTTGTTCGTCTCCCCATTCAATGCCTTTTGAATTTTGGAGCTTCAGCGCCTTGAAGAAAGGGAGCCCTTTGTCTGAGGCTCGTGAGATGAACCTGGACAAGGCAGCCATTCTCCCGGCTAGACGCTGAATATCCCTTTTTGTCTTCGGCTCGGGGAGGTCTAAAGCAGCTTGTACTTTGGCGGGGTTTGCATCAATCCCCCTCTTGCTGACCATGAAGCCGAGGAACTTGCCTGACTTCACGCCGAAGACACATTTCTTCGGATTCAGCTTCATTTTGTATTTTCTGAGGGTGGCGAAGGTTTCGGCTAGGTCCGTGACATGATCTTTTTCTTTTATGCTTTTGACGATTGAGTCGTCAACATAAACTTCCATGTTTCGGCCTTTTTGCTCGGCGAAAACCTGATCAACCAACCTCTGATATGTTGCCCCCGCATTTTTCAATCCGAAGGGCATCATTCTGTAATTGTACAACCCGGAACTTGTTATGAACGCTGTTTTAGCTCGGTCCTCGGGGTGCATGAAGATCTGATGGTATCCCGAGAATGCGTCCATGAAACTGAGCAGAGCATGCCCGCTTGTCGAGTCGACCAGTTGGTCGATCCTCGGCAGCGGATAGGAGTCCTTGGGACATGCCCTATTCAGGTCCGTGAAGTCAACGCACATCCTCCAGTTACCATTTGCCTTCTGAACCATTACAACATTGGCCAGCCACTCCGGATACTGACAGGGTTCAATGAACCCAGCATCTAGGAGCTTATCGACCTCAGCTGCGATGTTCTGGTTCTTTTCGGCGGAGTAGTTCCGCTTTTTCTGCTTAATGGGTCGACTGGAGGGGTCGACATTAAGCCTATGGGAGACGAAGTCCGGATCAATCCCGGGCATTTCTGCGGCCGAGAAGGCGAACACGTCTCCACTGGCCCGTAGGAGTTGGACGAGTGCCGCACGGGTGTTTGGCTCCAGTGACGACCCGATGCTAACACATCTGTTCGGATCTCCTACGGTCAGTTCTATTGACTCGGTCAGGTCATCCGTCTCCATGCTCTTAGAGTTGGATTCCTCGAATTCCGGCCTGCTATCAATATTAGCAGACTTTCCTGACCGCGGCTGGCCATCAGAGTCGTTCGGCTCTGAGGCGGAGTCAGCCTTTTGGCCCCCATCAGATTTCTCGTTGTCTGGGGCTTCATTAGCCGAAACGTCTGAGCCTCTCGGCTTTTTGGCGTTTCGGTCCCGGTGCTTTTCCTCCCCATCGCCACGGTCGCCTCGGCGAGACGTGGATGGCTTGAGGTGATTGCATCGGCGGGCTTCTTTTTGACTGCCCTTTATTTTCTCGGAGCGTCCCTCGTCTGAAACGTATATCATGATTTGATGATACGTGGAGACGACTCCTTGAATGCCGTGAATGAGGGGTCTCCCCATGATCACGTTGTATGCAGATGGAGCATCTACGACCAAAAATTCGGCCATGATATTCCTAGCTGCTCGGCCTTCGCCGATGGTGACAGGAAGTGTAATCTTCCCGTCAGGATACGAGGAAGAGCCGTTGAATCCAGACACCGGGTAGGGTGCGGGGGCCAGGTGCTCGGCTCCCATCCTCAGCTGGTCGAACGCTCCTCGGAAGAGGATGTTCGCCCCGCTACCGCCGTCGACGAGGGTCCGCCAGACGTTGCGGTTGGCGATGCCCAGAATGATTACTAGTGGGTCATCGTGGGGGTATACCACCCCCTCGCAGTCTTCGGCTGTGAACAGGATGTTCGGCGCCGGTGACTGGGACTGCCGAAGCTCAGCCTGATGAATCTGATGGGTTAGACCCCTCAGTTGGCGTTTGGCTGTGCCTCGCGAGATTCCCCCGGAAATAACCAGGATGTCGAGGGACTCCTTGCCCTGAGGTCCCTTATCCTTCTTCCGAGCGAAGTTGAGGTCCTGCCGAGAATCTTTTTCAGCTTTTTTCTCCTCGCGCCTGTCCGCGAGGTATTGGCTCAGGTACCCCTTGCGGACCAGATCCTCAATCTGGTCCTTCAGCTGGACGCAGTCCTCGGTGCGATGTCCGGGTGAGTCATGGAACTCGCACCACTGGTCCTTTCCCCTCGTCTGATGCCAGGGAGGCAACGGACGAGGTTTTTTGAATCTCCCCTCGTCCTTCGTCGTGCTGAAAATCTTAGCACGGGGAAGGGAGAGTGGAGTGTATGAATCGTACCTTCCCGTGTAGGGAAAGTGTCTTTCCTTCTTCGGCTCGGCAGCAGAGGACGGTTCTGAGGCCTTAGCCTTCCCTTTCCTCTGCGCCGAGACTTCGGGCTGCTGCCCTTTCGGCTTCTCAATTCTCGGACGAGACTGAGACCTGGATCTGTTCCACTCCTCGGCTCGGATGAACCTATCCGATGCTTCCAAGGCTTCCTCCAGGGTCTGCGGGGGATGCATGACCATGAAGTCCAGGAACTTTCCAGCTTGGAGGCCGTTCCGTAGCGCGAACACGGCCAGGCCTTGATCCAGGCTTGTGATTCCGGATGACTCGTTGCTGAAGCGAGTCAGATAGTCGCGGAGGCTCTCGTCCTCCGCCTGCTGCAGACTCATTAGCTCTGCAGTGGTCTTCTCTCGGCGGTTGGCCGTAGAGAATTTGCTCTTGAACTTGTTGGAGAGGTCGTTCCAACCGGTTATGGAGCCTTCCTTGAGCCCTTTGGTGATCCAGGATTGGGCAACACCTTTGAGGGTCGTAGGAAAGTATTTACACCAGGTAGCCTCAGACCTCGGGTTCAGATACATGTGCCCCTCGTAAGAGGCAATGTGATCCTTAGGATCTGAGGTACCATCGTAAGTAATATGTGCCGGGATTTTGACCGTTGGCACATGCTCTTCCAGAATCCACTTCTGGAAGGGCGAGTTCGATGGAACCATGACCGCCTTCCCCTTGTACCCGGCCTCAGGGACCTCGCTCCCTCCTCTCTCAGAGGTGGAAGTGGTTTTCGTCCCCGGCTGAGACAAGGTTGGGTGGGGTCCGGTATCCTCTGGGAAGGTGAGGCGGCTATGCACACTCACCTCCCTCGAACCCAAGCGTTCGTGAACGCTTTGGCGGGCGAATTCCGGGTCCTTGGAGGGCCCCATGGAATTCTGAGCTTCAGAGTGGTCAGAGGGTTGAGGGTTCCTCCTCCTCTCCTTACTGGAGTTTCGGGTGTCCCCTCGCCACCTCTGGCCGAGCTCTCTATGTGGTGGAACTTGTCCACCATCATCCTGACCGATCCTCCTTTTCTGGTTTCTCGGCTGGTGATCATCAGGCATCTGGATTGGAGCCCCTTGAGCTTTAAGGAACTCCATGCAGATGGCCACTGCTCTGGCCACTTCCTCGGTGGAGGGTCCGGAGGGAGGAGTCTCCCGCGGATGTGACCTGGATTGCACGCTATGGCGCGGCGGGGAGTTCCTCGCACCTGAGCCACTCGGTCTCGGGGATGGCCCCGGCTGCCGAGTGTGGTGCGAGGTGTTCTCCTCCTGGAGGCTAGGACCTCTTGAGGCTTCCCTTTCCGGAGAAATGGGGGCCTCCGATTCGGAAGAGGCTTGCTCCGGGGAGGGATAAACCGGCTGGCGTTCCCTCACCGTAATCTGGCCTCCTCCCTTCTTAGCCTTCTTGGAACTCTTTCCACTCTTAGTCATGGCGACTGCCGGAGTGTTTGATGACTGACGCGAAATTTAGTAGCGTTCCCCACAGACGGCGCCAAATTGTTTCGGATGAAAACAATCGAATCTCGGAAGATCCTTTTATCTTGAGGGAACTTGGTCTCGGTCCGAACAACGCAGGAGCCGAGGGTTTCCTGCACAACAAATACACGTAAACTAGCCTCGGGGGGGACGCCGAGGAAGGCCCCTCCGATGCTTAAGTCAGTATATTAGAGAGAGAAAGCTGTGCAAGAGTTTAGTTGCTTGAGGCTTTATTGTCTTACCAAGAATTGACCAAATTGTTGGCTTTTATACCTTGGCTAATGAAGGAGGCGGATTGGGCCCGGAAGTCAGTTGGGCTGGGCCAAGCTGATTGGGCCGTTGACTGACCTTGACATGGCTTTGAGGATGTTTGATTTTTGACTTTAGCACATTTGGAGAGTTGAACCTTAACCTTGGGCTTTTAATTGGATCATTCAGTGACCAGGCCCAATTGGACTAAATTGGACCCAAACAATGGGTAAATTAGTTGTATTCAAATTATAGATACTACGTACCTTTTTTCATTACAACATAAGAACCATAAGAATATTTTTGAGGTAATTGACCACAATGGCACAAACTATGGGTGTAGGTGCACGAGCTGAGGCAACAAAACCTCGACTTGGTGCAAACAATAACATAATGTAGTAGGGCAACATGAATGAAATATACACTAGAGGCCCCGAAGCTACGTGACTATTGATTTTAATTTCAATTTTATAACTTCCCCTTAATAATGTGAATACGGGTTATAAAATAATATTTGTGGGACAAAGAAAATATTGAATTAATATATATATATATATATATTTTGTTGGTGGGCAGAAAATAGAAAAGATAAAAGGAAATACATAGTAGAGTAGAATTAAAAAGCACCTTGGTAGCACGAATTTGGTAAATCCATGACTCGAGATGCTTTTCCAGTGCATGCAGTTCATCCAAGGTCATCGCTCCTTCTGCCCCTCCAAATATGGACCTATTACCAGCTCAATTTTTTCCCCATTTTTGTAGCAAATTAATCTCATAGATTGCATATGTATGTAGTCAATTGATGGATTGTGTATTATTGATGTACTAAAACTTCGTACATGATTAATAAAAACACATAGAAATATAAGTAGTGTATATGTTTGAATGCGTAGTGTATGATGTAAAAAGGAATAACACATACGAAGTATTATGTGGTCAAACTCTCCTTTTATATTGACTTGGCTTAATCTGATGAAGTTTTATACCACATGTCCCATTTAAACCATGTTGATATTAAGTTATAGACCAAACATGAAAATCACAAAATTATATTTCGTATACTACTCACTCCATGATATTTGTTATAATTGGACCTAAACTTAACTATATATATATATACTAGTTTTGTGCCCGGGCGATGCCTAGATTGTTGATAAAATTTGAGTATAAACTTTTTTGCTTGAATGTTAAATACCATCCTAACAATCCCTTTTGATAATGTAGGATATTTAGACATACGATATCATATCGCTTATTTAATTAAATAATAGTGTATTTTTTGTAGTTTTATTTGTGAATAAATATCTATGTTATTATTGACTTGAAATTATTTTTATTGAACTTAAATTGTTTTTTTTTTACTAATTCTCTATTATTTTTTTAAATAAATTAAATATATTATAAATGAATCTTATTTTAAAGATTTTTCTTAAAACAAATTTTATGATGGAATAGAACCGAGTTATAGGATATTTATTAAAAGTTATGATTAATTTTGTATATATGAAATATTAGAAGTATAGATAATAAAACGCTATACAAAATTTTTATCTTTAAAAAAACTATCCAAAATTCACTTACTTAGTAGCATACGTGTCACAACAATATCTAATTTTCGCCTATGTGGCGCGACGCTTGGCGAAAAAGTAGAATGTCAAGTGTCGCTATCTCGTGGCCTGGCTGCGAGACCGGCTTTATTTATTAGTGATATTGTGCCAAGGCGATGCCCAAATTGTATTGATGATAAAATTTTAGGACAAACTTTTTACTTGAATGTGAAATATGGTCATCTAATCCTTTTTTATAATGCAGGATATTTAGACTTACAATATCATATAATAGTGTAATTTTTGTAGTTTTGTTTGTAAATAGATATCTATGTTGATGCCCGGATTGTTGATAAAATTTTAGGATAAACTTTTTGGCTTGAATGTTCAATAATACGATCATGTAATCTCTTTTGATAATACAAGATATTTTGACATACGTATCATATCACTTATTTATATAATAATGTACTTTTTGTAGTTTTGTTTGTAAATAGATTATATGTTATTATGGATTTGAAATTATTGTTATTGGATTTAAATTATTTTTACTGAACTGAAAATATTTTTATCAAACCAAAATTTTTTTTTACCGATTAAAATTTATTTTACTGATTCTCTAATATTTTTTAAATAAATTAAATAACAATGTATTTTGAATACGGCTAACCACACCATCTGGCTGGACAAAGTAACCCCTATAAAACTGATCGATTAACCTCTGTCATACTAATTGAGTAACCTCTATCTATAACATGATTGAGTAACCACTATAACTCTGACTAAGTAACCTCTACAGCACTAAAGAAGTAACTCTGATATTGTAATAGTTGGTGACACGGTTTGGCTAGCTACGTATAAAAGTTTTTGATTAAATATATTATAAATGGATCTTATTTTAATGAACTTTTTAAAACGAATTTGATGATGAAAATAGAATTGAGTTATAGGATATTTATTAAAAGTTATGATTAATTTTATATGTATGTAGGAAATATTAAAATTTTATCGATAATAAAACTCTATTAACAATTTTATCTTAAAAAATCTATCCAAAAATCGCTTACTTAGTATTATATGTGTCACAATAATACCTATTTATCTCCTACGTGGCACGACACTTGGCGAAAAAATTGGAATGCCAAGTATCGTTGTCTTGTGGTCTGACTGCAAGACCGGCTTTATTTATTAGTGATATGGCTTTATTTATTAGTGATATGATATGATATATAAGTTACTCTATTTGATTATGTATTCGTTACAACAGTATGAGTTGTTTTTTTGTGCTTCAGTCACTATTCTAGTACTTTGAGTCTTTTTTATTTAATTTTCAAAAAACCAAAACGAATAAGTGCCAAAAGTGATATTTAGACTATTTACTCGGATAATCAAAATGATTAATTGGAAAAGGAAGGCTAACCTTCTAACCAATTTTGTACCATAATAAGGCGTGCAGTGCTTTTTCTGTGAGGTTGGTCACACCGTATAGTTGGGGTTATTTATAAGGCTTATTTATTTGGGGGTTACTTATATAGGGGGTTACTCAGTCTGTCAAGTGTGACTTATTCTAGGATTACTCAGTCGGTTAGCGTGTTTTCGCCGCGGGGTTACTTATTCTGGAGTTACTTATTTACGGGTTACTCAGTCAGTCAGGGGTTACTTATTCTAGATTTACTCAGTCGCTTAGCGCGTTTTCTATGTGAGATTAACCCCTGACCAACTGAGTAACCCATGAATAAGTAACCTTTGAATAAGTAACCCCTGATCAAGTAACCCCTGACCGACCGAGTAACCCTGAATAAGTAACCCCTAAATAAATAATCCCCTGACCGATAGAGTAACCGCTGAATAAATAATCTTTGAATAAGTAACCCCTATAAGTAACCCCCTAACTGACCAAGTAACCCCTGAATAAGTAACTCCTATAAGTAACCCCCTAACTGACCAAGTAACCCCTGAATAAGTAACTCCTATAAGTAACCCCAGTCACACGGTTTGACCAGCCCCATATAAAAATGTGTGTAAGGCATGATTATAGCATTATTTTGTAAGAGTATCTGACCAATATTGTTTAATTTGAACTTTATTTATTTTAAATTTACTAAACTTGTGACCACGCAAAACTAAAAAAAAACTCGAACAGAATAGGATCTATGCCTACTATATGCATCTGTCGCTCATAAGTCGTAAGACCGAACGAAAATCACAAAATCCTATTACCTTAAGTAAATTCTTGGTGATCATAAAGCATGTGAGGCCGTGAGCATTTTATCATTCATAACATGCAATTAAAAGGAAAAAAATGGTGATTTTAAAAAGAAAAAAATAAAGGGGTTTTAGCTTCTTCTTTTAGACAATTCAACCAATAATAAACGAATAATTAAGATAATTAGTACGGTGATGGTTCGTATACCGTACCAGAGCCCTTTCTCAAGTAATTTGATCTCATGTGTCATCATGTTGACTTCATCCTTGGATTTCTATTCCAAAAAAAAGCTACACAATTAATAACCAAGTAAATCTTCTACAGTTCTACGCAAATTATGTGTATATTCTCTATCATTACGAGTGTAGCTTTGTAAAACGAAACAAGTAAATAGTTATGGCATTACAATGGTTTTAAATTAAATTATGTAGGAAATTAATTAGAAACAAGGTTATTACATATCAATAAAACACACATTATAACTTTTTTTGGAACTCATGCAATCGAATGTAAATCAAACCAAATGCTCGACTCATCGAATTTCATTGCCAACTCAATCAACTTACTATGTGCATGCATGATACTATTATACGCAATCATTCTTGAATTAGTTTATATATTTGTAAATTCATTATCACCAAGACATATTTTTATTAAAATCTTTAATTTTGTAATAAGATCTATAGATTACATTTGAATTTTGTAGTAATGCTAAAGAATTAGAAAAATCATGCAAGGTAGCTTATGGTAAAAAAAAATTAATTGAAATGTAGATTTCCAAAATACCTTTGAATCTTTGATGGACCAACATTTTTCCAAAAGCACTTACTTTGTTTGAGAGGTAAGAATTATATTTTGAAAGAAAATAAAAAATACGTTCATGTATAAATAAAATAAAATAAAATATAAAAAAAATAAAATTAAAAAAAAACATTAAAAGATAATAAGATATGGATTAAAATTATGTAAATGGGAGAAGTGCAATACCAGTAAGTGCTTCTGTGTGACACTGTCACATTCAGCTGGGAGAAAACCACTTGTGCACTTCATGTACTTCTCAATCAGCCCTTGCATGGTTCTTCATAAAATGTACACTGGTTAGTATAACAATAATGAATAAAAATATAACAAAATGTAATAAAATAAATATTGAATTTTTGCTTAAATTTATACTTGCTTTGTTTTCTAAATATACCTAGTATGTTTTGATTATAACCCTATTACATACGCGTAGTCTATTATATTTTGATTTAGCTTTTGTGGTTTTTTTTTTTTTTTTTTTTTTGAAAAATCATGTAAAATCATTTACAATTTATCTCATTTTATATTAATTTTCAAACATTAACGTTTTTGAGTTATTATAAATTTGATAATCAATTGATTAAACTAATGCATCAGCATACGTACTCAAAGATGCTCAAAGAAACATGTCATCTATAAAGGCAAATGAATTATACATTTAAGTTTGTTCAGTAATTTCTGAAATTCTAACATCTTATCACTATTGAATATTGATTATACACTTGATCATGGGTCTTTGTCAGAAAGGGTGGTCCGTTTAGTCCAAAGCCAAGCTCAGACCAAAAATTTGTATCCAAACCCGCAATATTGGGCAACATGAAAAGGTCTTTTCTAGACAATATTTTTATAAAACTTAGGGCTTGTTTAGTACTGTTTTTTTTTTTTTAAGTTATCTGTTTTTCTTAGCACAGAAACGAAAAAAGGAAACAAAAAGGTGTTTGATTAGGGGATTGTGCTCCCACCAATCGAAATGCGCCACGTGGGCCAATCAGGTCCTGCCATGTGTCCCCCACTTGGACCTCTCAGGGCTTGCCACGTGACACACGCTTATTCGTCCACCCTGGACTTATTATGTCATGACACGTGGCATACTCCATGCCTAATGGAGAAGCCGGTCACCTAGGCCCAACTTTCGAGGGAAGCCCAATCAGCCCAAGGTTAACCTAAACCTAGATTGGCACGTTTCCCGAGGTTATAAATACCTCCCTTAAACCTCATTAAGGGAGATTACGCAGATTACACACATTAAACACTCTCACCTAGAGAGACCCAATCACTTTAATTTCCGCATTAATTACTCCTTAATCAAGTACTAACTTGACCGTCGGAGGCGGATCTCCAATCATCCGGAGCATCCGTTTGTTTTGCAGGTACAGGCGTCCGGTTCCAGTCTCGGAATTGTAACTCTCCCGCAGGACATCAGAAAACCCCGAAACAGTATTAGTATTAATTTTCAAAATTATCATGATTTTAGTAAGTTAGACCAATTTTTGTTCAACGCATTTTGTGTGCGGCTAGCCACACCATGTGGCCACTTGCAAAAGAAACAAAGTAACCCCTATAACACTGACCGGGTAACCCCTGTAATAGTGACTCGAGTAATCTCTATAACAGTGACCGAGTAACCCCTATGACACTAGCAAAGTAACCCCTGTAACACTAACCGAGTAACCCTATAACACAAACGAATTAACCCTCATGATGGTTGGCCACACGGTGTAGTCAGCCATGTATGAAAGTTTAACTTGTTGTGTTGTTTCATTATATGGCGTATATCATATGATTTTGAAAAACAAAAAACCAAAATATAGAAAACCACAATGATACCAAACAGACAATTATTAAACCATAATGTTGATTAAGGTCGGGCCAACCCAAATTTGGGCCCTTAAAAACAGCCTACCTACAAATTATTAAGAGTAATTAGTACTCCGTAGTTAGGTAGTGTTATCTTTATGTATTTGGAGTAGAGAACAAATAGTGAGAATCTGAGAGATAGTGACACGCTTGTGAATTAAGAGTCTGTTTATTTCATCTTAAATTATCTTATTTCTCAAAATGTTAAGATAATTTCAGATTAAAAAAAGCTTTTAGAAATTAAGTTTAGATAATATAAGCTCAAATAACTCCTTTAGTTGAGGGTTACAGTAGGCCAGTGACAGCTAGTGTAAAACTTTGTCACATCGTTTGACATTAGTCATAATGATTGAGAGTAGTATTAGGATAGATTACTTCCTAGGAAGTCCTCATATCGGTTCATGTAGTCGATCCCACATATGAGATTAAGGCATTTTAGCAGAAGAAGATAATACAAACTCGAATAAAATAAATTCAGATAGTATAATTTCTGACAAAATATGTTTAGATACAATAATTTTAGACAAAATAAGTTCACAAATTCAAAGAAATATAAGTTTTGATTAATTCAAATAAATAAAATAAAATAACTACAGATAAAAGAAAGAAGTTAGGTCAAATAAAATAAAATATGTTATTATATAATATAAAAGACAAAAGCTAAAGAACTTCCGAGGGCGTTGGATAAAATAAATAAAAGTATATTATCAAAATTAAAATAAGCATTAATTACACCGATCAGCGCATGATTTTGACATGCACTTCCAAATTAATACCATTTTAGAAAATATTTTAAATGTTTATCCAACGCCACAAGGCGTTCGTTAGCAATATCCAAAATAAAATAAATTTAGATAAAATAATAATGAGGTAACTTTTTTTATATGGATGAAGTATATAAGTTAACAATTTCATTTCTTAACTTTTATCCCCAAAATAAATAATTAATTAAAACCTATGTCGAAAAATCGTTGAAGTTTTAAGTAATTAAAATTAGAATTATATGTTATTTGTTGTCTCATCATTTTATTTTTACAACACATACATGAATTCAATTTTATTGAAGACTCCAACAAAAAAATTAAAATAAATATTCTACTCTCTCTCATTCTTTTTGTTCGTTCCTATTGAAATAATATTGACACTATTTATAAGATGAGAAATTTTTTAAATTACACTCAATAAATAAATGTGTGGTAAAACATAATCATATTGGGTTTATTTAATTTGTTTCAATCAATAGCTTATAAATATTAAATTATTATAATTTTTTATTAATATGAAATTCGAAAATATTTAAATTCAAAATAAAGAATTGGTAAATATGCACAATTAAAATAAATAAATCAAAATGATTAAATCATTTAAGATTGAAGAAAGTTTTAAGAAATTTAGAATATATTTTATCTCATCAATCCCCCAATCGTTTGCTTTTGCGTTTGTCAAAAAAAAAAAAAAAAAAAAATCCCCCAATCGTTTCTCCATATGAGATATCTCTACCTACTATTTACCAATTTTAAAAAAGTGACGACCAACTGATGCTATAATCTAGAAGACTTTTAAGATAATGAAACCATTAGTCCAAAAGGCCAAAAAGTTTTTTGAAGTTTTAAATATTTTCATAGTTTCAAAAAACACAAAAATAACTAAAACTTTGCGCAATGGCACGTAAAATTAGAAAGGTTTCCCGTTCTACTCCCTTTGTACTATTTGCTTTTTGTCAATTCATGGTTCTCAATGAATTAGTTTGATTATGAATAGTTTAATTGTATTAAAAAAAATGAATAGTTTAATTGTACATTGTTACAAATTATAAAAAAGTCACATATTAAAAATACGATGTATTAACAATTTCAACAAGATCTCATTCAATTATACTTTCTTTTATATACTTTTGGTGAAAATTTACATTAAAGTTGTGAAAGTTGACATTCAAAAGAGAAATAATTCAATTTTTTTTTTTTATTATTTTTTTTTTTCTTTTTTTTTTTTTACTTTCGAAAGAAATGATTCAGTTATTCATTACAAGCAATAGAGAAGTTGTTTAAATCTTTGGTTAAGTGCATACACTTTTATATGCTCAAAGTTTAGACAAGTATATTTAAGTGAATTTTTATTTTATTTTATTTTTTTAAAATAATAAGTATATTAAAGTGAATTTTTAAGTGTGCAAATGTGTAAAGTTAAAAATTTAATACTTTGTATTTTTTTAAAAAAAAGAAAAAAAAGTATGGAAGTATATTTTATACATACGTAAAGGGAGTGTGGGAAAGATCGAGAGTTTAAAAAAAAAATATCTGATTGAAAAAATTATATATATATAATATAGATGAATATTATCAATTAAAAAAGTGATGCACTTGTCTAAAATGGCTAAATAAGTCAATTAATGCACTTATTTATCAACGGAGGGGTCTTAAAAAAAAGAGGATTATCAAACGGAGGGAATAAAAGATTTTGTGTGCTCAAATTGATTAGTAGCTAGCACAGCCACAAAATAAAATGCAAAATGTTATATTTTCTTAAGCTAATCAACATTTTTCATCAAAATAATTAAATCAAGTCTAAGGGTCTATTTAAACGTGTGGTTCATCTAAATTTGTCTGAAACTATTTTATCTCAAATTACTTTATTTGAACTTATTTCATACAAGTATTATTTAATTTTATCAGAACTTATTTGACTTTAACTTATCCAAAATTATTTTATTTTATTTAATATTTTTAGAAATTGTATAAAATAATTATTTTTTTCAATAAAAGTTTCAATATAAATTTAATAAAATAGGTCGTGATAACACGAAGGATAGTTTAATAACTTTTTTTAAAATAACTTTACTATTGTAAAAACTAGATGAATCCCGTGCGATGCACGGTTTGTTTTTGTTTTTTTACAACTTATTTTTTTTCCTATGTTTGTGATAAAATTTGTTACTTTAGTTATTCGTTGTACATAGTATACCATATTATCATTTAATAATTTTATTTTATTTATTTGAAAATAAATTGTGAATTTTCTCTCATTCGTTATATATTTAGATTAAATTCCTAATATCAAAAGATAATATTTTATATTTATTAATTTAAACTTTAAAATTTCATTCGCCAATTTTATTTTGTTAATGTAGAACTTAATCTTTAAGATGAATAAATGATAAATGATTTAAATTTTTTTTTTGTTGGAAAAAGAGAAAAGATATATTTTTAATTTCAATGATTTTTTCTTATATTTTGTATTTAATTTAATTTTTTTTTTGAGTGAAAACTAATTTTTTTTTAATTAAATGTGATTTCATTTTTTTTTTCAGTATATTTTTATACAATATTTTATTATAATCACTTGTCATATTTTAATTTTTTTTGAAATATCAATTGAACGTGAATATTTTTTTTTAAGTTTAATAGTATTTTTTAATATATACGAAATAAAATAAATTGTTCTTTTCTCTTAGATAAAATTTCCAATTTAAAAAGAAGATAGTATTTTATTTTTATAATAAATTCCTATTTTTAATTTTAATCTTACGTGGTGGTTTAAAATAACAATCCTACGTGGCATAATCCTATATGTAACGCTCTAAAAAAAATTCTAGGTGGCTCTCTAAAATCTTGGGAAAACTCCCCTTTATAATTTAACATGATTTCATTTTTTTTATTAGTATATTTTTATAAAATATTTTATTATAATCACTTGTCATATTTTCATTATTTTTTTTTATCTAATCCAATTTTTTTAAATATCAATTGAACGTGAATTTCATTTTTTTAAGTTTAATAGTATTTTTTTTATATGTACGAAATATAATAAATTGTTTCTTTTCTCTTAGATAAAATTTCCAATTTATAAAGATAGTATTTTATTTTTATAATAAATTTAAATTTTTAATTTTAATCTTACGTGGCGCTTTAAAATAACAATCTTACGTGGCATAATCTTATAAGTAACGCTTTAAAAATACTAATCCTACATGGCGCTCTAATAATTTTTTAAAAATAAAAATCCTAGGTGGCTCTAAAATCTTGGGAAAAAACTCTCCTTTATATATATACTAGTTTTGTGCCCGGGCGATACTCGGATTGTCCTAAAGTTTTTGGCTTGAATGTTAAATACGATCATTTAACCCCTTTAGATAGTGTAAAATATTTAGACATACGATATCATATCACTTATTTATAAAATAGTGTACATTTGTAGTTTTATTTGTAAATAGATATCTATGTTATTATTAACTTGATATTTTTTTTATTGCACTTAAATTATTTCAAATGAACTATAAGTATTTTTACCAAAGTAAAATTAATTTTTTTGATTTTTTATTTTTTATTAAAATATATTATAAATGGATCTCATTTTAAAAAAACTTTTTAAAACGAATTTTATGATTGAAATAGTAATGAATTATGATATTTATTAAAAGTTATAATTAATTTTGTATATATGAAATAGTATAAGTACATTGATAATTAAACACTAAGCAACATTTTTATCTTAAAAAATCTATCAAAAATTTGCTTACTTAGCATCCTATGTGTCACAATAATACCTATTTGTCGGCTACATGGCTCAACACTTGACAAAAAACTGAAATGCCAAGTGTCGATATCTTGTGACCTGACTGCGAAATCGACTTTATTTATTAGTGATAGTGATATGATATTAGATTGATTCGCTCATCTAACAAAAATTGTTATAAGAAATCTTAAGGATAATACTCCATTAAAAAGTTATAGTAAGTATTTTTTGTGCTAATGGTATCATTGTTCATTTTTATCATAATCCATTGCTTTGTCATCCATTTGTTTAGTTTAATAAGCATGACCACACTTTTTCGTTGCAAAAAATTACAACTCAACCATATTTTTGTTTGGTTTTTTAATTTTTAGTTCTTTTCTTTTTTTTGGTTAGGGAAATTCAATCATGTTTGGAGAGACTAATCATGACCACCCTTTGTGATTAGCGTACGTTATGCATTTAAAATATTGTATCTAATAATCAATGTATTAGACTATTAGCAAGTTATTGTTATTTTCATTATCAGCTAGGATGATTCTATGGTAATCATCCTTAAAATGACTACCATTATACTAAGTTTTTATTGACTGATTTTGATTTGTTTTTAATGTCAAAATTGATTATAAATCATTTATCAAATTTTCATAATTCATTTATTAATTTTGAAATTTTTTTTTTTCATAATTTCCCTAATTAATTTACAAAATTTAATTTGTATTATTATTGAAATTAAAAATAATTCATAAATTAATTATAAAAATATAATATAATAAATATAAAAATAATCAAAAAAACATTATTAACTAATTTTGACATAAAAAATAAATAAAAAAAAAACCAATAAAAAATTAGTATAATGGTAGTCATCCTTAGTCATTTTAAGCAGGATGACTACCATATAATTTTCATATTAGTCATAGTAGCAGTAAGTGGACAAGCTAGTTCTTGTAGTGATACATCCAACAAATTATTTGGTCTGAACTTATTTTTCTAAAATTGTTTTATTTGAACATATATGAAACTTATTTTTTTCAGAAATTATTTCATCTAAAATTATTTTTTCTTAAGTTTTTTTTTTTTTTTTCGAAATAAGATAAAATAAGTTAAAATAAGAAGAAAGTATGAAACAAACAAATGTTAAAGCAAATATCTATGTTGCAATAACCGATATATATATATTTTGTAGGTCATTAACTCTTAATTAGAGATAGTAAACTCATCATAAACTTCAATATTCTACTTAATTGAACCCATGACCACAGGTGTTTAATAAAGTTGAAGACCACAGATGTTTAATAAAGTTGAACTCAAATGACGCATCATATGTCAATAAAGTTAAATTAAAAAGAGTTAATCATAGTTATAATTTATAAAAATTAATTTTCAACTAATATATCTATATTTTTACAGTTTAAAATTATAAATCTCATATCTTTCCATTCATTTGCTCACACCTACTCCCTCTGTCTCTTTTTTTTTTGCTTTATTTGACTGTGCACGGTTTTCAAGATACATATTAAAACGTCTATATCTTTATTTTCATACACGTAAAATTATAAAAACTTAATATTAGTAAAAATATACAATGAGATGAATCTAACAAGACCATTCATGACTAAATTATCTTTTATAGATTAACGGTAATTTATGGTCAAAATTTTCAAAGTTTGACTCTAAAAAAGGCAATAGGGCAAAAATAAAGGGATGGAGAAAGTAAATTATAAATATGTAACTTAAAAACGTATTGCAATTTTTAAGCTAACGTCTTTTCGTACTTTTTTGTGTTTGCCACAAAATGTATTAGCTTTCAAAGAAGTTCTTATAACTAAAAATCTAACATTCCAATTTTTGACAATTTAAGCCCTTGTAACAATACGGACTACTAAATTTAAAAATACTCCATCAGTTTTTAATACTTACTCTATTTCTTCATATGTGAAATTTTAGGAGAAATTGGAGAAAGTAAAAAAATATGGAGGTAGTGGGATAAGTGGAAGAATAAAAAAAATTGTAAAAAGCAAAATAATTGAGAGAATTGGAGGAGAGAGAATATCAAATTAATAAAATTAATTTATGTTGGGTCCACTAGTTGAGAAAAATGAATTAAATATTGCAAAAACTTTCCAAATAAGAAAATGGAGCAAGTATTTCTAAACGTTTAAAAATAAAAAGTGGAGCAAGTATTTAAAACCAGAGGGAGTACTAAATAATAAATGATGAATTTTGATGTTTTGCAAAAAGTAAATTTAACCGACATTGTTTATAAAATCATCAACCTCAAGATAAAGGAAATTAATCTCTATGTTTATATGACCTAATTTATTTATAAATTTTATTTTTAAAAAATATGCACAATGACCTGTGATATCGCCCGAGCAAAAAAATTAAATAAATATGTTACACGTAAAATGTATAGGTACGTACCCTTTAGTAGCAAGTTCATAGAGTTTGCCTTGAGGTGAAAAAACAATAACCCCAATATCAGCATCACAAAGAACAGATAACTCCTTAGCCTTCTTCAGCAACCCTGCTCGCCTCTTGCAGAACGTCACTTGCCTATGCACCGGGTTCACTATCCGCTTCAGCTGCACCTTTCCTCGCGCCATTCTATCAATCTTTGATCTCCAAGTTTCTGTTTTCTTTCGTTGTTCTTCAGAAATTATTAACCAACAAATTATTTATCGATCAATGAAATATTTTTTGTAAATTAAATTTTTTGTGATTGAATGCTTAATAGCAAACAACCCCCCACTAGTTTGAACTAGCTTCGGAGTTGCCGCTTGAAAATTTGTGTGTTTTTGCTTCTGAAATGAAGCGTTTGTTTCTTCATTCTTAGCTATTGAGACCTCTTATATATACAAGTACAACTTTTTTATTAAAATCGTTTTTACAAATAATTATAGGACGATAGTTTTATTATTTTTTTACCCTAACTTTTTATGTTGGACTGCCCCCATTTTTATTTACTTTTTTTTAATTTTTTTTTTTGAGAATTTATTTATTAAAATTTAGTATCACTTTTATAGTGCTATTCCAAGGTGGCTAAATATGGCTTAAAATTAAATTATTCTGATGCTTTGGAATGACATATATAGTTGATTATTCAGTGGGTTTGCGAATGTTAGACAGTCTTTCAAGGTTATTATTCTTTGTCAAAATTGACGACACTTGTACGGATAAAGAGAGAGAGGGGGGGGGTGGTTGTGGGGTTATTCATCAAATTAAAGCCAATTGAAGGTGAGATATTACATCTAATGGCATGTTCCAAGCTCACAAGTGCTTAGCCTGGCGATGTCATGAGTGTTGTGGCGTATGTTGTCATAAGTACGTACGATGAGTTTGGATATTTATCGTGACCTTATTTGCGTTTGTTAATCTAAAATGAAATATGTCGGTTTAAATTGATCTAGTAGAAACAATTTAATTTTACTAATAATGTCAATCTTACAATTGTATGAATAAGTATAATAAGATTGTAGTGAATCCATAGAAAAATAAATTACCTTTGTCCTACAATTTGCTTATAACCTTCTAGCCACCAAATTCTATTGGTTGATCATAATATATCAAATGGAATACAAATTTTAATTTATTGATCTTATAAATATCAATCATTATAAAGTGTTGAGTCACAATTTGTACGATAATTGTGAGACAACTAAAAATTATTCACAAGTACTAATAAAAAAATATTTTACTTAAGGCATATTGATAGCTTTTTGGCAAACCAATATAGCTTGAAACTCTAAGTTAGGTATGCAAAAATTTCAATAAGAGTTGTCAAATCAAGTTTACAAACTATTTTAAATTATGCATATTTGTTGTGACCTTCGTGCATTTGTCATTTAAAATGAAAGATGTTTGTAAAATTGATATATATATAATAGATTATATATTATATATATATATCAATTTGGGGAGATAATGATGTCAGCAATTTCCTATTTTAGTAATATTTAATAGATTATAAACAGATCGAGTCATTTTTTAACGGCTTTTAAGTTTACTATTCTTAATTTTGATTAATACTTTGTATATATTACAATTTTTTTGGGTCGAATGAGCCATAAGGATCGGACATACAATACAAATTCCAAAAGCGATAGGAGGAAGTAAATCTGTAAGCTATCATATCTTAATTGCTAGACCAAGACCTAGATCATTGATTATATATTAAAATAACCAATGATATTTTTAGGGATGGTTCATTCTCTACATAGTCAGCTTATGCATTGTTCGTGCGCTAGTTGTCATGCTTTGATATATCTACAAAATGTTTTGCCTCTAACGCCGATCTTGCATTCCAGAGGTTTACCGGTGGATCCTTATGTATTTTTTTTTTCTCTCGAGGAGTCGGGAAGAAGAAATGGCTTCCCATTTGTTTCATGGTTGTCCTTTCATCCGTTGTCTTCTGGTTTGTGGTCCGTTAGCTAGGCTTCCATGGGGATCTCTTGGACGCTAAACCCTTTCATGAGTGGTTCTTTAATTTGATTGCTTTTACTATGGCGAACTAGCGAAGAACTTGAACGGCTTGACCACCTTTCTTTCTTTTTTTTTTTATTATGGGCTATTTGCATTGGCTCTCTCATAATCAGGCTCGTTTCAAGGCAGGTTGTCAGTACTCCGGAGAAGGTCCTCAGTCTCTACAGTCTCTATAGGTTGTCAGGTTGTCAATATTAGATCAACCCTTTTATCTTTCTCTGCGTGTCGTATCCATTAGGTCCCACGCAGTTGGGTCCTCGACGTTTTCTTATCGGTCCTTTTAATTTAGTCTTAGTGTGTAGTTTAGTCCTATTTTGTTGTTTGTTTATTAGCTCTTCTTGTAAAAAAAAAAAAAAAAAAAAAAAAAAAAAAAAAAAAAAAAAAAAACTATACTCTATAAGTGTTCTAAAAAATTGCACCCTAGAAATAAGTTATCTTCATCAACATAGAAAAGGAGTTTGGTCTCTTCACTAGATTGCAAAAGAATATATAAAGAATGAATTATAAAAATGTAAATAAGTAGTTCTAATTCATTATCTTAGAGGTGGCAAAGGCAGGAGCGAGGCTCTTCCAATAAGATTGGCATCTTTAGTCATTCATACCAATTAGCAGTTGATAAGGTTTTGTGTAGGCCATGGAATCAGCTATCCACTATCTCATACAAAAGCCGCCGGTGCACATTGGAAGCATGGGGTTCTTTTTTCACACTCCACGTACTTGTTTGTCTTTGTTTTTGTCAAAAAGAAGCGCAAAAGGTTTATAAAACACTTAAGTCGTGTACATGGTCGCAAAACTTTAATATTAGTTCACTAGCCAGTAATAAATAACAATAATGGTGTAAATCGGATATGTTATGTTATTATCAGAATACAAACATTTTATGTTATTTCGTCCATGTCTTTATGTGATTACAAATGTATATACAATTTTCCTTAATTAAGGATTTCCTCGATCAAGTCATCTAGACATCTACAATAAATACATTGCGGATAGATAGTGATTTAAATCTTTAAAAATTTCTTACATATTTGATCACTCTGCTAACGTATTTATATATATGAATTTAACACATAAGATTTACAAGCCATAAGGGCATGTACTTGAGATATATTTGTACTCACGTTTCCTATATTTCATCACAACCCAATAATACATTACTTTTATTATCCATAAGATACCATAATCACCCACTTAATTAAAAATAAGCATTCATCACAAGTATAACCAGAGCTTGCATGTACTCTTTCAATTAATTATTTATACACTTATTTATTTTTATACTATGATATATGATTAGTTACTTTTTTTTTTTTTTTTTTTTAAAAAAAATATAGAACTAGTGCATATGACGGGCATAATTGCATATATCACTAAAAATATAAAAATAAAAATAAAAATAAAAAGATAAAATAGGGTTGATTAGGTTAATTGGGTCCTTGATGGTGAAGAAAGTGGGAATCTTGTCAAATCACAACTTTAAAATTAGAACCTTAAAAGAATCTAGATGATCATAGGCTACAGCTGCTGATAGTCTTAAAATATTATTGGCACAAATATTTTTTTGTCCAGAATATAAAGTAAGATCCCACTAAATGCATGCATTGTTCCTTTAAAGCCTTAAAATTAATTGACTATAAATTCAATCATCTCAGATCTTTAAGTTGTACAATTATTAAGCTATATTAATTAATTAAGGAATTTAGTTATACTTCTTTTCAGATAACTTTTGCTTTCTCTTATGACTTAGTGCTGCGAAGTCGAGCATATGCCATTTATTAAAATTTTTGCTATCAATTATAATATATATGAATAGTTAATCATAGTTATTACATGTACAATGAAAATGGTGGAAATTATTATTATGTTAATTCTATATATATATATGATAACTAGGGTGGCTAACGCGTGCGATGCGCGCTATATCTAGCCATTTCTGAAAAGCTTTGTTGGTTGACAACATAATGAAAGAAAATATGTAAACAAATTTTTTTAGGGATAAAATGTCTGCAAAGCTATTCTTAAGAAATTTTTTTTTTAATAAAAAAAAGACAATTAACGATAATGAGAAAAAATAAGTAAATAAATATTTTAGAGGATATAATAATTGTCCAAATAATATTCATAAGAGTTAAATCATTAAATCACAAAAGGAAAAGCTTAGAGGCAATTAACATCATATTAATAAGGGCATATTGGTTTTCCTAAAAAAAAAAAGTGGACATATAGGAAAACAAAAATGTTTAAGGATATAATTGTTGTCCTCACACTATTCATAAGTGTTTTCTCATACTTTTTAAAAGGTAGGGATACAACTTAATTTGGTATAAAATAAATATTGTACATCGTTGTAAAGTTGAGCTACAATGATTTAAGAGTCACACCAAAATAAATAAAGGTTGCCCAACATAAATAAAAACTTTTATTGATAAACTTACTCTTTTTAGATGAGTAAAAATCAATTCTTAAGTGTGTAAAAGGGGTAATTATAATACTTATAAACTTATTTCATTGTCTATTTACATTAAAATCATATCATGTTTATAATTAAACAAAGAAGGTTAAAAGTTCTTCCAAATTGGCAAAAAAGTTACCTAAAAATATAAGATGTACTCATATACATTAATGTTATAGTAAATCGGATGCACACAAAAGTTTTAGATATAATAATGCTTTCTTTTCAATTAGATTTAATTTATTGAAAATAAAAGCAGTCTTTGCTTTTAAAAAACTTGCATTGATTGCAGTAGTGATATGCATTTATTCCTTAATTAGGCCATTTTGGTTAATTGTCTCATTCCACTTCTTTAAATAATACAATTTAGATATATCTCATTCCCCTTTTAGACCGCCTCTAGGATCTTGATTTCTTACAAACTTAATATCTTAGGCAAATACACTATATAAGTTAAAGTTTAAAATTATAGGAAAAATACACTTTAATAATCCTAACTTTGCTCAATTTACTTTAAATAATCCCAATTTTCGATTATTTTACCTGTGTTTTTTTTTTTTCAATCCCATTTACCGGTAACCTGGAGAAAAGGTTAAATTTTTTGTTAAATATATAATTGCCACGTGTTGCTTGTTTATTGGTTAAAAAAAATTACTTAGTTTTTTTTTTTTTTTTTTGTGCAAGGAATAAATAAGTTTTTTTTTTAATAAAAGAAATTTTAAAAAATAAAAATAAAATAAAATCAATGCCCAGCCAGCCATGAACCACCGCCGGTGGCCACGCCTCTCGTGCCCAGCCCTATTTCCAACCCTGATTCCCAATTTCCGGCGCCAATCACCAATTTCTGACACCTCCCTTGCTTCCCCCACCCCAACCTAGCCCCGAAACCTTAGTCGTCGGGAGCTTGGGACCGTTTTCGAAGGTGGGAAGGGAAGAGGTCGATTTCTGGGTTGAGGGAAAGGAGGGGGGGGGGGCGGTTTCAGTGGTGTGCGAAGGGAGGGGGCGCCGGTTTCCGCGGTGTGGGAAGGGAGGAGCTCCATTTAAGGGGGTTGCGTTGAGGAGGGGAACGGTACTTTGGCGGCTTTGTGAAGGGTGATGCGGTTTTCGAGGTGGGTTTAGGGTGGGGGAGCCGATTTCCGGTGTTAGAGGTGGTTCGGCGGCGAAAATAGATGACTGGTGGCTGGTGGTTGGTTGGTTCTGGGGTAGGCAAGGGAGAAGGCCACCGTTGGTGGCTGGTGGCAGGTGTGGTTTGGGATTTTATTTTTTCTTTTTCTCCTTTTCTTTTTAATTTATTTTATTTTTCTTTTTTTTTTTTAATTTTGAACCACTCACATCTCGACACGTGTCATGTAACCTACAATAATATATTGTTGACTTTTGTTGACCGGTTTGGGATTGTTGGAGGAAAACGGAGTTGAAAGTTGGGATTATTGCAGAATAATCAAAAGTTGGGATTAATTAAAGTAAATCGGGCAAAGTTGGGATTATTAAAGTGTATTTTTCCAAAATTATATGAGCTGAATATAAATACTCTGTATATTATTAATTCAATTCGCGAATAAAAGTAAGGTGAAAGCAAATAGTTTTGCTTGGTTCCCTAACTAACAGTGATATTAAATGATGATGATTTTCAATGTCATTTTTTTAATATATATATATATATATATATATATATATATATATATATATATATATATATATATATTTTTTTTTTTTCTTTTTTTTTTATCAATGGATTAAGGCAAAGAGAGAAAAAGAAATTTTTTTTTTAAAAAAAAAAAGTAAAAAGAATGAGTTTGATAGAAGATTGAGGACGAATGACAAATATAATTAGATAATGGAAAAAGAAAATTGAATTCTTTTTTTTTTAATTTTATTTTTTGAAAAGTGTATATATCTACGTACATTTAACAATGAAAAATAAAAGGAAAAGTATTGTGTGAGTCGAACTCACGGTGTCGACTCAAACTATACTTAGAAAAATTGAATCAACTAGTGCCACAAATAGGAACATTCTACAATAGGATATGTCCCCTCTAAGCTTTTCTCTCTCCTCTACTCCCCTAAAATTTCCTTTCTTGCTTGAATCTAGGCGATCTAGAGCACTAAAAGTTTTTCCGATGAGCTCTCGAGTGGTGGTTATTTGTTGGCAAAGGTAAGGGTATGGAGTAGAAGGTGGCGGTGAATTGTGATGGAAATGGGATGTCAAAGTTCTTGTTTGTGGTATTAGTAGATTCAATTTTTCGGACTCACGGTGTCGGCTCAAACAATATTTAGAAAAATTGAATTAGCTAGCACCACATTTTAGTCATCATCACCAAACTATAACAAACTTAGACAAAATCTTAAGAGCACTTGCAATGGTGGGCAAAATGAAATGCTCATGGGCATTTTTTGTGGGCATTTTGGTAGAAGTAATCTTGCAATGGCGAGCAAAAGTGAAAATGCCCATGGGCATTTGTTATTTTGCCCATGAGATGAGCAAAAAAGAGGATGAATAGTAAGTATGTGGGGCCCACGAAGAAGTTGACCAAGCCAAAAAAATTTCGGACACATTATGCCAAAACGCTGAGTTTTGGAAAGCAGCAAGAACAACAACGCACCAAAACGCTGCGTTTTGCTGTGCAAAAATTTTTAAAAAAATATAACAAGTGGACTGACGCGTACAGGGAAGCAGCGAATGGCGCCTCGACATGTGGCGTTTGCAGGCTCTTGACCAATAGGAAAAATATAGCTGTTGCAACGGTTAGTTTTTTTGTAATTCAATTTATGAAAAAAATATTGAATAAAAAAAAAAAAAAATTTACCAACGGTCATATTTTTTTTTTTCTCTATAAATAGACATGCATTTTGATATATTTTGGTATAATTTCAAAAAATCCATAAATCCTCTATATTCTTTATTTTTCTAAATATTTTGCAATTTTAAAAGAAGATTTTGTTGTATTTCACCCATATTCAGGTAAATATGTTTTTTTATTATTATTATTTTTTTAATATATATAAATTCAGTTATTTATTAAAATTAGTATATACATGATTTTTTTGCAACTAGAAAAATGTAGGTCATGTAATGTAATTGTAATTATATATATAATTGAAGAAAGTTGTTGATATTTTGTCCATACGTTAATAAATTTGTAGTTAATTAATTTGAAATTATTTGGTAATTTTTTTGAAATTTGGGTTGTTGTTTTGTATATGTGAAGTAATTAGTTATGATAAAATATATTGTATATGTTATTTTTGTGTAGGTACTTAATTTCGTTACATTAAATTATGTATTATATATTTTTTTTATATGTTATTGAATGTGAAAGTTGTATATTTAATAAATGTGAAAGTTGTATATGTGATTTTTTGGCAGATCCAAAAATGTAGTTCATGTAATGTACTAGCAATTATATATATAATTGAATTTAGAAAGTTGTTATTTTGTCCATCCATTCATAAATTTGAA
Organism: Chenopodium quinoa; assembly: GCF_001683475.1. Lineage (NCBI taxonomy): Eukaryota > Viridiplantae > Streptophyta > Magnoliopsida > Caryophyllales > Amaranthaceae > Chenopodium > Chenopodium quinoa. The sequence goes on from NW_018744367.1 coordinate 2,256,118, forward strand.
ATTAATTTAAGTTGTTGTTTTGTATATATTTAATTTAATTTAGAAAGTTGTTGTTGACTGTGAAAGTTGTATATTTAATAAAGTTGTATAGTTAATTTCGTTACATTATATTATGTATTATATGTTTTGTTTATATGTTGTTGAATGTGAAAGTTGTATATTTAATAAATCCAAGTCCCTCGCGTAGGGTTACAGTTTTCGCTCTCTAGCCTAGGGTTCTGTTCAGGAAGTTTTTTATCCAATCAATTTCCACAAATTGTTGCTGTGTTTTTCCACAATTCGGTATCTACAAGGCTTTTCCGTGTTTGCTGATCATGGAGGACTGTTTAATGAAAGAATGGGAGCGCTTGAAGTTAAATGACGATGAGAATTTTGTCTTTGGACAATCGAGTGCAGCCTCGACAGAGGAGGGATCGAATACTAAGATTGCCCTGTCTCTGGTGGGGAAGTTACTCACTCAGAAACCCTTTAATGCTGAAGCTATGAAAAGGGTGTTAAAAAATTTATGGCGAATTGATGATAATGTAGCGATCCGAAGTGTGAACACGAATATATTTGTGTTCCAATTCTTTAATATCGATGATAGACGTAAGGTGTTGGAGGGTAGGCCTTGGGTGTTTGATAATCAAATTCTGCTTCTGAAGGAAATATGTGCCGAAGAACAACCCTCGGATGTTGCGTTTTTTTCATGCCCTTTCTGGATTAGACTCATTGATATGCCTTTTGGCATGCGTTCGCCTAAGGTGGCTCGTGACATTGGGGATTGTATTGGGGAGTGTGTTGAGGTTGATGAGTCAGATCCTCTTTGTTGGGAGGAGTACATGAGGGTTAAGGTGGTCGTGGATATCAATAAACCTCTTAGGAGAGGTATGAAAATTGCTGTCGAATCTGGTTGTACCAAATGGATTGGTTTTAAGTATGAGAGGCTTGGAGATTTTTGTTATTATTGTGGTCGAATTGGCCACACAGACAAGGACTGCGAGGAGAAAGATAACTGCGATGGGGAGTCACCTATTGTATTCCAATATGGCCCATTCTTGACAGCTTCCCCTCATCGTTCGAAAGTCCCTGAGGCTGAAAGAGAAAAGGAAAAAAGATGGATGGAGAGAATGAATACGAAGGGCAGAGTGCAACGATCGGATTATAATGACCCTAAGGCCATTCGGCTTGGACCACCTAGTGCTGCCAGGAAATTGCTATTTTCTACCCCTATGGCATCAGGTACTAATTCCCCTATGCCGAGATCAATATCTCTGAAAGCTGTGGATGGTGATGGTAATGGAAAGATGGTTTTGAGGCCTATAGCTATTCAGGGTGCGTATGATTATGTACCGGGAAAGGACACGGGTCAGATGTTCAAAGAGTCCTCAAGTGATGATGCTATTCTACACGATGTGGTTGATAATGTTGTTGTCCAGGCTGTTGATATGGAGGTGTCTGAAGGGCAAGTGCATGCTATAGAGTCGAAGAAGAGAAGATTAGATGCTACTGAGATGGCCTACCAGGGAGCAGAGGTAAATTGCCATGAAAAAAGAATGAAATGTAGTGTGTTTTCTGAAAATAATGTTGAGGCTGTAATTAAAGTAGGGAGTGTTGGGGATACCCAAACTCCCGAAAAACAATGAAAATTCTAAGTTGGAACTGTCACAGGATTGGCAACCCGTGGACAGTTAGGACTCTCCGCGACATGTGTTGGAGGGATAGGCCAAATGTTGTCTTTGTAATGGAGTCTATGATTGATGCAAATCGTCTTAATAAAATTAAAAATAAATGTGGTTATATTGATGGTGTTTGTATTAGCAGTAATGGGAGATCGGGGGGTATGGGTATATGGTGGAAGGATATTAAGGTGAATGTGATCTCGTACTCTTTACATCACTATTCTATTGATATTCTTAATGATAATAATGTTGCGGTATGGAGGGCTATTGGGATTTATGGGTGGCCGGAACAATCAAATAAACACTTGACTTGGTCCCTCATGTCTTCTTTGAAAGGTGAATGTAGCTTACCATGTCTCATGTTTGGTGATTTTAACAAGATTTTGAGTCCGAGTGAAAAGGAAGGTGGCTCCCAAAGGAGTGAAAGACTCATGGATGCTTTTCGTGAGGCTATGGATACTTGTACTATGCGTGATTTGGGGTACACGGGCAACATTTTCACGTGGGAAAGGGGTAACACCATGGATACTTTTGTGAGGGAAAGACTTGACAGATTTATTGCAACTGATGATTGGTGTACACTTTTCCCGAATTTTATAGTCAGTAATTTGCCCATTTTGAAGTCTCAGTCGGATCATGCTCCTATTATTTTATCTACGGATAGAACAGTTGCCGAAAATTGTGGGAGTACGGGTTATAAATTTGAAGCTCTCTGGTTGTCAAGAGATGAATGCAGTGAGGTGGTAGCACAGGGTTGGAGTGAAAGTACGGGGCTTAATATGGCAAACAGAGTGGCTATATGCAGTGAGAAGTTAGCTTCATGGGCTGCTTTGACCTTTGGTTCAGTAAGGAAGAGGATAAAGAAAGGGGAAAAAAGAATGAGGGAGTTAAAAGGGGGTGTGATGGATGGGTCGAACTTAGAGTTGTGTAATTCTCTTGCGGCGGAGCTTGAATCTTTATATAGATTAGAGGAATCGTACTGGCATGCGAGAGCTAGAGCAAATGAACTGTGTGACGGTGATAAAAACACAAAATATTTTCATCACAAAGCTAGTCAAAGAAAGGCCCAGAATAGAATTATGAAGCTACAGGATGATAATGGGATGTGGTTTGAGCAACGTGTGGATCTTGAAAGACTGATAGAAGCATATTTCACAAATCTCTTTGCTACGAGCTCGCCAATGGGGTTTCATGATGCGTTGGAGGGGATTGAGGAAATGGTGTTCGATGAGATGAACGAGATGCTGGATAGTGAACCAACTGCAGATGATATCAAAAATGCTTTATTCCAGATGCACCCCAATAAAGCTCCCGGCCCTGATGGTATGCATGCCCTCTTTTTTCAAAAATTCTGGCACATTGTTGGTCCTGATATAATTAATTTTGTGAAGAGTTGGTGGAGAGGGGATGTGAGTCTATCGGAGGTGAACAATACTTGCATTGTCCTAATTCCGAAGTGTGAGGCTCCGAATCAAATTTCTGATTTCCGACCCATTAGCTGCTGTAACGTGATTTATAAAATTGTTTAAAAAACAGTGGCAAATAAATTGAAGGTGGTGTTAGACAAGGTGATCTCTGTTAACCAGAGTGCTTTTATTCCAGGTCGACTTATCTCAGATAATGCACTTGTGGCTTTTGAAATTTTCCATGCGATGAAGAGGGGTGGGGAAGGGAAGGATGGAAGTTTTGCTCTAAAGCTTGATATGAGTAAGGCTTACGATAGGGTGGAATGGGTGTTTTTGGAGAAGGTGATGGATAAAATGGGGTTCTCAGGAGCTTGGATCGGAAGAATTATGAATTGCCTTCAGAGTGTCCAATTCGCTTTTAAAATAAATGGGCAAATTTCAGGGTCGGTCATTCCTACGAGAGGGCTTCGACAAGGTGACCCAATATCTCCGTACCTCTTTTTAATTTGTGCTGATGCTTTTTCTACTTTGCTAAACAAGGCTGCGAGAGATGGTATGATCCATGGAGCTAAAATTTGTCGTGGTGCCCCCCGTGTTTCACATCTATTTTTTGCCGATGATAATATCCTTTTTGCTAGAGCCAACACTATAGAGTGCTCAGTGATAGCTAATATAATTAGCAAATATGAAAGAGCTTCGGGCCAGAAAATTAATTTTGATAAAACTGAGGTGACCTTTAGCAAAAAAGTATGTTCTACTCGTCGGGCAGAAATTGTGAATACTCTTGGGGTTCGGGAAGTTAACAGACATGAAAAATATCTGGGTTTGCCGACAATAATTGGTAGATCAAAGAGAACTATCTTTGCAGGGCTTAAAGAGCGGCTTTTGAAGAAACTTCAGGGTTGGAAGGAGAAATTACTATCGAGGCCCGGGAAAGAAATTCTGATCAAAGCGGTAGCTCAGGCTATCCCGACTTACATGATGGGAATTCTAAGGATACCCGATGGAATTATTGAGGAGATCCACTCTCTTTTGGCTCGATTCTGGTGGGGGACTACGGGAGCGACAAGAAAGTTACATTGGCAGAAATGGGATGACTTGTGTAAACCAAAGAGTATGGGTGGTCTAGGCTTTCGTGATCTCCGTTGCTTCAATCAAGCTCTCCTGGCAAAACAGATTTGGCGACTTCACCATAACCAAGGTTCCCTTGTGCATTCTATTTTAAAAGCAAAATATTTTAAACATTGTGATGTGCTTGAAGCCTATCGGGGTTATGATCCGAGTTATACGTGGAGAAGCATATGGGGTGCTAAATCTTTGCTTCTTGAGGGGTTGAAATGGAGAGTGGGAAATGGAACTGATATCCCGGTATGGGAGTGTGCGTGGCTGCTAGGGAACTCTTTGATATGTGTACCTTCCCCATTGGATAGAAGTGATATGAGTTTGCGAGTCTGTGACTTGATTGATCATGAATCGATGTCGTGGCGAGAGGAGGTAATTTGCAATAACTTTAATGCTACTGAGAAAACTCAAATATTGTCAATCCCTTTATCATTTCGGAGTGTGAAAGATCGGATGTACTGGTGGCCTTCTAGAGGTGGAGAATTTTCTGTGAAATCGGGTTATTGGATGGCAAAACAAGGTCCTACTACAATCCAAAGACACCCACAAGATGAAATATGGCGAATCATTTGGAGATTGAAGGTCCCTCCGAAATTAGCTCATTTCCTGTGGAGGGCTTGCAAAGGCTTCCTGGCTGTGCGTGAAAGGTTATATAACCGTCACTTGCTTGTCGAAAAATGCTGTACAATTTGTGGTGAGGGTGATGAGTCGGTGATTCATGCCACCTTTGGATGTAAGGCCGCAAAAGTCATGTGGGCAGCTAGCAGTCTCAATTAGTTGGTTGCTCAAGCTCCTTCTGCCTGTTTTAGTGACAGATTCCTATGGTTAGCTTCGAAGACCACAAATGAAGAATTGAGTTCGATAGCAACATTAACTTGGGCTGCTTGGTGGTGTCGAAACAAAGCTATCTTTGAGCATGAATTCCCATGCCCCATCAGTGTAGCGTCGAACTTAGCCAAATATGTACATGAGTATGTAGACTATGCAAAGAAGGTATTCATGAATCAAGGAGTGCATGGACTTCCTGCTGCAAATGCTTGGGCTCGGCCTGATGTGGGTCTGGTGAAGATAAATTGTGATGCTCATGTAGGGAGGGACATTGGCCTAGGGGCTGTAATCAGAAATGAGGAGGGAAAGGTGCTGGCTGCTGCTGTGAAGCAGGGTGCTGCTGGGTGGACATCAGAAATTGCAGAGGTAGCTGCGTGTCATTATGGACTTCAGTTGGCAAGACGACTTGGTTATTCTGCTGTTGTGCTGGAAGGTGATGCATCCATGGTTGTGCAAGGGGTTAAGAAGAATGCTGTAAACTACACCCCCTTTTCTTTAATTGTTGATGATGTGTATGCTCTTTCTCAATCTTTTATTGCTTTCTCTATGTCTCATGTTAAACGTGCGGGGAATACTCTAGCGCACCATGTAGCTAGATGGAGTACTAGAGATTGTATTGAACTTGTTTATTTAGGTCCGTTTCCCCAAAGTCTCTTAACTCTGGTGGAAATTGACCTCCTTTAATGATACTCCGCAGTTGTTTTCAAAGAAAAAAAAAAAAAAGTGGTATTAGATTATTTTTTTTGATTTGTTGTTTAAATTAATTTTTTTACAAATATTTTTTTTATGTTTTGTGATGCAGAATCTTTTAATGGATCCAAACAAACCAAGTTTCCGTCAACAATTTTCTGGTTTTAGTGATGATTTCCTAACTAATCCCGAGTTTCAATTGTTCTTGCAAAGAATGGGCAATACGTCTTTGCAACCATCTCCACAGTATCAGACACCCACTCAGTTTCCCCTACGAAACCATGTTAATGAAGAATGTACACCTGAAACTGATCATGATAGCAACACACAATTCGATGAGAGCGAAGAGGACAGCGTACTAGAGACGCCGCAGTATCCTCCACCAGTTCCCAAACTGAAATCCAACCAGGTTGCTGCACGAGCGACTTGAATTTGGTCTGTTGCGGAAGATGAAACTCTGATTGGGTTGTACTTGGAGATCAGCAAGAATGCTATTAAAGGTACGAGCCAAAAAGCAATTTCCCTTTGGCGCGATGTACACGCAGCATATCAAATGGCTCATGCGGAGAAGCCGCATATACCTCCGCCAAGACCTATGAAGAGTCTGACGTCGCACTGGAGAAGATTGGCAGCAGACACACTACAGTGGATATCTTGCTATGATGAAGCGGGTAGACTTCCGAAGGGAGGGAGTGGTTACAACGAAGCTGACCGTATAAAAAGTGGGTCGAAGCTTTTTCATCTCGCCCAAGGTCGCAATTTCGCTTTTCCTCACGCGGTTGAAATGCTTAATAAAGATCCAAAGTGGAGGCCAAAGTTGAGATGGTCCTTGTCAAAGGAGGAAAGAAAAGCTGCTTGTGATGTTGAGGAGCAAGGTAGTGCTAGAAGTGGGAAGAGGTCCAGAGATGATGGAGGGGATGAAACCCTTACGGATGGTTTTTCATCTAGAGGAATACAACGACCCGAAGGTGTGAAGAAAGCAAAGGCCAAGCGTAAAGGGAAAGAAGTAGCTTCAGAAAGTGGTTCGTCTGAGCTTAGCGAACGAATGAAGGAATTTGCTACAATTCGCGAAAGGGAGGCCATTCTGAAGGAAGAAAGGATCAAAATTGAAAAGGATAAGGAACAGAGGAAACGAGAGGAACTTGACAATCATAAGATGAGAACCATGTTTGATATGCTGCAAACTCTAAAGAATTCTCCTACGCCACCACTTCTGAAGAAGAGTCGTACAAGAATTTTTTACTCGGTAAATTACAGGGCTTTTAAGCATGTTTTGTTGTAGTAGGTGTACGCTTGTATTAGTTAAGTTTTTAATTATGCGCAATGTAGTCTTTTATGTTTAACTTGTATTAGTGGTGTGTTTAATTTCACTATCATATGTAATCTTGTATTCTGATTTTCCAATATTGAATGACAAGTTGTTTAACAAGTTGATTTCAGTTGTCATTGTTACCGACATAATTTCATTCAATTGTTGTCATTGGGTAGTCACTTTTTTTTTTTTTTTCTGATTTCACTTTAACTTTGGGTCATTCATACCAACATAATTGCAATAACTCTTTGTCATTTAGTAGTCACATTTTTTTCATTGTGTAGTCACATTTTTCTGAATTAACTTTGTCATTATGCTTTAACTTTGGGTCACTGATACCGACATAATTGCAATAAGTCTTTGTCATGGTGTAGTCACATTTTTCTGAATTCACTTTGTCAAGATTTGTCATTGTTAACCAGCATAGTATACCTATTCCGTGGCTGAAAATTTGATTGCTTTAGTTGGTGTGGTCATTCAGATTTGTAACCACATATTCATTTGATATATTTGCTATATATAGTAGGCATGGCACATATCCACAACCACACCAATTCATAAAATCACACTATTAATACATGATGTATTCCAGAGCATCATCAAGTTCAAGTTCAAGTTCATCTTCTTCAAATACTGAAGAATATGATCAACTCGTTGATGAACTCTTCACATACCAACCCCCATCTTTCCTCATGCCCCAAACACAATCCCAACGTACTTCAAAAACACGTAGAGGGGGTACAAATAGAAGAGATAGGGAAATGGGACATGCCAGGCTGTTTAATGATTATTTTTTCGATAATCCTGTGTACAACACCACCCAACTTAGAAGAAGATTTCGTATGCAACGAGCTTTGTTTTTACGTATAATGAACAAGGTCGTTGAAGGTGATGTTTACTTCTAGCAGCGTAGGGATGCAACTGGAAGGTTAGGCTTATCACCTCTACAAAAATGTACAGCCGCGATAAGAATGTTAGCCTACGGCATCGCTGCAGACGCCATGGATGAATACGTTCGAATCAGTCAGTCAACCGCTCGAGTTTCCCTTCAACGTTTTTGTGCCGGGGTCATTGATCAGTTTGGAACCGAGTACCTGCGAAACCCTACAACTGATGAATTGGCCCGGATACTGCATCAAAATGAACTGCGTGGTTTTCCAGGCATGATAGGCAGCATTGATTGCATGCATTGGGAATGGAAGAACTTTCCAACGGCTTGGAAAGCGCAGTACGCCGGTAGGAATAAGAAAGCAACGCTAATACTGGAAGTCGTTGCGGATCAGGATTTATGGATATGGCATTCCTTCTTTGGTATTCCCGGATCTTGTAATGATCTTAATATGTTGTACCGTTCACCAGTGTTTGATGAGGTTCTGCATGGTCGAGCTCCTCCGGTAAATTTTACAGTTAACGGCGATGAATACAACATGGCTTATTACTTAGCCGACGGCATTTATCCGAAGTGGGCAACTTTTGTTCATGGTATCACATTCCCTCAACTGGCAAAAGATAAAATGTTCGCTGACCACCAGGCTGCTGCTCGAAAGGACGTTGAAAGAGCTTTCGGTGTTTTGCAAGCTCGATTTGCAATAATACGAAAAAGGCGTACGATGAGGACATATTGCGGGACATAATGAAAGCATGTATCATTATGCACAACATGATTGTTGAAGATGAGCGCCACAACTACACTCGAGCCGAAGTTCTAAGAGCCTTTTTCTACGAAGAAGATCAACAAGAATTAACACCAGCATCAATGTCTACAACGCCACCATTTGAATTCAATGTAGGCCGACCTACCGACTTTGACTTTAACGCATTTCTACACCGAAAAGCTTCCCTCCGTGATAGAGAAATTCATCTATCTCTGAAACGTGATTTAGTCGAACATATTTGGTTACAATACAGGCCACGTAATTAGGAAAAAATTAGCACGACTTTAGGCCAAGTACTCTGGCCTACCTACTTTTCCGTACGCAGTCGAGTTATTTTTTAATTGTTGTGTTTTTTTATTTCCTAAGTTTAATTACGCATGACGTTGCAAATGTAATTGGCTTCTAGTATTGTACCGCTTTTAAAATAAATAAAAACATTTAAGAAATTTTGAGCTTTTTTTTTTACAATTATTTCATATAACGTACTTAATTTAACGACAAATTTTAACGATAAAAAATACAAAAATAAAAAATATAAGTTACACAAATTTAAACTAGTTTTTATTTATTTGGAGTAATATTGTTAAAATATAAATGAAATTAATAAATAAAGAAGTGTTGTGTAGGAGAGAGAAAGTAATGGTGGGGTATTGAAAAAGTAAGAGAGAGAGAGTAGTGGGTGGGCATTTTTTTTGCTCACCATTGGGAGAGAAATTGTGAAAAAAATTTGCCCATGGGCAAAACTGATTTGTTAAGAGAGAAAGTAGGTAGAGAGATAGTGGGTGGACATTTTTTTTGCTCACCATTGAGAGTGGTCTAAGGGAGAGCTCACGAAGTAGTCAAACTTTGAGGATTCTGATGAAGTGGTGTAAGATACCATCATTTTCTTCAATCGCTTAAAGTGGTTTGGCTTGTGTCTTCCCCAGGAACGACATAAAATTATTTTGGCCTTAAAACAATCAATACAAATGAGGATCACCTCTAATGTGGTAAGGAAGTCACAGTGTGGGATTACCTTCACAAATAAGCATGTAATAAGATATCCTCAAAGTGAGGTGTGTCCAAGAAACCCCTCTGATGTTTAAGTTAGTACATAGACAAAGAGTGAGATGCCACTAAATATTAGCTTAGGAGTGCAAAACAATATAATTAAGTAACCTGTTGGAGGAATTTGAATAGTTATCTATATGTAACACTTGTGGGCTTACATAAAGATAAGTGTTCTATGGACATTTTTGGGCTGGCATACCTCCTTAGGGTATTGGGCAATTTAAGCTAAGGGCCTTATGTTGGTTAGTTAGCTAGGGTTGGTAGTTTGTTGTGTTTGAGTTCACATATGTTGCCTAGGCCCAAGTCCTTTAAGGCCTAATTCTGTAAGGCCCAAAATGGGTGGACCATTTTGGTACCCAAACACAAATAAGCCATTTACCTTATTTGCCCCCCTAAGCCTATGCTTACAAACGCCACTTAACTTTCAGAAAATCCGAGTGTATATTAAATATTGTAAGACGGGTATATAGCTACACTAAAAATGATCAAAAGTCAACCTAATATATTGATAAAACAAAATTCCACCTTAATTTTAAAATCCAGGAGGCTGGTTGATACTTCAATTTATAAAACATAAATATAAAACAATTAAGTATTTACTATACGATCGTACACTTTTGACGAACAACTCTCATCAATTTTATTAAATAATGTTTTCCTTGTCTATAAGGATAATATGACTGACATTGTGGTTGCACTTTCTATCCACACTTTCATCTGTTGGAAAGAGAGGGGAGACTTTGCTATAGAGTGAGCAACTACATTACAAAGATAGAGATGAAAAATTGAAGCTAAGCTAAATTTTTAACTGTATTGTTTTGGGGTTTCCTGATGTGTCCTGTGGTAAAGTTACAACTCCTAAATTGGAGCCGATTTTTTGAAGTTCCGCCTCCGACGATCAAGTTAGTACCGGACAGAGTGAAGTATATGCGGAAAGTAAAGTAGCTCTTCTCGGATCTCGAGATCTAAATGATTTCACTGTTATTAGAACAGGTGAATGATGTCTGAAAGTGACTGATTTGATTGTAATAATGATTCTCCTTCCCAATGGTAGTAAATGTCCCTATTTATAGGGCATGGGAGAACGTGCCCTTCCTTAGGTAATTTTTACCTAGGAGTTTGGGCCGCGCCGTTTTATGGCGCATTGGGATTTGGGTCTATAAAGGCCGCCATTTTCCCTCATAATTACTGTGCCACGTGTCTTATCTTGGGTGGCTCATTTTGAGTGCCACCTAGGGTGACACATGTCTAGAGTATTTTTACCCTAAACATTTGCCCCTCACAAGGGTGACGTGGCAGGCCACTTGACGCCTGTGACACTTGCCAGGCGTTCAGAGGGTGACGGTTATTTTAACCGTTCACCTTCCCTTTGCAATTACAAGAATGCTCCCACTATTACCCCTCTATAAATAGTGATTTTACCCCCCTCATTTTTGTTGTTTTTTCGTAAAAGTCTAGAGAGAGAAGCTAAGATATTTTAGAGAGAGAATTTTGACTCTTTGCCGTTTGTCATTGTCGTTTACTAGCAGCCGGTCGCCACTTTTTACAAACTTTCCACAAACTTCCAAAGGTAACCGTCTCTCTCACTCTACTCTTTCTTTTATTATTTTTGTTTCATTTATGCCGCTTGTTTTTTGCATTTTTTCGAATGTTTCACAAGCACACACGGCATGACCTAGGACATTTGTCAGCCGGCCACCTGGTACGGCTAAAAATAGAACTAGGGGTGTCGCCTCTCCTCTTTCGGACTCCTCCTCTTCTTATGCATCCGACCTTCACTGCGTTTGTGCAGGACACTATGGCTCAGACAAAAAGAACAGCCCATGGCCCTATTGATGATGATGGAGACGACACCATTGAAGTGTCGAGAAATGAGATCTCTATTACCCACCCGGCCCTCCAAGTACGCCGGGTGATTCCATTTTACAAGAGCCTGAAGAAGAGTTCGGTTCTTCGGTGAACGGGTCCTAAAGGGGCTCAGAAGGTTCACACCAGGTAGCGTTTGATGCCGGGGGTGACAGTGCCGAGGAGACGGCACAAGAGGAGGATGAAGAAGAGGGAGAGGTCGCCTCCACGTTCGGAAAGTATGATCCATATTGGGTTTCTATGACGGACAAAGTGTACAATGTGATGAAGGACAACCTTACCGCTTACCAACTTACTCACCACATAGGTGAGGGCTACACCATCTGCATGCCTCCAGCAGGCGGCGGGTCGGTGGTTTGGGAGGACACCCAGCCCAACTTCGACCGGTATTTTGGTTGATATGAGGCGGCTATTAATGCCAGCCTTCTCTTTCCCCTTCACGATGCAGTGAAGGAAATTTTGAGGGGCTACAACTTGAGCGTTTGACAACTTACCCCCAACTCATGGGTAAACATCATGGGTTACGTTGCCACCTGCGAGATGCAGAACATTTCGCTCGGCTTTGAGGCGTTTGCTCAGATGCATTATCTGAGCCGAGCTCTAGGCGGCGGGAACACTTGGTACACCCTTACCACCCATAAGGGTTACCTAATGACCTTGGATAAAAATTCCAAGTGGAGGGATTGGAGAAACAAGTTCTACCTCATCTTCTCCCCCAACCAGCAGGAAAATAGGGAGTTCAACAAATGGAACCAGAAGCCTTACCTTCTGGGTAGGAAGGATCACCTTCCGCCTGTCCTAGAGTAAGGTTGGGATCAAATCCTAGAGTCGGACATCTTTGATGCACTGAAATATACATACACACACACACACACACACATATATATATATATATATATATATATATATATATACATATATATACAAATATATACACCTATATATATATATATAGAAATGGGATCATGTGACAACCCACCCCTTAGGCGAGAACCCTCTTAAAATAAGAACCAATCTTACACCATCAATTTTGAGATTATGGATGGCTGAGATTAATTATCACTTTCCCATGCATTTTCTTGGGAACACGCATTTCAGTCATTGGTACATGCTTTTTAATTTTTTTTCCTTATTTTCTGCATTGAAACACCGATTTATGTACTATAAAACCAAGAGATTCAGCCATTGAAGAGAGAGAAAATGGAAAATCTGGTTTCATTTTAATTTAGCCATTGAAGAGAGAGAAATGAAGGCAGATTTCAAATGAAGATTTCTCTCTCATAAAGAAAGCTTTTGAAGCGATTTTTTTTTTAATTTGATTATTTTTTTTTAGAATAAGCATACAAAATTTCATAATTTTTGGAGTTCGTTTGATTTTTTTTGGGTAGAATTTTCGAAGTAGTGCAAAAAAGGAGCAAATCTGGAAAGACAGATTTCAAATGAAGATTTCTCTCTCATAAAAAACCCTTTTGAAGCGATTCGTTTTTTGAATCTGCTTATTTTTTTGTGTAGAATAAGCATACAAAATTTCAGAATTTTTGAAGTTTGTTTGATATTTTTTTGGTAGAATTTTCGAAGTAGTGCAAAAAAAGAGCAAATCTGTATGTGGTACAATAGTTGAAAATTCTGGAACTACATATTTAAAATTCGAAAACTAGGGGCATATCATGTAATTGGAACACTAGTTCTTATATATGGAACAATATATAATATTTATGGGACAATAATTCATATTTCTGGAACAATATAAATTGTATTGACAATAACGGGCATATCATCCAATTGGAACACTATTTCATGTCTATGGAACAATAGACCATATGTGTGATACAATATTTCAAATTTCTGGAACAACATAATTAAAATTCGAGAACTATGGGCTTATCATGTAATTGGAACACTAGTTCATAAATATGGAACAATAGAACAATAGAGCAACATAATAGTTTATATTTTTGAAACAATATAAATAATATTTGAGAATAATGGGTATATCATGTCATTGGAACACTAGTTAATATATATGGAACAATAGAGCATATGTGTGGTACAGTAGTTCAAATTTTTGCTACAACATAATTAAAATTCGAGAACTATGGGCATTTATTGTTGTGTATATATTCCTATTGGTTCTCAAACATGTATACTTATTGTTCTTAATTAGACAATTAATTTTTGTTTTTTAAGAAAAAAAATGCACATTCATGAAATAAATCTGCGTATTTTGTTTACAAAATTTGCATATTTGATTTTTAATTACTTATTTTATTGTATTAAAGGAATAATTTTGAGATGTTTCAAAAGATGTTATTATTGTTTCAAAAAGACTTGTCATTGTTTCAATTAAAAAATGTAATGTTACATTAAATTATGTTGTCAACGTTATGTTAAAATGTAGTTGAAGTGTACGTTAATGATGTTTCATAAAATATATTAAGTGTTTCAATTTATAATATTAATGTTTCATATATTGCTTGTTTCATATAGTTAGGCTCTATATGAACTAGGTTTACTGTGATTTCTTATACCTTATTGATGTTTCAAAAAACATACCTTATGTTTCATTTTGTACTATTTATGTTCTATAAAATATATGTATTGTTTCATATAATAATGATATTGTTTTATACATAATATAATATTTCATTCGAATATTATTTATATTGTTCCAGAAATATGAACTATTGTCCCAGAAATATTATACATTGTTCATACATAAGAATTAGTGTTCCAATTACATGATATGCTCATAGTTCCAATTACATGATATGTCTCACCATATTAATTCTTATGTATGAACAATGTATAATATTTATGGGACAATAGTTCATATTTCTGGAACAATATAAATAATATTCGAATGAAATATTATATGAAACATCAATGATTTTTATGTATAAAACAATATCATTAGTATATGAAACAATACATATATTTTATGGAACATAAGTAGTATGAAATGAAACATAAGGTATGTTTTTTGAAACATCAATAAGGTATTAGAAATCATAGTAAACCTAGTTCATATAGAGCTCAACTATATGAAACAAACAATAATATATATGAAACATTAATATTATAAATTGAAACACTTAATATATTTTATGAAACATCATTAACATACAACGTTGACAACACAATTCAATGTAACATTACATTTTTTTAATTGAAACAGCGACAAGTCTTTTTGAAACAATAATAACATCTTTTGAAACACCTCAAAATTATTCCTTTAATACAATAAATTAAGTAATTAATACTGTTCCAATTGGATGATATGCCCGTTATTGTCAATACAATTTATATTGTTCCAGAAATATGAATTATTGTCCCATAAATATTATATATTGTTCCATATATAAGAACTAGTGTTCCAATTACATGATATGCCCCTAGTTTTCGAATTTTAAATATGTCATTCCAGAATTTACAACTATTGTACCACATACAGATTTGCTCTTTTTTTACACTGCTTCGAAAATTCTACCAAAAAAATATCAAACAAATCCAAAAATTCTGAAATTTTGTATGCTTATTCTACACAAAAAAAAAACACATTCATAAAAAGAATCGCTTCAAAAGGGTTTTTTATGAGAGAGAAATCTGCATTTGAAATCTGTCTTTCCAGATTTGCTCCTTTTTTGCACTACTTCGAAAATTCTACCCAAAAAAAATCAAACGAACTCCAATAATTATGAAATTTTGTATGCTTATTCTACACAAAAAAATAATCAAAATAAAAAAAAATCGCTTCAAAAGCTTTCTTTATGAGAGAGAAATCTTCATTTGAAATCTGCCTTCATTTCTCTCTCTTCAATGGCTAAATTAAAATGAAACCAGATTTTCCATTTTCTCTCTTTTCAATGGCTGGATCTCTTGGTTTTATAGTACATAAATCGGTGTTTCAATGCAGAAAATAAGGAAAAAAAATTAAAAAGCATGTACCAATGACTGAAATGCGTGTTCCCAAGAAAATGCATGGGAAAGTGATAATTAATCTCAGTCATCCATAATCTCAAAATTGATGGTGTAAGATTGGTTCTTATTTTAAGAGGGTTCTCACCTAAGGGCTGGTTCTCACATGAACCCACCCATATATATATATATATATATATATATATATATATATATATATATATATATGTATGTATGTATATATACACATATATATACATATATACACATATATATACATATATATAAGTTTTCTGCACAAGTTAGTTACTTCAGACGACGACTCCTTACTGCCCTACTTCTTCTAACTTGCTTTTTAATTTGCAAGAGGGTGAGAGCAGGTTGCCTCCCAAATCTTTACAAAAGATAATGAAGCGGAAGCCGAATGGGGAGTCTGGCCAGTCGTCCAAGGCAAGGAAGATCGGCTCAACTCAAATGGTCCCCATCATCAGCCCCTCTGGGAAAGAGGATCGCCCTACCACAGCCGATAAAAGCACAATCGGCTTTGGCTTTGGATTAGATCTCTCAGGAGCACTTACCTCAAAGGCAACAAAGAATGGCCAGCCACTCACCACCGCTCCTAGTTTGGCAGCAACAGGTGGCATCCTGGACAACCTGAAGTCCAAAGAATCAAGGGTCGACCCTTCTCCTCAAGGTATAGTCGGCACTTTTTCGCCGCCTTGGCCCATGGGGGTCAAGTCATTTCAACATTCTCATGAGTCACCAAGATCAACCGGGAGTTCGCTGTCTATAGGATTAGCTTACTGCTCCTACTTACAAAATCTTCATTCTGGTGCAGATGTCCCTCCTAACTGGCCGGACGTCCACCAATTTTCTAAGAAAATGTTGAGATTGATCACCAAGACCGAGAGGCTGATATCCCTGACGTGCAGTCGGTTAACTTCAAACGCATCAATGCCTTGTTGGCTAAGGTAACTTAGCTTAGTTAAAACTTTCAACGTTCTTTTGTTGAGAGCCGGTTGAACCCTTGGTTTGCCGTTTTGTCTTGTGCAGGCAATTCTAAGAGTGGACAGACTCAAAGTGTCATTTGCGCGCAAGATTGAGGAGGTAAGCGATGCCAAAACTCGGGCAAAGTAGGCGCTTGATTCTGCTCAGTATCAAGTTATGGAAAATGAATTATTAATTAAAGAAACTCAGTATTCTCAGGCGTTCGCCAACATCTAGTTGCGAGCGGAATTGGAGGCCGCTTAGAAGAGAATTTCTGAGCTAGCGACAGAGATCAAGACGACCAACTCCAACCTGGAGACCCTCCTGGATGCCGACATTGAAAACACCCAGCTGCGGGCCCAGGTGGAGTTGTACAAGTAGCAGCTTGCCAAGCGTCCATTAATTAGCGAGCGACTATTCAGGTCGAGCAAGTCTGGCTCATTGAGGAGAATGAGGCCGACTACACTAAGCGCATGCATCATGCCTGGAGCCGGGCCTTCCAAGATGTTGACTTTGAGTACGTCGGTTTGCGATATGAATATGCACTCAATGCAGAGCAGCTGGGTTAGCAAGCGACCCCGTCCAGGAGGAAGAGATCAAGGAGATCGATGGAGCTGGGGGGCAACTCAGCCTAACTGAGCAGCCAGTCAACCCAGCCCATTCAAGATTAAGCTTTTGTCCTATTATCCCGGCCAGAGTGTCGGTTGCTTTTCCGGCCTTCGTGCCGAGTATCCTTGTACACTTCAACAATATTTCTGCTACTTATGCCGGTTGCATAACCGGTTTAAAAATTTGTTAATTTCGCCGATCGTGGGTTCGATTAACATTTAAGCTTTTATGAATATGTCGACCATGTTGTCGATTTTACTTCAATTTTTCAATTTGTTTGAAGTTTTTACATTGTATATGCATGAATTTGACTAAGTGTTTACTTGCCATTTTCTATACATGCGGTCTTTAGTGTACTAGATGTTCTTGCCCCTGGATGGCTGTTTTGGTTGGTTTCAAAAATGAATTGATTGACTTAGGAATTTTTTATACTTAAAAAAGAAAGTCAATCAATCCCTACTGTGATTGCCCCAAACCAAGCGGACAACCGTCCATCGAGCAGACGGTAGATCGGTTAGCTATCAGACGGTTTCTAACAATTTCGGCTCCATTGGACAGTCGGTTAGTTCTTGGTCGTCTGAGTTGCAAAAGTGAACAAATTCGCTAAGTTTTAAACTAAGTCTTTTAGAGTAGCAAGTACAGACAACTTTTAACCATCTTTACCACCTTAGGTAAGCGCTCTGATCCTAACCGTCTGTATCGCTAGACTTAATATAGTATGACAGGTGTTCTCATCGAGAAGGCCGGACAGTCTCAAGGCCGTCTGAGGTAAATTTACATAACTTAGAACTTAGATAAGTTCGAAATTAGAACTCAATTTGTTCTTAAGGACTCATGGTTGGGGGCCGTCTGGTATCCCATAGGGCAGGCGGCTCCCTTTACCGTTTGTGTTGCCCCAAGGCAGTTACAGACGGCTTGAGCTGTTTGACTTAGTTAGTTCACCATTGGTGAGACTTAACTAGTTTAGTTAAAATTCAATTTTAAGTGACCAAGCGGTAGATGGCCGCCTAATATCCCATAGGGCAAGCGGCTGTCTTTGGTCGTTTTGGTCACAATAGACAAATGGCATTTACAAACGTCTATCACTGTTCCATTTAAGGCAGTTGGCTTAGGCGCTTAGCCGTTTGAGGAGCAAGTTTATAGAGTAATGTGCCACCCGAATAGGAGACGCTCTTTTTAAGCGAAGTCACCTGAATGGATGTCGCCGAAAGAGTGTTACTCAAATAGAGTGGACAGTTGGATCAGATTTTACTGCCAGTACAAAGCACACACGGTGCTTTGCCCATTCTGCGGGAGACGTATCCAACAAGGTAATTAATTAAAAACGAAATGAAGCAAAAGGCAATTCTCATTACTTAAGCTTTTCATTTACAAAATATTTACAAGGCCTAGAAGTAATACTTTTTTGAGTTATCTACATTCCAAGTTCTAGCTAGTTACCTACCGTCTGGTGTTTCTAGTCGGTAGGTGCCGCCTCTTACTTCTTCATAGATCCGGTAGGGGCCTTTCCAATTGGGGGTCAGCTTGCCCTGCTCATTAGCCCTATCAGTTGCCTGCATCTTTCGCAACATAAAGTCCCCCACTTTTAAGTGCCATTTGTGTACTCTTTTATTGTAGGCTCTTGTCATTCTTAGTCGGTAAATTTCATGGCGCAAGGTGGCATTGCCCAGGCGTTTAAGTAGAAGGTCCAATGCTAGCTGCATGGCTTCCCAATTAGCCTTTTCATCATACAATAGGATTCGAAGATTCGGCTCATAATGCTCAATGGGTAAGACGGCCTCAGCACCGTATACCATGAGGAATGGGGTTTTGCCTGTTGCCCCTTTTGTCGTTATTTAGATAGACTAGAGTACATGAATCAACTTTTCGGCCCACAGCCCGTCGACTCTCTCTATTTTCTTCTTAATGTTGCTTGAGATGAGTTTGTTGAAAGCTTCAACCTGGCCATTTTCTTGTGGTCGGCCGACTGATGCGAAGCAGTAGGAAATTCCATGAACCCCTAACCAATTTTTGAGGTTAGGCGTCTCAAATTGAGGACCGTTGTTAAAGACCATAGACATAGGGACCCCATACCGAGTGATGATGTTTTTCCAGATGAAAGAGATGACATCCTTTGTCTTTATGCCTTTGACCGCCTCTACTTCAACCCATTTGGTGAAGTAGGTAACAGCCACTAGAATATACCGCCTCTGGCCTAACGTTGGTGTATACGGACCTAAGATATCCATGCCCCATTTGGCGAATGGTACTGGGCTATGAATTGCCGTCAGATCAGTTGTTGGACGGTGGATAAGTTTGCTAAACCGCTGACATTTGTCACATTTTTTCACCATTTCCATGGCGTCTGCTTCTATAGTCGGCCAAAAATAGCCTTGCCGAGTGGCTTTTCCTGCTAAGGCCTGCCGCCTATGTGTGAGCCACAGAAGCCTTGATGCAAGTCATCCAAAATCTCATGCCCCCTTTCTGGGGTTATGCATTTCAAGAGAGACCGTTCTTTGAACAGCTCTCCTTTCTGGATTTTAAAGTTGGCCACCCATTTTTTCATGGCAACCATCTCTTAATAAGTATCCGGCAAAGTGTTGTTTAGCAGGTAGGCCCGGATGCCGCCCATTTAGGTTGAGCTCCAGTTGAGTACACTAATGGGATCTTCTTCAATATATACTTCGTTTTTCTATCACTTCCCAAAAGACCGAACGAGGTGTATCACAGGAGGCAGAAGATGCCAACTTTGACAGAGCATCCGCATGATTGTTCTCTGACCGAGGCACTTGACTTAGATGAAATTCATCAAGTGTCCCAGCCTCAGTTTTGACCGGCTGAAGGTATTTGATCGTAGTCGGATGGGTGGCCTCATAGTTACCATGGTACTGGATAACGACAAACTGAGAGTTAGAGTAGGTGTCAATTTTCAATGCCCCTGCCGTCTTACACATACGGATGCCGACTAGTAAGTCCTCATACTCAGCTTCATTGTTTGAAGCCTAGAACTTGAATCGTAGTGCATATTCATACTTATCCCCTTCATGAGACTAACATATAATTCCAGCACCACAGTCGTTCATAGTAGAGCTCCCGTCTACATATACCTTCCAAACCTGATCCAAGTTTTCCGGCTCTACCGGACGTGTCATTTCAACGATGAAGTCAGCAAACGCCTAACCCTTCACCGCCTTCCTTGGTTCGAAAGTAATAATTTCAAGACTTTGAATTTCAATAGAACATTAAATCATTCGGCCGGATGACTTTAATGTTGTCATTGGCCGCTTGAGTGGTTGGTCTGTATAGACTACCACCAGATGTGCCAAGAAGTTTGGTTTTCAACTTCTTGACTGCTTTGATAAGTGCAAGGCTAAACTTTTCAACCGTAGAGTACCAGACCTCAGCATTTTGGAGAATGTGGCTAATGTAATAGACCGGGAGGTGATTGCTGTCTCTCTCAGCAAGGTGAACAGCACTAAGAGCATGATCTGAGGCGGCCAACTACATGTAAAGCGTCTCCTTTGGCAAAGAGCTTACAAGCCTTGTCAAGGAGTGTAAATGTTCCTTCAATTTTTGGAATGACGCCTCAGCATCATCTCCCCACTCAAACATGGTTTTCTTTCTGTTAGCTTGAAAGAAATACAGGCATTTGTCGCCTAATCGGCTGAGGAATCTCCCCAATGCTACCGGACAACCGGTGAGCTTCTGTACTTTTCTGACAGTGCGGGGTGACTTCATGTCAATGACCGCATGTACCTTCTCTGGGTTCACCTCTATCCCCCTTTGATCAATAAAAAATATGAGAAACTTCCCAAACTCAACACCAAAGACACACTTTTTAGGAATAAGCATAACCTTACGCCACCTAAGTGTGGTGAAAGGTTCTTGGAGGTCAACAAGGTGATCCGTCTATCGTTTGGATTTGACTATCATGTCATCAATGTACGCCTCAACATTCATGCCGATCTGGTTAATGAAAACCGCATTTATCATGCATTGGAATGTTACAGGCGCATTTTTTAAGCCAAATGGCATCACTTTATAACTGAATAACCCCTGATCAGTGACGAATGCCGTCTGTTCTTGATCTTTCTTCCACAAGGATATCTGATGAAAGCTTGAATTAGGCATCCATGAAACTCATCACGGCATGTCTGGCTGTAGAATCGACCATACTGTCGATCTTTGGAAGTGGATAACTATCCTTCAGACATGCCTTTCTATGTAGTCAACACACATGCGCTAGGTTCCATTCAGCCTTTTGACCAACACTACATTGGCAACCCAGTCAGGATAAAGCATTGTCGAATGAATTTTTAGCATCCAACAATTTCTTGACTTCAGTGGCTGCCGCCTGACTTCTTTCCTTGCCGTGATTCCTTTTCTTTTGTCTAACAGGTTTTTTCTTCGGGTCAACAACGAGTTTGTGGAGAGCAAGATCCGGACTAATTTCGGGCATCTCTCCCACTTCAAAAGCAAAAATATCCTTGAATTCTCTCAACAGGTTTTGTAAGTCCATCCCCAATTTAGCAAGAGCAACCGTCCCAACCTTAACAGTTCGTTTCGGATGTGACTGTAAACATCTAAAAATGTCCTCCCAAAACCAAACCCGAGGATGAACAACCTTTCACCACCGTTATTGGTCAGGTCAAGTATTTAATCTCGGGAGTACTTAAAATCCATAATTAATTCAACATAGTTTACATATCAGTCCGCATATTAGTTCAAGTATTTAGTCAAAGCATTGTCCAATCCTTCATTTAAGCCCAAACCATTTAATCCATTTCATTTATTTATTAATTAAGCCTGATTAATAAATACTAAAACCCTAAACCTAAAATGAGTCCGGAATAACTGAAACGGCAGTAAATTATTCTGTACTTTATGTGAAAAATAAGATAAAAATGAATTTAAAAGAATTTTCCAGAAACACAATTGTCGTGCCACGGCAAATTCTACCGTGCCACAACAGTTTATGCCCCGCCATGGCAGTGTCTGCTGTGCCACGGCAATTATTTTGACGCAATTTTATCTTTTTACGCATTTTGACCTTCAGAAATGATAGAATTAATTGCCGAACAACGGTACAACTACCGTGCCACGACAGATATACCGTGTCACAGTAACTTTTACCATATCGCGGTAGAAATAACGTGGCACGACAATTTGTTTTTTTGCGGCGCCTCATTCATAGGGTTTCGGACCTCACCCCTCACATTTCCATTTCGAAGTTTCTATCTGTTTTATGTGTTGTGTTCACCTTTCCATTAATAAAATGAGCATTTTTCTTTATATTTCGATCATATCACTTTTCATTCAAAAAAAAAATCAATTAATCGGCGAATCGAACACGAGGCATACCAATGATTCGAGGCACCCTTTGAAACCCCTTTATCTTCCCGTGTTTTATCCGAACACACATTCCATTTCTTCATCAGCCACTTTGAGCCTCGCCCAACGATTGACCTTTATTTATTCAACCCACATTTACTTAACCTTGGGATGGGAAGGTGTGCAATTTGTGTAATATTCAAATAGCAAGTTCAATGAAAAAAGCAAAAAAATAATACTAAATCAATGTTTAAGGGCAAGTGTTCCAATGTCTTTGATATAAATACGTCTTGAATTGCGTCTCTCATTGGGTGCTTGGTACCGTGCCTGAGAAACATGAATGCTAAGTGAGTGATGGACCGCATGATCCGAGATTGCCCACTTTGATTCCAAGGAATGAAAAAGAAAAAAATATATATATAAAAAATAAATAATAAACTTGCGAAATTAAATTTTCAAACACACAATTGAATATCTTGGGGGGATTCTCTCGGGTCTTGAGCCTTTCATCCCTTCTTCTTTAAACCATCACTTTAACCACGTTACAACCCTTTAAAGACCTCCTTGAGATATACATACACTTGTGCAAAGTTTGACTATAGCTACGTTCGGCCTGATTCCTAACGGATACGTAGACAACCTCACATCGAGGTGCGGCCACATTCATATTAATGCATGATCACGTCAAAGGATCCCCAATGCTCATCCATATCCATATAGAGCTAGACTCGGGGCTTGAACCCACATCATTAGCCTACCCAGCCTAAAAAGTCATCATCTCGACTCTTCTCACACCTTTTCCACAACCACAGCCTTTACAACCTAACTTTAGTGTAACTGTCACACACTTCATTCACACATACATGGTTATATCCTCCTTCCCTTAGGAACCCCTTATCATGAAATCTTGTTTCATCAACACGCGTGCTTCATCATCTTGGAAGACAACATTCAACAATCATCATTGTATATTTTCTTAGCTTCCTGACTAAGCAATGTTCACTAAGATTCATTGTTTCATACATTACATACTTGCTTAGCCTCTAGACCTAAGCAATGTTCATCAAGATTCTTTTTTCATACACTATATATGATGCTTAGCTTCATGACCTAAGCAACATACAGCGGCAATAAACTGCAATTATATTGGGCTTAGCCTCCTAAGTTCATTCATTGATTGTACCACATGATGTAACTATCCTTAGCCTCCTAGAATAAGAATATTCATCATGCATACATTATTTTCAAGAAGAGCGATTCAATTCCACAAGGAAAAAAATCCATGCGATTCATTACGCTTTGCTCTATCATACTCGACGAAGAAGCTTAAAACTTCTTCTCATTTTTCATCATTTTTCTTTTGGGGAAGTTCAAAAAACTTTTCTAAAATTTTCTTTTGGGGAAGTGAAAAAACTTTTCTGAAATTAATTTTGTTGGGGGGAGTTCGATAACTTTTTTCAAACCTTCATTTTTTATGTCTTTCTTTTTCGGGAGAGAGTCGGTACCCTCCACTTATGACAAAAAATGACATAATTTTTTTTTTGTCTTTGTTTGTGAGCACACACTCACACAATCACAAGTCATACACATGTCATGTTGTGTCAAGTCTACCTCTATCGAGTTAGTTGGTCGAGTCTTGAGTCAATCACTGTCCATACGAGTCCTTTGGCAAATTCCATTTTGTAGGTCTCAAGTACAGCCTTTGTTCGGGGACAATCCAACAATCACTTCATCAGCCTTGTTCGGGGACAATCGAACAATCATATCATCAGCCTCTGTTCGGGGACAATCGCACAAACCTATTATCAGCCTCTGTTCGGGGACAATCGAACAATCATTTTATCAGCCTCTATTCAAGGACAATCAAAAAATCATTTTATCAGCCTATGTTTGGGGACAATTGAGCAATCATACAAACAGGCAAACAACCCATGTTCGGGGACAATCGAACAATGTCGAACCCTCTTCTCCACCATTACCTATACAGCCAGATGCACATGGCTTGAAGGTATCGAGCGACACCTTTACAGTCAGATACACATGACTTGAAGGTGTAACCATCGACATTTCATCATCATCACCAATGCCCATACAGTTAGCTGCACAAGACTGTAGGGTTTCGTAGTGACCCGACACTACGCGGAAGGAAACCCACCAAGACCCGCCCCTTAATTAAAGCAATTAAACAAGCATAATGAACTTAATTAAACAAGATTAAGAACAATAATTATACCTTTGACGCGTGCTTCGCTCCTAAAGAGCTCTTACTTCAAAATCCCGAAAAGACGAGATCTCCGACGGATCGTACCCTCGACCCGACCCGAGCGTCCTAAGTCTTGAAGGTTAGTTAAGACCCGGACAAAATAACTATGAGTTTTACGAATCAAAGGTTTACTCTTTTCTAGAGTTGCCTTTTTAATTCCACTCAAGGTTGTATCAAATCCCAATACCAAGCTTGGTATTTATAGGGAAATGATCCCTTGATTTCCAATCTCCCATCAATGTGGGAGAGTTGGTAAAATAACAATTATTTAATTTCCAAAATTAAATAATTAATCAACTCAATCACAAATCAACACATGGCACAATTATAGAGAAAGTCAAGTGAGGACCAAGGCTTGGGGGGACCATTGCCTTGATCCCCAAGGCCATGTATTGGTCCCCACACACCATGCCCATAACCGGGTCAAGGTGTGCTAGCTGGCTGCCAGCTAGTGTGCCAGCTGGGGCTGCCAGCTAGCGTGGCCTTGCTGCCCAGCACCCAGCCAGCCAGCTAGTGCACGCTGCTGCTGGGCCAAATAATTATCAAAAACTTAATTTCTGTTAGAAAATTTGTAGACTTCTCCTATTCGTAGTGATCAAAAGGGTCATAAGTACTATTTAGTTATGTTGGATTATTATACTCATTATGTGTGGACAATACCTCTTGTTTACAAATCTCAAGTCTTTCAAACCTTTCTTAATTTTCGACAATATATGTGCTCACTCAATTGAACTACGTCCCATCAAATTTTTTCAATCCGATCACGGTCGTGAATTTGACAATGACCCGTTCAAATTATTCTGTGTCAAAAATGGATTGGTTTTTCGTCTCTCTTGTCCATACACATCATCACAAAATGGCAAACCGAACGCATGATTCATACTATAAACAATGTTAAAAGTACACTACTATTTATGCTTCTCCCCACCGTCTTTTTGGCATTATGCCTTGGATATGACCACTTATCTCCTAAACATCCTACCTACTAAAACACTCAATCAAATCACTCCGGCTCAAGCTCTTTTCGCGGTTATTCCGTCCTATAGTCACCTCCAGGTCTTTGGGTGTCTTTGCTTTCTCAACTTGTCTACTACCATTCCCCCAAATTAGCAACTCGTTCCACACCTTGTGTGTTTTTGGGTTACCCTTCCGAGCATAGAGGTTATAGGTGCATGGAACTAAAAACTCAAAAATCATCATATCTCGTCATGTTACCTTCGATGAGAACACTCTTCCTTTTCTTGACATTACTTCATTTCAATCCACGGATTATAATTTTTTATCGTCCGATGATCCATCTCCAAACATCCAATTTCAAAACGCCTTGCGTGCCTCTTTTTACAACCCCGAGCACCCCCCTCAAACTCTCGGACAGCCTACTCGGCAAGCAGGCCGCAGCTCAGGGCTCCGTGCCACAGCCAACCTGCAAAGTGGCCTAGCTGGTGCTGCTTCCCTGCATAGCCCATCGCGCACTAGCTATCCAGCGGGTAAGGCAATGCTGCCACGCCCAGCAAGCGTCCGCTGGTTTAGCAGTGCCCAGCTCTCGCTGGCTCCCCGCACAACCCCCCTCTTACTAGCACGGGCACAACATCCCCACACCACACACCCCACCCCACCCCAGCTACAAGCAACCCCCATACCTCTCCACCCTCTAGCAACACCGAGGCCACTTACACACCTCCACCTCTTCGAGGTCACACTCCCATTTCTCCTACTCGACCACCACCACTCTCACCCCAAATGCATATATGGTCCAAATTTGGCATCTTTACACCTAACCCAAGTTTGGTTTAACCGTGTCTATGCGTTCCTTGTTTCCGAAAAATCACAAACAAGCCTTTTTCCAACCCAAATTGGAATGATGCGATGCGTGATGACTATAGTGCTTTAAATGAAACAGGGACTTGGGATTTGGTTCCTAGGCCTACGGGGGTGAACATTGTTAATTGCATGTGGTTGTTTTGTCATAAATTGAATGCTAATGGTGATCTTGAAAGGCCACAAAACTCGTTTGGTTTGTGATGGCAGGTCTTAGGTCAAAGTTGTTGACTGTGATGAAACCTTCAGTCCAGTTGTAAAACCGGCCACTATACACACAATTTTGAGTTTGGCTATGGCTAGTAAGTGGTGTATTCACCAACTTTATGTGACAAATGCCTTTTTTATGGTGATCAGAATGAGTGTGTGTATATGCATCAACCCGCCGAGTTTGTTGACAAGAGGTTCCCAGGCTATGTTTACAGGCTCCGTAAGACTCTATATGGTCTAAAACAGGGCTTGGTATCAGCATTTTGCTAACTATCTTTTGTAGATGGGGTTTGTTATTGCCAAGAGTGACAATTCTTTAGTCATTTACCGACATGGGAAAGATATGGCATATTTACTATTATATGTTAAAGATATTGTGTTGGTTACATCCTCAGACCTGTTAGGTGAGCGCATTATCTCCCACTTTACTGCCCTGATATAGCTTATGCAATCCATATTTAAATAGACATCACATAAAGCAAGGGATTTATTAGCAATAGTAGAATGACCGTAACCTGTAATTGGAATGCATTGACCGTTACCTACTTGAATATAATTATTTGTGCTTAAATTAAAAAGGGGTAAGAGATTACCGGCATTATTGGTCATGTAAGAAGTTGTGCTGGAATCCCTGTACCAAGATGGGTCGTAATTCTGAAAAACCCATTGTTGTGAAAGCATCGCTTAGCTCCGTTGAAGTCATCGTCGGACCATACTTCGACCCTTGAGCGACGAGGACTTGTTGTTGGGGCTACTGGTACCCTTGTGGGGCTTGATAGAATGCGATAGGGGGTCATTGTTGCTGTGCGGCAGGGGTGCCTGGCCTTGATACTGGATGCTGCGGATAAGGATATGGGGCTTGCCCCATTGAGGTGCAGCTAGCTGTCCCTGGTAGTAACTAGGCTGGTTGCCCCATTGAGGCTGAGCCCAAGATGGTGCTTGCTAATGTAGAGCCTGCTGCTACTGTCCAGGACCTCTACCGCGACCCCTGCCACGCCCCTTTCCGCGGCCACTGCCACGACTAGGTGGTGTGCCACCTCGGCCAGCCGACTATTGCTGTTGTGACGCTGGCAGGGCAGGGGTTCAGGCTTGATTTGATGCTCTGTGCTACTAAGGACGACGTCGGAGTGCTTGTGTCATTCTCTCTACGAGATTCTTCAAGCAAAAGACAAGATCTAGCGGTTTCAAAAGAAGGCAGAGGTTCCGTCTGTTGTATCATCACATCCAGTGTATCAAAATCGGTATTGGTAAGTCCCGAGACCAAACGAATTACCAATTTTTGATCCGACACCAGTTGATCAACATTAGCCAATTGATCTTTTAAATTCTTCACTTGCCGACAATAGGAAGAGATATCTGGAAAGTTTGATAAATGCAAGGAATTAAACTAGTTTTGAAGATAAATCGTCCAAGTAGATTTACTATCCTGAAATATTTCCTTGGGTTTGTTCTATATTTGTTAAGCCGTATCCCCTTGGGAAAGGATAGTTTCAAGCAAATCGGTAGAAATAGTGCCATAGATCCAATTTTTCACTACCGAATCAAGTCAAGCTCTTCCACATATCATCAAATAAACATGCCGGTCTTTTTGTTTTCGAATCTATATGATCAAGAACATTGAATGCATGCTCATGACACTCAAACAACTCAACCCAATTTGAATACTGTACTTTCTGACAATCAAGAAAAAGAGGGATGGCGTTTTTGATGTTATTCAAACCGAAAGCAGGGTGAAAATCAGAAGAAGACGAGGTATCACCATCCTTGGTCGTGGTGGCCGGCTAGGTGGTAAGGACGGTGAAGAGGGGGTGGCGGCTAAAGCTAGGGCTAGAAAAAAAAATAATTTCAGAAAAAAATAAATTTGCAGAAACTAGGTTGGATCAAAACATGAGCTGTGAAACCACGTTAGATTTTCCGAATTCCTTAGTTTGGAGTGTATTTCATTTATTTATATATATAGGGTTACAAAGATAAGTCTTAATCACGGTAGGAAATCTCAAAAGAAATTTACAGAATATTCACAAAACTATATCCTTCTATACATAATAATATCTAGAATATTTATCATACATTCTATCAATCATCACTTTGATTTAATTCAAAATACATGCATAGGTTAGGCTAAGCACATATAGAGAGTGTAGAGAGGAGGGGGTGATGCATGCCTAATCACATACTATTACAAGGCTTTGAGTTCAAATTTACAATTCTTGAAATAATAGACATAAAGTAAAGCAAGGCATAAATATAGCAAGTACAATTGAATGCAAAACACTCAATAACCAATTCTCAAATTTCTTGACATGCAAGTCAAATTAAATCATAGAGAGTAAAAATTAAAAGGAAGTGCATAAATATTGAAATGTATGTATGTGTAGCAGTGCAATTTGCAAAACTTACGCGGCTAGAGAAGATAACAATAATGATGAGCTAGTTCCAAGAAATTGTAGTGTGTTAAATTCTAACTACTACTAATACTACACCGACGAATTTTTTTTCTTCTTGCAAATAGATAAAAGAAGTAAATGTAGGCATGCAGTGTTAGGGGTGTTGGTGAAACTGCAGTGTTTTATAGCATTATGAAGTTGACTATTGCTATTGGCCGTATCGCATTCTACCATTTTTGTACTCTTTAATTTAATATAATAGACCGCTATTTTGACACCTCTCTATTCATTTCACTTCAAAATAAAGTAAGTTAGCTTGATCTAATTGGTTATGGTTTCTCATTTGTGAGTTAAGTTCGGATCTTGACAAATTATTTGTGTTTGAGGGTGGGGATCCCTTTACTTGATCGATAACAATTCAAAATCCGATTTAATTTGGGAAGAATTGCAATGCAATTGACCTAATTGATCGATATATATAATCTGGGATCAAGTTTGGCCCTATATAAAGTTCAACCCGACTTGATAAGACTCGTGATCCATCCAATTTAACCCCCATTATTGTAGATTTGCCCTAAGTCAACCAGAAGTTGAATTCAACTGAATTGTTGGTAATTTGAATCAATTTCATCTGATATCCTAATCAACATGAGGATTGAACCCGATCCAATTTAACTCAGATATAAAATCTAACTAATTGAATCGTCCTTTTTTTTTTATTTTTAAAAAAAAAAAAAGTAAAACCAATTCTTTAACAGAAGAGTCATACGACATCTACAATATAAATCATTACTAGCAAATACAATAGAAATTGGATCAAATAATATTCTAATTGGGCAAAAGTCGTACTTTTCATAGTTCATTAGGAGTTTAGGATAACCCAATTTGATGTATTATTTATCTTTTATCACAATTATTTAAAACTCATGTTGAAGTGATTACATGTCTAAACTTGATTCGAACCCTAGCATTATATGCTACGAACTTGACCTATATCCTAGAATTTGAACATTATTTGAGAAATCATCCGATGTACACTTAGCTTAATTCAATCTGAGACACATCTGATCCTAACTTGACTCAAATACTCTATATTTTCTCAATTAGGATATGATAATCCAAACTCGACACTCAACCAATCCAAACTTGATCCAAATGAAATAACTGGTACAAACCCATTCCAAACCAATGTCGACTCAAACCGAACCGAGATTAACTTGAACAAGACATGACCTAACTAAAATCAACTCTAACCCAATATAAAATTTATTAGAATTTAACTATAGAGGCCCAAACGGATTTTACTCTACTAACCTAATTAAATAAGTGATCAAACACACTAACTTGACATTGTCTGAATGTGGTATGACTCAACCCATCCATAACCGATATGAACTCAACTTGTTGAATCAATTTGACAGCTCTAGCTCCATTCATTAGCTAGCTTAAATTTTGGTGAAGCTAGTCCGCTCCTTTGATATATATGGTACTCACTCTGATTTACTCCTATTTTAAATATAACATTTCCTATATTTACCGTTTTTTTTTTCTAAAAATACAATATTTTCTTAAATTAAATATTCCACAATATTTTTTATATTTCTATTCCCACATGGTCCTCACTCATACTGTACTCGATCATATTTTAAAAATATTTTTCTTTGCTTGTATCTTTTACATTTAAATTTACATAAACTTCATTCATCCATTATCAAAAATTTTTTTTATTCATTTTTAATTTCCTAGCAATTTTCAGTTCCAAGATATGTTAGCCAATTCAACTCAATTGCATATATAAGTTCGCATGGGTCAAGAGTTGAATTTATAACAAAATGAGGGGAGTATTAGAGATAAAACCACGTGACCACGACTGGGATTTATGTGCACTACTAGGTCAAATTAAAATGGGTCTATTATGTGAGCCATATGAAAAACATGCAACAAGTCCTGTGTGTGGTCAATCACATAGTGTAAGAATAACTCTTATTCATTAATTAATATGAGTAATTTCGGTCATCCATATAGGTAACCTTATTTTTATATAGAAGTGTAACCACAATTTATCATATGAGTAACATATTCATTAAAAACAAAGTAATCTCATTTGTTCATTCAAGTAGCCCCTTTTATTTTGTTTTAACGATAAGAATAAGTCTATTTATTTTTTATAAGAGTTACCGTAGTAACCTCTCACCCATCATAGTAACCCCATTTAAACAATTGGGATTACGATCATGATCAATTGCTGTGGTTCAAATTTTCTTAATAATTGCGTAAAAACACCAATTGTAATCAACATTGTGGAAAAGAGGGGAGTAACATATGAACATTAACGTTATCATGAACTTGTTGTTTGATTATTCCTAATTTACCTTCTTTGATACTCCTAATATTTTTTGTTTTAACACTATACTAATTTTATTTTGACTTTTTTTTTTTTTAAAATTTGTAAATTTTGAGTTAAAAGTCAAATGATACCGTGTACAATCCACTTAAAAAAAAATAAAAAATAAAAAAATAAAAAAGAAAATAAAAAAAGATAAAATTGTAGACGTATGATATATCTACAATATACGTAGGAAATAAAACTTAAGCAATTAGGTACGAATAATAATACAGCAAAACCCCGGGAAATGATTTTGGCACACCTCAATGTGAGAGCATATTTTTCTATGCTTTTCTCACATAAGGGTGTGCCAAAATCAATTAAGGATGTACCAAAATCAATTTCCCAAAACCCCAAAAAAAAATAAAAAAAAAATAAAAAAAAAGCATTGAATTGAATGCCTTAACATGGATTTACATCTCATTTTCAGCTTTCCTGCGGCGTCTTACAGTAGGGTAGTTGAGCGTAATTAAATGAAGTGCTCAGAATTTATGTTTATTTACCAACAAAACAAGTCTTTATTTATATTAAGCAATTACTTCCTTCTTACCAAACTTCTTACCCTTCACTTTTTAAATACTACCTTCACTTTCACACATTCTCATTTACACCACACTATTATATCTTCTTACACAAAACTATACTCCTAAAAAGTAAATAAGATAATGAAGAGTTTTCTAGTGTTGGTGGTGGTAGTGTTGGTAGTGAATGTATGTGTCGCACAAGATTACGGAGACGTAACGACAGCGACACCGCCATCAAATGGCGGAGTGTCTAGGACGAAGGAGTTGGTGCCGGCGATGTTTGTGTTTGGAGACTCGTTGATTGATAATGGAAATAATAATAATTTGCCTTCTTTTGCTAAGGCTAATTATTTTCCTTATGGTATTGACTTTAATGACGGTCCAACTGGTCGCTTCTCTAATGCCTACACCATTGTTGATGCCATTGGTACATTTTTTTTACTCTTTTATTTCATGCAAAATTTTGTGTTTCCATGCATGCATGGTGAAATTCTTTTTTTGTGGTTTTTTTTCTTTCTAGAAAATAAATCAATGCAACTTTTCTTGGTCTTTAAATAGAAGTTTTATTTCATCCAAACAATTTTTGTCTAAATAAAGTCGTAATTTAATTCACTATTTACATTTTCTCTTGATTTCCTTAAAAAGAAGAAATTTATTCCATTATCTTATTTTTCATACTACTTAATAAAAATACTTGAGTGTAATTTGTTACCTAGAATCCTTGCCCAAGGAAAAAAAGAGCTTTTATTTATGGGTGTACCAATTAAAAAGTATATTTAACATGCAAATTTGCTTAATAACACGTGTAATGTGATACTCTCTTCGTTCAAATTAGTGTCAGATTAGTCACGTCACTAATTTAAATTAGTCTAGTCTATCAACATAACAAGTCAACTTTAAAATTAGACGGATGGAAAGCTAGACTATTATAGGTACATGGTTTGAATTAACTTATGCATGCATGTCTAATTTAAATTTAAACATTCATAAAATGATTAATTTAATAAAATAAAATCTGAGTTTGGGTTAAAATGTGTAATTGCAGCGGAATCACTAGGTCTGCCTTTAATACCAGCATACTCAGAAGCAAGAGGAGGGGATCAAGTACGTTACGGTGTCAATTATGCTTCAGCTGCTGCTGGCATTCTTGATGTTACTGGCAGGAATTTTGTAAGTTTTTTTTTTTTTTGGTTACAATTTAGTTTTCATTGTCTTTGAGATTTCTTTATCTTGTTATTTCAATGTTCAAAATTAATATTTCTGATGCGTCTGGTTCATAATTACATTTATTGTGTTTCCAGTCTCACTTTTTTTTAAATAATAATAATACATTTTTTTTTTGTTAATATCGATGTTTCAATACACAAAGTTACCCTAATACTTTTTTTGAAAAAGTTACCCTAATGAAATACAAAAGCAAATGACAATTTTTATTTTCATTGTCAAAAAAAATAAAAAAAAATAAATAATAAATAAATAAATAATACCAAATCACATAAAAGAGTATCTCAATTTTTATTTTCCCTATAGTTACTCTAAAGATGGTCACTTAAAAATAGAAGAGCGACTTGTATGTGTGCACTTTAAATTTAATATATCGATATGTACACAATAAGTTATTATTTGAACAAGTGTACACAATATGTTATTATTTGAACTCTCAATCTCTCCACCCTAATTTGTAATGTCATTATTCCTCATTTGAACATAAACACATTAAGTTTTATAGTCCTGGTCCATGCTTGACCGATTGGTGTTCAAAATATACAGGATATATAATATTTCTAATAATTTGTCCTTCAATTTATAGATGATATGAATAATTAATGCGAGGTACTTTTATCTTGGTAGGTTAATATCATGTAGGAAGGTTTACCTAGTGGATAAATGTCAATGAATTGAATGCTATTGGTAGAACCTGGTACCAATTAAATACGAGTAATTATTATAACAAGCCAATTGAACCGATGGTGTAAAAGCGACTAGCTATTCTCATGAGATCATTTACTGCTCTCCGTAAATTATTGTAAAGGCAATGCTATAATTTAGGTGTTTTTTGGCACGGCATGTGCAATATCTATCATACATCCGATTGTTCATGCGTACTTGAATTTAATTAATTTATTGCTCATTTATTTATTTAGAGAACTATAGATTAACAATTAAGTTCTCAGAGTAAACATTGATTGTACAATGGACACATTTCTTAACTTTATTGAGTATCAATGTCTCGGAAGATTGCATGTACAATTAAAATACGAATAAAAACGGATTCCTTTAAAATACAAATTTGTCGTTAACCTCATGGTCTCACACAAGTCTTATTGTTTAATACTAGTAATGTCTCAAGTAAATATATTAAAATTTCTTAAAAAACGTGTCCCTTTTATAGAAAATGCATCATTGACACTGTATTAGATAAAGTAGTAAAACTTAAGACATTTTTTTTGTTGTAATAGGTTGGACGCATACCATTCAATCAGCAAGTGCGCAACTTTGAGAACACATTAAACCAAATAACGGCAAATCTTGGGGCAGATGATGTTGGTAGAAGCTTGGCACAATGCTTATTCTTTGTTGGAATGGGAAGTAATGACTACCTTAACAATTATCTTATGCCCAATTACCCTACTCGTAACCAATATAACGGACAACAGTTTGCCAATCTCTTGGTTCAACAATACACCACTCAACTCACTGTAAGCCTTTCAGTTGTCGACTTTTGATAAGTTAATTTCAGGTGAAAAGAACAAATCCTTAACTTTTTATGTAAAATTAACGTGTTATGTAAATGAATTATTTGCAGAGATTGTATAATCTAGGAGGGAGGAAATTCGCTATAGCCGGACTAGGAATGATGGGGTGCATCCCAAGCATACTAGCACAAAGCCCTACGGGGAAATGCTCGGACGTTGTAAACAACCTTATACAACCTTTCAATGCCAATGTGAAGACGATGCTTAGCAATCTCAACTCTAAACTACCTGGCTCCAAGTTCATTTACGTCGACATTGCTAGCATGTTTCGTGACATCCTCACTCGTCCTGCTACTTATGGTACGTACTCTAAGCTTACCATCATTTTTATGTGTCAATTTATAAATTTTGTTTCGTACAAAGGTTTAAATTGGGATGCAATAATTTCAAATTCACACAATCACACTAATAGAAATTAAAGATAGATAGTTGAACAAAAACTGTTACTCTTAGCACTATATCATGGTCATACTACTTATTCGAGTGTAACAATATAAACTTTGAGATAGTAGTAGTTTAGTTCATGTATTCTCTTAAGATCTAGATGATTTAATTGATTAATATCATAAATATAGATGACTTAAACTATTTTAATCCTTCATTTTGTTGGCCGGTAAAATGCAGGATTTAAAGTGATCGACCGAGGATGTTGTGGGATCGGGCGTAACCAAGGCCAAATAACATGTCTACCATTCCAAACACCGTGCATGAACAGAGACGAGTACGTATTTTGGGACGCCTTCCACCCTACATCACACGTAAACGTTATCTTAGGGCGTAAGGCCTTCAATGGAGGCAGCGACGTTGCTTACCCGATGAACATTCAACAGCTTGCTGCTCTTGACATTGAAACTAATTGAACAAATTACGTACTAGCCTGGCTTAGGTTCTTAGTTGGAGTAATTAGTTACAATAGTGTGTCACTTTTCTATGATCTATATTAACTTCACTATTATTAGTGTTGTTAATTAATGTGATCTAATGGAAAAAAAAAGACTAAAACTTGGAATTATAATTTATCACTGATTATATTTGTCTATGCTTTAATTACTTATGGTGTTATCTATGTTTTTCCAAGCTCTTCTTTAATTTTGGTCGATATTAATTTATTGATCTTAGAATTATAATTAACTAGACGGCAATCACAGTTTATTATCAATTTAACACTATTTGTAATTATTAAAAACAAAGTATAAAAGTCTAAAAATATTCTGAACAAAATTATGAAAATTATTTCACTTATTTACTAATTAATATGAAATATGGATTATCATGAAAAGCCAATTAGCGAAAATATGTATTTTAAAAATTATGCATTTGACCATATATGCATCTTTATAATTTTCAGCCACATTAGTTCCAAACATTTTTTAGTTTTGTTAACCAACTTAATTTTTTAAACTGTGTACTCCCTCCTTTTTTTTTGTTCTATCCACTTGTATTTTGTGCGGTCTCCAACGCATATGTTTGAGCAATTATAACTTTAATTACATACTAATGTAAAATATGGAAAATTGATATTTAGATATTACATTTTGAAATGATTCTAATAAGATCAAGAGTTATAGTTAGTTAATTAATAATTAAAGTAGATGAGAAGACAAATAAACGGAGGGAGTAGTATATAAGGTTATCAATTAATGATAGATAAATATTTTAATCATAAATTAGTTATCAAGTAATAAAAGCATGTGATGTCGATTGGATATTTGCATTTTTTAGTTGTAGCTTCTAATACATAACTTAAATAAAAGTAGGTGAAATCTGAACAATGTATTTTCTTGTAGTACAACATGTCACATATAATGTTAACAATGTGAATTTTGGTTCAAAATTGTTAATATATTTTGTGGAAAGATATGTGAAAGCTTTTTATCTTATATATAATGTACTATGTATTAATATGGAATATGTAATAATAATAATATTATCTATGTAAAAGATTTGTCCTTAATCAATAAATTTATATATAAAAAAAAGACACACCGGAAGATGATGTGTGTCATTGCTGGTGTGTTTTTTAGTATATAGTCATTGATTACTAGTTTGAATTTTGTTACGTATTACTTTATCAGAAATAATACATATATATACGGTTTAAAGATTTGGATTTAAGATATGCATGTCTTGTACTCTTAAAGTTGGATTCAATTTAGAGTTATGGATTTGGGAAACAAGGCGACTTTACATAGTTGAAGGCCTCACACAAAGTTAATGAAAATAGCATACCTCATCACTCTCCTTATTGGAACTACTGGTCACATGGTCCTTTTTTTCTTTTTTTTTTTTGACAATAGTCTAAAAAGAAGGCTAGCTCCCAACAGACTCAAGACTACAGCGAGAAAATTTAAACCTCTTAACCAAATTAATACAAGAACTAAAAAGGGGATTGGGGTTACAGACACTATGAACTGCTTGACAATGCAAATAAGAGGGTTGAGAAGATCCATCGTCAAAACTAGCCCTAAGCCGTTCCAAACTTGTTCCCTTGTGTTTCTTGATCCTGCAAAAACGATTGGAATATATTTTACCTTTCTTGTTCTTCACTCTTGACCTGATGGGCCTTCCATTTTTTCTTGACATGGCAGAGAACATGAATGTAGAGAGTGGTGGAGAGGACTGCACATGGTCAGGTTCAACCGTTATGGGGTCTTCGACGGTAGAACCTACGGATTCCACTTCATCGATACCAGTGGTAGTTAAATCTCTCGTAGGTAACTCATTCCCTTCCTCGATATTTGAACCCTCATTGTTGCTAGAAGTTAGGCTAGTAGGTATTTAATCATCCAACTTCTCAACGACAATGGTGTTGGGTATGAGAAGTCTAACAACGTGGCTGACCGCGGCGAAGTCCAAGGATCCCTTGGCCTTCTCCTTTTGGCCTTTTCTGTTGCGACACCTCTTTTTTGGACCCACCATCCTAGTGGGCGTGAGCAAGGTTTCAGGAACTTTGGATTCCTTTGCCTTATGGGATTCAGAATGCCCATCATAGGTGGTCTTTTCCTTCACTCGTGCAATCATCCATGACACAGCCGAATGTTTGAAGAAACTCAAGGTTTTCCCTTGACTGAGATCCGAGTAAGACAAATAAGAAATCTTAAGGGACTGGTTACTTCTCGATCCGTTTAGGAGCATATGAAATTTCCTTGATTCCTGGTCCTTAGCTTGTCTAGAATCCTAGTTGTTTGGAGGGCTAGTAGCTTCATCGTCCCCCTTTTCCAAAGGAGTAAAATCATTAGATGTAGTGACAAGGCTCTTTACTATCATCTCATTAGCAGCATCCATGGTGGATAAAGCCGTTGCATCACTTTGAACATCGCTACTAGGTAACTTGATAGAATCTAGATAGATAGAGGTGTTAATGAAATTCCCTTTTTTGTTGAAGATGGTGTGCGACAAGTTTGAATCCTCAGTACTCCTCTTGCCCTTGATCTTGCTTGATTTGCTTCTTAACCCCTCCACCTTCTCCATCTCACAAAGGATGTCCTGATTATTAGGCTCAGCCTTAGCTTCTTTGCCAAGGTCTTCATGGGCCTCTTCAAGTTTATAGAGCCTGATTTCTGCTAAAGCCCTTCTGTAAAGGGCTTTAGTATTGTTACCATCAAGCATAATGACTAACGAGCAGAGCTCTTTAGTTTGTTGGTAATCACGAACTTTTAGTGCGCAAGCTGCAAGATTGAAATCAAGGGATATGGCAAGGTTCCATAGAAAAATGTAATCATCTTCATTTCTTGGTAGAACAAAGCACAGAAGTTTCAACCTTCTGTCATACTTAGCCTCACCAAGAACGACTTCACCTTTCTTGAAGTGAGAATTGCCCTCCTACTTTAAGACCTTAGCTTGGCTAAGGATGTTCGGGGACAATTGTTTTTAGCAAAGTTAACAATGCTATTGTCATAATCACCGTTCAAGTGAGTATGCATAAGGGCATTGATTTGAGTAATTTTCGGCAGTCCATAGCAACACTACTAAGTCAGAATGGGGTTGGGCAACAACTTCACTAAAAAGAACACACAAGCAGTTCCAAGGGGAAACAAACCCTTGGGGGCACAACACGATAGCGGAAAGAAAACAGAAAAACGCTAAGCCGGTTGATTGAAATATTTCCACTAACAACCGCTACCGTAGAAAAAGGCGACTAAAAAATCCAATAAAACAACGGTTCAATAAAGCAGAGATTCAATAAAGCAGCCGTTGTTTTACAACAAACCACATAATGCAACCTGACGGAAGTAAGGTCCAAAAGACAGAAGAAACGTTCTTGAGATCACCTTACTTAATTAAATTGATTAGGAAGACCCACAAAAATATGATTGGAATCGGTGGTCAAAGACTCAGAGAACCACCAACTAAAAATGAATCGAACAAAGACGCGACAACGTAGCAGACCTTGCAACAGCTAGGACGGAGAGCTCTTCTACATGGCCTGATGGGAGGGTGCTCGCCGGGGACCGAGCAGGGAGACCGACCCACTCAGATCGCCGGCGGCCTACCGCTGTGGAAGAGTTAGGGTTTGGTTGATTAGGGGAAAATTGATTTAAGGGTTTTGGTAGGGTTGCGAAAGGCGCGTTCAGTGACTATTTTTTTGGTCACATGGTCTTAAAACTATGATATTGTAGACATCAAAATGTGTCTTTCTAATTAGCTTTTAGACGATTAAATAATACTTATTGCTTATTTGGTTGGAATTTGAAAGTAAGTTAATGTTAAGCTTTAAAACGATGTCTTATTTTAGTAGGCTTGATTTCCCAATCTGAACATTGCTCATTAGCCTAGTCTCTAGTCCCATCTATAGCCAAAGGTTCAGTTTTCTAAATGAAGTTGGCAACTAGTCTATGGCTGGAACAATAGCTGGACCATGATCTATAAAATAAACATTTTGTCAATATATATATATATATATATATATATATATATATATATATATATGTATATGTATGTATATGTATGTATATATATATATATATATATGTATATGTATGTATATGTATGTATGTATATGTCAAAAGAAAAAAAAAAGAACATTTAATAATATTAAAAATGAACATGATTTCCATATGTTCATATAGGTTTAAATTCAATAATTATCGAAAAAAAAAATCGTTGCATACATGTTCATTATAAATAGTTGCATATTCATATTTAATATATTAAATGTTAATTTTGTAAGAAATATTCATTTTTAAAGTAATATATGTTCAGTTTTTACAGGAATTATACAAAAGTTTGATTGTAGTTATTCCAACTCTAAAAATTTGAAGATCCACCTTTAATATAACCTTGCTTCATCAGGAGAAAATAATTATCGATCTATAACATGATTGATTAGTAATCAAAAGTTTTAAAAGAGAGAGAGAGAGACACACACAGAGAGGGAGAGAGAGAGAGAGAGAGGAAAAAGAAAATGATATAATCAATTGATATTCATCACATATTCAGCCATTCTACCATTCTAATGATATTTATCACAAATTTATAAAATGTTCAAATAATCAAACAATACATTTATCATCATAAACGAAATTAACCAAATTACAATTTCAAATTAAATTGACAAAATCTAACCTGATTAAACCTTTTTCAAAATTTTATCTAAATCGATTGTAGTGGTTTGATTTAAAATCAGTTTTGCTTCTTGAGAAGAGAGATGTAAATGGAGAAAGAGATGAGAGAGAAAGTAGCGGAGAACAAAATTGATAGAGGACAGAATAGAGAGGAGAGAGAGAGAAATAAGAATTAAGGAAAGTGAAAAAATTAATTTAACAAAGAAGAAAGGAAATTGATGAAAATATGTAGGAAGGTGAAGAAGGAGACCAAGTAGAATAGCTGGACCAAGCTAAGGTCCAACCAAGAATTTGTGTGAAGTTAGCTCAAAGTTTTAGGCCCCGGTTGGTTTATAAAAATCTTGCAAGGAAATATTAGTTTTCATGGAAAACGTATTTTCAAGGAAAATCATGTATTAGTTTTTCTTCATTTGGTTCAACACAAAAAAAAGTTATAGAGTAATGAAAAATAAGAGTGGAAGTGTGAGGATAGATAAGAGAAAAGTAAAAAGGAGGTAAGAAGGAAGGTGAAAAATGTGGCTTCCCTTGGTTTGTAAAGAAAAATGTCTTCCACCATTAAGGATATAATGATGGAAAATTGTTTTCCATATTTTTCACAAACCAAACAAAGAAAATTGGTAATATATCGAAGGGAAGCTATGATGGCCGAGACTTACCCCACCAATGGTTTCGTGAGACGACAAACCTATAATAAGGAAATCCCAACCTTTAAAAATGATAAGTCAGTTATAGTGATATCATCCAAATAGTTACATATTGATATCATCCAAACAATTAACCGTGTCACTTTACCAATTAATATATCATCCAACCTATTCACTTACGGTGTTTTTGGATAAAGAATTGGGAAAGAAAAGAAAGGGGATGGAGGTGAAGGGGAGGGAAGCGAAAGGGAGGGGAAGGAAAAAAAGATGAGTTTTCTTTCCAAATCTCTTAATTGTTAG
Organism: Chenopodium quinoa; assembly: GCF_001683475.1. Classification (NCBI taxonomy): domain Eukaryota; kingdom Viridiplantae; phylum Streptophyta; class Magnoliopsida; order Caryophyllales; family Amaranthaceae; genus Chenopodium; species Chenopodium quinoa. The sequence continues at coordinate 2,297,381 of NW_018744367.1, forward strand.
AGAGATCAAATTCTTACAATTTGATCCCTCTATTTCTCTCCCCTCCAATTCCCTTCCATCCTCATTTATTATCCATATGAAAGATAATCTATCCCTCCATTTCCCTTCTCTTTCTTTTCCTCCATTTCCTTCCAGTAAACAAAGTATTAAAGATGTCGATCATCCAAGTAGTTACTAATATCATTTAGACAATTAATCATGTCATCTAACCAATAAATCATATCATCTAGCCTAGACACTTGAAGATATCATCACAATTAACCATGTCATCAAACCAATTAAACATATCATCTAGCCTAGACACTATATAAATAACATCCAAGTAATTAATTACTTATATCATCCAGATAATTAATCACGTCATCCAACCAAATGATTATATCATCCAGTGTATTGACACTTAAAGATATCATCTAAACAATAAACCATGTCATCGAGCAAATTCATCATATATAACCTAGACACTTAAAGATATTATTCAAGTAGTTACTGATATCATCCAGACATTAAACATGTCATCCATCCAATTTATCATATCATCCATCCTAGACACTTACAGATACCATCCAAACAATTAACCATTTCATCCAACCAATTAATCATATTATCTAGCCTAGACACAAGACAATATATAAAGATATCATCCAAGTAGTTACTGATATCATCCAGATAGTTAATCATATCATCCAACCATTAATCATATCATCCAACCTAAGCACTAAGATATCATCCAAACAATTAAGCAATCATTCAACCATAACAAAAAGGGGTAGTACAACTCAAATTTTTTTGCATTTTTATGGTAGTTTTTTCAAAAAAACAAAAATAAATTAAAAGGTAGTTGTTCTCAAAACTGGTCTTTTAAAGGGTAGTTTTTGCAAAATTTCCAAAAAAAAAACTCACAATAATATATTAAAAAACCTAGGGTTTCGAAAGTACCCGAAGCATGAGTGACCTTAACTTGAGTAGATTAGATCTTACCATTATGGAAAATTAACTTGATGTTAGACATTTTTGTCATAGATTAAGTGGAAATCATGCAAAGAAACAATTGAAGTGATAGCTAAACAAAGAAAAGAAATTCCAAAAGAAAGAGAATGGAGAGGTGATTGCTAAAGTGAAATTAAATTCAGATATAGTAATAAATAAGGACAAGAGAAAAAGTAGGGAACTGCCAACAAGCTAAATCTTTCGCGAGACACTTGAAAACCCATTCATGGATCATTAAAGGCAACAACGAAAGGGACAAAATTGACGGTAACGACAATTTGTTCCATGAACTTTATACCCTAGTCATAATTCATGATGAGATAGTTAACTAAATGTGGTCACGAAACACGAAAGGAGGAGTCGGGCCGGGATAATAGTACGAAATCGAATCAAGAAAACAATCTCGTCTGTATTGATCTCTACTCGATTCTTATTGCAATATGTATTATTTTCAATCCAAGAGACATACATGTAAAAATTTCAATTTGCTCCAAACTAGATTATTGCCTCTCTAGTTGAATACAAGGCACATATAATTGGATAGAACATTATGATCACTTAATTAATCAATCAAAATTAATGGGATCTTATCGGTTGTCCAAATTATTTTATTGGACGTGATTTTCAATTATAGATCTTGATTAATATGCAATATCATGATCATAAAAATAGGGGAAAATTGGCTAGAACAACACAAACTATAGCTTGGGTGCACTCAACTAACAACACGAACTTCGAGTGGAGCTAATGAAAATCACGAACTTTGGGAGTTGGGTGCCATAAATGACATAAACATTTGCCGATGATGAAGATTCCACAAGATTCCATCATCTTTTATTTTTAATTTAAAACAATTAACCCCTCTTCAAGTGACTACTATATTCTTTAAAATTGGGATTTGTCCAAGGTTCAGATAATTCTTTTCTCAAGATTAAACAATAAATTGACATCCATTTTCATTTTTAAACCAAGCTTCAAAACATCAAAATAAACCAAGCTCTAATAGGCTATGCAGGACCCCAAAACCCAGGTTTAACTCCTTTCTTCCTAGTGAAAGTCACAACTTCAATGAAATGATCAATTCTAATTTAAGCACTGAAACATTTTTAACCCACTAATTCTTTGATACTTTTTTTCTCATATGAATAATCATTTGAAGGAAAGGGAGTTGATTTAATTTTTTTTTTAAAACAAAAAAAAAGCTTAAAGGCGCTTGAATTTTCGGCACTGAAAAACATTTATGTCATTTATGCCACCCAAACCCCAAATTTTGTGATTGATAAGTGTCATTTATGACACATTTTAGGGTTTTTTTCTCCGTTAGTTCTAGGTTTAATTTGGTGATCCTTTTAGTCTTGTTTTAGTTAAGTTTGTCTTAGTTTATGTTTTTAGGCCTTAGTTGTGAATAATGCGCTTTTTGCTCGGTTTCTAGCTTGATTTGCGTGCTTTTCTATGTGATTTTTCACTCTTTTCTCTCGTGGTCTATTCGTCTAGGTACTTGGCACTTTCCTCGATGGTGATGACCCGAGAGAAAGCCGGAAAATTCATAAGAAGAAGCCTTAAAGCCAAAAAGAAGCAAAGAACCAAGCAAGAGCAAGCAGCACAAGAACCAAGCAAGCGCCAGCAGACTGCCATGACACGGTCAACCCTGCCGTGGCGCGGCAGCCTGTTTCTGTCCACCGCGGGCGCGACTTTTCTTCCCGCGGGCGCGGTGCTGCGTTTTTCCAGTTTTTCATGGCTTCTTGTAGATGTCCCAGAGATGCCCCACCGCAGGCGCGGTCTTCTGGGTTTTCTTCGCGTTTATTCTCTGATTTTTCTCCTTTTTCTTCTTGTACTATAAATAGTGTACGACCGTATTTTTGGAGGGGGGCCTACTTGGAGGGACTTCTTTTAGCAGAATTTTACTTTTTCTCTCTCCTCTAATTAGGATTAGGCTTAGATTAGGAGTCTCTTTCTCTAGTTTAGGAGTAGTTTTAGAGAGAGAAAGCTTGGGATTTCAATGGATATTTGAGAACTTGAAGAAGCTTTTATGTGGATTCTCTTCTCAATTATTCAATGAGCTTTTCTAACTTTCTCTCACCTTTATTGCTTTCTTTAAATGTTGTTTTTGGCTTATTTCTTTGTTATTAGAGTAGATAATTAGATTATTTGTTTAATTCTTGCTTTAATTCTTGTTTTACCTTGATTTCCATGTTTTTCTTCATTATGATTGCTTAGATTTTGTTCTAGGGAAATGGATGAAGGTTATGATTGATGAATTAAATGATTGATTGTGATTAGTATGCAATTGATTCTTGATTATTGTGTATGGATGATGCTTACATTGCTTTGAGTCTTTTTAGCTAATTGATTCTAGGTTTCTTATTGTTCTTTCAATTAATTGTGCGGAAGTGAGTTGATTGTTAGTCTAGATCCTTCCATACCTATGCTAGGCTAGTTGCGCGGGAGTGAATTAGCCTAGTAGGATAATTAACATGCTTAATTGGGCGAGAGTGAGTTGAGTGTGTTGATCGTTCCTAATTGAGATCATGATCATCTAATTGCAGTTTACTGTTGAATTCATTAATGTAATTGGATTCCATTTTCCCTAATATTTTGTTGACCGTTTAAAGTAGTGTTTTAGTTGTTCCTCTCTCTACCTCACATCTTTCCTACTAGTTTAATTAGCTCAAATAATACATTTAGTCCTTGTGGTTCGACCCTAGCTTGTCACTATCTTGTGTAAAGTTAGTTGAGTAAGATTAGGAAATATAAATTGTTGATTTGATCTAGGATAGTAGACCACAACCTATTATCCGGCGATCAAATTTTTTGCGCTTTTGCCGGGGACAAAGGCGCTCATTAGTTTGTGTTGATTAGATTAGCTAGGTTCTTGTGTATAGTTTTTGATTTTTTTTTGCTTTTCTTTGCTTTGTGAAAAAAAAAATGGCATGCTTATATTTTCCTCAATTTGATGATGAACCCTTCTATGCTTACTTTGAAAAACTAGATGGTTTTCTTAGTTTTCATGGGTGTTCTCTTTGGGAAGCATGTGATGTCTTCCTTAGGATTTTACCTTCATGATAGGTTGTCGTAAACCTGTCCAAAATAAAATCCTAACAAAACCAACTAACAACGCAATAGGGTAAGTACTAGGGTTGAATTTGTAGGGAGATGGCTGTTCAATCTAACTTCTAAGGATTTGGAGAAACTAAACAATCTCACGAAATAGGGATAGAAAGGTAGTTTAAATTAAAAATAATAGGCTAATTAATGAAAAAAAGACCTAGGGTTATGGTTCACCATTTTTATATTTCAGAAACAATCAAAATACTAATAACAATTAAATTAATCAAGTTTCTAGAGCAATTGCCAAGCCTACAATTTGGTCTTAACGCTCTCAATTTAACATATTCTCTATGGTCACTAACATAATCAAAATTGCTAATTGTAGGTAAGCCCTTAAAAGTACGTATGATCTTTCTATTCAAACTCTTATTAACAATAATAAATCAAACATTTGATCAAGCTGCAAGATTAACAATATAACACTATCAATTAGAGATATCAATAATAAAATATCAATAACATAAATCAAGATTTCTAGTATAAGCATGAATTCCCAAATAAATAAAACTACTCAATCATAAACTAATTAAATAAGTTTATATCTAAGAACGGAACCATAATTAAAAGCAAAAAATAGAAATAAATATATCTTAATAACTTGAAATTATAAACCCAAGAACCAACCATGGAAGAATCCATTCCATGAAAAGTTAGGGTTCAAGTGAAAACTACAACGAACGTAAAACAACAAAAGGCATAAGGGAAAAATCCCTTGATTATTTATATTATCTTAAAATCCAACATAAAAATAATACAATCTGAAAATATAATATACATAAGTCATGATATGATTGATCGTCGATTTAAATAAGTCGTAGTCGAAGAAGGTTATAAATGATGGGATGTCTGGCCTGTTGGGCGCGGAAACCAGTAGCCATTGGGTATCTAGCAAGCCAAGTAGAAGCTGCTCGTGGCTGGGTGTGTCGAGCAGCTTGTTTCTAGTTTGCAGGGAAGATTTGTAGAGGCTACAACTCTTGTTCTAAGGATTGTATAGGGGCATGTGACTAATGTTAGGAAATATATTCAAGTCTAGTTTCCAACCCAACTTGAATCGTCTCTATTGAATATGTAGAACTCAATTTATGATCAAAAGAGTAAATAAAGGTCATTTTTGACACTTCGAAAACCATCGTTTTTCTTTGTTTCTAACTCAAAATCATCTCCGAAAGGTACATAGCCACTCTTGAGGATGCTATTTTCATTCAGTATTCTTTTAAAACTTGACCTAAGCTTCCACAAACACATATCATTCATTTAACAACTTCGATTCATCGCCATTTCATCCTTTCATTGCCCCATTTTTCCAAAAGCACTCCAAAAGTGTCTAGTTAATTATGAAAACTACATGAAATATTAAGAAAACACAAACAAATCGTAACATAACACAAAACGGACAACTTATGCATTTAAACCTAAAAAACAACTAAATGACATAAAAAGCAACTATAAAAAAGCATAAACGTACCTATAAATCCTATATTAATTTAATATGAAAAAATGGAAAAAAAAAATAATCCCACCATTGTTTGGTCTTCCGTAACAATCCCACATTCAATAAATTCCAAAACAATCCCACCTTTGACCCCCCATCTTATTTTTACAATCCCTGATCGGTTTTGTTAGGTTGGTAACCTGTTGGAGGAAGTGACTAAACACGTGTTGTTTTCTAATTGGCATATTATTATTAAAAAAAAAAATCAGCCCTTCCCTTCCCTTCACTCTCCTCCTAGTCAACCTTCATCTCCATTGCCACCACCATTACCACCACCACCTCCACCTATTCTCTCCTCTTTTTTACTATATCTTTCCTTGTTTTTTAATTTCTTTGTAGAAGACCAAGAATTGCATAGCAATTAGCAACTTAAACTTGTTTTCTATATTTTATTATATGTCTGAAATAGTGCAAGAGTGTCAGTTTTGGATTGAGTTTAGCATTTTTCTCATATCTCCTTTGGTTTAAATCAAAATTGAGCTTAGGAATTTTTTTTTGAAGAACTACCCTAAAGATAGGCTGTTTTGTGAACCCCCAAGCAAGTACCCTAAAGATAGACTGTTTTGTCAACAAGGGTTTTTGTGGTGGTTGCGTGGGGGGATGGGAGGGGGTTTTGGGGAAGGGGAGAAAACGGTGACGTTAGGCTGGGGAGGCGTGGATGGCCGGGGAGGAAAGAACAGCGGTTCGCTGTTGACGCCGGTGGTGGAGCTGCATGAGGACGTAAGTTGGTGGTTGGTGCAGTGCGCGGGGGAGCAACGATTTAGGAGAGGAAAATTGTTGCGGTTTTGTTGCTGTTGCGGTTGAGATTGGAGGAGGGAAAGGGAGGGGGTTGGGTCACCAGTGTCGGGGGATCGTTTGGGCACCGACGATTGACACAGGGAGGGGGAAGGGTAGCTCACGGGGAGGGGGGAGGGATGGCAGTGGCTGGGTTTTTTTTTTTTTTTTTGATAAATTAAATCATTAATTAATTAGATAATGGGCCCACTTAATGGAACCCTAATGGATTCTGTTAAGTGGTACCAAAATCTATATTTTATAACTTTGATAGGTACCAAAATAAAATAAAATTTTAAATGGGTACCAAAAGTCAGCAGAGGCCATTTTCGAGGTACCAAAAGTCAATTTTTTTTTATTTGTGAAAAACTACCCCTAAGATGGAAAACGTTTGTCTACTATGTCCAATTAAGCCGTTTATGGGGCCCTCTCCTACGGTTTCCCACCCAATTAACTCCCTAACTACCTTTCACCATCTTAATCTGATCTAAAGAAATCTTTTTGATCCAAATTTTATCCCCTTTTCATTAAAACACCTTTTCTTTCCTTTCACATTTGTCTCGCTTTCTACTCATGCATCTTCTTGCTGTAGAATTTACAAGCTGAGAACTTTCTACTAGGGTTTGTTGTAGTCCACTGAACGATGCCTCCATTTTTTGTGGAATGCCACAATTACATTTGCTTGGAAATTGCAAAGTGTTTTGGGGTTTTTGGAGTCCCTCCACTACACGAAACCAGCAAATTGGCAACGGTTCAAACCCCCCCAAAGGCAACGGTTTTGAACCGTTGAGTATTTGAGGGTTGCCAAATCCCAAAAAAATTGGCAACGGTTCAAAACCGTTGCCAACTCAAGCAATTGGAAACGGTTAACCATTGCCATTTACCATGGTGCCCTTTTTTTTTTTTAAAAGTAATTGGCAACGGTTAACCGTTGCCAAAGACAATGGCGCGCCTTTTTTTTTTATATAAATATTGGCAACGGTTAACCGTTGCCAATCACCTGTATTGTTTTTTTTGGCTACACTAATATTGACCTGTTTTTTTTTTTTTTTTTTTTTGCTGCAATATTAATAATAATAATAATAATAATAATTATTATTATTATTATAATATTAATAATAATAATTATTATTAATATTATAATAGTAATAATAATAATTATTATTATTATTATATATGATAATAGTAACAATAATTAGTATTATTAATAACAAAACATAAATAATTAATAATAACAATCGCAAGAGATGATATAAATTAGAAAATTTTTTCATGTATAGTACATAATTAATAAGCTAAGGCTAGGATTGATGAAGAGATGATATAGTACAAAAATGTATGACGATATTTACAAATTAAATGTGATGTAGGTCGCCAACATCTCCCGAATTACATGGAGTTCCTCGCTCGTGTATGCAAGTCCCGTTTGCCCCTTGCAAAACTTAGAATACACAAAACGTGAGTTAGTAGAAGTGAATTAATAATAATTAGGGTTATTTATAGGTGCCTAATGCTTGAGATTACAAGAAAAGAGCAAGTAAGAGGTTTTGGGACGCAATTTCAACCAAAATGGCTCAAGTAAGGCCATTTTGGCTACTATGATGCCTATTTTCTATATTTCTTGTCTATTGAACTCATAACTAGTTAAAACATGTCATTATCACTTAGTTATAGGTGACTAATTCTTGAGATTACAAGAAAAGAGCAAGTAAGAGGTTTTGGGACGCAATTTCAACCAAAATGGCTCAAGTAAGGCCATTTTGGCTACTAGGATGCCTATTTTCTTTATTTCTTGTCTATTGAACTCATAACTAGTTAAAAAATGTCATTATCACTTAATTACAGGTGACTAATGCTTGAGATTACAAGAAAATAGCAAGTAAGAGGTTTTGGGACGCAATTTCAACCAAAATGGCTCAAGTAAGGCCATTTTGGCTACTAAGATGCCTATTTCCTATATTTCTTGTCTATTGAACTCATAAATAGTTAAAACATGTCATTATCACTTAGTTATAGGTGACTAATTCTTGAGATTACAAGAAAAGAGGAAGTAAGTGGTTTTGTGACGCAATTTCAACCAAAATGGCTCAAGTAAGGCCATTTTGGCTACTAGGATGCCTATTTTCTATATTTCTTGTCTATTGAACTCATAACTAGTTAAAACATGTTATTATCACTTAGTTATAGGTGACTAATGCTTGAGATTACAAGAAAAGAGCAAGTAAGTGGTTTTGGGACGCAATTTCAACCAAAAAGGCTCAAGTAAGACCATTTTGGCTACTAGGATGCCTATTTTCTATATTTCTTGTCTATTGAACTCATAACTAGTTAAAACATGTCATTATCACTTAGTTATAGGTGACTAATTCTTGAGATTACAAGAAAAGAGCAAGTAAGAGGTTTTGGGACGCAATTTCAACCAAAATGGCATACCTCTTCAAGCTGACGTGTGTCTGTACAATGACTCATCACTATGTCATACATGAATCTCATCACGTATAGGCCACAGTCAACTCCGTTTTCCTGTTGTGCGCACTAGCATGAGGAACAAAGCACATGAATCAAAATGCATAGAAAATAAGCAACATCTTAAGCATTGTAAAGTAAGAAAATCACAACATCATGGGTGAATTACCTTAGGTGCTTTCCATGTAGGACCTCGAGGAGATCGAGGATTTATCTTCTTCATGGTACTACAAAAATCAAAGTAATAAGTTCAAATTTGACTAGTATAATCAATACATATGAGTTAAGATATGAAATGAATAACAAGAAGTGAAACAAACTAGATGCTTACTTTTGCAGTATGGACCTCACGAGGCGCTTTCTTACTTGAGGTAACCGAGCAGAATAAAAGTAGAAGATTGTGTTACTGGAAACACAAATCACAAGTAGGGTCCAATGATAACTACACACGAGACAAACAAATCAATAGTTAGCCTATTACAACAAATAAACTGGGAAAACAAATGAAATTGACTAGCATAATCAGACGTACTCCTCATAGTATGGGACGAATATGAACTTGTCTCCCGCACTCACTGATTGCCTGATACCCCGTCAGCATAGTACAACACGTCAGCGGAGTTGCCTAAGATTCTAGCAGTGGACATCTGCTCAGGGCACAACCACCCAACTTGACAAGGAGATTCAAGGTCCCATATTTGCTCCTGGAGTGCTCTGGAAGCATGATAACACAATGTTAATCGAAAACCAAACGACAAACACCACTAAACTGAATAATATAAATTGAGTACCAGTTGAATTACCTCATGGATATTTGAATGAGGGAAATGTTAAGCATTGCACCACTTAGAAATTCCTTCACATCTTCTTTGAATAGCCATGTCGTTGCATCATCATCGTAGTGGAACATTTCCTTAGGAAGTTGGATTTGGATGGGCTGTCATTAGGCAACACGCAAACACAGTTGTGCAAATAAGCTAAATCCTGAGATAGCGATTGAAGCACCGTGTCTTTAACTAATGGAGTAGCTTGCGTAGCTGAACATCGTGAAGGGCTCTTCATCGACGCTTTTCCACTCACCGAGCCATGTTCACTCCTGTTCTTTGGCCCTTCCACCCTCTTCTTTGGAGTTTGGATTTTCTTCGATGGCTAATAAGACAAATCATATAAATAGTTAGAAAAGATTTCCATCCAACTCTTGGGAAGAAAAGATTAAATCGTGAAATCTAAATCTTAATTACCTGGTTCATCAACCGTATCCAAGCAGATGGCCATTGCACAAAACTACCTTTTGCTGCCCAGAGTGTAGTGAACTCATCCTCCTCCACGGGCACAGGTATTAAGATCTCCTCGCACACGGGAACCACAGAATGGATCCCGACAGAATAATGCTCAGGCAGAAGAGGTCGAAGATGGACCGTACCTTGTTCGCCCGGTTGTGCACTACCATAGGCAACAACTTTCAAAGGTCCATCATATGATTCGCCCGGGTGAAGAAGTTCACAACGGGTCTCTTCCTGCACCAATTAGGAAGATACTTCATTTAAATATTCATAACTAAGTATCTTAGGTGTAATATAGGAGTTAAATCAAGAATTGAGCTAAAATCATGAAAAATGGGCAAGTGCGAACTCATTTAGGCCATTTCGAGCTGTAAACACTCTAAATGAACCTAAAACTTGTGAAATTGCTTTTTTTAGGTTGTTTCAAGCCATAAATATTCATAACTAAGTATCTTAGGTGTAATATAGGAGTTAAATCAAGCATTGAGCTAGAATCATGAAAAATGGGCAAGTTAGAACTCATTTAGGCCATTTCGAGCCGTAAACACTCTAAATGAACCTAAAACTTGTGAAATTGCTTTTTTTAGGTTGTTTCAAGCCATAAATATTCATAACTAAGTATCTTAGGTGTAATATAGGAGTTAAATCAAGCATTGAGCTAAAATCATGAAAAATGGGCAAGTTAGAACTCATTTAGGCCATTTTGAACCGTAAATACTCTAAATGAACCTAAAACTTGTGAAATTGCTTTTTTTAAGTTGTTTCAAGCCATAAATATTCATAACTAAGTATCTTAGGCGCAAAAAAAAAAAAAACAGAAAAAAAAAACCAAAACGAGTGCAAAAAAAAAAAAATGAAAAACCGGAAACCGGGCGGGAAGGGCAGCGTGTGCACAACGAGGAGGCTGCACAGCTGCTGCAGTGCTGCTGCAGTGCTGCACAGCTGTTGCAGTGCTGCACATTGCGGCACAGTTGCAGCCTCCTCGCTGTGCTGCAGCCTCCTTGAGAAGAAAGAGAAGGAGGAGAAGGAGAAGGAGAAGGAGGAGGAGGAGAAGGAGAAGGAGAAGGAGAAAGAGAAGGAGAAGAAAGAGAAGGAGGAGGAGGAGGAGGAGAAGGAGAAGAAAGAGAAGGAGGAGGAGGAGGAGAAGGAGGAGAAGGAGAAGGAGAAAGAGAAGGAGGAGGAGAAGGAGAAGGAGGAGAAGGAGAAGGAGGAGGAGAATGAGGAGAAGGAGAAGCAGACAACAACAACACATCACATCAACAAATTAAAGCAACACCAACAACACAACACAGCGAAGAAACACCATTTCACAACCAACTTAACCATTTCACAACACAATCCAAAAACCAATATCATTATCTAAACAAGTAAGTAAAAAATCACCTGTATAATAGGAAAGTCATGAGGTGTCAGAGTATCAAGCCCCCTTGAGTTCGCATGTGAAGGAGTACCAATATGCAATAGTGTATTGATAGTGAAATATTAATTAGAACCGTACCCACGTAACTCAACATATCAAAACTTATAGAGTTGAATTCTAATCACGTACCTCCTCGCGTGCATTTATCTCCTGTTCTCCTTCTCTTCGTGGGTGGCTACTTGAGTCGGCCGGTGTTGTCGAGGAAAAGGGCAAGGTCGGCAAATTCATTTGCTTCGCCCATGCATTGAACTCTTCGCGCATCTCATTGCGCACTTGCTCTTTAATTGATGCCACTGTGGCATCGAAGTTCTATGGCGAGTTCACACTTGCTCGGGATCTTCCAGATTTGGTATATTCGGGACCCATTACCTTCTCCCATCCTAGCAAGATCCCCCCAACACCTAATACCCGTCCCTGATGGTAGGGCTTTCCCATAGCCAAGGTGAAGGGATCCTTCTCTACCGTCGGGACGAGCTTGCCTTCAACAAGCTCTCCAGTGTACTCAAGCTGTAGCAAAAACAAAATGGCAACATGAAGTAAGTGTTTATATAAAGTGATATACATGCAAATGAATAAAGTAGTTCACTAGTTCATAGTTGCTTACTAGCTTATCTGTCATTTCTTTGGTTTCCGGAGCCTTGATGGACCATTTTCCGGTCTTCTTGTCCCGCGAATGCATAGAGCAAAAGAAATCCCCAGCACGACTCACCAAAGTACTGGTCGTGGAGTCAGATGGCGCTGTGGAGGACCCTAGAAGCGCAGTGGGGTATACTCCTTCACTCACCCACGTATCCCTCCATTCATCATACGTCATTGCTCCCATATGATGGTGGTATTGCTTTTGCAATGCATTCCTGGAATTCTGCTCCCTCATTTCCTACATAAAAAGATATATATGTTAGTTTCATTACTAATAAAAAAGACGATAAATTACAACACAATTTTCATCAGAGTTCTTTAAACTTACAATTTCTTCTTTTTTACATTTTTGATGAACGAAAGCCTCCCAATCATCCTTCGATATGCTAGGCCATATTTTCCAAGGGAGTTTCTCTTCATCGATGACATCATCATCACTGCCACCTCCTTTCTTGTTCTTTGGTTTCCTCACAAGTTTCTTTGTGATAAACCGACGAACTAAGTTACACTTGAAGCTTCTGAATCTTGCCGCAAGTAAGGATTCAAACACCCTTCGCTTGGCGTACTCATTTGGAATGTTAAATAGACTCTGCAAGCACAAATAACAAACATTATTAGTTTACCAATAACATAACAATAAATTGAAATTGTTTATAAATAATCACATCAAATCAAACTTACCCTGGTATCATTCCAAAACGTGTCAATCAAGCCTGTAGGTACGTCACTCATACGAAGCGTAATGGGGATTTTGCGCGCACAAATCCCAACTTGACCAGCATACTGACGACGCCATTTACCTAAGGGTTGCCCTACCCTGTCATACTCCAAGACCATAGGACCGACAAGTTTCTTGAAAGCTGTCGTCGGACCCCTCTGCTTTTTCTTCGCTGGTGCCTGCACCCCCCTCCACTTTGATCCTCACGAAACGGCTCCATAATGGCATTATCAATTGGAGGCGCTTGCTCAGCTGCAATTTCAAAGTCATCTATCATTCTCTCCAATACATCTTGCGCCTGATCTTCTAGCTCACCAAAATCAGTTTCCTTGTTCACATCATACGGCTGGTCCTCATCATTAGATGAATCATCTGAGTTAGATTCAACATCCTCAACTCAAACACGGAATCGATCGTCCGCCATTAGATGTTAAAACCTGTCATTACAAACATAACACGTTATTAGCTGCTGAATTGTAAGGTAAACTTATAATCATATATAAATTGCTGAATTATAATACAAATAAACATAGAAAATGGTGATGCAAGTTACTTTATTCATTTAAAAGAATATAAGAAAAATGGGCAAGTAATTCAACAATTTCATTCATTTTCACCTAAAATGTGACTTTTTTTATTCTTTCTACGCCTGCAATTCAAACTAACAGAAAATATACATTACCTCAATCTAATATTCCTTCATCGTGGTCTGATCTCATGTAATTGGCTTGGTCGTCTATCTCATTTGGCACAACAGGTCTAGGAACAGTGAAAGGTGCCGAGTCATCAAAGGCATCATATTCTTCCTCATCCTCGACATCTCCAACGCCAAAGATTCTTTTTTCGTCGGCTAGCACAATAGACCATTTTGAGTCGGCAGAGTCAGATACGTAAAACACCTGCTTAGCTTGAGATGCAAGGATGAATGGTTCCGCACTATCATTCAGGTTGACAAGATCTACAAGAGTAAAGTCATCAAATTTGACGTTACGCCTGATATTACCAACCCACTTACACCGGAAAAGAGCAATCGTGAAGTCACGATAATCAAGCTCCCATATTTCTTGAATTCGACCGTAGTATGACAACTCTGCATCAACGGGTGATTTATCCTTAGCACTTGCAAACTCCCTTGACGATGCCACAACCGTTACACCACTGTTTTGGGTCGAGGACGATTTCAAATCTTGACGCTCAGTCCAAAATGTGTACCCATTTATGTCATATCCCTCAAATGAGCGAACATCAACCCTAGGACCATAAGCAAGCCACCTTACTGTATCTGTGACACTCTCATCCATTCCACCCATCACTCGATCACAAAACCAACTCACAAACTTCTTATTGTGCAACTGCATCAGTGCCCTTTCACCTTTCGACGGAAACTCATCACGCAAACTAGCCATGTGCTCGTCTAAATATGGGTGAACATCTGCAACATGGTGCAACACATATAGGTGTGCTTGTAAGAACTTCTCTTGATCAGGTGACATTCGTTTCAACCCGATTGTGCCATGACCATCAAGTCTACCTTCATGTCAAGAAGTAGGAATACCAATAGGTTCAGCAACGGCTATATAGTCGGCCACAAAATTACCAGTCTCCTCGGCCATGGTCCCTTGAATCATACTTCCTTCCGGGTGAGCCCGATTCCTAACTTTATCTTGCAATGTACCCATGTGTCTTTCAAAAGGATAGCACCACCTCAAGAACACTGGACCGCACAACTTAATCTCACGCACCAAATGAAGAATCAAATGCACCATTATGTCGAAAAACGAGGGCGGCAAGTACATCTCAAATTTGTACAAAGTCACAACCACATCCGCCTGTAAAGCATCAAGGGTACAAGGATCAAGTACTTTGCTACATATTGTATTGAAAAACGAACAGAGGCTTGTAATAGCTTCCCTTACGTGCTTTGGCAAAATACCACGTATTGCAATTGGTAGAAAAACTTGCATCAGAACATGACAATCATGGGATTTCATACTTGTCAGCTTCAATTCTCCATTTAAGGATACAAATCTTTTCATGTTAGATGCGTACCCTGATGGAACCTTAATTCCATACAGACATTCACAAAACCTCCGTTTTTCTACCCTTGACAATGTGTAGCAAGCCGGAGGTAAATAGGCCTTCCCCTCTTTGGCTTTTCCCTCATTTTTCTTCTTCGACGCATCCGCGGCCTTTCCCTTTCCCTTGCTCTTCCCCTTTCCCTTTTTCGAACCCATTTCTTTTTCCTTTTCCTGTTCCTTTCCCTTACTAACCCTTTGCTGAACCCACAATTCTGGACGCACCCCCATCTTTTCCAAATCTAAACGTGCACCCTTTCCGTCCTTTGTCTTGTTTTGAATATTCATCAGCGTTCCCACAAGAGCGTCACACACATTCTTCTCTATATGCATTACATCAAGACAGTGCCTAACGTCATGTTCTTTCCAGTACGGGAGCAACCAAAAGATTGATTCCTTTTTAAAGAGAGCAACTGATTCCGCTGCTTTTTCAGATTTCCCAAATACTGTTCGTACACCCTTAACCCGAGCGTAAACCTCCTCACCAGTCAGTGGCCTAGGAGCAGTCCCCTCTTCAACCGTCCCATCGAAAGCCTTTTTCTGCCGACGGTACGGGTGATCGCGCCTGAGCAGCCTTCTTGTCCTCAAATACACCTGTTTGAAGAATGATCAAGGCGTCTGCTTAGCGTATCATCAATACAAATGGGACATGCCTTTTTCCCTTTATTCTTATACCCAGACAAGTTGCCATATGCAGGAAAATCATTAACGGTCCACATAAGAGCTGCACGCAATGTGAACATCTCATTCTTATGAGCATCAAACACGGAAACCCCTTCGTCCCACATCTTTCTCAAATCATCAACCAATGGCGCAAGATACACATCTATTTCGTTTCCAGGTTGCCTTGGCCCCGATATCAAGAGTGAAAGCATTACATATTTCCGTTTCATGCACAACCAAGGAGGCAAATTGTAGATCACTAAAAGTACTGGCCATGTGCTGTGCTGGGTACTAAGAGTGCCAAATGGATTCATCCCGTCCGTGCACAAACCAAGCCTTAAATTTCTGACTTCATCACCAAATTCCCCAAACTTCATATCAAGGTTCTTCCATTGCAGGGAGTCGGTTGGGTGCTTCAGCATTCTGTTTTTCTTTCTTCCCTCTGCATGCCACCTCAAGGTTTTAGCGTCTTTTGGTAAAGAGAACAGACGCTTAAACCTTGGAATTATGGGAAGATACCACAACACCTTAGCAGGAGGTCCCTTCGTGCCAGCATTGCAACTCTTGCGCTTGTAGCGCGACTTCTTGCATCTTGGACACTCCTCTAATTGTTCATATTCCTTTCGGTAAAGAATACAATCATTAGGACATGCATGTATCTTCTTATACTCCAAACCAAATGGACACATGAGCTTCTTAGCGTAATAGTAAGACTTAGGAATTTCATTCCCATCGGGCAACATCTCACTTAACACGCTCAACAAGGAAGTAAAACTACTGTCCGTCCACCCATGCTTCGACTTAATGTTAAAAAGAGTAAGCACGGCTGATGGTTTGGAGTATTTTTTGCACCCAGGATACAAAGGATTTTTAGAATCCTCCGATAATGACTCAAACACGTCACCTTCAAAACCACGAATCATCTCATCCACACCTTCATCCTCAACCTCATCCACATGATCATCCTCAAATCCCTCCTCAGCACCATCATCAACAATATGTTCATCATTCTTGTATTCCTCGTCCACACGGATATCATTGCTTCTATCATCATGCACATCATACCCAATAACATCCCCACTGTACTCTCCTTCTTCACCATGCCAAATCCACACATGATATTTAACCCTAAACCCACGACAAACTACATGATCTCTAATGATATCAACACTATTGACCACCTTCACATTATTACAATCAACACAAGGACAATAGAGGCACTCGAAACCCATTCTGCGCTGATAAGATGAAGCCGTCTCGCAAAACTCTTGAACCCCATTAAAGAATTCCAATGTATCACGTCTACCATACATCCATCCACGATCCTTCTCCATTAAGTAAATTGTCTCTAAACATGGCAACATATTACGAATGATAATGTATAATTGCTACATCTACTATATATATAAATCAAATTCAAACACACACCATGCATATAACTTTCATATACATACACAAATGAATATATGCTTCCAAAGGGTCCTTATCACTCCAACCTAACCCATCCTTGAACGTTTACTCTCACTAGTGAATGTATGTCAACTTTCCAATTTTAAGGAAATTCCGGCAGCATTTCCCCCCAGTTCTCCAAGTACACGACGTAGGTAATTACTTACCCACATATGTACCCAGAGAACATGGTGATCGAGGAAATGGTAAGCCAAGATGTTCCTTAAAATCGAAAAAAAGACATACATTCACCACCTAAGTGAGAGTAAACGTTCAAGAACAGTCCCAACCGGGGACTATTCAAGAGTTTTTCCTAATGAGAAAGCCTTGAACGGGTATCTAGGTATAAGATGATGCAATGCAAACATTTCATATATTTATTGTTGTATTTAGTTTAATTGTCATTATATAATACACAAATCTAATATCTAGCATGAAAAAACTTTTATTAAAACAATAATAGAGAGAAAGAAATATTTATAGCTTAGAGAAGTTTATAATTCATACCAACACAATGGATGTATTCTTTCTAACTTCCCACTTGAGCTTAATTAATGTGTAGTCTTCAAACTTAACTAGCTTGAACTTCAATTCACATATGAACCTATAAAAACGCAAAGACAAAAAACAAATTAAAAGTTAGTAAGTATGTATACATCCATTAATTAAACTAATAAGGGACTATAATTAATTGTAAATTAGCCTAAACTAAACTATAATTCTTCACTTATCTTAACTAACCTATAATTCTTCAGTTATCTAAACTAACCTAAACTTACTTGAACTTAATTAATTGTAAATTCAACCTTTTGGTGGTAACCCTTGTCTAAACTAATTTTTTCCTAAGTTTCTCAAGGTTCATAAAATTTAAATAGTAGTATCATGACATAAAGAGACTATTGCTCAACCACATTAAGCAATTATAAAGTAATCAAACAAACTAGTTAAAAGATTAAGCAAAAACAAAAATACAAACCTGACCCTTTTGAAGAAACATGCCAGAACTAGTTCTCACTTCACTTGGTATACTCTTCCCAGACTCATTATCAGCCAACCGTGAGAGCGAGAATTACGTGGAGGGGGGGCAATGCGCGTCTATATTGACAAACCTAGATTACAAGAACTAATAATTACTAACTTGTAAATCAAAACCACCAAAAACTCGAAGGAGTTCATCAATTGTAAAACCTAATTGCTACGAACTTACCTTAATTAGGTTGAAGCTGTTTCAATGGAGGGAGTTTGGACATAGGTACGACGCGAGTGTTGTCTTCAACGGAGGTGAGAAAGCTGCAGCACTTCAATGGAGGAACAAAGAGGGGAGTTGAATGAAGAAGGGAGGAGGGAAACGCAATTTGGCAGAAGGTTTTTTTTTTTTGCAATTGAATGAATGAAGACGTTGATGAACAATGAGAGTAGGGAACAAAACCTTTACCTTTTATTTTATTATTATTTTTTTTTAAAAAAAAACTCAATTGGAAACGGTTAACGGTTGCCAATGTAAATCAATTTTTTTTTTTTTAAAAAAAAAAAAATTGGCAACACTCTGATATTTAAAATGGCGCTCACTTAAGTTGGCAACGGTTTTCATGAACCGTTGCCATAGGGGGGTTGCCTATTTCTTTTTTTCTACTAGTGCTCGGGAGAGTTACAATTCCAAGAATGCGCGTCGACCGTCAGTACCTGAAAAACCATGGAAACTCCGGTTGGGTGGAGTTCCACCTCCGACGATCAAGTTAGAACGTTTTCGAATGTATTAAAGTGCGGAATGTAAAGGTTGTTCTCTCGGATTCTGAGAGAATTCCGCAATTAATATTGCTCGGGTTTTGTGTGTATATTTATGAATGTGTAATAAATGAGGATTTTCCTCTATTTATAGTGAGAGGAGATCAGTTCTCCTTTCATAGGTTAGAGTGCCACGTGTCACTAGAAGATTGGTTCTATCAGAACCTCTCTGATGATGACACGTGTCAGCATGCGATTGGTCCACGTGGACAGGGGGGTATTTTTACCCTAAACATTTTCCCCTCACAGGTGTGACGTGGCTTGCCACATGGTACTTGTGACAGGTGTCATACTCTGAGAAGGTGACGTTTCGTCTCCTTCTCTCTCTTTTTGTTTTTTTTTTTTTTTTTTTTACTTTTATTTTTTTGAATTCGAATTGGGAAGGTGACGGTTCGCCTTCTGGGTGTCTCTATAAGTAGAGACCCCCTCCCATCACTTCCACACTTTGCATTTTTGAGAAATTTTCTGAGAGAGAAAAGAAAAGCTCCGGGATCGGCTGCTATTTTATTCAAAACCGCCTGATCATACTCAATTCCTTCCCTTTGCTTTCACTATACCCTTATCCGGTCTACTGTCTGGGGTATCATCAAGTAAGATTTCAGAGAAATTGTTGGGTTGCTCAACAATTCAGTTGCTCTTGAAGAGGGTACATCCGGGCAACCGTCTGGGTTTCTTCTCCAATTTTCAGTTGCGCTTCAAGAGGATACATATGGGCTACCGTTTGGGTATCTAGCAAGCAACAAAAAGATGTCCGGCTGCTGATTCGGATAGCCTACTTTCCCCTCACTCAAAGCATCTTTAAGGTACCGTCTCTACTCTTTGCAACGTTTTTGAGTTTTTCCGGTTGTATAGCTTGTAAAGAATAATTTACTCACCCAACACACACACGGCACGACCTAGGACAGTTGTCAGCCGGTCACCGGATACGGCTTAGTCTAGGACCGGGGATGCCGTCTGGGGGTGTTTGGACCACCCTTACTCTTCTGCAAATCCGATCGTCTCTGTTCATGTGCAGGATAGAATGGCTCGGACGAGACGGACGGTTGTAGACCCTAAATACCAGTCAGATGTCTCAGCCGAAGTTCTGGCTGACATTGCACATTATTACCATCCGGGTGTACCTAGCACGCCCAGTGATGATATCTTGGAAGAGTCCGAGGGTGCAGGCGGTGAAGAGACCGTCCAGCAATCAGACTCTACAGAGTCTACCATGGAACCGGATGCCCCCCCAAGAGGATGAGGAGGCAAATAAATGGCCCTCCATCAATAACCCAAAAGAGGTGCACATGACCGCTAGGGATGTGGTCACTCTAAACGCAACCTTACCCGGGTTTTTACAGAAGCACCCGGTTGGGGCAGGATGGGAAATTTTTTGTGCCGCCTGTAGAGGCAACCGTCGTCTGGGATGACGACCTTGACCATGCCGACGATTATTTCGGCTGCTATGAGGAGGCATTCAAAGCCGGCCTCCGGTTCCCCTCCATGATACAATAAAAGCCATTCTAAGGGGTTACGACCTTGGTGTTTGGCAGTTAACACCCAACTCTTGGGTGAATATACTAGGATATATAGCCGTCTGTGAGATGCAGGACATAACGCCTAGCTGGGAGGCGTTTGCACATATGCACTACCTCAGCCTTGCCCCAAGCGGCCGGAATGCGTGGTATACATTGACCACGCATCCGGAATACATGATGACGCTTGACAAGCCGTCAAAATGGAGCATCTGGAAGAGCAAGTTCTACTTGGTTTCTTCACCATCGTTGCATCATAACCACCGGCTGCGTCGCTACAATACACACATGGCTCTCCTTGGAAAGAAGTGCTCCCTTCCTAGAGTACCGGAAGAGGCTTGGACACAAGTAATGGAGACGGGGCTCTTCAAGAAGACTTCCCTGCCTTTGGATGATGGGACTGAAGTCATTTTCCCCCAGAACTGGGTCCCTCATCTGAACTATCTAAAGGACGAGGCGTTCCTTTCCGCCTGCGGCCTTAGCACAATGTTTAGCAGACCTACGTTGACTGATAACCGGCACTTTATGCCGCCTGTATCATTTTTGAATAACTTGACTTTGATTTTCTTCTTTGCACAGAAAGGATTAGAGATGGTGCCTCCTGAGAAGACGCCTGCTAAATCTGCTGCACAGATCCGGAAGGATCAGCTGGAAAAGAAAAGACCCAACTGGCGGCCAAGGATGATGGGGTAAGTGCCAGCTGAGCTCTTTTAGCGTTTTCATGGTTTGATGTCAACTCTGTTACTAACCGGTTGTTTTGTTTTCTTTTGCAGACGGGGAGCAAGAACGTTCCTCGTTCTTTAACAAAGATGTTGAAGAGACTGGGAGAGGAACCCTCCCAGCCTGCTTCTAAATCTGTAAGGGGTCCGGCTGCCCCTACCTCTTCCGCCAGGCCGCCTGCACCTGAAAGGCCTAACTCAGCAGGCAAGAGCCTGAAAGACCTTGGCCTAAGCACAGGGCCGACTGAGGTTGAGATAAGGGAGCCCGAAATTCCCTCAAGCCGACTGCTTGCTGTGGCGTCCGGCTCCAATGCGGCTAGGGGTGGGATGACCCCTAAGCTTGAAAAGGAAGGTATGGCTCTCACCTTTGATCCCTCCTGGCCGCTTGGGCCTATGCGAGTCAAGTCCCAAGCTACCCAATCAGGGGATTCTTCAGGCAGCCGGCAGAATGTAGGTGCCGCCTATGCTCAATGCTTAACAAATAAATTTGTTGATGCAAATGCCTCTTCTCGTTAGCCTGACCTCCAACAGTACACCAAGAGGATGCAGAGGACCCTCACCCGGTCCGAAAAGGAGGCAATGCCGCGTGTACACCAGCTCAACATTGGCCGCATCAACTAACTCCTCGCTGAGGTAATTTGCCGGTTGGGGTGCTTTTGTACAATTTTTTTCTTTTGCCGGTTGTAGCATAATTAAAAGACTAATCCCTTTCGGGCTGGTTTTGCAGGTGATGCTAAGGGTAGACGACATGAAGATCCCCTTGAGGAAAAAGCAGGAGGAAATAAGAGACGCCAATAGGCGGGTGGCTGACCTTATTGATGTTACTCAATACAACACCCTTATGTATGGAATTCAAACTAAAATCCGGGAGATGAAACAGGAGGAGAAGATCAAGGAGCTAACGGCTGCTGCTGATACGACCAACAAGAAGGCGGCTGACATTGAGCTGCCAGTTAAAAACCTCCAAGTTGATGTCAAAGCTTTGGGGGAGGCTGACAAGGAGAATGTTGAGCTGCGGTTAGAGGTCAAGCGCCTGAAGAATGAGCTGGCCCAAACTCAGGCGGACCATAAGGAAAATCTGGCAGCTGAGCAAGACCGATTGATCTCCGAGAATCAGCGCGAGTGTGAAGAGCGCATGAAGATGGCCTGGTCTCTGATCCATCCGGACACAGGCTGGGCTTTCTTTGACTTGCGGTACAAGTACCCCACTAAGGTGTTCGATGCCCAGGTTCTCGGGACAGAGAAGCCGGCTCCCTTTAAGGAATGGGCTGGCATTGCCGAGGAAGAAGAGGAGGAGCTGGAGGAAGAACAAGCGCCGGGTGAGGCTAACGAAGCTCAAACCCAGACCTCTCTGAAAGGAATGGTGTCCTTCCAACAAGTGTATTCTTCTAATAGAGTGTTCAGAATTATTACAGATTTAATTCTTCAGTAAGATCAAGTGATCGGAATGCCTAGGTGGAGGCCGCTTCCGATTAGTAATATTGAGGTACAAATTGATATTACAGCTTAATCTTAACTGAACCCTTCGGGTCGAATCCAATCGAATCACCGATCCGAGACGACGAATTAATCCGAAAGGATTTAATGATTCGACAGAGTTTTACGAATACAGACGTCAGATATCGAGCCTAGGGCGTCGAGACCGAGCGTCGCAAAATCACAAAGCGACAAGTACGAGCGTAGCCGTAGCACCACAATGGTCTAACCATGTGGATGCTAGCTAGGCTAGTTCGAGCTAGCATGCACCTAGCATGGCTAGGCGCAAGCCTAAGCACACTAGGTGTGCTAGGCGCACCATCGCAGCCTAGGTGCACCATCGCAGCCTAGGCGCACCATCGCAACCTATCGCAAGCACTAGGCGCACCAGGGGCACCTGGCAGCCCATCGCAAGCACTAGGTGCACCAGGAGCACCTGGCAGCCTATCGCAAGCATCAGGTGCACCATCGCTGGCATTAGGTGCTGGCGTGCTTGCGTGCCTAGCACGGCGGCACCATCGCTAGCACCAAGTACTAGCATGGGTGCTTGCCTAGCATTGGCGCAACATGCGTGCTGGATTGCGTGCTAGCCTTCGCATGGCAGCACCAAGCAGCACACCATGCGTGCGCGAGGGCCTGGGCGCTAGCACATTGCTAGGCCACGCACACCAGCCCAGCATCGCTGCGCACCCAGCCTGCTAGGGGATGCGTGGGTGTGCGTGAGATGCTAGTGCATGTGCGTGTGCGAGAGGTGCAGCGAGAGATGCGAGTGTATGTGCGAGGGTGGTGCATGTGGCTGGCGAGGCAAGGGGCCAGCATGCGTGGCTCGCTGGCAGCACACATACTGGCTATGCGAGCATGTGCGAGAGAGGCGAGGGCTAGCACCAGCGCCAGCAGCTAGCAGCGCCTAGCACTGGCACGCAGCAGCAGCACAAGCATCGCCTAGCGCCAGCACGCATTGCCTGGCTGGGGATGCGAGGCTGCTGGCTGGGCTAGTGCTAGCTGGCTGGGCTAGCTGGCGTGCTAGCTGGCAGCAGCCCAGCAGCCCCTTGCTTAAGGCGGTTTTGTGAGGGGTGGGGACCAAGGCTTGGGCAAAGCCTTGGGGAGCAAGGTAATGCCCCCCCCCACCTCTTCATGGTCCTCACCTAACCTTCTCTCTCCCCTTGACACTTGTTGCATTGTGATTGAATTTAATTATTAATTTATTTTGGAAATAAATTAATTATCAAATTATTCATTCTCCCACATTGGTTGGGGAATGAAGTTCAAGGGTGCATTTCCCTATAAATACCAAAGGCATGGTATTGGGAATTACACAACCTTGAGTGGAATTAAAAAGGCAACTCTTGTAATTAGAGTAAACCTTTGATTCGTAAAACTCATAGTTTTGTTTGTCCGGGTCTTGACTAACCTTCAAGACTTGGGACCCTCGGGTCGGGTCGAGGGTACGATCCGTCGGAGATCTCGTAGTTTCGGGATTTTGAAGTAAGAGCTCTTCGGGAGCGAAGCACGTAACAAAGGTATAATTCTTGTTCTTAGTATTGTTTGATTAAGTTTATTATGCTTGTTAATTGCTTTAATTAAGGGGCGGGTCTTGGGGGGGTTTCCTTCCGCTTAGTGTCGGGTCACTACGAAACCCTACAGCGGTGTCGGAGCCATGCTCCTTTTAATTTTTGCAATTACTTATTAATTAAGGTGTTTTTAAAAGAATTTATTTTTCTGGTTCTTGTTTTTCTAATTAGATTAGATACTCGTTTTAATTAATTTTAAAACTCGGTTTTATTCTCGATTTGGCTGTAGAACCCAGATTTTTGCTCAAAAATTGTGATTTTTTGGTGGAATCGACATTGTGGAACAGATTCAACCCTTTTAAGGGCTTTCCAGAAGCCAAATTCGAACCAGAAACCCATTTTTTCTGGGGTTTTTTGTTTTTCAACGAAAATTTTAATTCTTTTTAAGCCTTGATTAATGCAAGCATTACAAGGTTAGATTAAATGCACATTTGCATTACTAATCTACTGGTTTTAAAAATATCCTTAAGCATAATAATGGAGTTTTTATTAGTGCTTAAGTTGATATACCATTTTTCACATAAACTTGTTTTTCACAAATTTTGCAAATAAATTGCAATAAAATGTGAAAGCTTGTTGTGAACTTGTAATTTTATGTTCCTATAATGTTAAAGTTCTAATCTTTAAAGGTTTAAGTGATTGGAACCCTAACCCTAAATTCCATATTGAACAAAGTTTGGATTTTTCATGTTTGGTTGATTAGGATCCATCAAGTTCAAATACTTGTGAGTAAAATTTGATTAATCTTCATATTGGAAGATGTAATCTTGGTATTTTACACAAGTATGAAAGTTGAAATTTTTTTCATTAGATGATTAGTTTATTTTTTCCAACTCCCATTTGTCAAATCCATTATTAATTTGCATATTGGCAAGATTAATTATGGACATAGCTCATTTTATTTTAAGCATAAAGAAAGACCTAATTTTGTTCAAAATAAATTTTTTTGGATAATTTAGGCTTATGCACCAATAAAAATAAGTTTATTTAAGTCTTATTTTATTTTATTTTTCCTCAAATTGATTCTAAAATGCAATTTAGAATTAATTATGTCACACACAAATCGGAATTAAAATTCCAAGAAAATGCACGCAAATCGATGAAAAACCGCAAGCGTCACCAAGGCCAGCCGGGCTGCCCAGCAGCCCACATGTAGGCTGCCTATGGTGCTCGCAAGGGCATTGCACCAATGCGCGTGGCTGTGTGGCAGGGAAGGGCTGAGCGCAGCAGCATTGGCTTGCTGTGTGGCTGTGTGGAGTGCGCGCATGCTGGCCAGCATCAAGAGGCGCCAGCCCAGCAGGGCAGATGCTAGCAGGCACCAGCGTGCTAGCAAGCATGCACAACATGCTAGCAGGCAACTGGCGCTAGCAGCAGAGCATGCTGGGCACAGCGTACCTCGCCTATGCACCATGGCACCAGGCCATGGGCTGCCTAGCAGCCATGGTGCGCACCCTCAAAGAGTTATGTTGGGGTGTTTTTTTCTTAAAACTTGGGCTATGATTTTTGCATTATCTCGTCTTTAAAATATTTTTGGTAATTATTTTAACGAGGTTAAAAACCTCGATTTTCGGTTTTGCAAAATTTTGACAAATTTTAGGTTATGCCGACTTAATTAATCCGAGATTAATTAAGTATGGATGCGGAATTTAGTGGGAGCCTAATCAATTGCGTGAGCATTTTGCTTTTAGAAATAATGGATTAAACAACTTTGACTAGTTTTAATTAGGCGCGTTAATCGGATTAACCACCTAAGTTAGTTACTAGTTTTGTGTGTTTAATTATGTATTTCGTAAAATTGCATGGGCCATTCACAAATAGTGAATGGGTGAATGGAAGATGGTTTTCAAAACAGGTTATTGAAAATGGCATTTATTGGGGCCCGACTAGGATAGAAAATACAGACTGCGTTCCGTTATGTATTTTTGTAAATCTAAATACGGTCTGCGAACCGTTAAGTATTTTTGTACTATTAGATTAATCTTAGTCGTTCTAGCTAGCTTATTTTATTTTGGCCAAGATGTCTCAAGACGGCGTTTCGATGAAGACGAGCCAAGATGAAGACCCATGGAAATTGAAGATTTCAAGGGGTCATGCTAGTTGTCAAATGTATCATTTTATGCTTTATATATTTTGTTATTATATATGATTGCTAGATGCATGTCTAGGATTTCTATATGTTGCGACGATTAGTTAAGTTCAATTAAATTAACCAACATAGAAACCCTAGGTCCCTTAAATAATATTGAGCTAAAATTTGTCGTTCCAAGAACAACACTTACCGAACTAATGCGCGTACGTGATGGACTACGCCAAAGCGAGACATCACTACTTCCCTAGGAACGTAAGGTATACTAGGTATACAAGTTGTCTTGGTTAAGCTCAACGATATCAGTAAGGAGTCCTTAGATGTCGTGGAAAAAGAGATAAAATGTCAAGGATGCTTTAGATGCGACATTTTATCAAACCGAGAGTAGCTTGGAGCTATTAGCAATTGGATTGCTTACCTTCAGATATTTAATGATTAAGACAAGAGAAAGCATGCTTAACCACTTCTTGATCTTTGGGATCTCGGAATCATTTTATTCTCGCCCAAAGGGACAATTTTATTAATGCGTGGATAAAAGGCTCAATAAGATTGAAAATATGCATGAACGTTTTAAATTTTAACTTATTGATTTATGAATGGTTTATCATTTCAAATTCTTTCAATTGTAGAAAAATGTCTGCAAGTAACTCAAACAACAACCATGTGTGCCCGGAACTCCCCGAAAAGTTAGCTATCAAGCTTAACTTGACAAACCTTGAAGAATGGGAAGAAGAACTCAGGAAAACTCTCCGGAGTTGTTACAAGGAGTATGTTCTAGATACTTCCCTCCCAACCCTCTGTACCAAGAAACACTTAAGTGATGAAACTTATTGTGCATGGTCAAAAGATTGCAAATTAGTGTCACAACTCATGGCTAACTCCATCCAGGAAGAATGGAAAGAAAAACTTCCATTCTCTTTTTCGGACTTGTTCCTTAGAGGACTAAGGGATGTTGTCGGTGTGAGATTCTCTAAGAGTTTCAACGACAACAATGATGGACTCTTGTTTGAAGTGACTAGGTCACTTACAGACATGAATGTGAAGCCATCGGATCAAGGTTGTCTTGCGAAAGAGAGGTACCATCTTTGGTCTACAGTCTGCAACACCAAGTTGAGACTGGGTATGCCCCTCCGACCCAATGTGGCAAGAATGACTAAGCTCTTCAAGCACATGGAACTCCTTGGAATTCCATTAGAAGATGGAATGGCTGGTCATATTATGCTCACTTCACTCCACTTAGGATATGATGCACTAAGGGCATACATTTCTGAAAGGAAGGAGACACATTCTTTGAAGAATGTGGTGGAGCTACTTCACCGAGCCAACTCATTTGGGGCAACCAAAAGACCGTCAAGAAAGAGGGATTTCAAGGATAAGGCAAAGATGCGTTGCTTCTATTGTGGTGGGCAAGGCCACTTCAAGAGAGAATGCAAGCTCTTTCGAGAAGAGGAAGAGAGGAATGGAGCATCTACCTCAGGTATCTTCCTAAACACTTGTGAATTAAGCTTATCATAGGTATTAGATACCAAGTATGACTCACTTTATGTTGCCTTTTCAGGGACCAAGTGAGAAGCTTATCAAGTGTTGGTGCAAAGACAAGTGGACGACGAAGATGGTTTTTCGGTCGTGCTTGCATGCACTATTTTGTCTTTGAGATGTAATTAAAACTAATCTTAGTTTTTCATCATGCTTTTGAACATACTATGATCCTTGGTGTTGGACACCTAGTTATTTTGCATGTAAGACTTTGACAATAGTTGTTTCAAAATTGCCTTGAAAATATATGTTCAATGGAAATTGCATGTTTTACATATGATTAGACAAAGGATTGATACCAAATGAACTAATACCATCAAGTCGAATCAAACCTACTTGTAGCATTGTTGTCTTGACCATATTAACATCAAACGCATCAAGAAACATTTTCAAGAAGGTGTTCTTGACTCATTCGACTTAGAGTCGTTTGAAAATTGCGAAGGATGTCTATTAGGCAAGATGATAAAACAGCCATTCTCCAAGTTGGGAGAAAGGGCAAGTGACTTATTAGGTCTAATACACACGGATGTATGTGGACCAATGAGTACACCCGCAAGACAAGGTTACCGATATTTCATCACTTTAACCGACGATTTTAGTAGATATGGCTATATCTACTTCATGTCAAATAAATCTGAATCCTTTGAGAAATTCAAAGAATTTCAGAAAGAAGTTGAAAATCAACTTGGCAAGAAAATTAAAGCACTTCGACCG
Organism: Chenopodium quinoa; assembly: GCF_001683475.1. Lineage (NCBI taxonomy): Eukaryota > Viridiplantae > Streptophyta > Magnoliopsida > Caryophyllales > Amaranthaceae > Chenopodium > Chenopodium quinoa. The sequence goes on from NW_018744367.1 coordinate 2,325,859, forward strand.
GATCGAGGTGGCGAATATTTGAGCCATGAATTCGACGATCACTTGAAAGAAAATGGTATTCTTTCAGAGTTGACACCTCCCGGAATTCCTCAATGGAACGGAGTGTCCTAACGGAGGAATCGAACCTTGTTAGACATGGTTCGATCAATGATGGGTCTTAGTGAACTCCCTATCTCTTTCTGGGGACATACGCTACAAACTGCAGCACTAACACTGAACAGAGCTCCGTCAAAGGCTGTTGAAAAGACTCCATATGAATTATGGACTAAGAAACCTCCTAGGTTGTCTTTCCTCAAGATTTGGGGATGCGAAGCATATGTCAAGCGATTAATTTCGGACAAACTTCACCCAAAATCGGATAATTGTTTCTTTGTGGGATATCCAAAAGAAACCAAAGGGTATTACTTCTACAATAAATCCGAGAACAAAGTCTTTGTTGCTCGTGATGGTGTCTTTTTGGAGAAGGATCACCTTTCCAAAATGACAAGTGGGAGGAAAATCGAACTCGACGAAGTTCGAGAGGACGAGCAACAATGTCAACCTGATAAAACTGACAATCTAGATGCTTTGGAAACATCTAAGAAGATTGGTTAGAATCAAACTGACAATGAAAATACTCAACCGATTACCCTTCGTAGGTCGCAACGGCAAAGATCTCAACTAGACAGATACCTCGGTATCGTCTTAACCGATGATCAGAACATCCTAGTCATGGATGGTGATGAGCCAGCGACATACAAGAAAGCTATGACGAGCCCCGACTCTGCAAAATGGCAAGAGGCCATGAGATCCAAGATGGACTCCATGTCTGAAAATTAAGTCTGGGACTTGGTGAATTTGCCCGAGGGTTATACACCCATTGGTTGCAAATGAATCTTCAAAGTGAAGACAGACAAAGATGGAAATGTATCGATATAAAGCTATACTGGTGACAAAAGGTTATAGAAAAATCCACGGGATTGACTATGATGAAACTTTTTCACCAGTTGCAATGCTAAAATCCGTCCGGATCATCCTAGCGATTGCTGCATATTACGATTATGAAATATGGCAGATGGATGTCAAAACCGCCTTCCTAAATGGAATTTTGGAAGAAACTGTGTATATGACACAGCCAAAAGGTTTTGTCGATCCAGGCAACGCTGGAAAGGTTTGCAAGCTGAAGAAGTCCATTTATGGACTGAAGCAAGCCAACAGAAGTTGGAATCTGCGATTTGATGAAGCCATTAGCAAGTTTGGTTTTATCAAGAATCCAGATGAATCTTGTGTATACAAGAAGGTCAGTGGGAGTGATATTGCATTCCTAGTTCTGTATGTTGATGACATACTTCCCATTGGAAACAACACAAAATTACTGGAGTCCGTAAAGGGCTGGTTGGGAAAGTGCTTTTCAATGAAGGACTTAGGAGAGGCACAGTACATATTGGGAATCAAGATCTACAGAGATAGATCTAAAAGGATGATTGGATTAAGCCAGAGTACTTACATTGATAAAGTACTGGCTCGATTCAACATGGAGAATGCCAAGAAAGGGAATTTACCCATGTCCCATGGCACAACTCTCAGCAAGAAACAGTGTCCACAGACACCTGTTGAGCGAGAAAGAATGAATCAGATCCCATATGCTTCACTGATCGGATCGATCATGTATGCCATGATATGTACAAGGCCAGATGTATCGTATGCCCTGAGTACAACGAGTCGATACCAATCGAACCCAGGAGAGGCGCATTGGACTGCGGCCAAGAATATCCTAAAGTACCTGAAAAGGAACGATGATAAATTCCTGGTGTATGGAGGCCACAAAGAACTGGTTGTTGAAGGTTACACTGACGCTAGCTTTCAGACTGACAGAGACGACTTCAAGTCACAGTCAGGGTACATATTCTGTCTGATTGGAGGAGCGTTCAGCTGGAAGAGTGCCAAGCAGAGCACCACTGCAGACTCTACAACTGAAGCCGAGTACTTGGCCGCTTCAGAAGCTGCCAAGGAAGATGTTTGGATTTGCAAGTTCATCAGCGAACTTGGTGTTGTACCCTCAATCAAGGGGCCGATAATCCTCTACTATAATAATAATGGAGCTATCGCTCAGGCTAGGGAGTCGAGAGAACACCAGAAGGTCAAACACGTGCAAAGGCGATTTCACATGATAAGGGAATGGAAATCCGAAGGTGAAATCAGAATTTGTAAGATTGGCACAGATGATAATGTGGCCGATCCTTTGACTAAACCGCTGCCTCAGGTGAAACACAACAAGCACATTGAGGCGATGGGAATCAAGCATGTTGGAGACTGGCTTTGAAATTCCCTGTACATGTGTTTTAATTAAATAGGATGTTTAATGTAAGACACTGTAATGAAACTATTCATTTATGGAGTAATTAATTTTGTGCAAAATTATCATCCACTCCATTACTATTTAATTGTGGTTTAGAATTAAATAATGAGTCCATTCGATTTACGGATATATTCAAAACAGGGTATCAAGACCATGTCTTGGATAAAGAAACACCTGTTAAGTGAACATTGAATATTTAAATCGAAAATTGTCCCTAATCGAGGTCATCTAATAGATGGACGATTGATGACCGCCATAGATTAGTGTGTAGTATGATTTACAGCACCGTTTCTTGTGCTGCGAGGACGTGACAGTCATAAATCATTTGCACAAGTACAGTTTGGAACTGTACTGGACAAGACCTATGAGAGTACTTTAAGAAATTTCAAAATTGTCATAAGTACATTTCTCATTATGACTATCGGAACCTGTTTCCTCTGACCATGAGTATTGTGAAGTTTTCTTGTTTGAGTGCTAGACTCTTTGATGTTTCCTAACGTCTGCCGTAACTGGGGAACATAACGGGAACACTCGGGAGACAAAGTCCTCTTAGTAAGAGGAACTTACAATGCAAGACTGGGATTGTCCCCCTATTAACAATAGGAAAAATGTTTTGTTGTTTACAAGGCCGCTCGAAGAGCTAGACTGTGAAAATGCATGGCCGTGCTCAGATAGATTTTAGAAATCATCTGCTTATTGACAGTCGAACTCGGAGATCGAGAAACAATTCTGAACGTAATAAGGATGACGATGAATCTTACCTTATAGTTCACGAAGAAACATTAAGAGACATAGGAAATGGGCTATACACTGTATGCACACTTGTCCGGAAGGACAACTTGGAGATTGAAAGGAATGGTGTCCTTCCAACAAGTGTATTCTTCTGATAGAGGGTTCAGAATTATTACAGAATTAATTCTTCAGTAAGATCAAGTGATCGGAATGCCTAGGTGGAGGCCGCTTCCGATCAGTAATATCGAGGTACAATTGATATTACAGCTTAATCTTAACTGAACCCTTCGGGTCGAACCCAATCGAATCACCGATCCGAGACGACGAATTAATCCGAAAGGATTTAATGAGTCGACAGAGTTTTACGAATACAGACGTCGGATATCGAGCCTAGGGCGTCGACACCGAGCGTCGCAAAATCACAAAGCGACAAGTACGAGCGTAGTCGTAGTACCACAATGGTCTAACCCTGTGGATGCTAGCTAGGCTAGTTCGAGCTAGCATGAACCTAGCATGGCTAGGCGCAAGCCTAAGCACACTAGGTGTGCTAGGCGCACCATCGCAGGCTAGGCGCACCATCGCAACCTATCGCAAGCACTAGGCGCACCAGGGGCACTTGGCAGCCCATCGCAAGCACTAGGCGCACCAGGAGCACCTGGTAGCCTATCGCAAGCATCAAGCGCACCATCGCTGGCACTAGGTGCTGGCGTGTGTGCGTGCCTAGCATGGCAGCACCATCGCTAGCACCAAGTACTAGCATGGGTGCTTGCCTAGCATTGGCGCAGGGAGGTGCATGTGCATGTGCGTGTGCGAGGGTGTGCGTGAGATGCTAGTGCATGTGCGTGTGCGAGAGGTGCAGGAAGGGATGCGAGTGTATGTGCGAGGGTGGTGCGTGTGGCTGGCGAGGCAAGGGGCCAGCATGCGTGGCTCGCTGGCAGCACACATGCTGGCTATGCGAGCATGTGCAAGAGAGGCGAGGGCCAGCACCAGCAGCAGCGCCAGCAGCTAGCAGCGCCTAGCACTGGCACGCAGCAGCAGCACAAGCATCGCCTAGCGCCAGCACGCATTGCCTGGCTGGGGATGCGAGGCTGCTGCCTGGGCTGGTGCTAGCTGGCTGGGCTAGCTGGCACTGGTAGCTGGCGTGCTAGCTGGCAGCAGCCCAGAATCCCCTTGCTTAAGGCGGTTTTGTGAGGGGTGGGGACCAAGGCTTAGGCAAAGCCTTGGGGAGCAAGGTAATGGTCCCCCCCCACCTCTTCATGGTCCTCACCTAAACTTCTCTCTCCCCTTGACACTTGTTGCATTGTGATTGAATTTAATTATTAATTTATACACATTTGTTGGGGAATGAAGTTCAAGGTTGCATTTCCCTATAAATACCAAAGGCATGGTATTGGGAAATACACAACCTTGAGTGGAATTAAAAAGGCAACTCTTGTAATTAGATTAAACCTTTGATTCGTAAAACTCATAGTTTTATTTTTTCCGGGTCTTGACTAAACTTCAAGACTTGGGACGCTCGGGTCGGGTCGAGGGTACGATCCGTCGGAGATCTCGTAGTTTCGGGATTTTTAAGTAAAAGCTCTTCGGGAGCGAAGCACGCAACAAAGGTATAATTCTTGTTCTTAGTCTTGTTTGATTAAGTTTATAATGCTTGTTAATTGCTTTAATTAAGGGGCGGGTCTTGGGGGGGTTTCCTTCCGCGTAGTGTCGGGTCACTACGAAACCCTACACACTCAGCCGCAGCAGCAGCAGTGACTTAATTTTTTTTCTTTTCTATCTCTGGCCTGCGAGCCGTGCACTTTTGATGTATCTACTTTCCCCGGTCGTAGGTCCGGCTGAAAATCATTTCTATTAATATATTTTGCCGACTGAGTCGGTTTTGCCTTTGATATAATTTGCTTCAATTTTTGCAATTTTTCTAGTTTGGTCTTTATTTCGATTTTTGCAATTTGACTTAGTACATGCGGTATGCCGGATGCATTAGCTCTGCCTGCCCCTGGACGGTTGTTTGCTTAATATTGCCCAACTCTAAGCAGGCAGCCGTCCAAACAAGCATCCAGACGAATAGATTGGCGGTCATTGACCGTATTTAAAGAATTAGAATTATTCTAAGTTGGATTAGCAGACGTTGCCGGCTAGGGCCAACCTAGATTATTCTTTTTACCGGCTGCGGGTTACCCTTTGGGTATCCGTTATTGCCATTTGTTAGAATGCAGGCGGCCATTGGCCGGGCGTATGCATCATAACCAGGTAATGAATCAATTGCCAAGGTTTTGACCTTGCTTAATTTGGGTTTGTAACCGGTTGTAGTGCCTTTGGGCAAGGACCGGTTACGTTCAACCAAGATTTTAGTTACCGTCTATGCTACTTTGCAGCAACGACCGGTTGTATCTAGGTTTCAATTGATTACTCAAACGACCGTGTGTTATCTTTAACCTAATCAGTCGGTTAAAGCCACTTGGGTTATGATTTATAGAACAATGTACCACCCAAGTGGGAGATGTTCTTTTCGACGAATTCACCCAAATGGGTGTCGCCGGTTGCCTACTCATGTTGGAGCAGGCGGTTTGAAAACTATCTGGCCATTGGCCTTATAAAAAGCTGATAAGTTTGATACTTAGCTTATATCTACTCAGATTAGAGCAGACGTATGCCCGGTTGTGCATTGCACAGATGGGACTTTGTACAAGAAAACATAAATACATCATCTTTTTATTAATATACTTTATTTACAAAGATTTACAAGTCCTTAGAAGTAGTACTTTTTCAAGTTATCTACGTTCCAGATTCTGGCTAGCTGCCTGCCGTCTGGAGTTTCCAGGCGGTAGGTGCCGCCTCTAACTTCTTCAAAAATCCGGTAGGGGCCCTCCAAATTAGGGGTTAACTTTCCTTGTTCATTGGCCCTACCGGTTGCCTCCATTTTACGTAACACAAAGTCCCCCACCTTTAAGGGTCGTTTGTGCACTCTTCTGTTGTAGGCTCTCGTCATTCTCAGACAGTATATCTCATGACGCAAGGCAACATTGTCCCTACGCTCTAGGAGTGAATCCAACACTAGACGCATGGCCTCCCAATTAGCCTCTTCATCATAGAGCATGATTCGAAGCGTGGGCTCAGGCAGGACGGCTTAAGTGCCGTATGTCATGAGAAACGGGGTTTAACCGGTTGCCCCTTTTTAGTTGTTTTAATGTCTCATAGGACATGAGGCAACTCATCTACCCATAGACCGCCAGCCCTTTCAATTTTCTTTTTAATGCCGTCTGAGATGAGCTTGTTGAAGGCTTCAACTGGGTTGTTTGCTTGGGGACGACCTACTGATGCAAAACAATGTGAGATCCCTTGATCTCTCAACCGGCTGTTGAGGGTAGGTGTTTCAAACTGAGGGCCATTGTCAAAGACCATCAACATAGGTACCCCAAACCGGGTGATGATGTTTCTCCAGATGTAAGAGATGACATCCTTTGTCTTAATGCCCTTGACCGCCTCTGCCTCTACCCATTTGGTGAAGTAATCTACAGCCACTAAGATATACCTCCGTCCGCCTGTAGCAGGCGTATATAGACCCAGGATATCCATGCCCCATTTTGCAAATGGAACCGGGCTGTAGATAGCCGTCAAATCAGTAGCCAGACGGTGTATGAGCCAGCCAAATCTTTGACACTTATCGCACTTCATCACCATTTCCATGGCATCTGCCTCAAGAGTGGGCCAAAAGTAGCCTTGCTGCCAGGCCCTTTTTTCTAGAGTTCTACCGCCTATATGTGATGTAGAAAAGCCCGAGTGCAGATCCTCTAAAACTTCTTTCCCCCTTTCAGGGGTATCACATTTCAGCAGCGGCTGGAGGTAACCTTTCCTGAAAATTTCTCCCTTATAGATCTCAAAATTTGTGGCTCGCTTCTTCAATGCAGCCGCTTCTGAAGGGGCATCCGGCAAAGTGCCTTCTGCCAAGTAAGCCAAGATGACATCCATCCAAGTAAAGCTTCGGTTAAGAACTCCAATGGGATCATGTTCAATGCTTCTATTTTCCATGACCTCCCAAAAGACTGACCTTGGCGCATCACAAGAGGCGGATGATGCCAACTTAGATAGTGCATCCGCCTAGTTATTTTCTAACCTGGGCACCTGACTTAGATGAAATTCATCAAGTGCCCCGGCCTCGTCTTTGACCGCCTGCAGATATTTGATCATAGCCGGATGGGTGGCCTCGTAGTCACCATGGTATTGACTAACGATCAACTGTGAATCCGAGAAGGCCTCAACTTTTCTTGCCCCTGCCGCCTTACACAGGCGGATACCGGCTAGCAGGGCCTCATACTCTGCCTCATTATTCGAGGATTGGAAATTGAACCATAGTGCATGTTCATACTTGTCTCCTTCCGGAGACTTGTAAATTACGCGTGCACCACAACCGTTCATCGTAGAGCTCCCGTCTACATATACCTTCCAGACCTGATCAACATTGTTCGGCTGAGCCGGCCTTGTCATTTCTACAATGAAGTCAGCGAACGCCTGACCCTTCACTGCCTTTCTTGGTTCGAAGGTGATTTCCAGACTTTGCATTTCAATAGCCCACTTGAGCATTCTGCCGGATGACTCCAAGGTTGTCACTACTACAAAAATGGCCAAAGAGTCCTGTAATAAGAGACTTGTTGGTTAATACAACATGTCTCTTTGATATAAGAGACCTAATATTAGAGATAACAGGTCTCTAAAATGTCAAAGGCCCCACATGAGATAGAGGGGCGAAAATAAGAGACCTGTTGTTTTGCTGAACGGGTCTCTTATGTGCATAAGGGCCCATCACAATTCTTGCCTTTCTATTTAAAAAAAAATAATACCTTTTCCCTTCTTAATTCTTATTCATTTATACAGTTCATTATTAGTCATATGACTCTCTCTTTCCTCGTTCCCCTTATATGCCCCTTTCTCTTTCACCTTCATCAATTGACTTACCTCTTAATCTCTCATTTCATTTCTCTTTTTTTTTTTTTTTTTTTTTTAACTCATGGAGCAATTGATCGCGCCACTAAATCCTCCTCATTAACGGCGATACTGCATCCTCCTCCTACGCCGACGTTGCCTTAAATGTCAATTTTGACCATAAAAACTCTAGATCTAGAGTCTTATGGTCAAATTTACCCAAATAATTCTACAATTGAATTAGTTTTGAAAAGGTATGTTTCCATATCAATTTAATTCTGAAAAGTTTTTGGGTTGGTGACAAGGTGTTTATGTGGCGGTGGTTTCTGGTTTTTTTTTTATTATTATTATTTATTTTCTTAAAACAGGTTGTTCTGGTTTAGATTGGGTAGTTTTTTGGTTTTTTCGTGGGTGGCTAGATTAGGTAGATTGGGTACTTACGGGGATTGGGGTTGTTTTTCACTGGGGGTTGGTTTTCACGTGGTTGGGGTTGGGTCGGTTTATTACGGTGGTGGGGGTGGTTTTTACGGGGTCGGGATGGTTTTCACGGGGGTGGGTGTGGTTTATACGGGGGTTGGGGTGGTTTTTACGGGGTCGGGATGGTTTTAACGGGGGTGGGTGTGTTTATACGGGGGTGCGTTTGAAGCGGCTGGTTTGTGGTGTCTTCCAGCGATTGTTGGTGCAACTGTGGTGGGTGGCGATTAATCATTGTGATGGTGGATTCGTTGGTGTTTGCTACGGTGAGAGTGGTTGGGTTAGTTTGTGGGCGGTGCGTTTGCGAAGGAGGAGCAACGACGGTAGCTCTGCTTTTTAGGTGGTTTTGCCGGCTGGTAATGGGGTCGAGTTGGCCGAAAACAAGGAGAGTGGGGGAGGGGTTGGCCAAAATTGGGAAGGGGAAGGGAGTTGGTGGCCGAAATCAGGAGGAGAAGGGATGGTGGCCGGAATTGTGCAGGGGTTCGGTGGCTGGGGCTGCTGGAATCTGGGTTTGGGGTTTTTTAATATTATTTTTTCTGTTTTTAAATTATTTTTTTCTATTTTTTAAAATTATTTTTTTTATTGTTAGTTTATACGGGGTTAGGGCTTAGGGTTAGTTTATACGGGGTTGGTAGTATTGGGTTTTTGTACAGGGTTAGGAGTTTTTCTACGGTGGTGTACTGTTAAGTGAGGTTTAGGTATTTATTATTGATGATATTTTCTTGGTTTTTTTTTAATTTTTATTGTTAAATTGAGTATATTATTTCCTTTGCAGTTTGCAATTTGGGTCAATTGATTTCTTGAAAATTGATGATTTTTCTGGGTTTATTTTGGATAACAGGATTGATTTAGGTGCCTAAGAGTTGATTTTGGTGAAGGCTGCAAATGGGATAATATATGTTTAAATTGATGGTCAATTGATTTCTTGAAAATTGATGATTTTTGTGGGTTTATTTTGGATAATAGGATTGATTTAGGTGCCTAAGAGTTGATTTTGGTGAAGGCTGCAAATGGGATAATATATGTTTAAATTGATTTATCCCCTTAATTTTGCTATTGATGATGTTCTTGGGTGAAAAATTTGATGTTAGATTGTGACAAGATTTATAAATTGAAATGCATTTAGCTACTCAGGAAGAGGAAGAGATGATTTGTTGCTAAATCAGTTGTTAAGGTTATTGTTTATGTTGTTGTGTATAGGAGGATGACCAATTCAAAAAACTAGCTTAGCTAATGTATGGAGGGCTAAAGAAATTACCAAGGATGTGTTGAATTCACTTGCTGTATAAAAATGATGGGAATGTTGTTAGTTTTGGTAACTTGTAAATTATTATTTCCATTAGTTATTATTTACTTGTAATTTATTTCCATAAATTCTCTTATACATGTAAATTATTGTTCGTATATACTTGTAAATTCAATAATTATATGTAAATTTGTCTAATTGTTTGGTTCTACAATTTTCTTATTTAGTAGAATAACTACAAAATAAAAAATATATATCGTCGAATTATTTAAAATAAAATAAAATAAAGAGACATGTTATCTGACAAAACATGTCTCTTTATGGCTCTCAAAGAGACCTGTTGTGTTAAATAACAGGTCCCTTCCCCTTCTTAAATGTATGATGTGTATACATGCAAAGAGACATGTTACCTTACTTAACAGGTCTCTTATTGATTACAAAGAGACCTGTTCAGTTGAACAGGTTTCTTTAGCAAAGAGACCTGTGAACTAGAGACCTCCTCTAAACAAGTCTCTTATGCCATTTCCAACGGATCTCTTTGGCCTTTTTTTGTAGTAGTGTGTCATTGGCTGCTTGAGGGGTTGGTCTGTGTAGACCACCACAGGATGTGCCAAGAAGTATGGTTTCAACTTCTTGATTTCCATGAACAGGGCAAGGCCAAATTTTTCAACCAAGGAGTACCGCAGCTCAGCATTTCGAAGAACATGGCTAATGAAATAGACCGGGAGCTGAATGTTGTCTCTCTCAGTTAGGAGAACAGCACTGAGGGCATGATTTGAGACGGCCAAATACATGTAGAGAACCTCTCCTACTAGAGGGCTAACCAGCCGTGGCAACGAGTGGAGGTGCCCTTTCAATTTCTGGAATGTCGCCTCAACATTTTCCCCCCATTCAAATCTAGTCTTCTTTTTTATTTCCTGGAAGAAGTAGAGGCACTTGTCACCTGACCGGCTGAGGAATCTCCCCAATGCCGCCAGACAACCGGTAAGTTTTTGGACTTCCTTAACAATTCGGGGTGACTTCATGTCAATTACTGCCTGTACCTTTTCCGGATTGGCCTCTATCCCCCTTTGATCAATCAAAAATCCGAGAAACTTCCCAGACTCAACACTAGAGACACACTTTTTGGGATTAATCATGACCTTATGCCGCCTGAGGGTGGTGAAGGTTTCTCGGAGGTCAGAAAGGTGATTCGTCTGTAGCTTAGATTTGACTATCATGTCATCAATGTACGCCTCCACATTCCTCCCAATTTGATTAATGAAGACTGTATTAATCATTCGTTGGAAAGTAGCAGGCCCATTCTTCAGCCCAAACGGCATCATTGTATAACAGAATAACCCTTGTTAGTGACGAATTCCGTCTTCTCTTGATCTTTTTTCCAAAAGGGTATCTGATGGAAGCCTGAATAGGCATCCATGAAGCTCATCAAGGCATGACCGGCTGTAGAGTCGACCAAACTGTCGATCTTTGGAAGTGGATAGCTATCCTTTGGACATGCCTTGTTCAAATCTATGTAATCAACACACATCCGCCAGGTACCATTTGACTTTTTAACAAGGACAACGTTTGCTACCCAATCCGGGTAGGAGCATTGCCGAATGAACCCGTCATCGAGCAGCTTCTTGCCCTCGGCGGCTACCGCCTGAGATCTTTCCTCGCCATGGTTCCTCTTCTTTTACCTAACCGGCTTCTTTTTTGGATCCACGGCGAGTTTGTGGACAGCAAGATCCGGGCTGACGCCTGGCATCTCTTCCACTTCAAAGGAAAAAATGTCTTTGAATTCTTTCAGCAGTTGGTGCAAATCTGCACCCAACTTGGCAAAAGCAATCGTCCCCACTTTAACGGTTCATTCCGGACGGCTATCATCTAAAACAATGTTAATAATTTCACCAGCCGGCTGGGAACAGAGATCATCTGACCGTTCCCCAATCATTGATTGCTATTGCTTCTCTTTTTTTACGGCCACCAGGTGGTCGACCTTTCTCTTTTTGCTGGCTGCTTTGGGAGCAGGGGCGGCTTCCTTTAAGTCATCAAGGTTAATGGGCTCCTCGCCTTGGCCGGCTGCGGCTGCAGTAGGCTTGAAGTCTGAGAGATAACACTCCCTTACTGTCTTCTGATCCCCATTCAGGGAACCCACTGACCCATCATCCCTCTCAAATCTGATCAGCATGAGAGATGGGATGATGACTGCCTTGGACTCGTTAAGGGTTGGACGACCCAAAATTAGATTATAGGCGGTCAATTCCTCAACCACCAAGAACTTGACGACCATGTGCCGTTCCTCCCCCTTTTCTCCTAGCCGGATGGGTAGGTCAATCCTCCCCACCGGATACACTACCCCTCCCCCAAAACCAACTAAGGGTTGAGAGACTTTGTGCATGCTGCTAGGCTTGTACTTGAGCTTCTCCAAGCACCGATAGCTTATAAGGTCAAACGAGCTCCCGGTATCAACAAGGATCCGGCCCGCTCGTTGGTTGGCAACCTTGCATTCGATGACTATGGGGTCATCATGAGGCCGCCTGACCTTGCCCCGGTCTTTCTCAGAGATGATGACCTCAGGGAAGGTGTCTTTCGACGCCAATCCCTCATCCACTGAGTTGACTTCCAGCTTTCTAATGTTGTCCTTGATACGCCGGATGGTCGGACCCCCTCCGGCAAAGCCTCCTGCTATAGTAAAGATTTGCTTTTCATCAGTGTCAGAGCTTATAGCAAGGTTATCAGGCTTCTTGGACGGCTGTCCATTGTTTGTTTTGGGGTTACCCTTGGACTTCAGCATATATGACTTTAAGGCCCCCTCATCAGCCAGACGGTCCAGCAACCGCCTGAAGCTATAACACCCATTGGTGTCATAGCCTATATCTTCATGGGAATGACAGTTCTTGCTCTTGTCACGGCTTTTGATGGGACTTTTCATTGCAGTCGGTTTTTCAATGGTCAACCAGTCTTTGATCTACATGAGGATGGAGGAGCAGTCCTTGTTGAACTCGTACTTGGGGACGTACGGCTTCAACTCTCTCTTTCTCTTCTGGGACGGCTGACCAGGATGGTCTGCCACCCAGACTTATTTTCTTTTCTTGTTCTCTTCTTTTTTAGCCGGCTGAGCAGACCGGCTCTCCTTTTTGTCGGACTTTTTAGGGTCCGACGGCTGTTTGATGGCACAGAGCTTCGTTGCTTGTATGTAGGCTTCGGCTTCCACCAATGCTTCTTGGAAGGTAGCAACCCTCTTTCTGACCAGGTCGAACTTAAAGGTCGACCCGTCCTTCAGACCCTTGAAGAAGTCTGTGTAGGCAACTTTGTCAGATAGCCCTTGAATCTGAATTCTCATTAAATTGAACCGCCTAACATAGGACCTTAGTCCTTCTCTATCTCCCTGCTGAATAGCCCCCAAGTCGAGACTTATCTTTTTGGCAGGGATGTTCATAGAGAAGTTGGACGTGAATAGGTATGCAAGCGTCTTGAAGTTGTTGATGCACCTGACTGGCAGATTGCCAAACCATCGTTGGGCTATGCCCTTCAATGTCGCCGAGAAGCATCGGCACTAGGCGACGTCATCCAACCCTTGTAAGTACATGAGGTTGGTGTAAGCGATTAGGTGATCTTGCGGGTTGGTGGTACCGTCATAGGTACCAACCAACACGTTCTTAACCTTGCTGGTTGAGCCGCCTCGGTTATCTCCCAGGAGAACGCCGACGGCTGTTCCCCAAGGTTTAGCAGCTGGAGTTGCCAGTCCATGGGCTAGACATTTTGTGCCGCCTGACCCCCAAAGAAGGCCGACTGCATGTATGGTGATCCATACGGCACGTATGGCTGTTGGGGCACATACGAAGGCGGCTGGATAATCTAAGGGCCAGTACGTGCGGACATGTCGCGTGACTGACTCTCTCAGTTTGTTTCCAAATACTTCAATGAAGTATTCTGGAAACTGTCAGGGTAAGTTGACGTTAAGGCTAACTCAGACAATTGCTGACTTCTCTTTTGCTGGATTAACATCCGGGCATCTAAGTAAGTCCTTTTCGATCCATCCGGCTGAACTTGCCGGATGGCTTTCCTTTGCTCTTATTCAGGGAAACGGAGCTTTGAAAGGTCGATCACGGGCCCATCCGCCCCCTTTAGCTTAGGGTGAGGAGTAGGCACATGATCCTTAACGTGCTTCTTCCCGGAGGGAGAAGGCTTCTTGGCCGACTGACCCTTGTTGGTGCCAGTTGACTTGTTTATAAGGTCCTTGATTTCCCATTTGAAACTCGTCATGAATTTAATGAGTTCGTCTCTAGTTATGGGGGAAGCACCCTCCGCCGCCTGGGGTCGCCCAGCCGGCTTGACGGTTGGGCTGCCAGGACCAGCTTTGTCCTCGCCCCGTTCCCTTATTTCCTTGGAACGGGTGCGTCTTGTTCTGGATGACCCGTCTGGGGCCACATAGGTGTCAACCTCAAAGTCGTCACCATTATCTTGGTCCGTGTGGACCTCAGCTTCGGCCATAGGCCGTTTGCCTTTAGCAGGCGGTACAGACTCGGATGCCATCTCAGAAGTACTCTCCCCACAAACGGCGCCAAATGTTTCGAGGTTTTTGGAGTCCCTTGGGAGAGTTACAATTCAAAGCATGCGCGTCGACCGTATGTACCTACAAAACCACGAAAACTCCGGTTGAGTGGAGTTCCGCCTCCGACGATCAAGTTAGAACGTTTCCAGATGTATTAAAGTGCGGAATGTAAAGGTTTTTCTCTCGGATTCCGAGAGAATTCTGCAATTAATATTGCTCGAGTTTTGTGTGTATATTTATGAATGTGTAATAAATGAGGATTTTCCTCTATTTATAGTGAGAGGAGAACGGTTCTCCTTTCATAGGTTAGACTGCCACATGTCATCACTAGAGGATTGGTTCCATCAAAACCTCTCTGATGATGACACGTGCCAGCATGCGATTGGTCCACGTGGACAGGGATATTTTTACCCTAAACACAAAGTAGAGTGGTATGAAAAATTAGACATCCTACCAATAAATATGAAACAAAAGTAGTTATTTATCAATTAAAATGCAATTGAATTAAAACCCTAATCTCAAATAAGCAAAACCCTTAATTCAATTCAAACCCTAAACTCTAGAAATTAAAATCCTCAAACGTAATTGAAGACCTAAACCCTAAATTGAATCTCTATTATGTTAATTGAAGTAAATTAAAACTCTCAAACAAATTAAACAAACCAAAAATTAAAGTAATAACTTAAAGCATTACTAGATTTAGTGAGAAATTTTTTTCTTTGGATTTTTGGATGACTTTGGGGGGATGGAAAACCTATAAGAGAGAGAGGTAGTTGGGGAGGGAGTTAATTGGGTGAGAAAACGTAGGAGTGGGCCCCCCAAACGACTCTATTGGACGGAATCCGTTAAAGTGCTAGGCAAATGCTTGCTATCTTAAGGGTAGTTGTTCACAAATAAAATAAAAACGGGTAGTTGTTTACAAAATAGCCTATCTTTAGGGTAGTTTTTCACAAAATTTACTTGAGCTTATGATGTATCATTGGAAAGTTAAGGATATCCATCCATATACATTTTGCATATTAATTATGATTAATCTAGAAAATCTAGAAAATAATTAGCTACTGCTGCTGTTGCTCCGGCTGCTGGTCTTGACCGGCAATAAGGGCATCTTGGGTCTGTTGGGTTGGGCTTCTCCGGCCCCCTCGGCACTTCTTCTTCCGCCTGCTCATACCCTATGCCGGCCCACTCCTTGAAGGGCGTCGGCTGCTCAATCCCAAGAACTTGAGCGTCAAATACCTCAGTTGCGTATCTGTACCTCAAGTTGAAGAAAGCATAGTCGGTGTCCGGGTGAATCATGGACCATGCCATCTTCATGCGCGCTTTGCAGCCGCGCTCATTCTCGGTGACCAGCCGGTTCTGTTCAGCCGACAGCTGGTCCAGATGCTCCTTCTTGGTCTTAACCAGCTCGTCCTTCAGCCGGGTGACCTCGTCTTTCAGCCCAGCGTTCTCCTTGTCAACCTCCCCCAAGGCCTTGACGTCAGCCTTGAGTTTGTCGACTTGGAGTTTCCAATTGGCAGCATTTTGGTTGGCTGTATCAACAGCAGCCGTAAGCTCCCGGATGAGTTCCTCCAGTTTCATCTCTCGGGCTTTAGTTTGGATTTCAAGCATTAGGAAGTTATATTGACAGACATCAATTAATTCGGCTGCCCGTCTCTGGGCATCCCTTACCTCCTCTTGCTTCTTCCGCAAGGGGGCTTTTAACCCATCAACCCTCAACATAACCTGCAAAGACAGCCGAAAAAGTAGTTTAACTTCAGTTACGTTACAACCGACAATGTATAAATTTGCACAAAAGCACCCCATCCGGTAAATTACCTCAGCCAGCAGTGAGGTGATGCGGTCAATGTTGACCTGGTTGATACCAGGTACCGCCTCTTTCTCGGACCGGGTGAGGGTCCTTATCATTCTCTTGGCATAGCCTTACATATCCGGCCAACGAGAAGCGGTATCTGCATCATGAGACAAATTTGTTAAGTGTTAGGCATAAGCGGCTCTTATATTCATCCGGCTGCCGGAAGAATCCCCTTACTGAGAAGCATGGGACTTGACTCGAGCACGCCCAAGGGGCCAGGGGGGGTCAAATGGGAGATCCGTACCTTGGTTGTCAGGCTGAGGGGTGACACCACCCCCAACCGCATTTAAGCCGAGTGCAACAGCAAGCACCCGGTTCGAGGGAACCTCAGCTTCCCTAGCTCTGGCCTCAGCCGGACTTGAGCCTAAGTCCAGATCTCGCAGACTTTTGCCTGTGGACGTAGGCCTCTCAGGAGCCGTCTGTCTTCCGGCAGAGGCAGTGGTAGGGGCAGGCGGAACCCTCCGCCTTTGTGAAGATGGTTGGGCAGGCTCCTCTCCCCCGGTCTCTTTAGCATGTTCCTTAGAGACCGAGGGATGTTTTGGCTCCCCGACTGCAAAACAAAGCAAAACAACCGGTCAGTACTAAGATAGCTTGCAAGGCATACAAACGGTACAAATATCAGCTGGTGCTTACCCCATCACCTTTGGCCGCAAGTTGGGCCTTTTTCTTCTCGAGTTGCTCCTTCCTAATTTCGGCGGATGACTTAGCCGGCGTCTTCTCAGGGGGAGTCATTTCGAGTCCTTTCTCTGCAAATACAAAAGAAAATAAAAGTTAGAGCGTTCAAACACCATACAGGCGGCATAATACGCCGGTTAAGAAATAAACCTACTTTTGCTCCAAAACGTGCTAAGACCGCAGGCGAAAAGGAACGCCTCGTCTTTGAACCAGTCCTGATGAGGGACCCAAATTTTGGGGACAATGACTCGTGTCCCATCATCCAGTGGCATTGTAGTCTTCTTAAAAAGCCCCAGCTCTATAATTGCATCCCAAGAACTAGCCGGTATCTTGGGGAGGGCGCATTTCTTTCCCAGCAGAGCCGGGTTCTTATTGTACCGGCGCAGCCGGTGGTTAACATATGAAGATAGAGAAGAGACCATGTAGAATTTGCTTTTCCAGCTGGTCCATTTTGATGGCTTCTCCAAAGTCATCATGTACTCCGGATGCGTGGTTAAGGTGTACAACGCATTCCAGCCGCTTGGGGCACGGCTCAGATAGTGCATGTGCGCAAACGCTTCCCAGCTAGGCGTCACGTTCTGCATCTCGCAGACGGCTATGTATCCCAATATATTTACCCAAGAGTTGGGTGTGAGTTGCCAGACGCCAAGGTCATACCCCCGGAGAATGGCCTTGATTGTGTTGTGGAGTGGGAACCGGAGGCCGGCTTTGAATGCTGACTCATAACAGCCAAAGTAATTATCGGCGTGGTCTAAGTCGTCATCCCAGACAACAGCAGCATCAGCCGGTGGCACAATTACTTCCCCTCCGGCGCCCACCGGACACTTCTTCAAGAAAGCCGGGAGGATTGCATTCAAGGTCACAACATCCCGGGCGCTCATGTGCGCCTCTGTAGGATTATTTGCTAAAGACCAGTTATATGCCTCCTCATCATCTTGAGGGGCATCCGGCTCCATTGTAGACTCAGTTGAGCCGGTTTCTTGGTCAGACTTATTGCTGCCTAAGCTCCCAGATTCCTCAAGAATCTCATCACCGGGCGTACCAGGGACGCCTGGTTGGTCAAATGGAGCATATTCAACCGGAGTTCCGGCTGAATCATCTGATTGGTACTCGGGGTCAACATCCGTTTTCCTTGTCTGAGCCATTCTGACCTGCACATAAACAGAGACGGTCGGATTCGTAGAAGAGTAAGGGTGGACCAAACACCCCCAGACGGCATCCCCAGTCCTAGATTCAGCCGTATCCGGTGAACGGTTGACAACTACCCTAGGCCGTGCCGTGTGTGTGTTGGGAGAGTCCATTATTCTCTAACAACCTATACAACCGGGAAAAACTCAAAAAAGTTGCAAAGGGGAAAAGGCAATACCTTGAAGTTGTGAAGACGTTTGTAGAAGACTTGACGGTAATGTGGCTTGAAGATGCCACAGGCGGAGGAATCTGGTTGTGTATGAAAGCTGAAATACAAAACAAAACAGTCAGGCATTTTTCGAAGAAAATCGCTCAAAGATACCTCAAACGGTATCAATGTAGTTTTTGCAAATTGCTCAAAGATACCCCAAACGGTATAAAAACCGGCTGAGGGTCTTATGAATGCAAATTAAGAAATTGCTTAAAGATGCCCCAGACGGTATAAAGACCGGCTGAGGGTCTATAAGAAAGCAATTTATGAAGAAAATTGCTCGAACATACCCCAGACGGTATGTAACCGTCTGTGGCTCTATTGAGAGCAGCTATAAAGAAAATTGTTCCAAGAGGGCCCCAGACGGTATGAGCGGGTTGAGGGTATAATGGATGCAATTTTTTGAAGACGGTTGTTTGAAGATGCCCCAGGCGGTATGTAACCGTCTGTGGGCCTATTGGATGCAATTTTTTGAAGACGAATGTTTGAAGATGCCCCAGGCGGTATGTAACCGTATGTGGGCCTATTGAATGCAATTTTTAAAGGCAAGTGATGAAAGAAATCGCTTTAAATTGTCCCAGACGGTGTAAGACCGTCTGTGATTCTACTAAAATCAAAAGAAAATCAAGAGAGTCAGGCGGTACCTTAGTGAGTTGATTGAAGAAGCACTCAACCGATATCCGGATGCGTCTGAAGGAAGGAGCTGGTTGCACGAAAGAGCAGCCGGTGTCAGAGCTTTTTTCTCTCAAAGGAAATTTTTGTAAAATTTGCAAAGTATGTAATGAGAGGGGGAAGCCTCCCATTTATAGGCAGGGGGCAGAAGGCGAACCGTCACCTCCCCCTCCAAATCAAATTCGTAATTCGAATTCAAAAAAAAATGGTGGGAAGGAGACGAACCGTCACCTTTCCAGAATGTGACACGTGTCACAGGCGCCACGTGGCGAGCCACGTCACACCTGTGAGGGGCAAATGTTTGGGGTAAAAAACCCTATGCCATGTGGTCCAATAGCAAAGCTGACACGTGGCAGCCCTTGAAAGATCCAACGGGATCCAATCGGATGCTGACACGTGGCATTGTAACCCTAATGGGGGAGCAGATCTTCATCTGCTATAAATAGAGGAAATTCCTCATTTATTAGACATTCAGAAATACAAACCAAAAATCGAGCAATATTAATTGCGGAATCTCTCTGAATCAGGGAGAAAAACCCATTTACTTTCCGGACTTTACCCATCAGGAATCATTCTAACTTGCTCGTCGGAGGCGGAACTCCACCCAACCGGAGGTTCGTGGTTTTGCAGGTACAGACGGTCGGGCGCGCATTCCCAGGATTGTAACTTTCCCGAGGGACTCCAAAAACCCCGAAACACCAATTATATAGAGAGCTATTGCAGACGTCACTACTGTAGAGGTGTACTATATCTAGATAAAAGGAAAGATCACACAATCCTTCACTTGATTTCATTACCTTATTTACTTTGATTTGTTGACCTATTGACTGAGCTAAGATCATGAATGATATACTTCATATCTCTCAAATATTCTAAAACCATACACAAGTATCTCTTCTTTCCATCATATGTAGGTAGCATGTGGCACCACCAATCCACCCACCCCTAAAGTTTTAGTTAGATTTTTTGGTACCATTATCCTTATTAATTTTAGTGAATTTTTTTTTTGTTAATTCATTAGAATTTTTTGAGTGAATTATAAGAAAATAAATTAAAAAATTTTGTGTGAAAATGGCTTCAGTTTCTGCAACTACCCCTCTCTTAACCCCTTATCAAATGGGCAACTTCCATCTTTCTCATAGGTGAGCTGAATTTTTCATTTATTCCTTGTTTTATTTTTTTTTAATATTTTTTTTTTTTTTGCGCAATTTTCAATACAATATGTTATTACAAAAATCTCAAAGCTACCGATTACATATATAAAAAAAGTACATTATAAAGTTTATATACAAATTATAAAAATAAATTCAGACAAATCAATATGTCGAAGTGTAGACAAATCTCCTGGAATTTTATTATAAATGAAAATAAAAAACGGAGGGCGTAATTTTTTAAAAATTTATCAGGTTTATGCACCGTAAATGTTTGTCAATATATATAATGCTGCAATGAGGAACTTTTTTTGGTTAGTAGAGATTATCATGAATTGTTACAAGTATTAGAATTCTAGAAATGATTTATGAGACTCTAATACATAACTGTTTAATTTTAAAGAATTCTAAGTTTCATTATCGTAAGAGTGGAATTAGTTGTATGAATCCGATGCAAAATAGAAGTTTTAATTTTTTTTCCGCTATGAAAGAGATGTAGAGAATACTAAGGATAAAATGCGTAGTAGGATTATTTAGAACGCTTTGAATATTTTCAAGGTGATAAATGTTGTTGGTAGTAATACTAGTTACAAAATTCCAAGCATATACCGATGTTTTCAAATCCTTTTTCAACGAGATTTCCATCCATTAACGACGGTATTTCCATCGTTTCTCGAAGATTTTGGCCGACGATAAAGAAGCCTTATCTTGTTGTTACTAGTAAAATCTGTAAAGTCATTTGATAAGTGTTTTAAGCACTCATAACCATAATGTGTTGTAAAAATCTTATAGCATAGCATACTGCTTGTTCTCTCTGAATTGCATCTTTAATCATTGATATTAAAACAAATTTGAGCAATTCTTTTCAAGATAGTTTGCAACAATTGAAAGATGGGGTCAGATATGACCCCAATTATGTGCCAAGTAGAAAGGGTTGTGGTAGTGTATCATCT
Source organism: Chenopodium quinoa (assembly GCF_001683475.1). Lineage (NCBI taxonomy): Eukaryota > Viridiplantae > Streptophyta > Magnoliopsida > Caryophyllales > Amaranthaceae > Chenopodium > Chenopodium quinoa. Next base: position 2,346,811 of record NW_018744367.1, read on the forward strand.
ATAGTGTAAGTGTAATAGTCGCTTGTATGATTCTCAAAATCAAAAATGCTCTTCATTATTCTCATCAACGTTGTCATCTAAATAATGATTTATATTGAAATGGAATTTTATGCGTTCACTTTTGTGTGTTTATAGTTGGTGATCTTATTGTACCATTGGTAAGATGGATCTCATGTCAGCAGTTTGATTACCTAATACTTCCTCCATTTCTAAATTGATGCATCCTAGATTGAATGTTGGCACACAAACTAATGAAAAGAAAGGAAAGTGGAGAAATTTATGTAATTGCCCATATACTAACCTTTAACCATATTATGTAAAGTAAAAGTAAAGTACATCCCCAATTAAGTTGAGGGCAACATATAGTAATTTTGTATATAAAAATTACTAAAAAGAGAACGGACGCATGCATCAATTACAAAACTTCCCAAAAAGAATAAGATGCATCAGTTGAGAAACGAATGAAGTAGAAATTTAGACAATCTAAGAAACAGTCTGGTCTAATATGTTGATCTTACTTGATTGTTATTATGACTATGAAATTTTTTTATCTTTGCAACATCAAATAATTTCTGCTATTGCTCAATTATTTTGACACTTTTTATAATGTGTCGTGTGTGTGTGTCAGATTTCGTGATATATTCAGTCTTAGTAGAAGCAAAGTAAGTTGGCCAAGCCAATAATACTGAAGTGTGTTATGGATGATGAATGATTTGTTCTACTACAAATATGACAATTATTTTAATCGTTAAGATTTTAACTTAACAGGGTTCTATTAGCTCCATTAACACGAGTAAGGTCATATGGAAATGTTCCTCAACCACATGCAATGTTATATTACTCCCAGCAGACTTCAAATGGAGGGTTGCTCATTTCTGAAGCAACTGGAGTTTCTCGAAGTGCTCAAGGGTACATTTGTGGTAGTTAGCTTTAGTAGTATACTTTTCATTAACCAATAAAATTCTTCCCAAGGTTCGAAACCCTCTATTGTGCAGGTACCCAGTTACACCTGGTATATGGACAAAAGAGCAAGTTGAAGCATGGAAACCAATTGTTGATGTTGTACATGCAAAAGGCAGTATATTTTTCTGTCAAATATGGCATGCTAGACGAGTTTCTAATGAAGGTCACTAATTTGAATCATACCCTTTTTTTTTTTATCTTAAGTTACTAAATACTTCATATAAAACTTTTGGGGATAATAGATCTTTTTCTATGGTTTTGGTTTAACATTTCTTTTTTTCTCATCATTGAAAAGAGACTAATTTAATCATACAATAAACTTTTATATACATTATACTTATTCTCTTACACTACATGTTTGAATGTAGAAAAATAGAGGGAAGGGAACAGAAGAAAAAAGAAAGTATGCATCATCCTTTATTTGGATAGCTAATGCAAAGAGGGAAGGGGAGGGAATTGGAAGGATCCATTTTCCTTCCCCTTTTAATAATTTAGAAGGAAAGTGGAAGCTCACCTTCTCCCTTCCCTCACCTCCCTTTTCCTTCCCTCTTTTTCCTTCCCCTCCTTTTCCCTTCACTACTGTTATCCAAACATAGTGTTAATGACTTATGCAGCTTGGTTTCATATATTTATTGAAATTCAAATTTAGGCTGTATTGATTGGGCATATTATATGGTAATTGAATTTTCTATATGTCGATTGGTTTTGGTTGGATTCTGATTACTTTTACTTATATTTCATAATTTTTCTAGCTTATTCACTTAATTATTAGATTCTTTTTAAATCCCATTTTTCGATTTCCCCCAGCTCTAACTAACTCAATTCAAATTTGCTTGTTCGCAGGTTTTCAGCCAAATAACCAATCTCCAATCTCCAATCTCTTGCACTGATAAACCTTTAACTCTAAAAGTTCGGGGACAATTCTCAACCCTAAGGCAATTAACAACAAAAGAGATACCTTTAGTTGTGAATGATTTCAAACTTTCTGCTCGAAATCCCATAGAAGCTGGTAAGTTTGATCAACCTAAGAATATTTAATGGGAGATTGTAGCTTCGATTGTGTATTCTAATCAAACAAGCATGGTAGCATTTAATCATTATCTTTACCATAAATTTCCTTGTTACAATCTTTAATATTAATTATATATTTACTTGAGTGATGACCAAATAATTACAAAACTAGCCAAATATAATTTACCATTTTTTTACCATATACCCTTGAACTTTTTGTTTATTCACTATATAACCCTAAAAAAAAAAAAAATACAAAAAATAAAAAAACCATATCCTCCTCTCCCCAAGTTTTCTCAAAAATGCATCAAATACCCTTAATGAGTAACTAATGTTAGTTTTGTCAATTTTTAGAGTTAAATTATGCCCCTAAATCACCCCCACATCCCCTTCCCCCACCCTCAAAACCACTCACCCTTCCTTCCCTCACCCTCAAAACCACCCTAGATCTCCTTTCCCTACCCCCGAAACCAATCATATGGACATAATCCTGGAGATCTAGGGTGGTTTCAGGGGTGGGGTGGTTTCAGTGGTAGGTAAAGGGAGGGGTAGTTTCGGGACATAATAAACCAAACTTCACTCATCTTGAAATCATTAAAGGTATATGGTGCATTTTTGTGAAAACTTAATTATAGGTATATGATGTATTTAAAAAAGTCCAGGGGTATATATTAAATAAACTAAAAACTCAAGGGGAATTTTTATGCAAATCAAAGGTATCATGATTAAGATTTTAATTATTTTCTTTAATTTTGATTAAGTCGTCTATTAACCGTGAGATTGAGTGGCGTCAATCCAAATATTATGCATGGTTACAAGAATTAGTTGTTTATTTTTATAATTAATTAGGATATAATTGTTAGTATAATTCGGTTATTAGAAGATAGATTAGCATTAAATATCATATTTGCAAAACTATATCTTTACAAGTTAGGATTAGGTTTCCTAGTTGTATTAGATTTTGTTAATACACGATTTTTAGGCTAATTATTTAGCTTATAAATATGTGATGATGTTTAACGAAAAGTATGATTGATTGATTTGAAATTTATAAAGTTTTACGTAAGCTTGGGCTTATGTAATCTTGGCCTAGTTTAGGTTTTAAGCTTGTGTTGCTTAGCGTTTGTTGACCGAGACTCAAGATTTCTAAATTTTCAACTATGATTGAAGTTCATATCCATTAAAATTCATATCATATTTGGTGGAAAAACTGTATTATTTAAGCCTTTTGTTATAGCTTTGTGAATGTCTATGCTCAATCCTATGGGGTTTAACAACGTGTAAGTGTTAGAGAAGGAAAAAGGCCCGCACAAGAAATTACTTAGGATTGTTGTTGTGTTTCATTTGAGATAGATTATAATAAGTACATACAACGGTAGTTGGACACAAAGCACTAGTTCCATTCCGTTATTAAAGATGATACATTATTTCCATTTTCATGGCCTACACTAAGACTAATTGGTTGAATGCATGGTATGAGGTGTAAGTGGGAGAAAGAATGTAAAACAAGAAAGAAATTCTAAAGGATGGAATTTTTGCTGTTTTCACTCCCATATTTGGTATGTAAGTATTCGAAAATAAAATAAACAAAAATATGTGCAATTTATATAATCTTATGTTGGAAGATCTAACATATATATATATAGGGGAGTTTTTTCCTAGAGAGTCACCTAGGATTTTAATTTTTTTTACACGTAAGATTAAAATTAAAGGTTTAAATTTATTATAAAAATAAAGTACTATCTTTTTAAATTGAAAATTTTATCTAAGAGAAAAGAAACAATTTATTTTGTTTCATATATATAAAAAATACTATTAAACTTAAAAAATGAAATTCACCCTCAATTGATATTTAAAAAAAATTGAATTAGATAAAAAAAATAAAATAAAATATGACACGTGATTATAATAAAATATTTTACAGAAAAATACTATTAAAAAAAATGAAATCACGTTAATTAAAAAAATATCAGTTTTCTCAAAAAAAAAAATAAGTTCTGGATTAGATACAAATATAAGAAAAAATCATTGAAATTAAAAATATATCCTTTCTCTTTTCTTGCAAAAAAAAAAAAAAAAAAAAAAAAAAAAAAAAAAAAAAAGAAAGAAAAGAAAATAAATAAATAAGTTGTTCATCATTTATCATTTATTCGTCTAAAAGATTAAATTCTACATTAACAAAATTTATCATATCTAATAATAAACTTTATCACCACTTTAAATCCAGTATTTTCAAAATCCTATATAAACTCATCTAATGTCCGATGCGATGAACGATGATCATAATTAAGAAGTCAGTTGTCATAAGTGTTAATTTTGCAAGGGGGCAGGTATATGCAACTTATCAATGATTGATTTACAAGGGATGATGCAAGCCTGGAAGATATGCAAGCCTGGAAGATTATATTTTCACATATTTTATTTTCAATCTATTTTTCTTCAAGAATCGGTTTTTATTGTTGTTTAAACAAACAATTTACAAAATATACCGTGTTTATATATGTGTGAACTTTAATTGTATAAGATTAAAAAAATAGTAATATTATATATTAATATTTTGTTATTACGATTGAATATTAAATGTTAAATTTAACTATTAATAGAAACCCGTGCATCATACGGGCTTAAATCTAGTATATCTACTATATCTAAACTCACTTTATGAAATCCCAATGACTTCTATAGAATTTGAAATTGTAGGACCTGAAGATTATTAGTGTTTTTTAAAATTTTCATTTTACCTTAAGTATTTAGGTTTGTTCATTATCAACACTCCTACATGGAAGAAAGTTGATACTTACGTTGAACTTTAATTAAGCTATTTTATAAAATTTTCAAGTTTGACAATTACACATAGACTTCTATTTGACACTAGTAGTTTTTAGTCCGAGTAACTTAGAAGGCCAGTGACAACAATTCCCCTTAATTCTTCTCCCTTTCCTATCTCACTTCACTAAAAAATAATGGATTTTGCATGAATAGATGAACTAATCCACTCTCATCTTCTCATAATTTCCACATACCAAAAGGGCAATAATGGAGTATAGATATCAAATGTTTGTATTCTTTATGTGATCTTACGTAAATGTGTGATTAGAAAAGTCAATATGTTGAATGATCATTTGATATAATATTTTTAAATATCATATTTTATAAGCATCTAGCACTATATAGTGAAGATAAATATGAAATTACAAAATGTGTACAAGGATTATTTAGGTTGAACACCACATTTCATGACTCTAGCTTCCATTATCATAAATTATTAAACACTATCAAAGTGTAATTATTTGTTGAGCCACATTACTTCTGAATTTCCTTTGTGCACATGCACTACTTGTTACGTCAAAATGTGGCTTGACGAAATGTTGCACATGTTTGATCCTTTTATTAGTTGAAGTAGTTACGTTTGTAAGACAAAAGATTAGTCATCGCTGTTTATGAACAATATAAATATAGAAAGGAGAAGTAACAAAAAAAACAAAAACAAAAAAAGGAAATAAGTGAACAGTTTCCCACCAATTATCTACTCTTTTTCTCTTTTTTTTCCTACCTCTATTAACAAGTGAGGATTTTAACATGACACATTTATGGTGAAAAAGCACTCTATGTCAATGAACATGGTTGTATTATTGTAGATGATGGCATGAAAACCATTCTGTTTTTTATACTTGAATTTAAAATTAAGTTTCACTCTTCTAAAAGGTGTGATCCTTAGATTTTGTGCCTTATTACCTAATCATCATTCACACTTTTTTTCTTATTTAGGCTTTGATGGAGTTAAAATCCATGGAGCTAATGGCTACCTTATTGATCAGTTTATGAAAGACAAAGTTAATGACCGATCAGACCATTATGGTGGATCTCTAGAGAATCGTTGTAGATATGCTCTAGAGATAGTTGAAGCAGTTGTGAAGGAGATTGGTGCAAATAGAATCGGGTTTAGTATTTCTCCCTTTGCTAATTACATGGAATCAGATGACTCAAATCCAGAAGCTCTAGGTGAAGGAGTGTCCTCGATCAAGTACAACAATTACTAAATATAATATAGGATTAATTAAGGAGATTATTAATTCAGTTATTTTAGGAATCGTAATGTTTTGCTATAAACCAACTAAGATTTGCAGGCCTATTATTTAATGGGCTTGTTGCTAAATGTAATCGGATCCTATAAGGTCACACATAAAAGCACGAGATGGAAAAGGCACACCAAGCCCAATAAAGGTTAAATGGGCGGTTATGTGACGAGTCATTAGTGAGTTGGGCTTGCTAATCTTGTAACCTAATAACTTCTATATATTAGGCCTATTACTGTGTATGAGATATACAATTACAGAGAGAGCAAAAACAACGTATAATATTTTTCTCATATAACTGCATCCCTAAAAAGTGAGAAGAGTGAAAAGTTTCTTCCCCCTTCTTCCGTACTAGCATACGTGGGATTCATCTCGGGTTTTGTGGACCAAGAAGGGGAATCACAATTGAGGTTCTGGATCTCCGAAGGAGGAAAATCTAAGGCTAACGAGGAGTACACGCATCAAAGGTATATCTGACTACTTTATGTGATTTGTATTATTTATATGCATGAGATCCTGTTTTAGATGTTTAGGAAATGTTCCTGAAATTCCGCTATTGCATCTAATATGATCCTACAGTGGTATCAGTTTGCCTCTTGCGTATAATATTATGTTCATAATTAATTCAATTAATTTGATGTGTATAATGCTATTTTTTAATTTCATTAAGGGGAGGTATTGAATTATGGTTTTTTTAACAAAAAATCCCAAATTAATTAATTGAAATTAAAATTAAAAACCCCAAATGAATTAGAATGGAGATTTTGATTAATTTGTTATATTAGGTTTTTTAATCAGACTAAACCTAATTAAAGATCACCGATTAGTGTTACAAAAGTTGTAAAATTAATTAACTCAAAAAAAAAAAAAGGAAATTTAAGTAAGAGCAGCCACGACTGGGTGGCAGAACCATCTTCGATGGGCCACGATCGCTGCTCCGGTGGTCAAGAAGTAATCTCCGACGATGAAGAAATGCTGATGGTGATTTCAGGCAATCGTGCAACCGTTGCACGACTTTCAGAGATTCGCTGGTCGGGTTGCGCGACCGGCCATTCTCGTGGGCTGCCATAAGCTGGAATTGTTCCGGCTGACGCCTTTCTTCATGGCTGACGGTTTTCTGGTTTCTTCATGGCTGACGATTTCTGGCTGACCGTTTTTTTAAATTTATATTTATCATTAAAAGGAGTTTTGTTTTGGATAAGCAGTTATCTGTTTTTTATGAAACCGTGCGAATGAAATTGGTTTAGATAATAATTGACTGATTTTGTTCCTGATATTGCGCTACTCATTAACTGATTTTTAGTTGAGTTAAAACCGTGTAACTTGACTCCAAAATTGGTTATTTGACCAAAAATTAAAATATGTGATATTTTATTATGTGGCAATTTTATACAAACATATATGATATTATTATTATTGTCAGTGACTAGTATCGCCCAAATTAGGATAGAAAATACGGTCTGCTTACCGTTAGTATTTCTTGTAAATACGGTCTGCGCACCGTTTGTATTTTTGTAATTTAATTATTGTTTATTTAAATTAAAATACAAAACAAGAGTTATCCGGCAGCGATCCACGATGAATCATGGATGGAGATTCGCGACTAATCATGGATTAAGCCTATGAAGATATAATTTTTTCATAGGATTAGGGGTCATACTAGGATCACAATTTTATTGCATTATATTATGCTTATTTAAGTTTACGTATGTTTTTGCTCTTATTTATGGTATAAGTTCTCTAATAAATAAACCAACATAGTAAATTAGGTCCCTAAAAGCAATATTGAGATATGTTTTTTCCAAACAGACACCTATAAAGCCTTTGATCATAAGTAATAGGTTCCGCCAAAGCGGGGTGTTGCATATAATCTCGAGAATATAGGGTAATATTTATGAAATTTACATGTCACTGTTTGGTTTTGCTCAACAAGATTATCAAAAGACAAAGTTTTGGGTCTTGAAACATAGAGATGGAAACAAAAGTTGTTATCTATCGACCAAGAATTATATGAAATATAATGGTAAAGGTTGTTTACTTACCAATAAAACATTAGATTTTATACATAGGGCCAAAGTCCGCTTAAATTTTTTTTCTAAAGGATCTTGGTATTCACATTAATAATACGGGACAAACATTAAAATGTGATAAATAGCTTTGAATTGTTCAAATATTTTATGCTACTATGATAAACATATAATAAACTTTGCTATATTTCTTTTGTAGATATCATGTCTAGTAACAACAACAACAGCCCTAACTTGCGTTTATACCTTGAGAAGGATAAATTGAACAACACTTAACTTTCTTTATTGGGAAATAAACCTAAGAATTGTTCTTAGGGCCGAAGGAAGAAGGGATGTCCTTGACACCCCTATCCCAGTTCTGACAGCCACAGCATCGGATACTGAAAAGGCCAGTCAAAAGGTTGTTAAAGGCAAATAAGTGTTTATCACATGTCTCATGCTAGCTTCCATGGAACCAGAGCTTCAAAAACAGTTTGATGATATGGATGCTCATAGCATTATTCAGCAATTGAAAAAGATGTTTCAGAAGCAAGCAAGGATAGAGAGATACGAGACTCATAGAGATTTGCTTTGATGTCAACAAAAGGTCGATGAACCAGTGGGAGAACATGTTTTCAAGATGATGGAATTGTTCCAAAAAATGTCTAAACTGGGAATGACCTATACCACTGAAATGACCTATACCAAAATGCGAACAAAATGTTTGTTGCTCGAGATGATGTCTTTCTAGAAAAGGATTTTATTTCCAAAAAGACAAGTGGAAGTAGTATCTATCTTGAAGAAATTCGAGAGGAGCAATAAATGGATGTGGATAAAACCACATCAGAGACGCGATCACAAGGTTATTTCTTACCGATTAGGCCATTAGTAAATGAGGAAGAGTTAGTGCTTGAAATGCACGATCCTCTCCTTACTACTAACAATGTGATGGAGGAAGTGCATTCAACGCAAGAACCTCCTATCGTCCCACTCGAATCAAATTCGTGCGAAAATTCTCAAATAGTTGAGAAGAACATTTCTCCTGTTGCTCAGCCGTACGTAGATCTAGTAGACCAACAAGACCACCTAAGAGGTTTGTTGAACTTCTGTTAACGGAAAACTCTGAAATTATGATTTTGGACCGAGACGAAACTACTAGTTATAAAAAAGCCTTGACAAGTCTAGACTCCGAAAAATGGCTTGGAGCCATGAAATCCAAAATGGAATCCATGTCAAAGAACCAAGTATGGAATTTGGTTTATTTGCCAAATGGGGTAACACCTATTGGATGCAAATGGGTTTTCAAATTGAAAACTGACAAGGATGGAAATGTAACTATTTTCAAAGCTCGACTGGTTGCTAAAGGTTTCAAGCAAATCCATAGTATTGACTATGATGAAACTTTTTCACCGGTAGCGATGCTTAAATCCGTTCGGATACTTCTAGCGATTGCTGCATTTTATGACTATGAAATTTGGTAGATGGATGTGAAAACCGCCTTCTTGAATGGTTTCTTGGAGGAGGATGTGTACATGACACAACCAGAAGGTTTTGTAGATCCAGAAAATCCTACGAAGGTATGCAAGCTTAAGAAGTTTATTTTATGGGCTAAAGCAAGCATCTAAAGTTGGAATCTTCGATTTGATGAGGCAATCAAAAAGTTTGATTTTCTCATAAGCGAAGAAGAATCTTGTGTTTACAAGAAAGAAAGTGGGAACAGCATAGTCTTCTTGGTATTGTATGTGGATGACATACTTCTCATAGGAAATAATATACCAATGCTTGAATCTGTCAAGGAGTGGTTGAAAAGTTGTTTCTCTATGAAAGACCTAGGAGAGGCTGAATACATTTTGGGAATCAAAATCCATAGAGATAGGTCTCAAAGGATGATTGGACTAAGTCAAGAAACTTATATATATAAGGTTCTTACAAAGTTCAATATGGAAAACTCTAAAAGAGGATTCATTCCCATGCAATATGGCATATCGCTAAACAAGACTCAGTGTCCAAAGACATCTGATAAGACTAAGCGAATGAGAAATGTTCCTTATGCATGTGTTATAGGATCAATTATGTATGCCATGATTTGTACAAGGCCAGATGTCTCATATGCCTTGAGCGTATGTAGCAGATTCCAATCAAATCCGGGCGACGCGCACTGGAGTGCAGCTGCAGCTAAGAACATCCTTAAGTACTTAAGAAGGACTAAGGACAGTTTCTTAGTGTATGGAGGTGAGAATGACTTAGTTGTTAAAGGTTACATAGATGCAAGTTTCCAAACCGACAAAGATGACTTCCTATCACAATCTGGTTTTATTTTTTATCTAAATGGAGGTGCAGTCAGCTGGAAAACTTCAAAGCAGAGCACTGTAGCAGATTCTACAACAGAAGCTGAATATTTGGCAGCAGTTGAAGCGGCCAAAGAAGCAGTTTGGATTAAGAAATTCCTCATTGAGTTAGGAGTTGTGCCTACCATTGTGAATGGAGTTGACTTATACTGTGATAATAATGGTGCAATTGCTCAGGCAAAAGAACCAAGATCACATCACAAATCTAAGCATGTGGAAAGGAAGTTCCATTTAATCCGAGAAATTGTTGCTAGGAAAGATGTCAGAGTTTGCAAAGTTCATACGGATGAGAATGTCACTGATCCATTGACTAAACCCTACCATAGCCAAAGCATGAAAGACACGCTAGAGCTATAGGAATCAAGCATGTTGGAGAATGGCTTTAGATTATGCAATCGATTTTCATAATTGTAAAGACATTGAATCATGTAATATTTATGTTTATCAATGAATTATTCTTATTTAATAATTGTGGTTTAGAATTAAATAAAATGTTCAAAGTAATTGTAATTTTTATAGGTTGTCAAATGCGTGATTTGACAAATGAAATCCTATTAAGAGAACATAAATTATAAATTTCTAGTGTGCCTAGTCTGAGACATTAATGGACATAAATGGCTCAATCAAAAGACTAGTATGTGGATCGATTATAGCTCAGTTTCATGAGCTATAGGGACATAGAGATGTTTAGTCGATTACATAGGTATGCATTGTGATGTGTATGGAACAGACCAAAATTGAAATAAGATTTCAAACTTAAATTTAGTGGATTCCTCAGACATGAGAACAACATTTTTCCATAAGATAATTGGTATATCCTTGATGATGTCAAACGCCGTGCCGTAAAATGAGGTAATAAAGGCAGCAATCAGAAATGCTAAATGTTTAGTGGGAGTATTGGTTGGACAAGAATGGATAAGTCCTCCTATTTTAAAAGGGATTGGTGTCTTGGCCTCTTGAAGAGTTAGAACTGAAAATGCATGGCCGTGCTCAAGTGGATTAAAGGTTTAATCACTTGTTTCTACAGTTCTTAAACACAGATTTCAAGAAAACAATTTGAATCTTAATATGGATGACATAAGATGTTATCATATTATCAAATTGGACATTAAGAGACTTAAGAGAATTCAAGATTGCTCCACTTGTTCTCGGACAAGTGGGAGATTGAAGGAGTGTCCTCGATCAAGAACAACAATTACTAAATATAATATAGGATTAATTAAGGAGATTATTAATTCGGTTATTTTAGGAATCGTAATGTTTTGCTAGAAACCAACTACGATTTGCAGGCCTATTATTTAATGGGCTTGCTGCTAAATGTAATCGAATCCTATAAGGTCACACATAAAAGCACGAGAGGGAAAAGGCACACCAAGCCCAATAAAGGTTAAGTGGGCGGTTATGTGAGGAGTCATTAGTGAGTTGGGCTTGCTAATCTTGTAACCTAATAACTTCTTTATATTAGGCCTATTACTGTGTATGAGATATACAATTACAGAGAGAGAAAAAACAACGTATAATATTTTTCTCATATAACTGCATCCCTAAAAAGTGAGAAGAGTGAAAAGTTTCTTCCTCCTTCTTCCATACTAGCATACGTGGGATTCATCTCGGGTTTGTGGACCAAGTAGAGGAATCACAATTGAGGTTCTGGATCTCCGAAGGAGGACAATCTAAGGCTAACAAGGAGTACACGCATCAAAGGTATATCTGACTACTTTATGTGATTCGTATTATTTATATGCATGAGATCCTGTTTTAGAGGTTTAGGAAATGTTCCTGAAATTCCGCTATTGCATCTAATATGATCCTACACTAGGACTTTACTTGGCAGAATCCCTCAGCAAGCGTGGAATCCTTTTTTGCCACGCAGTCGAACCTAGGATGATAACTATTGGTGAGAAGAAGGATTCTCCTCATAGTTTACTACGTATAAGGAAGGCATTCAATAATACTTTCATTGTTGCAGGAGATAATGACAAGGAAGACGGTAATAAGGTCGTGATGAATGATTATGCTGATCTTGTAGCTTATGGTCGCTTGTTTCTGGCAAATCCAGATTTGCCGAGAAGATTTGAGCTTAATGCACCTTTGAATAAGTATAATAGAGAAACCTTTTACATCTCTGATTGAGTAATTCCCTATTCCTCACTGTGAGGAACAAGTTTTGTTCCTCATGGGGTATGTGTCAAGAGCAGAGAGGTCCACCCAAAATTGACAGGTGGTCCTCACTAGTGAAAAACATCACATTATTTTCCAAAATGCCATTATGAGGAACAAAAGTGTTCCTCGTGATGAGGAACTAGGGCTCCCTCTGCTCTCTGATCCCGTTGTTGGCTACACTGATTATCCATTCCTAGAAGATGTCATGCAGCCTCAATAGAAAATTTTCAAGTATGTTTATTCTTCATTAAATTTGTGGAAGATTCATTTTCTAATTTGTACCATTTTTTTAGTTCACAGAGAAATAAAGAAGTTAATATTTTGATAAGTACTTCTGCATGTATATATGCATACAATAACATATTGACCATATTCCAATTCTATATCCAATTAAATTATTGCGTTTTTTTAAAATTCCAATTCATTAAGGCTTTGAATATATCCTTCCATCTCGAAGTGAAAAGGATAAGAACTAGAAATTGAATATTGAGTTTGTCTCAAGAGATATTGTCTCATGCTAACTTAGTTAACATAATCTCAAAACCAAATAACATAATCTCAACACCAAATTTAGTAAATTTGTTTCGTATTTATTTTTAGACACCTAAAAAGTCTCTCCAGTTTAGTACCACATAATGAAAACATTGCTTGCTAAACAGGGCAACTCGACGAGCAATGACGATGCTAAGTGTCCAACGCGTTCCTAATTGACTTACTAGTCTTCCACCTAGCGAAAATATCCAAAAAAAAACACCCAAAAGCCTTTTGAGGCCCGAAAACCAAAGTCAAACCCGTAAACCCCAAAAGTCATACAACGAACCTCCATTCACCTTTTCAAAACCCCAAATAATCTTTCATAACCCAAATGCGGAGCCCAACATCCGGAACCGTCCTAGAACTTCCATCGTTAACCTTTAAGCAAACTTAGAGTCATACGAAGGCTGCCACGTATGTGCGCCACATGCACCTATGGTGAGCATGACACTTGTTTGTATGCCCCATGTAGACATGGTCCCAAGATGATAACTGAAAGTCCCTACAAGCCACAAATGCAAGTACTTTCAATGTACCATGCAAGGGCCATAAGACAGTCGCACGTCCCCTGTTGTCCATTCACGACCTGGTTTGTCGTAGCCTTATATTCCTATAAATACCCCTTTATCTGCCTCATTTTTACAAGGTCAAAAATTTTCTAAGCTTTCTAAAACTCTGCCAAAATTGAGACTTCACTTCTTAACAGCTAATTATTAGGCATAAAAAAACACGCATTATTGAAACATTCTAAGAGAGTCTTCCAAGGCCTAAGCAAGATCGGTAAATTCCGAGGGCCTCTCTCCCTTCCATTTCTAAGATTTCTTCATTATGTTTTCCTAAACTTGCTTTATAGACACTATGCACCTATGATGTTCATACACTTGGTAAAGCTTGGATTCACTAATTTGGTGTAGTGCCTTTACAAGTCATCAAATGGTTAGATTAAATCATTAAATCATCAACGACACCCTATGACCATTTTTCTTCTCCAACCAAAATCACCATTAATGATGAATCTCTCCTCGAGATTAGTCAAGATGATGATATGGGAGATGATAGGCGTAGAAATCATCGTTATAAGTCCTCCTATCAAATTAATTCTAACTACCAAACTAAGCTAATATAGCGGGAAGTAAGGGTCATTTTTCCACGGGGAAGCGAAGCAAATCAATCATAAAATTCATGAACACAAAAGCCAAGGGGTATATTTTGGTATTTTTTAGGTCTAAACACTAAGAATAACTAATAAACACAATTAACAAGGGATTCACGCAATAAAAATAAGCGCTAGGGGGTACGGGGGTTCTAAACATGGCCAACACATCAAAATAATGATGGAAATCAAGATTAACAAGCCAAGGAATATAAAATTTCACCTAAACAATTCATTCCCATGCAATTGTTCAAGAAAATAAAAAATCAAGATCTAATACCTAAATTAAATCACTCCCGTGTATCCAAAATAGGCAACAATTCAAATTAGGGAATTAAAGGTGCACTCAATAATCTCAAGCAATTAATAGCACAAATCATCAATTTAAGGCAAAATAATAGCTCATCCATCATCATCTAGTCAACATCAATCCATATTCTTCACCCCTTTCCCCTAGCTAGAAATCTAGCCTAGAGAAAAAAAAGAAACCATTGAAACAAAGCTAGAAGAAACAACTACCACCACAAAGCTAAACATCATTCACAAACAAGGATGAACAAAACAAAGCAACAAAACTAACCACAAATAAAGGTAACAAACAAAATGGAAAGCAATAAACAAAATAAGAGAGATATAAGGGAAATAAATTACTAATCAAAAGCTTGGATTGAAATAACTAGAAGTTCAACAATGGAGTAATTGAAGAATACCACACTTTCTCTCTCTAGAAAACTAGGTTAAAACTCTTTCTAAATTCTAATCTGACTCTCTAATTAGGACTATAAAAAATTAATTATATTTCTAACCTAAAAATGGGTATTTATATTACAAGCTAATAAAAATAGAAAGTAAAACAAAATGAACTAGAAAGGGATAAAAAGAAAATAAGTAAAATAAAAGAAAAGAAAAGAAAAGGAAATAAAATACAAAAGGGAAAAAGAAAATAAAAAGGCCACAAAACCATCATACCCCTCGATTTTCCCCTTCTTCCTCCATTTGGCTCTCCTTTAATTCTCATCACCAACAATCATCAGCTTATCAATCATCAAATCGATGGCTAAGATTTCCTTATAATATTCTCCAGCAATCGTGGCCGCTCAAATTTCATCATCATATCGCAGCCGCACAATTTCATTAAACCCGTAAAATCTAAAACCCATTAAACGGAGCGAGCGCTCAAGAAATCGGAGTGATCGCTCTAAACAATCTGCCTCAAAAGAAGAAATTGGATGAATTAAGAGCGTCCACTTCAAGAAGCGCCCGCTCAAAGACTACTGATTCGTTGGCTGAATTTGTGCGATTTGCGTCTTCTCTGTTCGAATATGTGGTGCGATGGTGGAGTGGAGCCCCTGCTGTAGTGGTGCGACAGTAGATGTGGTTGTTGGGGTTGCGCTTGCCTTGCGTGGCTGCTGGAACGGTGGTGGGGACTGGTTAATTGATTAATGTTGATGTTGTTGCTGCCGGCGGTAGTGACAAGGGCTGAGGGCTAGTGTTGCTGTCGTTGGTTTGTGAATGGAGCAGGGGATTGTTTTGTTTGGTGCGTGAACAGAGAGCAGTGGAGTGGTTAGTGTGGTGTAGGTTAATAAATTGGTGTGGTGATGGATAAGGTTGAGGTGAGCAGCATCAAGCAGGGAGTTTACGGGTTGCAAACTTCTTGTAGTATGACACTTGATTCAAACCCGAAGCACCGAACACAACCTAAGACATGAACACATGGGAGAATTGAGAATAAAATAAAAATAAAATGAATTAAAACAAAAATATAATAAAAGAGATTAAACTAGAAATGTAAAATAAATTATGAAATTAACTAAAAATCATTAAGAACTACAAAAATACATAAATGAAGAAACAAATAAAGAAAATAAGAAATAGAGAGATATAAAGGAGAAATCTAGAGAAATTATTTGAAATAAATAATAAAAAAAGCCTAAAAATACCCTAAAAGTCACTTATCAAGAGATATAAGGGGATTTTCCACTACGCAATATTTGGAAATAGATGAAACGCTTTTTCAACTTGATTCATATTATACCCATATAGTAAATAACAATTATTCAAGAATAGTTATTTTTCTTTAGGATTACCAACCTACCAAATAAGAACTTAATGAGTGTTTCGGGGATTTCTGTGTCCTTCGGGAGAGTTACAACACCAAGACTGGAATCCGAACATCGGTTGGGGGAGTTTCGCCTCCAACGATCAAGTTAGAACCGGAGTGGAGCCTGTAATAAACGCGGAAGTTAAGAATCTTCTCGAATTACAAGATCGGGAGTAAATGATCTGCAATTAATATGCTCGGTTGGTTGGTATTGAATGTGAATGGTTTCTAATGGGGAAACATCTCCCTATTTATAGGGTCTAGAAGTATGTGCCACGTGTCCAGAAGGGATTGGTTCTATGAACCACAATGAAGGTGACACGTGTCATGCACTGATTGGTCCACGTGGCATAGAGTATTTTTACCCTAAACATTTGCCCCTCAAAGATGTGACGTGGCATCTGTGACACTTGTCACTCAATCATTGGTTGACGGAAATAACCGTTCGCTTTCTAGGGGAGTTTGCTGGGATGACCCTTTGCATTACCCTCCTTTATACAGCCGTTCACCCCCGTCATTTCGACATTTTCCTAAGTTTAGAAAGAGAGAGAGTCAGCCGGCTTCTAGAGAGAATTGTAGTGAAAAACCCGTCTGCTCCCGCCTTTAACCACATCCAATAATACGTCTGTGATTGTCAAACGGCACAACCTCTTGAAAACCATCTGAGGGGTTTGCAAGCAATCTCTTTCATTTCCAAAAGCACATACGGGTATATCGGCTGTGCATCAACTAGCTCAAACTTCAAAAACCGCTCGGGTACCCCCCAGCAAATACAACTGCTTTCACAGAGGGTACATCCAGTCAAGCGCCTGTGCCCCTTGCAAGCCATCATCTGATTTTCGCCTGCTAATTCAGCCGGTCAACACTTTGTTTTTTCAACTTATTTTTGATGTATCGTCTCTACCTCCCTCAACTCTTTCATGTATTTTCGTTTGTGTCTTTTTCTCTTTTCCTTTTATAAAAATAAATGGATTCAACAAATACACACACGATACACCACGATTTTGAGGGCAACTGGTCTCCTGGTACGGCTGAGTCTAGGACTGGGGGAGCCGCCTCTGGGTACTGGGATTCCCCTTGTCCATCTCCTAATTCGACCATCTCCGTGTCTGTGCAGGACACTATGGCTCGAACTAGAAAGACGGCTGTAGACCCGGAGTATAAAGGAGAAAGCTCCAAAGAAGGTCCGCCTGAGATGGGTCAGGCTGAGATGATAAGGGAATCTCCTGGAGGTACCCCAAGCACCCCTAGCAATGGAATTTTAGGGTCTGATAGCGGAGTCGGTGAAGATGCCATCTCTATCTCCGAAGCTGAAAGGGGAGAACCCTCCAATGAGGGAGATAGCGGTGAGGCCGCCTCTAAGTCAAGGTCTGAGCAAAATAGCAGCAGCAGCTATCTCACACTGGTTGTAGATAGCGAGGAAGAGGAAAGACCCACTTGGAATAATAAGGGTAATCCCTTCCAGATCCAGGTCTCGGCCAGAGACCTGGCCAATATGGAAAGACACCTTGAAACCTTTATCCGCAAACGGCCTCTAGGACCGGGGTATACCATTCGGGTTCCGCCTGAGCTGAGTACTATAGCTTGGGAAGACAATCAACGCAATGCAAACGGGTATTTTAACTGCTATGAGGCAGCCTTTTTAGCCAATCTCCGCTTCCCTTTGCACAACACAATAAAGGCCATTTTAAGAGGATATGGCCTAGGCGTGTGGCAGTTAACCCCAAACTCTTGGGTTAACATCTTAGGCTACATCGCCGCTTGCGAAATGCAGGGTCTCCATCCCGGCTGGGAGGCCTTTGCCCACATGCATTACCTAAGTCGAAGTCCAAGCGGGTGGAGGGCATGGTATACTCTGACCACTTACCCCAAATACCTGATGACCTTAGGCAAACCGTCTAAGTGGTCAGATTGGAAGAACCGCTTCTACCTGGTCTCGGCCCCCACAAAACAAGAGAACTTCGAACTTAGGACCTACAACTGGAAGTCGAGTCTACTAGGGCAGAAGTGTAAGTTGCCCGAGGTCCCGGATGAGGACTATGAGAGGATCATAGAGGCGGGGGTCTTTGAACTTACTACCACCACCCTCTCAACCGGTGAGCTAATAAGCGTACCCTAGAATTAGGTACCTAAACACGAGTTTTTGAGGGATGAGGCTTTCTTATCCGCCTGCGGGTTGAGCACCCAGTTTACTAAACGTATGTTGCGGATGCATCCGACACTTATTATGCCGCCTTTGCTACTTTTTACTTGTGAAATTTTTGCATAATTGTCTAATCAGACGGTTTCTTTTTTTTTTTTGCAGTAAACACTTTAAGGATGCAGCTTGAGAGCAAGACCCCTGCACGATCCGCCGCAGACATCCGCAAGGAGAATGCGGAAAAGAAGAAAGTTGCGCAGGTGGCTAAAAGCCGGGTACAAACGCCTGTCTCTCCCTTTCTTGCATTCATCAGTATTAATTTACGCCGGCTAACCATAAAGACCTCCAATTTTTTATTCAGGATGGAAGCAAGGCGCCTCGATCTCTTACAAAGTTGATCAGGCCAAGACCGAGGGGTGAGGTTGCTGGCCCCAACAAGTCTCAAAAGACTTATGCCCAGACGGTTCCTGGCCGTGTGACTGTTGGGGGCAAAAACGTTCAAAACACCGGTTTGGGATTCTATCTCACAGCCAGACAATCGGATGCCTTTGAGGCATCAAAAGGTGGAGAGCCACCTAAAACTACAGGCGACCCTGTAGTTATTGTATCCAAGGTACAACCAATCCTTTCAACCCTCTTGTGCTTGGCAAACCCATGCGGGTCAAGTCACACTCTCACCTCCAGCCAGAAGATTCTTCTGGCAGCCGGCAATCTATAGGAGGAGCGTATGTAGCTTTCTCACCGTCTCTTTCTAGTGTAGATCTCTCCCCCCGATGGCCAGATGTACAACAGTACTCCAAGGCCATGCTGAAGTCCATCCCCAAGGAGGAGAAGGAGGCAATCCCTGGGATCAACACCTTCAATGCCGCCCGGGTCCTAGCTAACCTGGCTGAGGTATGATCACTAAACTTAGTATATTTTTATTTTTATTTTTTTTTTTTAAAAAAATCTTCTAACCCCGGCTGTGATCATGTAGACAGTGCTGCGTGTGGAGAGGCTGAAAATAGCCTATGCAAGGAAGCAAGAGGAGGTAAGACGGGTTAATAGAGAGGCGTCTAAGACCCATAACGTTGCTCAATATTCCATGATAGTGCATGAAAATAAAAGTTAAATCATGAAACAGGCGGACTCCATCAAGCGGCTTCAAAAATCCCTCGATGAGGCCAATACCAAACTCTTTAATCTTCAAGAGGCGTACAAAAATTCTGAAGATGAGCTTAAGAAGACGGGGGAGGCTCTCGAATCTTTGAAGGGTACCAAGAAAGAGAACTCCTCCCTGAAAGCTGAAAATGAATGCCTGAAGAAGGAGCAGCTACTGCCAGCAAAAACTTTGAAGCCACTCTTCATGCTGAGCAGAGCCGGCTCATCGAGGAGAATGAGCAAGACTGCGAAAACCGTATGAAAATGGCTTGGTCCCTTGTGCATCCGGATACGGAGTACGCCGTTTGGGAACTGGCCTATAAATATGCAGATCTTGCCATTTTGGCCAAGGAGGAGAACAAGCCGGAGCCCGAGCCATATAAGGATTGGGCAAAGGAGATTGAGGCCATGCAGGCCGAGGCGGGCTTTGATGGGGAGGAGGAAGAGAATCAAATAGAAAATCAGGAAACTCCTGCCCCAGAATCAGCCGCCAAAGACGCCCCCCCCCCCCCCCCGGCTCCTCAGGCTTAAGCTTATTTTTATTTTTATTCCCTTCTCCGGCCTGCGTGCCGTGTATCTTGTAATTTTAACAATATCCTTATTTCCCGGATGTGCATCCGGTCAACAATTTGCTCTCGGCCTTCTGGCCATGTTTGATTAATGATCATTTGCCGACTGTGTCGGTTTTGCAAGTTTGATTTCGATTTTTTACAATTTCGTTGAATTTTCGCATGTTGCATTTTTTGCTAATTTTTGCTAAGTAGCTGTTTCCATGCGATCATCGGATGTCCTAGGTATATTTTCCCCTAAACGGATGTATGCTTGGTTGATTAGTGTCGAATTTTAAACTGAGCAGACATCCGTCTACCAGACATCCGGGATAATTATGACAAATACCGGCTGTGATTTACCTTGTAAATCAGTTTTGGCCAGTTAGATATGATAGTCATCACAACTAGCAAACGGTTGTTATCTGCATATTGCCCATACTCTAGCAGACAGTTTAATGTTAAACCGACGGGCATAGACTGTGTGTAGGTACTTTAAACAGAAGTGACTTAGCCGCTAAGGTTAGGCTTAAGTCTTTAAATTAGCCGTTTGTGGTGCCTTTGATCAACAGACGGTTTTATCCAACCGAAACAACAGTCTCTGGCTGCATTGGAACAGGCAGGAGACAAGTTGTCAAGGCTTCAATTAATCTTTCAAACGGTTGAGTTATCTTAATCTAGACACTCTATTAGGCCGCTTGTATTTTCGTTTATAGAGCAATGTACCACCTAAATGGGAGATGTTCTCTTCGACGAATTCACCCGGATGGGGTATCGCCGGGTGCATAATGTAGGAGTAGGAACTTAGCTGTAATATCTGGCCATTGGCCTCCTGATGTTGTTCATAAAAGAACGACCCGGCCACTTGGTCCTTGGGAGCAGGTGTAAAAAATCAAGCACACCCGTTTGCGCATTGTAGAGACGGTTTACATATACAGAAAGCAAAAAAAATGTTTTGCAGACAACGTTACTTTCATTAATATACTTTATTTACAAAAATTTACACAAATCTCAGAAGTAGTACTTTTTCAAGTTATCCACATTCCAAGTTCTGGCTAGCTGCCTACCGTCTGGTGTCTCCAGGTGGTAGGTGCCGCCTCTAACTTCCTGATAGATCTGGTAGGGGCCTTCCTAATTAGGAGTCGGCTTTCCTTGCTCATTGGCCCTACCGATTGCCTCCATTTTCCGCAACACAAAGTCCCCCACTTTTAAGGGTCGTTTGTGCACTTTTTTGTTATAGGCCCTCGTCATTCTCAGACGGTATATCTCATGACGCAAGGCGGCATTGCCCCTGCGCTCCGGGAGTGAATCCAATTCTAGACGCATGGCCTCACAGTTGACCTTTTCATCATAGAGCACGATTCGGAGTGTTGGCTCGTAATGCTCAATAAGCAGGACGGCTTCAGTGTCGTATGCCATGAGAAACGGGGTATCACCAGTTGCCCCTTTTTCAGTTGTTTTGATGGCCCATAGGACATGAGGCAACTCATCTGCCCATATACCGCCAGCCCTCTCAATGTTTTTTTTAATACCATCTGAGATGAGCTTGTTGAAGGCTTCAACTTGGCCGTTTGCTTGGGGACGACCGACTGATGCAAAACAATGTGAGATCCCTTGATCTCCCAACCAACTCTTGAGGGTAGGCGTTTCAAACTAGGGGCCATTGTCAAAGACCATAGACATAGGTACCCCAAACCGGGTGATGATGTTTCTCCAGATGAAGAAGATGACATCCTTTGTCTTAATGCCCTTAACCGCTTTTGCCTCAACCCATTTGGTGAAGTAATCTACAGCAACCAGGATATACCTCCGTCCGCCTGTAGCAGGCGTATATGGACCTAGGATGTCCATGCCCCATTTTGCAATTGGAACCGGGCTGTAGATAACCGTCAAATCGATGGCCGGACGGTGTATGAGTTTGCCAATTCTTTGGCACTTGTCACACTTCTTCACCATTTCCATGGCGTCTGCCTCAAGAGTGGGCCAAAATTAGCCTTGCCGCCTGGCCCTTTTCGCTAGAGTTCTGCCGCCTATATGTGATGCACAAAAGCCCGAGTGCAGATCCTCTAGTACTTCCTTCCCCCTTTCTGGGGTGACACATTTCAGAAGCGACTGGAGACAACCCTTCCTGAAGAGTTCTCCCTTGTGGATCTCAAAACGCGCGGCTCGCTTCTTCAATGCAGCCGCCTCTGAAGGTGCATCTGGCACGGTGCCGTTTGTGAGATAAGCCCGGATGACATCCATCCAGGTTGAGCTTCGGTCAAGAACTCTAATGGGATCATGTTCAATGCTTCTTTTTTCCATGACTTCCCAAAAGACTGACCTAGGCGTATCACAGGAGGCGGATGATGCCAGCTTAGATAGCGCATCTGCCTGATTATTTTATGACCTGGGCACCTGACTTAGATGAAATTCATCAAGTGTCCTGGCCTCGTCTTTGACCGCTTGCAGATATTTGATCATAGCCGGATGGGTGGCCTCATAGTCACCATGGTATTAGCTGACGATCAATTGGGAATCAGAGCAGGCGTCAACTTTCCTTGCTCTTGCCGCCTTACACATACGGATACCGGCTAGTAGAGCCTCATACTCCGCCTCATTGTTTGAGGCCTGGAACTTGTACCGTAGCGCATATTCATATTTATCCCCTTCCGAAAACTGACATATTATGCCTGCACCACAGCCGTTCATGGTAGAGCTCCCGTCTACATACACTTTCCAAACCTGGTCAAGATTCTCCGGTTTAGCCGGCTTTGTCATTTCGACGATGAAGTCGGCAAACGCCTGACCTTTTACCGCCTTCCTAGGCTCGAAAGTAATTTCCAGACTTTGCATTTCAATAGCCCATTTGAGCATTATACCGGATGACTCCAGGGTTGTCATGGGCCGCTTGAGGGGTTGATCTGTGTAGATCACCACCGGATGTGCTAAGAAGTATGGTTTTAACTTCCTGACTGCCATGAAAAGAGCTAGTCCAAATTTTTCAACTATGGGGTACCGGAGCTCAGCATTTCGAAGAACGTGGCTAATGAAATATACCGGAAGCTGAATGTCGTCTCTCTCAGCAAGGAGAACAGCACTAAGGGCATGATCCGAGACGGCTAAGTACATGTAAAGAACCTCCTAAGGCAGAGGGCTCACTAGCCTTGGCAACGAATGTAAGTGCTCTTTCAATTTCTGAAGTGCCGCCAAGCATCACCCCCCCATTCAAATCTTGTCTTCTTCTTGATTGCCTGGAAGAAGTAGAGGCACTTGTCACTTGATCGGCTAAGGAATCTCCCCAATGCCACCAGGCAACCAGTTAATTTCTGAACTTCCCTTACAGTGCGGGGCTACTTCATGTCAATAACCGCCTGTATCTTTTCTGGATTAGCCTCTATCCCCCTTTGATCAATCAAGAATCTGAGAAACTTCCCAGACTCAACACCAAAGATACACTTCTTGGGATTAAGCATGACCTTGTGCCGCTTGAGGGCGGTGAAGGTTTCTCGAAGATCAGCAAGGTGATCCGTCTGTAGCTTGGATTTGACTATCATGTCATCAATATACGCTTCTACATTCCTCCCATTTTGATTAATGAAGACTGTATTAATCATACGTTGGAAGGTAGCAGGCGCATTTTTCAGCCCAAATGGCATCACAGTGTAGCTGAATAACCCTTGATCAGTGACGAATGTCGTCTTTTCTTGATCCTTCTTCCACGAGGGTATCTCATGGAAGCCTGAGTAGGCATCCATGAAGCTCATCAAGGCATGGCCGGCTGTAGAGTCGACCAAGCTGTCGATCTTTGGAAGTGGATAACTATCCTTCGGGCATGCCTTGTTCAAATCTGTGTAGTCAACACACATCCGCCAAGTCCCATTCAGCTTTTTAACAAGAACAACATTTGCAACCCAATCCGGGAAGTGACATTGCCGAATGAACCCAGCCTCCAGGAGCTTCTTTACCTCGGCGGCAGCCGCTTGGCTTCTTTCCTCCCTATGGTTCCTTTTCTTTTGCCTATCCGGCTTCTTTTTAGGATTCACGGTGCACAGTTAGATCCGGGCTGACACCTGACATCTCCTCAACTTCAAAGGCAAAAATGTCTTTGAACTTCCTTCAGAAGGGTGTGCAATTTTTCACCCAACTTAGCAAAAGCACCCATCCCCACCTTAATAGTTTGATCTGGACGGGTGTCATCCAGAACGATGTCAATGTGATCACCAGCCGGCCGGGGACGTAGTTCATCTGACCTTTCCCCGGTCAGTAATTGCTATTGCTTCTCTTTCTTGACGGTTGCCAATTGGTCCACTTTTCTCTTTTTACCAGCTGCTCTTGGAGCAGGCGCAGCTTCTTTGACCTCATTAAGGTCTACAGGCTCCTCATCCTGACCGGCTGCAGCAACAGTCGGTTTGACGTCTGAGAGATAGCATTCTCTCGCCGTCTTCTGATCTCCGTTTAAGGAGCCTACAGACCCATCATCTCTTTCAAATTTTAGGAGCATGAGGGAGGGAATGATGACGGCTTTAGACTCATTCAGCGTTGGCCTGCCTAGTATCAGGTTATAGGCGGTCAACTCCTCAACAACAAGGAACCGGACCGCCCTGTGGCGTCCTGCCCCCTTCTCTCCCAACCGGATGGGAAGGTCAATTCTTCCCACCGGATGCACGACCCCTCCCCCAAATCCAACAAAAGGGTGAGAAACTTGGGTCATGCTATTGGGCTTGTACTTGAGCTTAGCCAAGCACTTGTGACTAATCAGGTTGGATGAGCTCCCAGTGTCGATTAGGATCCGGCCAACCTTCTGATTAGCTATCTTGCACTCGATCACTATGGGGTCATCATGTGGCCGCCTGACCTTGCCCCTGTCCTTCTCAGTGATGAGGACGTCAGGGAATGTGTCTTTCGACGCCTGGCCCTCATCCACTACGCTGACATCGAGCCTCCGGACGTAGTCCTTGGTGCCCCGGATGGTAGGACCCCTACCGGCAAAGCCGCCTGCTATAGTATAGATCGTTTCATCATTGGTGTTCGAACTATTAGCAGATTGGGGTGCCTTCTTAGACGACTGTCCATTGTTTGTCTTGAGGGTCACCTTGGACTTCAAGATATAGGACTTCAGTACTCCTTTATCAGCCAGACGGTCTAATAACCGTTTGAGGCTGTAACAATCATTGGTGTCGTGGCCAATGTACTAATGGAAGTGACAAAATTTGTTCTTGTTCCGATTTCTGACGGAACCCTTCATGGCAGCCGGTTTATTGATAGTTACCCGGTCATTGATCTCCATGAGGATGGAGTAACTGTCCTTGTTGAACTTGTACTTGGGGGCGTACGGTTTCAACTCCTTCTTCTTCTTCTGGGATGGCTTACCAGAATTGTCTGCCACCTAGACTTCTTTTCTTTTCTTGCTCTCTTCCTTTTTAGCCAGCTGAGGACCAGCCCTCTTTTTTGTCAGACTTTTTGGAGTCCGACGGCTGCTTGATGGCGCACAGCTCAGTAGCATGTATGTAGGCTTCTGCGTCTATCAAAGCATCCTGGAAGGTAGCGACCCTTTTTCGGACAAGATTAAACTTGAAGGTTGATCCGTCTTTCAGACCCTTAAAGAAGTCTGTGTAAGCCACTTTGTCAGACAGTCCTTGGATCTGGATTCTCATCAGATTGAACCGCCTGACGTAGGACCTAAGCCCTTCTCTATCTCCCTGCTGTATGGCACTCAAGTCCAGGCTTGTTTTCTTCACAGGGATATTCATAGAGGAGTTTGAGGCGAACAAGTACACAAGCGTCTTGAAGTCGTTTATGTACCCGATTGGCAAGTTGCCAAACCTCGTTGGGAAATGCCCTTTAATGTAGCCAGAAAGCATCTGCACCAGGTGGCTTCATCTAACCCCTGTAAGTACATGAGGTTGGTGTATGCCATCAGGTGGTCTTCTAGGTTGGTGGTACCGTCATAGGCACCCACCAACACATTCTTAACCTTAGCAGCCTGTGCTGCTTCAGTTATCTCCTTGGAGAATGCAGAAGGTTATTCCCCGAGGTTTAGCAGCCGAAGCTCCCAGTCCACTGGCTAGACATTCTCTGCCGCCTGATCTCCAAAGAAGGCCGGTTGCATGTATAGTGATCCATATGACATGTAAGGCTATTGGGGCACATACGGAGCCGGTTGGATAATCTGAGGGCCAGTACGTGCGGACAGGCCGCGTGACTGACTCTCTTGATTTGTTTCTAAACACCCTATTGAGGTATTCAAGAAACTGTCTAGGTAAGTCGACGTTGAAGCCGGGTCAGACAATTGTTGACTTCTCTTCTGCTGGATTAACATCTGGGCATCCGAGAATGTCTTCCTTGAACCATCCGGTTGTACATGTCGGATGGCCTTCCTCTTCCCTGATTCAGGGAATTGGATCTTAGTTAGGTCGCCAAAGGGCCGGTTCCCATCTTTTGGCTTAGGATGAGGAGTATGGACACGGTCCTGAACTGGCTTTTTCTTACCCATGGGGGAAGGCTTTTTAGCTGACTGACCCCTGATGGAGCTACCAGTCTTTTTATCTAAGAGGTCCTTGATCTCCCCTTTGAAACTCGTCATGAATTTCATAAGCTCGTCTCTGGTGACAAGAGTGTCACCCTCTGCCGCCTAGAGTTGTCCAACCGGTATACCGGCTGGATTGCTTGGACCAGCTTTGTCTTCGCCCCGTTCCCTTGTTTCCTTGGAACGGGTGTGTCTTGTTCTGAATGACCCGTCTGGGGCCATATAGGTGTCGACCCTAAGGTCGTCACTACTATCTGGGTCCGTTTGGACCTCAACTTCGACCGTAGGCCGCTTGCCTTCGGCAGGCGGTACAGACTCTTTGGATGCCATCTTAGAAGTACTCTCCCCACAGACAGCGCCAAATGTTTCAGGGTTTTCTGTGTCCTTCGAGGGAGTTACAACACCAAGACTGGAATCGGACGCCTGTACCTGCAAAACAACGGAGACTCCGGTTGGGGGAGTTTCGCCTTCAACGATCAAGTTAGAACCGGAGTGGAGCCTGTAATAAATGCGGAAGTTAAGAATCTTCTCGAATTACGAGATCGAGAGTAAATGATTTGCAATTAATATGCTCGGTTGGTTGGTATTGAATGTGAATGGTTTCCAATGGGAAAACATCTCCCTATTTATAGGGTCTGGAAGTATGTGCCACGTGTCCAGAAGGGATTGGTTCTTATGAACCACTCTGAAGGTGACACGTGTCACGCTCTGATTG
This sequence comes from Chenopodium quinoa, assembly GCF_001683475.1. NCBI lineage: Eukaryota > Viridiplantae > Streptophyta > Magnoliopsida > Caryophyllales > Amaranthaceae > Chenopodium > Chenopodium quinoa. Next base: position 2,374,217 of record NW_018744367.1, read on the forward strand.
GTCCACGTGGCATAGGGTAATTTTACCCTAAATAATGAGCACAATGCTCAAAAAAAGTTCTTGAAGAGCTCAAGCCAAGAATTGAAAGGCATAGTTACTTTCTTTCCCTATTACAAACCTTAAATGGTCAATGCAGTCGAGAAGAAGTGGAATACCCATATTGTGACTTCCCCAAATACTAGTTCCAGAAGGAGTAAGAAAGTCTAGATTCGAAATATTCCATGACTCTTATTTCATCAATGACACACTCGTCGCGTCCCATCTAAACATTCCATCATAGAATGTGGTGATAAGCAAGCATTTAACATGCTATTTGGACTAGAGCAAAGCCTCAAACTCACCCATGCTAAAATGAACCAAACTTTGATCCATGTTGATTGCTTTGACCTAAGCTCCTTGATCGCCCCTTTAGCTGTAATACCTTAGAAATTTCCTTAATTCCTTTGAAATAACTGTTTTACTCCTTTAAAATACGAAATAGGAAATAACTAAGACATTACCGCCACCGTGATAACAACTAAGGTTTTTATCAAAGATACACAATGGAAGACATTTTAAAACCTTTAAAAATAAAAACTACAAAGTCCAATAGTCAAACCGAACGAAAGTAAAGTCAATCCCAAATTCCACGAAAAATCAAACCTACAACTTGAAACCTTTGTAGGTCCTTTCAAAAACCAACGCAATATTTTAAAACCATACGTTAGTCTCATCAAGTAAATAAATATTATTCAAAGAAAATAAACCACTCACATTCTATAAGAACTAGAACAAGATTAGCTCTTCGCTCAAACCCCAACATGAATATGATGCATCACTTGAAAAGCTTCACTTTAGACTGTCCCTACTACTCGTCATAAGAAATGGGTCGTAATAGGGACAAGATAAAGACAAGGCCAAACACACACAAATAGTACATAAGCGCAAATAAAACACACTAACATGCATACAAACTAGCATCATTCATCTTACCTTTAGCCCTGAGTTAACACACAACCAATAATACAAAACACAAGACAACTCATTTGTTTATTTATTTGATTACGCATCGAACGGGTTTCCAACCAAATCCCTGCCCCAAAGAATTTGGGGTAAACTACTCCGAGAACTAACTGGGTAGGCACCAATGTCATTTATGAGTGACCGACGTCCCTACACATCATAATAATAATAATAATAATAATAATAATAATAATAATAATAATAATAATAATAATAATAATAATAATAATAATAATAATAATAAAAGGAAAGAACAACGTCCTGTACCCCCAGTAGAAGTCATGGTTAAATATAAAACCTCATAACTTTCCCCATATGTTCATACTCAAGGTATATACGTTCCAAGAGTTTTGGTGCGTAACCTCTTTCACTTTACATTATTTACATTTTAAACTTGGTGATGACTCACAATCAATAAACAATTATCAACATGATTCATTCAAGCAATCAACATTTGAACTTAATTCTTGAATAATTAGTGATCATATTTAATTTAATGTTGAACCCTTTTAAACACTACCTCGGTGCGTGTAAACACACCTTAAGCGCATAAAACACCGCAAATTCGATCTCTCAGTGTATAAACACCTTAAGTGCACATAGGCATCACAATATAATTTATCCTTGTGTACTAAGACACTTAAATAACTCAATTCTCATGCTTATTAAAGAATCAATAAAATTATATGAACCATAATAAAATTCCCTTTCAATACTCCAAACTTAATTAAACAATTAGTTTAATTAAACATGCTCTTAATCATTACAATAACAAAAGTGTGGTCCATATACAATATACAAACATCACCAATTCCAACAACAAATCATTCCAAATAATCATGCCTCATAAACTAATCATCGAATCCAATTCAATTCCACAAAACCAATTCAATTTAACAATTTCCAACCAATTCCTTGCATGATACTAACTTGGAATTAACCAAAATAGATCCTAGCATGATTCTACACGCTTAATAAATTCTGAGTATGCGTACGTACCTCAAATATGAACGCAAAATCGCCACAACTACACAAAATCACTCACTTGGAATTCTCCTATAACCAACAATTATCAACAGGCATTAATAACTATTATTAGCAAATTTACAACAATATAAACATGTGCAAAAACACTTTTAAACATCTTAAAACATGCTGTAAATTAATTAGAATTACTTAGTTTTACTCCCAAGTAATGGATAATTAAAAATCCTTCATGAAACTCATAATTTAGCCTCTACAATAAAATTACAGCATTATAAAACCATTAAAATTTGCTAAAAATTAGTTTTAAAACATTTTTATCAATACTCTAATTCAACCACAATAATTTCCCATTAATAATCATCAATTAAAAAACATAGGGTTTTCACAAATTTAGGGCTTTTTAATATAAAAAATTTGAAAATTCCTTCCACAAACTAACATTAAATTTATCAAAGATTCATCACACAACATCAAAAATCATATTTAATCAAAGCTTAATTAAATTGGGAAGCAAAGAATTTTTTTCTTAAAACACAACCTCACGCACAAGAAAAGGGGAGGGGAGGACGGCTATTGCCGCCTCCCCACGGCTACCACTACTGTCGGCGTGTGCTGGCGACGACCAGCTGTGGTGGTGATGGTGGTGGTGGCAGCTGACCACCGGTGGTGATCTGCGTGTGATGTGAGTAGGGGGGAATAGGAGAGAGAAAATTAGAGGAGAGAAAGTTTACCTTTTGGGTATTTTCACCTTGGGGCAAAAATCTAATTTTTGCCTTGAGGTGGGTATTTATACCTCTCCCAATAATCCTCCTTTCTATTAACTTACCCTATTTGCCCTTAATGAATCATTCTCCCGCTCAAAATAGTTGTTGACTTTATTTAATTCCCATTGACTTTAAAATTTCTTTATAAATTAAATACTTGCCCCAAATTTAAATGTAAAAATAAAATGATTCCAAAACCATTTAAATAGATTAATTGATGGGTTTTATTTAAATCAACCTTTAAAATATTTAAATTAGAAATCTAATTAATAAAATACGTTCATAAAATAATAAATTTATTTATAAATCTTATAAAGATGCGGGGTATAACGTTGGTCGACAACATCAAACATATATGGAGAAAGACTTGAAAGTGGACTAACGAAAATGGAATAAAAATCTAAATTACAACAGGAAAGGGACCAATCTTCGATGAATATGAGTAGGAGTTCAATCTGAGTTTCAGTTGGAGTCTAAGTTAAATTACAAGGATGCTAAAATTTCAGGTCTTGTGTATAATGTTGAGTTTGTATTTCATCTTTAATTTTAAGATTGGAGATCCTTGAAAGGATACCTCCATTTATGTACTTTTCTTTTCAATAATATGAGTTCAATTTTCGAGTATACACTCTATGTATAAATGTACTTGTTATTTGCTCATAATAAAATAAGCTTTGTTTTCTAGAAGACATCTCCTTTTGTCCTCAAATGTTACAATTATTAGTTGAATAAAAAAAATGCAACCTTTTCTTGCCTTGTGTAGAAAAATAAAAGCGTCTCCCCGCCAAAACTTAATGATGAATAACCTTTCACCGCCATCTGGTCTAAGTTGCATATAGGATCAAAGGAATTCTTGAGTCATGCCGAGAAACCCAATCCATTTCCATTTCCTATCACTTTCTAAACCATTTTAGCCTTTTCAATACCCCACACACATTTCTTAGCCCAAAATCCACAAACCTTAGCCCAATTTTCTCTTTCAATAACAACAGCCAAAAATTGAGTTAATCCGACTTTTATGCTTTGTAGTTTTTATAAATATCATACATGGTCGGATATCCCTTGAAAGAATCTTTCCAATGATATATATAAGCCCAATTTTGATTTATAACGAAGGAAATTTGAACGAAATATTAAACTCGATCCAAAACCAACACCCTTGCACTATTTTTTGACCATATATTAAACTCTAGAAAAGATATTAACCTCATTAAAATCGGGTTAGAAAGTAAACTTCTACATCTTTACAACGGTATATTATTTGATTTATTTAATCCGAGTTTAAGATCAAAAGATAGCATAAAAACAAAAACTGCAAAACCGAGAGTTCAATGCGACATGCCAAAAACAAGCGTGGCGTGCTACACAAGCAGAGTGTCACACCAATTTTTCCGTGACGCGGCATTCTGCGTTGTGTCGTGCCGCATCACGTCGCACTACACCGCATTGCATCTTGGTGCGTTACACTCTTCTTCTGTTTTATAGTCCAAATTCATCTAGCTGGCGTCACGACACGTCAGGAGAAACGCGTCGCACTGCTCTTCGTCATGTCGCGTTGCTTTTGACGCATTGCAGTGCTTTCCCGACCTTTTTCTATTTTTTTCCAGCTCCTCACTCTATAATAAATACCGAGGCCTTGACAAGGTTCGTTCTGGACGCCGTTTTTTATTCTCATACTCTATACCAAACTTAGTCGTTCCTAATCCATCACAATTCCTCCCTCAAGTGTTCCTGCGCTTTCATACCATACTCGAAGCTCTGTTTATGGTCCACTGCGTGAAAAAAATAAAATCCTAAAGGTTGAAACCTTATAACTATTTGATTTCACGTAATTTATTTGATTTATTGGGTCAAAGGAACACTTGAGTCTTGCTTAGGCACCCAATCCATTTCCATTTTACTAGCAAAATTGGCATTAACACCCAAAAGTATAGCTTGGAAGCAGCCAACACCCCGAACTTTGACTAGTAGCTAGAACACCAGGCCACCAACTATTGATTTGGGTGCAACGCGTGCCATCAATTACCTTTATTTACCAAAAATATCTCAGTTGAAGTGCCTAAAAATACCCATTAATGTCACGCATTGCACCTAAATCAATAGTTGGTGGTGTTTTAGCTATTAGTCAAAGTTCGGAGTGTTGGATGCACCCAAGTTATAGGTTTAAAGTGTTGAGGCTAATTTGTTCATTGAGACTCAACAAAACTTTATCACAAATATTTTCCAAGAGACCAGGAGTCATAAATACTCGTAATTACATGTTTATATACGATCATGCCTAATAAGATAATTTAGACAACCTATAAGCTAAGTCACTAATAATCTTGGTATTTAATTGGTCACTAAATAGTCGTTTTCAGTGTGTTATAAATGCATAAATTGACCTTTTAGAAATGTTATGAGCTTTTTTATTTATTTATTTATTTTTTTTTGAATTATTATCTTCGTATATTATGTTATTATTAGTGTTTGGGGGTTTTTTATGTGTCCTACGGGAGAGTTATAATTTCCTAGTATGCTCCTTCCTTAGCCTGTACCTGCACAAATAACGGAATACTCCGGCTGGGGCTGGGGTGTTCCGCCTCCGAAGATTAAGTTAGTCTCTTTCTTAATGAGGAAATAAGACAATAAATGCTTCTCGATTTGAGAGCGTTTGCAAGGGGATTTGTGTTTTGTTGGTTTGTGGAAAATGATTCGATCCCCATTAATGAGGTATGCCCTTACTATTCATAGTAGAGGAGAGCTGTACCTCAATTAGGGTACAATGACACGTGTCGCAAAGGGATTGGGCCTTTGCTGACCGTTGCAAGCTTGACACGTGGCAAGCCTTCATAGGGCCACGTGTCTTGGGGTATTTTTACCCTAAACATCTGCCCCTCACAGGTGTGACGTGGCATGTCCACGTGTCACCTGTGACAAGTGTCAGACGCATGGGAGGAGACGGTTCGTCTTCTTCCCTCCTTTTTTCAAATTTCAAGTTTTTTAGGGCAGAAGGCATCGTTTCGCCTTCTGCTCCTTCCCTATAAATATGAGACACACTCTCTCTCCTCCACACTTTGCATAATTTTTCAAAAATTTTCTGTGAGAGAGCTCTGATACCGGCTGCATAATTTCCTAAGTTTTCTTGCATCCGGCATTTTCAAATCAGGCACATCAGGCGACCGGTTGGGTGCTCTTTCTCCAATCTCCAAGGTACCGGCTGCCCTTTTCTTTTTACTTTCTCTTTTGAGGATTTTGAACGTTTCACCCCATCCAGGTTGCATGCCGCCTGGGGGGCCTTTAACCCATATCCCAATGTTGAATTCTCTCCCTTAGCCAGCATAGCTCCGTTTGAGGGGTCCTCAACTTTTAAGAACTATGCATTCTAAACACCCCCATCTGGTTAAACGCCGTCTGGGGGGTCTTTGATCCTTTCCCAAATAGACTTATCCTTTAACACCGCCTGGGGTATTTCTGAGCTTTTATCAAGAAATGATTTCAAAAACCCCAACCGGTTTTTAAAGCCGGTTGGGTCATCATCCTTGCCTCTTTCAGGGTTTTTTCAAAAAAAAAAAAATTAAGATGCGTTCAATGCACCCTCATCCGGTGACTACCCGTCTGGGTATTGTTTGAACATGCCGTTTTGAAAAAGTTCTATATCCCCATCCGGCATTTTACCGTTTGAGGTAATTGTTGACCCTAGATGCTGATGCAGCACCTACATCCGGCATCTTTATCGGATGGGGTATCTTTGACCCAACCTTCCTGATGCCGTCTGGGGTATCATGGAGTGAGCCTCAATTACTATGCCAATTCCTATCACAACCCCCCTCCCATCCGGTGTCATATCGTTTGGGGGTATTTCTAACCTTGCTCACTGAATACCGTCTGGGGTATTATTCAGTGAACTGTACAATTAATCTAGCTAAGTTTTACAATAATGCAAATCATAACCCCCATCCAGTCTTAAACCGTCTGGGTACTTTTGACCTAGCTCACTAAATACCGTCTGGGATATCATAGAGAGCTTTACAATATTCTAGCTAGTCATTACAAATGCTTGTAAAGAACCCCCATCCGGCCTTATGCCGTCTGGGGTACTTCTAACCCAACTCATTGAACACCGTCTGGGTGGTTTTTGGGCGAGTTAATGAATAACCGGTTAAGTATTTACTTTGTCTTTTTCAGCTTTGAACATTTTCGCGGAGTTCCCCGTCTGAGGTGACTTCAAACCAACTCAACTTTCTCACATCAAAGGTACCGCCTGCATCCCATACTTGTCACTTTCTTTTATTTCTTGTTGCATAGTATTAGGATATGGACTCCACCAATGCACACACGGCACAGCCTACGACTGTGGTCAGCCGGTCACCAGGAACAGCTGAGTCTAGAACTGGGATTGCCGTCTGGGGGTGATTGGAACAACCTTCACCTACATCGAATCCGACCGTCTCTGTTCATGTGCAGGACAGAATGGCTCGGATCAGAGTGACGGCAATCGACCCTGACTACCAGTCCGACGACCCAGCCGTTGATCCGGCTGACCCTATAAATCAAGAGCAAGCCGAGGAACCGGCTGAGATGGGTCCTAATGAGGAAGTTCCGCAAAATTCTCCGAATACACCTAGCACACCGGGTGATAGTATCTTGGATAGCTCTGGTTCCAACGCTGAGGAATCCGGAGAGGGATCCGGAGAAGGATCTGGAGAAAAATCCGGAGAGGGATCCGGTGAAAAATCCGGGGAGGGGTCAGCTGATAATGGGGAGTCCGACCCTGGCCCTGATGAAGAGTCTTCTGAAGAGGCGGCTCCCATTGAAGAAGAGGCCTACAGATGGCCAGCTAAGGGCGACCCGACTGATATGACCATGTCCGCCAGGGATGTGGTCACTTTGAACGCCACACTCCCTGCTTTTTTACAGAAGAAGCCGGTTGGAGAGGGATGGGAAGTGGTCGTCCCGCCTGTAGAGGCAAGCGTCATTTGGACCGACGACGTGGACCGTGCCGACAACTTCTTCGGCTGCTACGAGGCGGCGTTTACAGCCGGCCTCCGGTTCCCCCTCCATCACTGCATAAAAGCCATACTAAAGTGGTATGACTTAGGTTTATGGCAGTTGACCCCTAATTCATGGGTCAACATTCTTGGATATATAGTCGCCTGCAGGGTGTGTAAGCCAAGCTGGCAAGAGTTTGCGCATATGCATTATCTAAGCAGAGCGTCGGGTGGGTGGAATGCGTGGTGCACTCTCACCACGCTTCCTGAGTATATGATGACTTTGGACAAGCCGTCCAAGTGGAGTAATTGGAAGAGCAAATTTTATGTCGTCTCTTCCCCCTCCCCCCAACTTAACCGCCGGTTGCGTAGATACAATAAGCACCCGGCCTTGCTGGGAAGGAAATGCGCTCTCCCTAGAGTACCGGGAGAGGCATGGGACAAAATAATGCAGATGGGTCTCTTTCTGAAGACAACCGCCCCACTAGATGACGGGGGTGAAATCATAGTTCCCCAATTTTGGGTGCCCCATCCGGATTGGTTTAAGGATGAGGCTTTTTTGTCCCTTTATAACTTAAGCACTATGTTTAACAAGGGTAGGTTAACTGATTGATCAAGTCTTTCCCGGATGGGTATGCTTTGTATGATCTCTAACCATATTTTCCTTGTTTTGCAGAAGAAGCAAAAAGAATGGTGCCACCAGAGAAGACACCGGCTACCTCTGCCATCCTCTTGAGGAAGAAGCAGCTGGAAGAGAAGAAGGCGGCGATGGCCGCCAAAAACGCCGGGGTAGTCTTTCCTTAACCATCTTGTTTACAGTTTCCTTCTTTTGTCGGATGTACCTTTTACCTTGTTACAAAGATTTTTTACCGGATGCATCCTATTGTGACTGTTTTCAGGCCGGGAGCCAAGTCATACCTCGCTCTGTAGCGAGTATGCAAAAACGATCGGCTGGGAATATTCCCAAGACTGCCGCCAAAGTTCCTAGGGTGGCGGCTCCTGCCCCGGCTGCAGGTCAGAAACAGCAGACGCCTGACAAGGACAGGCCGACAACTGCAGGGAAGAGCCTGCAATTCTCTCCCCACTTTGAAATGGTGGTGGAGTCAGCAAGACCGGATGCTCGTACTCATACGGGCTCCGGTTCATTAGCGGCTGGGGGGGCTTTGACCCCACAGTCCAAGAAAGGTAACACTTCTGCCTTCGATCCCCCCTGGCCGCTTGGGCATATGAGAGTAAAAACCCAAGCAAGCCAATCCGGGGATTCTTCTAGACACCGCCTGGATATTGGCGAGGCATATGCCAACTACCTTACAGATGATTCTATGCTTGCAGATACAACCGCCAGCCGTCCAAACTACTAGCAGTATGCTAAGAGGATGGTCAAGACCATCACTCGGTCTAAGAGAGAAGCTGTGCCGGCTGTGCACACGGTCAATCTTGACCGGATCACTTCTCTCCTTGCTGAGGTACATAAACCGGATGGCCTATGTTTAAGCAATATCCTTTTTTACCGGATGCAAGTACTTTGTTTTTAATCTTTCCTAACACTTTTCCTGGCTGATATTGCAGACGCCGCTGAGAGTTGATGGGCTTAGCGTCCCTCTTCGCAAGAAGCAGGAGGAGGTAAGAGACGCTCAAAAGCGCGCATCTGAGCTTATTGACGTTTGCCAATTCAATGCCATTTCATATGACTTGGAAACTGAACAACGGAAGTTGCAACAGGAGGAATTGCTAAAGAAGGCGGCTGCGGCTGGGGAGGCGGCATTGAAGAGAGTTGATGAGCTTGAGCTCCAGGTCAAAAATCTTCAAACTGACCTTAAAGCCCTGGAGAATGCTGACAAGGAAAATGTCAATCTCCGGAAGGACAACAGCCGGCTGGTAGCTAAACTCGCAAACAATTAGGTGGCTCATAAGAAAGAGCTGGAACAATGTCAGCAAGAAGCGCAACAATGTGATTCAGCCGGATGGGGCTAATCAAGAAGCGCAAGCGGAGGATCAGCAAGTGGTGGAGCAGTCGGCCAAAGTTCCAGTCGATGCAGTCCAGCAGCCGGAGCCTCAACCACAACAAGCTCAACAACAACAACAACCTCAACAGCAACAACTATAAACAATTTATCTTCTTTTTCGGCCTGCAAGCCGAGTATCTTTGACTGTAACTTTCCCGGACAGGGGTCCGGTTAACATTTCTATTTATAAATTTTTAATCTACTAACCGACGCAGTCGGTTTTGCTATTCTACTATTTGCATTTTGTTTTTATTCATGCATTTTTACAAGTGTTTACAATTTCCTTACTACTCATCCGGTTAACATAACATGATCAGTCGTTCTATTTTCGCCGGATGAAGTAATGATACCATGATATGCCCCTGAAATGGCTAACTGTTTACTCCAACGGTAAACCGGCAGCCGTTTCATGGCAGCCGGATGGGTGATCAATGGTTGATCTACTCCTGCCCCGGCTGGTGCAATAAAATGCACCTAAAATGGCCAACTGTTTACTCCAATGGTAAACAGGCAGTCGTTTCGTGGCAGCCGGATGGGTTGTAAAACCGTTTGGGTGGCTTTTAGATAATACCCGGTTGCAGTAACCCAGTAGGAATTTCATTTTTCCGGATGGACCACATTTGGGTCCTTGCCGGGTGAATCCTAGATGCGAAGGATCATTTCTAACGGCTGCAAGTTTCTTTTAAGAAAATGTCGTTTGAGTTATTGGATCGCTAGAACAATGTACCACCCGGAAGGGAGCTGTTCTCTTCAACGATTTCACCCGGATGGGTGTCGCCGGATGACTGCTCTTTTTGGAGCAGTGGTTTTTAACAAATGTTCTTCCGTCTGTATTCTTGCACTAGACAGGTGCTAATAAAGTTGTATTACTGGAAATTATATGCTTTCACATTTCAATACTATTTACAAAAAATTACAAAATCCTTAGAAGTAGTACTTTTTCAAGTTATCTACATTCCAGGTACGAGGCAGCCGCATTCCGTCTGGGGTTTCCAGGCGGTATGTGCCGTTTCTAACTTCTTCAAAAATCCGGTAGGGTCCTTCCCAGTTTGGGGTCAGTTTCCCTTGTTCGTTCGCCCTACCGGTTGCTTCAAGCTTTCGTAACACAAAATCTCCAACTTTGAGGGGGCGTTTACGCACCCTTTTGTTGTAGGCCCTTGTCATTCGCAGACGGTAGATTTCATGACGCAAGGTGGCATTGCCCCTTCGTTCAGGAAGAGTATCCAGAGCCAAGCGCATGGCTTCCCAATTTGCCTCTTCATCATATAACATGATTCGAAGTGTTGGCTCAAACAATTCAATGGGAAGCACCGACTCTGTGCCTTATGCCATAAGAAATGGAGTTTCACCGGTTGACCCCTTCTCAGTAGTTCTGATAGACCAAAGAACATGAGTCAATTCCTCTGCCCAAAGACCGCCTGTCTTTTCAATCTTCTTCTTAATGCCGCCTGAGATGAGCTTGTTAAAAGCTTCAACTTGACCGTTTGCTTCCGGATGGCCAACGGATGCAAAGTAATGGGAAATCCCTTGATCTTGGAGCCAAGTCTTTAGGACAGGCGTTTTGAATTGGGGGCCATTGTCAAAGACCATTGACATTGGTACACCGAACCGGGTGATGACATTTCTCCAGATGAAGGAGATGACATCTTTAGTTTTGATGCCCTTTACCGCCTCGGCCTCAACCCACTTGGTGAAGTAATCAACAGCCACCAAAATGTATCTTTTGCCGCCTGGGGCAGGAGTGTATGGCCCCAAAATATCCATGCCCCATTTGGCAAAGGGAATTGGGCTGTGAATAGCTGTTAAATCAGTGGCCGGCTGTCTGATCAGCCGGCCAAACTTCTGGCACTTGTCACATCTTTTTACCAGATTTTATGCATCTTCCTCGAGGGTGGGCCAAAAGTATCCTTGCCGCCTGGCTCTCTTGGCAAGTGTCCTTCCGCCAATGTGCGATCCACAGAAGCCGGTATGCAGATCTTCCAGTATTTCCTTTCCCCTTTCTGGGGTAACACATTTGAATAGCGGCTGCAGATAACCCTTTCGGAAAAGTTCACCTTTGTGCATTACGAAGCTTAATGCTCGTCTTTGAAGAGCAGCCGCCTCTGATGAGACACCCGGTAGGGTGCCGTCTACCAGGTAATCCCGGATGGGGTCCATCCAAGTGGAGCTTCGATCTAGAACTCCGATGGGGTCATGTTCAATGCTTTTCTTTTCTATGACTTCCCAGAAGACTGACCTAGGCGTATCACATGTGGCGGATGATGCCAATTTTGATAGTGCATCCGCCTGATTATTCTCGGACCTGGGTACTTGACTTAGATTGAATTCATCAAATGCCCCAGCCTCCTCTTTGACCGCCTGAAGATACTTAATCATCACCGGATGGGTGGCCTCATAGTCACCATTGTACTGGCTAACGATGAGTTGAGAATCTGAACAGGCGTCAACTTTCCTTGCCCCGGCTGCCTTACACATGCGGATACCGGCTAACAGGGCCTCGTATTCAGCTTCATTATTCGAAGCTTGAAATTTGAATCGTAGAGCATATTTGTATTTGTCCCCCTCTAGAGAATGACAAATTACGCCTGCCCCACAACCATTCAACGTAGAGCTCCCGTCTACATAAACTTTCCAAACTTGATCAGTTTTATCCGGCTGTATCGGCCTTGTCATTTCAACAATGAAGTCGGCAAACGCCTGACCCTTCACTGCCCGCCTGGGTTCGAAAGTGATTTCTAGACTTTGAATTTCCACAGCCCATTTAATCATTCTTCCGGATGACTCTAAAGTGGTCAAAGGCCTTTTGAGCGGCTAGTCAGTGTAAACGGTAACCGGATGAGCCAGGAAATATGGTTTCAACCGCTTGACTGCCTTGAACAATTCCAGACTGAATTTTTCAATCATGGGATATCGAAGTTCATCATTCCGGAGGACGTGGCTTATAAAGTAGACCGGGAGCTGGTTGTCGTCTCTCTCAGCAAGGAGAACGACACTCAAGGAATGATCTGAGACGACCAAGTACATGTAGAGAGCCTCCTGGGGTAGGGGACTCACTAATCTTGGCAAAGAATGCAAGTGTTGCTTCAGCCTTTGAAATGCCGCCTCAGCCTCTTCACCCCATTCAAACCTCGACCTCTTTTTGATTGCTTGAAAGAAATACAGGCACTTGTCACCTGACCGGCTGAGGAATCTCCCCAATGCCGCCAGGCAACCGGTAAGCTTTTGAGCCTCCCTGACGGTACGAGGCGATTGCATGTCAATCACCACCTGCACTTTGTCCGGATTGGCCTCTATGCCTCTCTGATCAATCAAAAATCCGAGAAACTTCCCAGACTCAACTCCAAAGACGCATTTTTTCGGGTTTAACATGACTTTATGCCGCCTGAGGGTGGTGATGGTTTCTCGGAGGTCGGCTAGATGATGCGCCTGTAGCTTTGACTTGACTATCATATCATCGATGTACGCCTCCACATTCCTTCCAATCTGATTATAAAGGACTGAGTTCATCATTCGTTGGAAAGTGGCAGGCGCATTCTTCAACCCAAACGGCATCACCGTGTAGCAGTATAGCCCTTGATCTGTGACAAAAGCCGTTTTTTCTTGGTCTTTCTTCCACAAGGGTATCTGATGGAAGCCGCAGCAGGCATCCATGAAACTCATCAGGGCATGGCCGGCTGTAGAGTCTACCAAACGATCTATCTTTGGAAGCGGGTAGCTATCTTTTGGACAAACTCTGTTCAGGTTCGTGTAATCTACACACATCCTCCAGGTTCCATTCGGCTTTTTCACAAGGACGACATTGGCTACCCAATCCGGGTAGTAACATTGCCGGATGAACCCAGCATCTAAGAGTTTCTTGACCTCGGCTGCTGCCGCCTGGGACCTTTCCTAACCATGGTTCTTTTTCTTTTGCCTGACCGACTTCTTTTTAGGATCCATAACGATTTTATGAACAGCAAGATCCGGACTTACACCCGGCATCTGTTCTACTTCAAAGGAAAACACATCTTTGAACTCCTTCAGCAAAAGGAGAAAATCAGGTCCCAAGCTTTCAAAAGCAGCCGTTCCAATCTTGACGGTTCTGTCTGGCCGGCTATCTTCAAGGACAATGTCAATAATTTCTCCAGCCGGCTGGGGGCGAAGGACGTCTGACCTCTCCCCTGACAATGATTGCTATTGTTTCTCCTTTACAGGCGCCAGTTGGTCCGCCTTCCTCTTTTTACCGGCTGGCTTAGTAGCCGGTAAGCTTTGATCACAATCGTCAAGTTCAACTATTTCTTTCTCTTGACCGTCTGTGTCAAGCGTTGGTTTGATGTCCGAGAGGTAACACTCTCTCGCCATCTTTTGGTCCCCACTCAAGGAACCGACTGTGCCATCATCCCTCTTTAACTTGATCAACATTAGGGATGGGATGATGACAACTTTTGAGATGTTAAGGGTTGGGCGGCCAATAATCAAGTTGTAGGCAGTCAGCTCTCCTACAACAAGAAACTTGACAACCATGTGTCGGCCCTTTCCCTTTTCTCCGAACCGGATGGGTAGATCAATCATACCCACCGGATGTACTACTCCTCCCCCAAAACCAACAAGAGGGTATGAGGCCGGATGCATGCTACTGGGCTTGTACTTGAGTTTTTCCAAGCACCGGTAGCTTATGAGGTCAGATGAGCTCCCGGTATCAATCAAGATCCGGCCAACTCTTTGATTGGCGATTTTGCACTCGATGACTATGGGGTCATCATGAGGCCGCCTGACCTCTCCTCTATCTTTCTCGGAGATGTTAACTTCCGGAAAATGAATATTCAGACGACTGGCCCTCATCCACTGAGTTGATCAGTTTTCGAATGTTATCTTTTGTGCCCCTGATGGTAGGCCCACCTCCCGCAAATCCATCGGCTATGGTCAAAATGGTTTCCTCATCCGTATCCGATTGAGTAGCCGGCTTCTTTGGGGGTGGTCCTTTTACTTGTTTGGGAGAACCCTTTGACTTGGATAGGCATGACTTGAGAGCCCCCTCATCAGCCAGCCGGTCAAAGAGCCTCCTGAGGCTAAAGCAACCCTCAGTGTCATGGCCAATTTCTTCATGAAAAAGGCAATATTTTCTCTTATCCCGGGCGCTTACAGGACTCTTCATCGGAGCCGGTTTTTCTAGATTCAACCGGTCTTTTACTTCGTTGAGTATGGAGGCACAATCCTTGTTGAATTCGTACTTTGGCACATACGGATCCGACCTCTTTCTTTTCTGGAAAGGTTGTCCGGATGAGTCTGCTGCCCATACCCCCTTTCTCTTGTCTTCCTTTTTGGCCGACTAGGTAGGCCGATTCTCTTTCTTGTCGGATCTTTTGTAATCCGTTGGAAGTTTTACAGCACATAATCTCATTGCCTGAATGTAAGCTTTCCCCTTCATAAGCGCCTCGTGAAGAGTAGAGACCCTCTTCCTAACCAAGTCAAACTTAAAAGTTGATCCGTCTTTTAAGCCTTTAAAGAAATCAGTGTAGGCAACGTCATCAGACAATCCGTGGATTTGGATCCTCATCAAGTTAAACCGCCTGACATATGACCGGAGCCCTTCCTTATCTCCCTGCTGGATTGCCCCTAGCTCAAGGCTTGTTTTCTTGGCAGGGATATTCATAGAAAAGTTAGACGTGAACCAGTAGGCCAACGCCCTGAAATTATTGATGCATCCGGCTGGGAGGTTGCCAAACCAACGTTGAGCAATCCCCTTCAACGTTGCCGGGAAGCACCTGCACCATGAGGCGTCATCCAAACCCTGCAAATACATCAGGTTGGTGTATGCCATGAGGTGATCTTCCGGGTTGGTGGTACCGTCATAGGCACCTACCAACACGTTTTTAATTTTTGCCGGCTAGGTCATCTCGGTGATTTCCCTGGAAAACGTCGTTGGTTGTTCCCCAAGGTTGAGCAGCCGGAGCTGCCAGTCCATAGGCTGGAGAGACGGCTGCTGCTGTCCCCCGAAAAGACCCGGCTGTGCATAGGGAGATCCAAAAGGCGTGTATGGTGTTCCATGCAATGCCAGTTGGATCATATGAGGGCCGGATCGAGCGAAAACCTTGCTCGTTCGGCTGTCATTATTTGTTCTCGAGTGCCTCCCTGATGTGGCGTTGAAGCTGTCTCGAAAGGTCGATGTTGATGCCGACTCGGAACGCTGAGACTTTTTATCCTGAATGAGCGTCCGGGCATCAGAATAGACTTTTTTGGTTCCATCCGGCTGTATGTGCCGGACGGGTTTTCTGACTCCATCTATGGGAGTGTGTATCTTTGAGAAATCAAAGGGCCTAGCCGACATATTTGACTTCGGATGTGGGGTAGATGCCCTACCCTTTACTGTTCTGGCCGTCTTTTTTCCAAGACGCCTTTCTTCCGCCTGACCCTTACGGGGGCCGGCTGTATTATCCAGAAGGCCTTTGATCTCTCCTTTGAAGCTCATCATCAGGTTCATGAGCTCATCCCTGGAGACTAGGGTGGCCCCTTCCGAAGCAGGAGTTAACCCAAGCGGTCCCCTGGTGGGATGGTTTGGGCCTGCCTGCTGCTCTGCCCGTTCCTTTCTGTCTTTGGAACGAGTATGCTTGGTTCTGAAAGAACCATCGGCCGCTGTGTAAGTCTCAATCTCATGATTGTCGGCTGTATCTTGGTCCGACTGGACCTCAGCCTCACCAGCAGGTTGACTACTTTTTACCCGGCTGTACCGGCTTTGAAGTCATCTAGAAAGTACTCTCCCCACAGACGACGCCAGATGTTTGGGGGTTTTTATGTGTCCTACGGGAGAGTTACAATTTCCTAGTATGCTCCTTCCTTAGCCTGTACCTGCACAAATAACGGAATACTCCGGCTGGGGCTGGGGTGTTCCGCCTCCGAAGATTAAGTTAGTCTCTTTCTTAATGAGGAAATAAGACAATAAATGCTTCTCGATTTGAGAGCGTTTGCAAGGGGATTTGTGTTTTGTTGGTTTGTGGAAAATGATTCGATCCCCATTAATGAGGTCTGCCCTTACTATTTATAGTAGGGGAGAGCTGTACCTCAATTAGGGTACAATGACACGTGTCGCAAAGGGATTGGGCCTTTGCTGACCGTTGCAAGCTTGACACGTGGCAAGCCTTCATAGGGCCACGTGTCTTAGGGTATTTTTACCCTAAACAATTAGCATTGCAATAATTTTGTCATATTGAATTGATGTATATGTCGACCATAAGTAAATTAGGATCTAAAGAGGATTTTGTGATCTATTTGGCCCTTTCTATACTCTAATCCCCAAATCCAATCTGTTGCATTTGGCCATAATGGAGTTATCATTTACACTATATTTGGATAACAATAGTGAAGGGAAAGGGAGGGAAGGAAAAAGAGGGAAGGGAAAGGGAGGGGAGGGGAGGGGGAGGGAGGGAGAAGGTGAACTTCCATTTTACTTGCAAATCTCTCCAACAATGGAGGGATTTGGTTTCTTAAAAGGGGAAGGAATATAGATCCTTTCAATTCCCTCCCCTTCCCTCCTTGGAGTAGGTAAGGTCGTCTAAAATACTTTGGGGGCCCTGTGCTACCATACAAGATTGGTCCCTATCAAATATATGTAGTAGTATTATGTGGTTAATAAACAATATAATATATGTGTTTAATCTAAATTATGAAGTTAGGATGTCATAAAAACCAACAAAATTGTAAAATTCTAATTAATGAATTTAACTAATGGAAACTCTATTGATAAAAGTTTACGAAGATATTGGAGATGAAAAACTATAAATTAAACTTGCAATTAAAGTATTATAGTTTATGCAATGATAGATATATATAGTGCTTGGGTAAGGGGAAAAAAAGGAATTGCAGGCCCTCCACATAGTGAGCCTTGTCTAGAGGGTCTTTTTGCACAGCCTCTTAGACGGCCATGGTATTAGGTATTCAAACAAAGGATGATGCATCCTTTTCTTTCTCTTCTCTTCCCTTTCTTTTAATTTTCTCTATTCAAACACAGTGTTAATATTTGTTGGATACTGCCTTAGTTGTTCCTTCCCTTTGCCCAATTTGTAGATCCAACCAATTTTACAAATCATTGACAATTGTGATAAAAAATAGGGTATTTTGATTTTTACCACCTTCAAATAACGACTTTGTCGAATTTACCACCTCCAAAAAAAAAACATTTACTTTACCACCTCATAAAAAAAATTAAACATCAGTTTTACCACCAATCACCTCCAACTAACGGATTCCGTCCAAAAATCCGTTAGTGGGGCCTACCTTGCACACGTGTCTCCATATTATTGGGTAAGCTTTAGAAAAAAAATTAAAAAAAACCAAAAAAAAAATTAAAAAACCCCATCCATCAACCGGTGGTTGCTGCCACCGTCGAGACCCCCACCGCCGGACCGGCTACAACCAGCCCCACCACCTAACCGTTACAACCAGCCCCCACCACCTAACCGCTACCAGCCACCGTCGGGACCCACAGCCACCACACCGATTTCGACCTCAAAACCCTAGCCACCACCTAACCGCTACCACCGCACCGCACACCACAGCCGCGCCGATTTCGACCCCCTTTCCACCAATTTCCGACCTCAAAACCCTAGTCAACACCTAATAGCTACGACCAACCCACCACCTAATCGCTACCACCGCACCGCACACCACAGCCGCACCGATTTCTACCCCTTTCCACCAATTTCCGACCTCAAAACCCTAGCCACCACCTAACAGCTACGACCAACCCCACCACCATCCAAACCCAGACCAGAAACAACCGCCACCCAGACGCGAAACCACCCCGACTCAAAACCACCACCACCCACCAGAAACCACGCCAGCCAGACGCGAAACCATCGCGACTCGAAACCACCACCACCCAGACGCGAAACCCACACGAAATTCCGACCAACCGAGGTAGTTGATTTCGTTGCTGGTTGGTTGACATGGAAGATCGGGGAAGATGAAGAAGAAACGTCAAATATGTGGGCCCTACTAACGGATTCATGGACGGAATCTGGTAGTTGGTGGTAAAATCGATTTTTTGGAAATTTTGGTGGTGGTAAAGTAAATCTTTTTTTTTTGGAGGTGGTAAATTCAATTAAGTGGTTATTTGAAGGTGGTAAAAATCAAAATACCCTAAAAAATATAAGTCAAGTGTAAAATAAAAAAAAACCACCGGGAAAATCAATTAGACGAAGGTATATAAGTTTAAACATCCATCCAAACTCAATCCAAACACCAAAAATAGTGATATATGGTCATTCCACACACTATACTTAAACAATTGGGTCTTAACCAAACACACATTGATTCAACTCAAATCCATTATCTATGGTTTTAATAGAGTTAAAGATATTAAAAATAGTACAACTCACAGAATTTAGTACAATTGGATGCTTGAAAATAAAAATAAAACAATACAATTATTAATTAGAGTGTTGCCAACTGGCGAACGTTGATAGGGTGTGCATATGCATTGGCCTTGGAGTTGTATGCCATCTTGGCATATATCACATTAGCTACCTCAGTTGGGTGAAATGCATCCCAAAATAGATACTTGGAGCGATTTTCACAAGGAGTTTGCAAAGGAAGGCAAGTAATTTGCCCATTGTTTTTCCCTACTCCACAACACCCCTCTTCTGTTACCTCAAGTCCTACAAACGTAACGAATATAACATATAAAGTTAATACAAGCAATAACACAAACACGAGTTAAGAAAGACTAGAGAGTCTAATGTATGTACCACTAGCTAGTGTCATTTAGCATATGCATAGTGGTGAAATTGAGTTGATAGGATAATCTAAACTTAGTGAACAACTTGACTTCGAGAATAAATCGACTAATATAAGGTTAAAGATTTGCCAACATTCTTACATTACGATCAAGGGAAGAATACGTACCATAAGATTTTTTATTAGCGGTCAATTCTTTGCTGCCTTTAAAAGAGTCTAAGTAAACGAATTTGGCCCCTGGAAATTGACCATTGTTTATAGTATCAACCAATTGTCTTAGTCCTGAATTAAACAGATTGACAACATTGTTCTTGTCCTCGTTACAACGGCTTTGTGCTGTCCCATTAAACCTTGCTAGCTCATAAGGAATGCATCCGATTGGCCCGATTCCTGGTATGATCACCTTCCTTGCTCCAAGTCGATACAAATCCTACACGAATTTGTTCATTTGTTCAAATATCAATATAGAAAACGTTTGTAATGCTAAACTAGGCTAAGTGGTCACTTAAAAAGTTAAAGTTACAACACTTCGTGTGTGCATTTTTTGTCAACCAAATGACCTCTATTTTTTAGAGTTAATAATACAAACCGTGAGTTGGCGCGAGTATTCTTGAAGAAGGGCAGTAGCATAAGCTGCAGGGGTATATTGATTAGGAGTAGAGTAGTAATTAGGCATGAAGTAATTGTTGAGGTAGTCATTGCTTCCCAATCCTGAATAAATGATGCACTTGTTTAGATAATTTTGAAGGGAATTTGCATCTCCCCTAAAAAATCTCCTTAATTGTCGCACAACTCTCCCAAAGTTGTTCACTTGTTGATTCATAGGAATATGAGCCCCCTGCATATGCATGTATGTGTTAGAGGTAATTTATTCCTTTTTCATGAGTGATAACTAATAAATAAATTACTTTAATTAGGTTAAAAAAAAATTGCAGATATACGATTAAATAAAAAGAAAGGAAAAGGATATAAAATAAAACACCCTAAAAATTATATGAGCAAAGTTAGAAAGATTAAATGAAATAAAACATTAATTACACCGATTGACATATAATTCTGTCCTAATTTACTAAACTAATACGAAATTTCGATTTAGATTACGTATTAAATTTTTATCTATAACTTTAAAGGTTACACATATCATTAAACAAAAAATAAATAAAAAAATCACACCGATTAACAACTTGATAAAATGCAACCTACTCAATCTGTCCCTATTTTTTTGCCCCATTAGACTCTACACAGTCTCCAAGACATATCTTTGAATGTTTATAACCTTATTTCTATACGCATAAAATTTATGAAAACTTGATATTAATAAAATACACAATGAAACTAATCGAACAACCCTACATGACTATATTATCTTTTATTAATTAATGAGAATTTATGGTCAAAGTTTTTAAGGTTTGACCCAATTATTTGCAATGGGGCAAAAAAATAGGAATAAAAGGAGTATATATTATCGTAAAGAAGCCCAAAAAAAAAAAAAAAATACCAAATTATTGCCAGTCTCATCTCTAATACCAGAAGCTCCCGATGCAAAATTCACTCCCTTGATAAGAGAATCACCCGTTGCACTTGAAAATGGTGGAATATAGTCTGTAAATCCTAGAAGTTGAGCTGTATATTGTTACACAAAACATTAGTAAGTACGACGTACTTAATAATTAGTAATTTAGTCAATTACTATATTATAAATTTTTAGTTAAGCCTACGAATTTTAAATTGATATTGGACTAATATCACATCATTATTTTAAACGATGTATAGTACGAATACTATATATGAAAATTGAAAAATAAGTGGTTTGACAATACGAATTATAGAGAGTAATAGTATTATAGTCTACTCACCCAACACATCGACAACAGTTCGACCATTACAAAAACGACCCGTGGCTCCTTGAGCAAAATCAACACCATAGGGCTGATAATTAGCTCTAGCCAATGTAAGAATGCCATTGTTGTTACCATTATCAACCAAAGAATCACCAAATATGAAAAAACATGGCACTTCTGGTTGTTTTGTAGCTGACGTCCTATTACATGCCGAAGCAATGTAACATAACAAAGATGCAATAAAAATTGAAAATACTTTTTTCTTACTAAACTTCATATTTTCCATCTTAATTCTTTTTTAGTTGTTTTTGTTGTTCTTTTCTTATTTTGGATAATACGTATAAACTATATATAGAGAAGAAAATGACGGTCAAAACAATTGTTTTCATGGGAAACATGCAATTGTACTTTAATCATTTAATTGCTTAATATATTTTCAAGTATATAAATAAGATATGCGGTGAGATTAATTGATGCTAGCTTGTTATTTGACGGACGGTTATGAGGTTCCTATATCCCGTGAGTTTAATGCCGTTGATTTAGTGTGTGAGGTGAGGTGCACTAATTGGTAGATAAAGGCATAATATACTCTACTTTGATAATTTACTAATAATCGAACAATGCTTGGTTTTTCAAATTAATAGTAACTGAAATATAACTCTCTAGAGAAATGTAACTCAATGGTTAATATAAGAAACAATGAAACCCCTAGGCATATTATTAATGATTCGGTTAAAAAAAATAGAGTTTAGGAGGAAATAATTCCGAATAAAAAAAAAAATAAAAAATAAAAAATAAAAAACTCCATTTTAATATAGGTATATAAATGAGGGGCAATAGAATTTTGTTTTACGACAGGTTAGGAAAGCTTGGGTTGGTAAGCTGATTTACTCATCAGGATCCACGTTAATTTGTACTCTGTGCTCCCTACTGTTTTATGTAAGTGCCTCAATTTGACCGATATATTTTCCAGTGCCAAACTTTGACCAATGATATCTTAAATTATAAAAAGTTGATATTCAGAAATTGTACATTAAGACGACTTTTACAAGTATCAACATGACTATGTTTACTTTTAGGGAAATTCTATACTATAACCCTTTGCTATTGACTTTTTCAAGCTGTGCCCCCTCCTTTTGAAAATTAAACATTGTAACCTTGAACTTACAATTATGTATCAATAGTGACCTTGTCGTTTATCCTACCGTTAACAGCCACCGTTAGTGGGGCCCACTTTACACCTATATTAAATTTTTTTTCTCAATTTGCATACTAAAAAATGTTGTGTCAAAGGTTTTAAGGGTCGTTTTGAACCTTAAGGATCCAAATTGAGCTCGGATTTGGAAAAAAAAATTGTAAACGCCTCGTTTTGTGAATTCGAATTTCTATAGTTAAAAGAATAATGACAACATAGGGCTTTAACGTTATTTTTTAGCCAAATTTGAGCTCAATTTGGTTCCATAAGCCCAAAACCACATGTAAAATCTTTAACGGAACATTTTTTAGCACACAAATCGAGAAAAAATTTAATAGTTGTAAAGAGGGCCCCACTAACGGTGACTGTTAACTGTAAAATGACAAGGTCACTATTGATACATAATTGTAAGTTGAAGGTTACAGTGTGTACTTTACAAAAGGAGGGGGCAAAGCTTGGAAAAGTCAATACCAGAGGGTTATAGTGTAGAATTTCCCTTACTTTTATATTTAGAAGCACTAATATCGGGTGAAATTGGTACATTTAAATAGTGCAAAAGTCAAATCAGACTAAGACATTTAAATAAAAATGAAGGGAGTACTCTCTTTGTTTCCCTGGAATTGTCTCATACAAGTATTTGGTTTAAGATGTCCAGTTGATTTTTGTATCATAATGGCTCCGTTTTTTTTAGTTGACACGTTTTGACTTTAGCATTATTCACACATTTTTCTTTTGACCGTGTTTTATGATTTATATGTAATGAAATATATAGTCATGGAGGATCTTGTTAGATTTGTCACTATATATATTTTCATGTATATCAACTTGTTATTATTTTTGCTTATCGATAATTAAAGATATTAATAATTGAATTTGTACATTGACAAACGTGATTATAGAAACGTGTTAACTAAAAATAAATTGAGGAAGTATCATTAAAAAAAAAAATGTTCATGCTAATTTACTCTCAAATACACTCTATTGGCCCAACCAATTTTCTCTCTCGTTTTACCAACCCTGAACATAAGAAAGTAACAATTTTCTTATGTTATAAATCGAATGGGAATGAATGGAGTAAAATTTAGAGTACCTCTCTTGGTTCTTTTCTTCTAACTTCATGTGCCAACATTAAGGAAATGAGGAAAGATGGTGTGAAATTGGTCCCTTTTAGTTTTTTTTTTAAATGAGTATAGAATTAAATGGCTAAGTTTAGGTTACCTAAAATACCTTATTATTTATTTTAGATCATATAAAAAAAAAGCTCAAATATATATACTTTATCATTTTATATTTGAGTTTTTTTACTTATCAATTCACTAATCCATTAGAAGAGAAGAGAAAAAAAATAAATAAATAAATAAAAAACATATCAAATGAGGCCTTATTATACTGATATCACTAGTAGAAAAACACAAATTAGCGGGGACAAATTAGCACCGGTTCTTGAAAACCGGTGGGAAAAAAACAAGGCGGGATTTAGTGTAAGAGCAATGGCACTGGTTCAAACCAAACCGGTGCGAATTTCTTGAAATGGCACCGGTTAACCGATGCCAATTGTAATAACAAAAATTAAAAAAACCCGCCCTTTTCCTTCTTTCTATTTCCCATCTTCTTTCTTTAACTGTTTCCTCAAATCAATCTCTCGATTTATCTCTCTCTTCTCTCTTCTCTTTCCTCTCTCCTCAACATTATCTATTTCCCCCCATTCTGTTGTTTCTCACTCTCACTGTCTTCTTCCATCCACCATCTATTCATCTTCTACTTCTTCGATTTCTGGGTTCGATTTTCCTAAAATCAATTTTCTATTCTTCTTCTTCTTCTTCTTCTTCTTCTTCTTCTTCTTCTTTGTTTTTCTAGGTTCAATTTTCCTAAAATCGATTTTTCGCAAATCAGAAACCCTAAATCTGTGTTTGAGTCCCTCGATGTCAGCCATGAATGTTTTCCCATTACACCTTCCATCTGTTTGTAGGGTTTCTTGTCTGACCCTTAGAAGAATTCATGGAGTTGGGGCAAAAATCTCATGCGATGATGAAGATGATGTGAATCTTGAGTCCCCCCTGATTCGCTTCTTAAGTGTTAGATCTAGTAAATGTAGCTGATGGGTAAATGTCTCTGTGAAACCCTAATTTATTTATCATTCCGTTTACTTTTTTTTTTTTTTATAAATAGCAGCATGTTTAGGGTGGAGGATTTGTTTGTGGTTGTGACTGTATGCCAGTAACTTCAGTTGTTGGCCAGGATGGATTTTGGTGATATTTATGTTGGTGTTCGTTGATGTTAAGTGGTGGTTGTTGCTTACTATGTGTAGCTTGTGTTATTGTTGATTCCTTTGCCCACCCTGTGTAGCTGTTTGTTACTCTGCTCACCCTGTGTTGTTTTTGTTTCATATGCTCATCTTGTGTTATTGTTTTTGTTTCATATGCTCATTATGTGTTGTGGTTCCTATGGTCAACCTATGTTGATGTTGGTTCTAATGGTCAGCCTATGTTGTTGTGAATGCCTATGGTCAGGGTGTGGTAATGTTGCTTCTTATGGTTACCATGTGTTGATAATGCTTCATGTGACTAGCCTGTGTTGTTGTTGGTTCCTATGCTCAGCCTGTGTTGTTGTTACTTCCTATGCCTAGCTTGTGTTGTTATTGCTTCCTGTGCTCAGCCAGTGTTGTTGTCGGTTCCTATGGCCAGCCTGTGTTGCAGTTGATTCTTGTGGTTAGGTTGTGCTGCTGTCCCTCAGCCTGTGTTGTTGTTGCTACCTATGCGTATCCTGTGTTATTATTGCTTCATGTGGTCAACCATTGTTGATGTTAATTTCATTGGTCAGCCTCTTTTATTGTTGTTGCCTATGCTGAGCTTTTGTTGTTGTTGTTGCGCATGTTGAGTCTCTGCCTTTGCCTATGCTGAGCTTGTGTTGCTGTTGTTGCGCATGAAGTGAGGTTTTTGTTGATGAATTTCGGTTTTTGTTGAGGAATGATGATGAATTTTGCGAATTTTTGAATTAACTTTACTAGTAACATATACGAAGTAGTACATGTCATGCATATAAATAGATAAATCACAAGTTTTAACCTTTTTTTTATGAATTAGTTTCGAGTTTGGCTATAGATATCATAATGTGTTGAGTCCCTTGGTCGTAAATGGTTACACTAGGATAATCCATATGATGAAGGGACTCACTTTCATCGTACAACTTCTCACTGTGATTTGCTCCAGTTTGTCCGTTGAGGTAACACAGTGTGAGAAGTTTTTGGATGAATGATATGTTCATTTTATATAGAAATTTACCCCCGTTCCTTGGTCATATTTAGGAGTATTTTTGGCTCTTCGGAGTCATTTTTATTACTATTATGCGGTTCCTAGTGTTTTCGTAGATTTGGTACTGTTTTATAGAAAATTGCAGATTTGGAGTATTTTCCCAGACTTATTTGAGCCACTACGAGCATTGGACAATTTTAACCATATTCCGTAGCCCAAGACCGCGTTGGAGTAATCAACCGATGATTAAGGGCTCGGCAGTTGAGAAGAGACCGAGGCAATGGACTGAGTGTTAAGGACCCAAAGAGGAAATCCAGTTTGGGCTAAGAAAATAGCCCAATTGAAGAAGTCTTAGTTGCCCGGATGCTCGCTCGACCGAGTAAGCCCTAACCCTAAGGCTCGCCCGGCCGGGCGAGGTAGAAGGAAGAAGGCGCCCTTCGCCCTGTCTCGCGCCCGACCGGGCGCGAGCGAAGAACCAACAAAAAGGCGGGCCCGGCTGGGCGAAGCTCCGCCCGACCGGTCGCGTGTTTCTAAGAATAGTTTTGACGATTTAATTTGTTTTATTTTAATTAGGATTTTGTGCCTAAGTATAAGTACGTTTTTAAGCTAGATACGAATTCGTTTTTCTCATTAGCTACTTTCCAGATTTTAGTTTTAAGCTTTTGGTTAATACTCTTGTTCTTGCTTCCTTTACACTTTGAGTTTATGCAATTCATTATTCCGTTTATTTCAGTAACGATCTCTTCCCCTTTTATTTTTCAGTAATTTAATTGCTTCGATTAATTATGTCTATTTTATTTGCTTTGCTTAGTTCAGATTTAAATATGTGTGAGTAGTTTATTTTCGAGGGTCGTGGGGATCCATAAATAATATGAAGGGGTAATTTACTATTGTTGATTGTTAATTCTTTGGTTAATTTCCTATTGATTGATTTAATGCTATGCAATTAGATTATGTCTGGTTTAATTATATGAATTATGCAATATTAATTCGAGATTCGAGAGATGAGAATTGATGTTTAGGCTTAGTTTCAATAGGCAAGTTAATTTATAAATGGTTAATTCAAGATTCGAGAGATGCGATTTATTACCGGTAGGTTAATTCTTTAATTATAATACGTAGCGAAAGCCCTTTATAATCTGATTAATTTATGCATTGATGATTGATTATTGTGTTTTACCCAGGAATATTATTTATTGGTGAACCTATACCCTAGGCTTTGATTTATTGATTTCTCCCTTATTTAATTTGCTTTAGTTTAATTGTTTTCCTTTAGATAATTTTCACATAATAATAATTCGGTTACTTAATAGTTTAGATTATATTAATTATTTAGGAATAGGAAGACTTGTTTCCCTGTGGATTCGACCCTACTTCCCTATCTACTTTAGTTAGAGGACTTAGGTAATTCTTTTGACTAGGTAATACGACTTTAGCCTGTCAATGGAAAAAAAAACACTGATGGATTCATGAATTATTTGCTTTATTTTGATGAAATTTGCGGTTTCTGTTGATGAATGTTGTTGAAATTTACTTTTTCTGTTGATGAATGAAGTGAGGTTTTTGTTGATGAATTTCGGTTTTTGTTGAGGAATGATGATGAATTTTGCGAATTTTTGAATTAACTTTACTCGTAACATATACGGAGTAGTACATGCCATGCATATAAATTGATAAAATCACAAGTTTTAACCTTTTTTATGAATTAGTTTCGGGTTTGGCTTTTTTTGATGAATTCATTTCGATTTTAGCCTTAATTATGGATTATTCTTCTGATTTTGATCCAAGTGGTTGATGAATTGTACCTTTAATTGCATAAATTCTTTTAATTTTAGTGTTATATTTCGGTTGAAACACGAAGACAGGATATATTTTCCAGATTATATGGAACAATACCCTTATCTTCTAATTTTTATTTGGTGGTGTTTATCACTCCTATCTAGTGTGTTTGATTAGAAATGATGAAAGGATGGGAAAGGGTCAAAAAGTGTGGAAAGAAAAGGGGACTAGAGGTGAGGGAAGGGAGGGAGTTCAAATTTTTCGAGGTCCTATTTACCTGATCTGTGCCTTCTCTCCCATCTTGTTTCGAAGTGCTTGGTATATGATACTTTGGATGCTTATTTCCTTTGTTTTGACTGCTTGTATGTTGGCCATTAATGGCTTAAGCATTCTGCTTTGTTTCTCCTGCTGTTGGAGTGTCTACAGACCAGATGTAGGTTTTGAACCAGTGCTAATTTACTTAGCTTTTGGCATCTCTCAAATAACCAACGGTTCAAAACTAGTGCTATAGGGAGGTTTTGAACCGGTGCTAATTCTATTTTTCTAATAGTGTATTAATAAGTAATTTTCAAATATGTAGGTTTTATAAATTTTTCATTACGAAATTAACTAAAAAAATTAGCAATAAAAAATCAAACATAAAATGATAAAGTATAATAGAGTTTACAAAGAGGAAAAAAAAAACATTTACTCCCTTCATTCCATAATATAGTGTATATTTTTATTTTGAGCGGTCTCATAAATGCACTTTTAACCATCAATATATTTATTACGTATTTACAAATATTATAAAATTTTGATATTATAAAAATTGGATATTGTATTTGTCAAAAAAAATGGATATTATGAAATAACACATAAGACAAATGTAATAGCATATCACACGATTATTTAACAATTAAAATTTGGGATTATTTTGAGAATAGACTAAAAGTTGGGAATACTCATGTCAATTTTTTAGTTATGACATTGATATTAGGATTTTTTGAACTATTCAAAAAACACAGTTTTGATATCAAATACTCCCTTTATTCCAAATTAATTGACATGACTTTCTTCACTATTCATATATTAACTTTGACCATAGTTTTTAATAGCATTAAAATAAATTTTGTCAGGAAATATGTTCTTAAATAGGTATTAATATAAAGTTTTATAATTTTAATTTTTTACTAATATATATATATATATATATATATATATATATATATATATATCGGTGGGACATGTGTCAACTTTTAAGTGGTTTTCTCATTTTCTCATTCTCATTCTAGCATATATATATATATATATATATATATATATATATATATATATATATATATATATATTTGAGAACCAATTCTATAATGAGAACTGCGAACCAAATTTATAGGTTAACAGTAAAGCAAAATATTATTAAAGTAAATGCTTTTAATTTAAAAGTAAATACCTAATTATCCAAACCCCTGCACAACTTATTTTAACTTTTAATGAAGAAAACATATTAATTATCATCAAGTAGCAGCTTTAATAACAAAATCTTCAATCTCTATGATTAAAGAATTATTTTGGATAAGTTTTCGTAATTTAATATTAAAGTAAATGAAAAATTAGTAAAAGTAAATGAATCGGTTAAAAAGTAAAAGAAATTTCTTTAAAAGTGAATTAATTGGAAAAAAAATTGAAAAGTTGCGAAATTACAAAAAAATGCCATTAATGAGAGCGGGTGAAACGTAAGCCGTCAGATGGAGCGCGATTAAAAGGCTGAGATTGGTTTCTAGTTCTCATTATTCACCTTGGTTATCACATGATCTCAATGATTGTGTTAGTTATTATATAGGGTAGAAGGAGAGTAACTTAAATACCTTTTTTATTTTTTGGAAATATTAACAACAATAATCCCAACTTTGCAAGTGCGCTTCCAATATTAAATTCTACTTCAATTTATTCCAAAATAAGCCCTTTTTTTTAAAGAAAATAACCCAACTTTGATGTCTCTCTTCCAATATTAAGGCATAACTGGTTGTATGGGTTAATATCCAATTGATATGTCACTTGTCAAAACCATATTGGTTTAAATAATTGTTTGTAAAAAAAGTTTCATTAAATCCTAATTGTTCCCAATTAACCTACCTAACTAACCTTAAACTCTAATAAATCCTAACTAACCCCATTTAAATTCTAAATAACCCTAAACTAACCCAACAACCTAAACTAAGCCCACTCAATGCCGTTGAAGCTAACCCACCCCACCTCCACTTTTGATGCCGGAAAACCTAACCTGCCCACCCATACTCTCGACGTGGGCAGATCTTACCAAGCTCACTCCCGACGCCAGCAAACCTTATAACCTAGTCCGCCCTCACTCCCAACGCCGACAAACTTAAACTGGCTAGTCCACTCATACTCCCCACTCGCCAGCTAAACCCACCCACCCCACCACAGGTCCACTGTCAGCGCCAACGCTAAATACCCTTGGCGATCCTCACCCACCCTCCAGGCCATCCTATCCCATCGCCGATTTAATTAAAAAAAAAAATTTACCCAACTAGAACCCAATCTTCGTTGACCCACCCCACCCCATCTCGATATGACCAACCCCACCCCATCTCGATACTGGCAAACCCCACCACGATGTCGGCGAGGTGGGTTTGGTGGGTCTTGGGAAAAAAATATTTTTCCTAATTTTTTTATTTTTTTATTAAAGTTAATTAGGTTTTAATTAGATTTAGTTAAGTTAATTAAGAGTTAATTATGGTCATAACTCATAGGTCAATTCATGACATGTTTAACCGATCAAAGGTAAACATTCTCATTTATGAAAGAGAGACATCAAAGTTGGGCTTATTTTTGAACTAGTAATCTGTTTCGGGGTTTTCTGATGTCCTGCGGGAGAGTTACAATTCCGAGACTGGAACCAGACGCCTGTACCTGCAAAACAATTGGATGCTCCGGATGATTGGAGATCCGCCTCCGACGGTCAAGTTAGTACTTGATTAAGGAGTAATTAATGCGGAAATTAAAGTGATTGGGTCTCTCTAGGTGAGAGAGTTTAATGTGTGTAATCTGCGTAATCTCCCTTAATGAGGATTAAGGGAGGTATTTATAACCTCGGGAAACGTGCCAATCTAGGTTTAGGTTAACCTTGGGCTGATTGGGCTTCCCTGGAAGTTGGGCCTGGGTGGCCGACTTCTCCATTAGGCATGGAGTATGCCACGTGTCATGACATAATAGGTCCAAGGCGGACGAATAAGCGTGTGCCACGTGGCAAGCCTTGAGAGGTCCAACTAGGGAACACTTGGCAGGACCTGATTGGCCCACGTGGCGCATTCCGATTGGTGGGAGCAAAATCCCCTAATCATTTGCCCCTCACAGGTGGCACGTGACTGGTCACGTGTTACCTGTGACAGGTATCGCCCTGTAACAGGCGACGGCCTGCTACAGGTGTCACTCGGCGAGAGGCCGAGAGATTCTCCCGCCAAAATTTTGAATTCTGGAAGTGACCCTTCGCCTTCTCACTTCGCCTATATAAAGGATTGTTGACTTCGGTCATTTTCACACTTGAAAACTTTGTGAGAGAACATTCGGACCCCTGAACTTGCTCTGACATTTTGGACCCTTTCTGCCTACCGCCTGCTCTGACAAGCCAACTGCAAAGGATTTTCAGAACTTCATCAATCGTCACTCGTTCAGGTAACCGTCGGTTCTCTTACTCTTAATTTTCTCTTTACTTTATTATTTTTTGAAATGGCACCACGGAAGCACACGACACGACCTAGGTTAGTGATCAGCCGGTCACCAGGGACGGCTGAATCTAGGACTAGGAGTGCCGCCTGCCCTTTTCTGGACCCATCTTTGCCCTTTATACAAAGTCCGACTGTATCTGTGTCTATGTAGAGCATGATGGCCAAAACAAAAAAGACTGCCAGGATCTCAAACTCAGACGGCTCCTCCCACAGGGTGCCGATTAGTGAAACATCTGACCAGGCGCCAGATGTGGAAGTGAAACAAAGCGGCTTGAAATCCGACAGTTCTGAGGGAGGAGTCAAAGTGACCCCTTCCCATTTTACAGTTGACAATTCTACATTCTCTCCTGCTCCTTTTAAAGGAGAGGAGGTGGGCCCCTCCGGGAGAGGGGAGGATTCGTCCTCTTCGGACTCGTCAGAGGACGATTCCGAGTCTAGCTCTTCTGGCCATGCTTCTCTGGACACAGAAGAGAAAAACAGTCGCCTACAAGAGGCGAGGCTTTCTCACGCAGTTGAGAAGGGGGACGATTGGGCGGAGCCATCCGCCTCTCACCGAGAGCAAAATACCCCCTACTACTGCACGGTACCTCGGGGCCGGATCACAGCCATGCAAGAGAAAGTGGAGAGCTTTATCGCAAACCACACAATGGGCCCCGGCTTTTTAGTGTTCGTGCCGGATCCAGAAGACACAGTCGTCTGGCCAGCTGGTACCAGTTATGATGGCGCCTGCTTTGGCTGCTACGAGGCGGCCATCAAGGCTGGGCTGCGCTTCCCACTACATCCGGCTGTTCAGCGGATCTTGGAAGGGTATGAGTTGGGGTTATGGCAGTTAGCCCCGAACTCCTGGGTCAACGTACTCGGCTATGTGGCCGGGTGCGAACTGCACGGGGTGGAGCCGAACTTCGAGGCTTTCGCCCACATGAACTACCTCAGCTGGACCCTTAAGGCAGGCGGTACCGGCTGGTATCAATTGACGAGCCACAGGGGCTACCTCATGACGAGAGGTAAAGCAAACAAATGGAAGGACTGGCGGAGCACCTTCCTTATCATTGAGAGTTCAGACACAGAGCTGAACAAGCGCTTCAACAGGTGGAACAGGAATCCGCCCCTTCTTGTAGGCGGCCGCAGCATGCCGCCTGTTCCCCCCAAGGCTAAGAAAGAGATCCTAGATAAAGGACTCTTCAAAGTAGAGTCGAAGGTGAACTCTACTTCAGGGGTACGAGAGCAAGTACCCCTGCACTGCGTCCCAAGCTGCAAATGGCTCTACGACGAGTACTTTTTGGCCGCCTGTGGCCTCAGCAGTCGGTGCTCAAGAGGTAGCCGGCCTGTCGAATACTCTGTTGTTCTATGCATTTCTTGTCATGACTTTTATTAACTTTGCTATTTGCTTTTGCAGCGGACGCCATGAGCAAAATTACCGCCTCCAAGACTGCGGCGTTCATGTTGCGGGCCTCCATCATGCAACAGTCTTCAACCGACTCCCCCAACAAGGGGGCACCCTTGGTGGGCTTCGAACCTTTCACCCTCTTTTTGGAGTTGTGTTTATGCATATATTGACTCTTTTTTTCTTTTTTAGACGGGCGCTCCAAGAGCTTCTTCTTCCCAACAGTCGGACCCCAAGGCCCGGAGGACGACTGTTGCGAGCTCTCCTGGTTCTGCCAGGAAACATGCGGCGACTGAGAAACAGTCGGCCACTTCTTATAAAACTCCAGCTGGGCCACCTAGAAGTATGAAATTATCCTTGTAAATTTTAGACTTGCTCCCTTCTTTACTAGGTCTAATCCGTTTGTTTATGCTTGATGTAGCCGACCCTCAGGAGCCTGACTTGGTCGAGGTGGCAAAGTCTATGATCAAGGTCGTTCCTCCAGCTGAAAGGGAGGCGGTCAGGGGTGTCGGCACCCTTGACCTAGACGGGATTGCAGGGGTCCTTGCTGAGGTATACTTAGCATATTTTTGAGTATTTGAATTCCAAGACGCCTGTTTTCTTTTTTGTTTGGAAACTGACGCCTGTTCCCCTTTTTACTTAGGCCCTGCTCCGAGTGAACGGCCTTCGCAAGCCGCTTGACCGGAAGAACAAAGAGGTAAAGGCTGCAAAAGCTATGGCCGCCTCTGACTGTGATAAGGCAATGTTTCAAATTGCCCAAAATGAAGTTCTGACCATTGATATTCTTTATTATCAGGCGCAGCCTACCGCCGCTATCCGGGCTCAGTTAGAGGCGGCCCAGAAGAGGAATAGCGAGCTGGAGGCGACCATCAACAACCTCAAGGCCGAGCTGAGACCTCTTCGCCAAAAGATGTCCTCATACGAAACCTTGGAGAAATCCTTGGCGAGCGTAAAGGAACGCCTGGTGACCCAGGAGAAGAGTCTTACTCAGGAGCTCTCGGAAAAGGTCGAGCAAGAAAAGAAAGAGCTGGTCCGGGAGATGATGGAAGACTCTGCTCAAATCCAGCGCATGACTTGGGGCCGCCTCTTCCCCAATGCCGACTTTGCCTCATGGGAAAAAACGTACCGCCAGTGTTCTGATAGATATAATCAAGAGATCCTGGCGGCTGCTGAGGAAGAGGCGTTGGAGGAGGAGGAGAAGCCGGTAGTGGCGCTTGTGCCGCTTGGGGGTAATGCATCAAAGAAGGATGCAGCTGAAGCCGAGTCCAGCAAGAAGAGTGCTGACCAGGCGACAACTGCTAATATTGAAGATCTGCCCCCTTCTTAAGCTTTATGTCTTCTTTCCACGGCCTGCGTGCCGTTTGTTTGTATTTACCCGGCCAGGGGGCCGGGGCTCTGAATATTTTGCCGGTCTTTAATGACCGACTTCTTTTTAATGAATATTTTTGTTTTGCTTCAAATTTGTTTAAGTATTGAATATTCTGATATCCAATTGTACACTATACCGACTGTTTTACATGGCCGATAGTTGCAGACAGGTACGGATAGTTAGTCACGCTGCCTATGCCCCTGGACGACTGGTTGTCTGTTTCCAGGCGAGACGATCATTCGGCCATTTATCCAATCGGTATTCGAACCATTTTAAAGACTGGATCCCCTTTAGGCAGGCGGTCCTGTCATTTGTAAAATTAACCAAGTAGGAAAGTTGTTTCCTACTTGTCATGCTTTTAGGCTAGAGACTTTAGGCCGTCTAGGCCGACTGTTTCCCGCCATATTTAATCTAGTGTGAACAAGTGCTGTATGAACACCTTTTTAGTTTCATACTAAATTTTTAAGGAGTGACCAAGTAAACATGATTGTTACCTATTCGCCAAGTAACTGAGTAGTAGAGGTATCAAGCGGTGGGTACCGGTTGTTCCCCTTTATTCGCCAATGTTTGTTGGCTTTTAACTCATAGGTTGTTAACCTAGCAGGAGTAGTGGTTGAGAGCCCCTGTTTGCTAAAAACAGGCGGACGACTCATACCTTTTAGGCTCCATACTAAGTTTGAGAGAGTGACTATGAGTTAACTTTGGTGTTACTCAGTCGCCGTCACTCCTGCTTGAGTAGTAATGGTACCAGGCGGCGGAGGCCAGCTGAACCTTTTGATTTGCCAATGTTTGTTGGCTATTAACTCAAGAGGTACCCCCTGCATTTATCCCAAGTAATACAGGCGGTCATCTGACTCAGATGCCAACTGCTACCACTGGTTTGGTTAGTGATAGAGTTATCCTTGTCTCAAAAACGGCTACGTGGTTGCCCTTGGGGACAGTCGTATAGGTGTCGTGTAATTAGTTTATAGAGCAATGTTCCACCCAAAAGGGAGCTGCTCTCTGCGACGAATTTCATCCGGAGGGATGCCGCCAGACGCCTGCTATGATGTTGGGACAGGTCGAATTAGTTTAAAGATTGGATCAGTTGGCTTGGCGCCTGGACTGATCATTCGGCTTGTGTAATTGGTTAGTTCTTGGTGAACGTAGGTGCTAAGTAAGAGGAGGGTAGCCGCCTGTTTAGGCACAGGGTCGGCCAGGCCCTAATCATTTTTAGCTAAGTATAAGGGGGGTGGCTGTGTGCTTTGGAACCAGTCGGCCCTCTTCTATGGAGAGTAGCCGACTATATATCCAGACGGCATGCCCCTATGGTGATAGAGTAAAATATTCAATGGAGAGTAGCCGACTGTAAAGGTACAGGCGGCATGCCCCTCTGAAGATAGAGTAAAATACTCAATGGAGAGTAGCCGACTGTAAAGGTACAGACGGCATGCCCCTCTGAAGATAGAGTAAAATACTCAATGGAGAGTAGCCGACTGTAAATGTATAGGTGGCATGCCCCTCTTAAGTAAGAATAAAAATTAAACATGGAGAGTAGCCGACTGTTTGTCAGTAGGCATGCCCCTCTTAAGTAAAAATGAAAACTGGGTATGGAGAGTAGCCGACTGTTTGTTAGTAGGCGTGCCCCTCTTAGTACAAAATTGAATATTAAGTATGCAAACTTTTATTAAGTAGCCCTTGACTATTTATATCATTCAAAAGAAATATTTCTTAAGATTATCTGCATTCCAAGTTCGAGGCAACGGTTGGCCGTCTGGTGTTTCCAGACGGTAGGTACCGTCCCTGACCTCTTCACAGATTCAGTAGGGTCCTTCCCAGTTGGGAGTTAGTTTTCCAGACTCATTAGCCCTTCCAACTGCTTCCATTTTTCTAAGTACAAAGTCCCCCACTTTGAGTGGACGCCTGTGTACTTTTTTGTTGTATGATCTAGTCATTCTCAGGCGGTAAATTTCATGGCGCAAGACAGCATTGCCCCTCCTTTCAGGAAGTGAGTCTAATGCCAGGCGCATGGCTTCCCAATTTGCCTCTTCGTCATATAGCATTACTCGAAGAGTCGGCTCGTAGTGTTCTATTGGAAGAACAGCTTCCGCACCATAAGTTAGGAGGAATGGGGTTTCTCCAGTCTCCCCTTTTTCAGTCATCCTAATGGCCCAGAGAACATGTGGTAATTCATCCGCCCATAGGCCGCCTGCTCGTTCAATCTTTTTCTTGAGACCGTCTGAGATGATTTTATTAAAGGCTTCTACCTGGCCGTTTGCTTGTGGACGGCCGACAGATGCAAAGTAGTGTGCAATTCCTTGGTCACCCAACCAGCTTTTGAGAACAGGCGTCTCAAATTGGGGACCATTATAAAAAACCATAGACATGGGAACCCCGAACCGAGTGATGACATTTTTCCAAATGAATGAAATTACATCTTTCGTCTTGATTCCCTTTACAGTCTCCGCCTCTACCCATTTAGTGAAGTAGTCGACGGCAACAAGTATGTACCTCCTTCCGCCTGTAGCAGGCGTATATGGACCCAGAATATCCATGCCCCACTTAGCAAACGGTAGTGGGCTATGAATGGTAGTGAGGTCAGTAGCCGGACGGTGAATTAGTTTGCCAAACCTTTGGCCCTTGTCACATTTTTTCACCATCTCCATCGCATCTGCTTCTAAAGTAGGCCAAAAGTAGCCCTGCCGCCTTGCCCGTTGAGCAAGCGTCCTACCGCCTATATGGGAAGCACAGTAACCAGAGTGAAGATCGTCCAGTATCTCTCGCCCCTTTTCTGGAGTAACACACTTTAAGAAGGGTTGAAGGTACCCCCTTTTGTGAAGTTCTCCCTTTATTATTTCAAAACTGGTTGCTCGTTTTTTCAGTGCTGCCGCCTGCTGATGATCATCCGGCAGGGTACCATTTGTCAGATATGCCCTGATTGGATCCATCCAAGTTGAGCTTCTGTCTAAGATTCCAATAGGTTCTTCCTCAATGCTTCTCCTCTCCATTACTTCCCAAAAAACAGTTCGAGGAGTATCACAGGAGGCGGATGATGCTAATTTTGAAAGTGCATCCGCCTGGTTGTTTTCTGATCTCGGCACTT
The DNA here is from genome assembly GCF_001683475.1 of Chenopodium quinoa. Taxonomy (NCBI): domain Eukaryota; kingdom Viridiplantae; phylum Streptophyta; class Magnoliopsida; order Caryophyllales; family Amaranthaceae; genus Chenopodium; species Chenopodium quinoa. Next base: position 2,411,286 of record NW_018744367.1, read on the forward strand.
GGGTCAGATGGAAATCCTCAAGGGAGCCGACTGCTTGTCGGACCGCCTGTAAATACTTGATCATGGCCGGATGGGTTGCTTCGTATTCACCATTGTACTGACTCACTATCAATTGTGAATCGGAACAGGCGTCTATTTTTCTTGCTCCTGCCGCCTTGCACATGCGGATTCCGGCTAGTAAAGCTTCATATTCTGCCTCATTGTTTGAGGCCTGAAAACTGAAGCGTAAAGCATACTCGTACCTGTCGCCCTCTGGCGACTGACATATGACTCCTGCTCCACAACCATTTGAAGTAGAGCTTCCATCCACATATACCTTCCAGACTTGGTCTGTAACTTGAGAGTCAGGAGGACGAGTCATCTCAACAATAAAGTCAGCAAAGGCTTGCCCCTTCACTGCTTTTCTAGGCTCGAAAGTAACTTCGAGGCTCTGTATTTCTATGGCCCATTTGATCATTCGGCCTGACGACTCCATGATGGTCAGTGGCCGCTTGATAGGTTGGTCTGTATACACGACGACTGCATGTGCCAAAAAGTAGGGCTTCAATTTTTTAACAGCCATGAAGAGTGCAAGACCAAATTTCTCCACTAAGGGATACCTCAACTCGGCATTTTTTAGTACATGACTGACAAAGTAGACCGGGAGCTGACAACCGTCTCTTTCAGCAAGGAGAACAGCGCTTAACGCATGATCAGAGACGGCCAGGTACATGTAAAGTACTTCTTTGGGCAAAGGGCTGACCAGCCTCGGCAAGGAATGCAAGTGAACTTTCAATTTCTGGAAGGCCGCCTCAGCATCCGGCCCCCATTCAAACCTTGCCTTTTTCTTAATTGCTTGGAAAAAGTATAGGCATTTGTCGCCTGATCGGCTTAGAAATCTTCCCAAGGCCGCCAGACAACCTGTTAACTTCTGAACCTCTCGGATGGTACGAGGCGACTGCATGTCGATGACCGCCTGCACCTTCTCAGGGTTCGCCTCTATTCCTCTCTGATTGATAAGGAATCCGAGAAATTTCCCAGACTCAACTCCAAAGACACATTTCTTGGGATTGAGCATGATATGGTGCCGCCTGAGTGTGGCGAAAGTTTCTCGGAGGTCCGACAGATGATCTTTCTGAAGTTTAGACTTGACAATCATATCATCAATATATGCCTCGACATTTCTCCCAATCTGATCAAAGAACACAGTGTTTATCATTCGCTGGAAAGTGGTCGGGGCATTCTTAAGACCAAACGGCATGACCGTGTAACAGTTTAACCCCTGATCAGTGACGAAGGCCGTCTTCTCCTGATCTTTCTCCCATAAAGGAATTTGATGGAAACTAGAGTAGGCGTCCATAAAGCTCATCAAAGCATGGCCGGCTGTTGAGTCGACCAGGTTATCAATTTTAGGCAGAGGGTAACTGTCTTTGGGGCACGCCTTGTTTAAGTCTGTGTAGTCTACACACATTCGCCAGGTGCCATTCGGCTTTTTAACAAGCACCACATTTGCAACCTAGTCTGGGAAGTAACATTGCCGAATGAACCCTGCATCAAGTAATTTTTTAACTTCGGCGGCTGCCGCCTGACTTCTTTCTTCGCCATGGTTCCGCTTCTTCTGCCGTACCGGCTTCTTTTTCGGATCCACGACCATTTTATGTACCGCCAGATCAGGACTAATGCCTGGCATTTCATGGACTTCGAATGCAAAGATGTCCTTGTATTCTTTCAATAGTTTGTGAAAGTCATCACCCAGGTCCCTTAGAGCAGTCGTCCCAACCTTGATTATTCTGTCAGGACGCGAGTCATCTAACATCAGGTCCGTATGCTCACCAGCTGGCTGAGGGCGGAATTCATCCGACCGCTCCTCTGCCAATGATTGCTATTTTCTGTCTTTTCTTGCGGCCCCTGTCTGGGATGCCTTTCTCTTCTTGCCGCCTGCTTATTGAACAGGCGCACTCTCCTTGACATTGTCAAGGTCTATTTTTCCACCGCTCGACATAGTGGCCATAACAGTGGGCTTGACATCCGAGAGATAGCACTCTCGGGCCATCCTCTGATCTCCCCTAAGGGACCCGACTGTTCCATTATCCCTCTCAAACTTGAGCAACATAAGAGATGGGATTATAACAGCCTTGGAATTATTCAGGGTTGGTCGTCCCAGAATCATGTTGTAGGCCGAGAGTTCTTCTACTACCAGGAACCGGACTACCATGTGTCGTCCTTCCCCTTTTTCGCCCAGGCGGATGGGTAAATCCACTCGTCCCACTGGGTGGACGACTCCTCCTCCAAACCCTACTAAAGGGTGGGATGCTGGATATATGCAATCAGTCTGATATTTTAGTTTCGACAGACATTTGCTACTGATGAGATCTGAGGAGCTTCCGGTATCTATGAGGATTCGGCCAACTCTCTGGTTGGCCACTTTACATTCAATAACGATAGGGTCGTCATGCGGCCCTCTTACCCCTCCTAGATCTTTTTCAGTGATGACAATCTCATGAAATAAATATTTGGAGGGTCGTTCTTGGTGAACGGAATTTACATCTAACCGTCTGATATTGTCTTTGTTGCCCCTAATAGTGGGGCCGCCTCCTGAGAAGCCGCCTGCAATGGTGTAGACGACTGCATCATCTGTATCAGAGCTGTCGGCCTGTTGATTCTTTTTGGTCGACTGCTTTTTCGAGGAAGTGTTCCCCGTAGATTTCTTGACATAAGTGTCAAGATCACCTTGCTCAGCCAGGCGGTCCAGATACCGCATGAGACTGATGCATTCATTGGTGTGATGACCAACATCTTCATGATAATCACATAATTTTTCTTGGTTCTGATTGTTTGCAGAACCCTTCATGGGGACCGGCTTCTCAATTGAGATCCGTCCCTTGATTTCCTTTAGGATAAATTGGCTATCCTTGTTAAACACATACTTTGGGGAGTATGGTTTGAATTCTTTTTTCTTCTTCTGGGATGGCTGTTTAGAGGAATCAGTTGCCCATACCTCTTTTCTCTTCTCGTCTTTGTTTGACGACTGCTTCTGTCGTCCTTCTCTTTTGTCGGACCTTTTCCCGTCTGACTGTTTTACCGTACTACAAAGATCAGTCGCCTGTATATAGGCTTCCGCTTCAATCAAGGCCTCTTGAAGAGTCGCCACCCTCTTTCGGACCAAATCAAATTTGAAGGTCGACCCGTCTTTGAGACCTCTGAAAAAGTCAGTATAGGCTACTTCATCCGGTAACCCTTGAATCTGTATTCTCATCAGGTTAAACCGCCTGATGTAAGAACGAAGCCCCTCCTTCTCGCCCTGCTGAATTGTTCCTAAATCAAGGGTTGTCTTCTTCGCAGGGATGTTCATGGCGAAGTTGGAGGTGAATAAGTAAGCAAGCGTCTTGAAGTTATTTACACAACCAGTCGGCAGGTTGCCGAACCATTGTTGTGCGATTCCTTTGAGAGTCGCTGGGAAACACTTGCACCAAGTGGGATCATCCAACCCTTGAAGGTACATCAGGTTGGCGAATGCCATCAGATGGTCTTCTGGGTTAGTAGTGCCGTCATAGGCGCCTACTAATACATTTTTCACTTTGGCCGGCTGAGCGGCTTCAGTAATTTCCTTGGAGAAGGCCGACGGCTGTTCACCAAGTCTAAGAAACCGTAGCTGTCAGTCCATAGGTTGGACATTTTTTGCTGCATGTCCACCAAACGGAGGTGGCTGTAAAAAATACTGTTGTTGCGGTACAAACGGTAAGTTTGGTACCGCCTGGTCGCTATGAAAGCCGGACTGACGGGAGGTGCCGCCTGACTGACTCTCATGATACGACTGAGTATGCTTCATCGAGGTATTTCGCAGACTGTCTTGGAAGTTTGAAGTAGAGGCCGACTCTGACAATCGGTCACTCTTCTTCTGTTCTAGCAGTAGCCGAGCGTCTGTGTATGTTTTCCTCGACCCGTCCGCCTGAATATGACGAACAGGTTTCCTATTTCCTGGAGTAGGAAAACGGTATTTTGTGAAATCAAGGGCAGGTGGCTCCCACTTCCTAGATTTAGGATGAGGGGTCGCCTCTCGCCCTTGAACTGGCTTCCTCTTCCGTGAAGTGGAGGGTTTCTTAGCCGACTGCTCCTTGTCCAGAGCAGCCGGCTTCTTGTTGATCAACTCTTGAATTTCTCCCTTGAAGTCCCTCATGAAGGTCATGAGTTCGTTCCTTGTGATGGGAGCAGACCCATCAGTCGGCTGCTGCCGAACAGGCGGTGCGCCTGCTGGCTCGCTTCCAGTTTGAAGATGTTCCCGTTCCCTCCTTTCGGTATGACGGGTACGTCGGGCCCTTAGGGTCCCGTCTGAAGCTGTGTGAGCTTCAACTTCAAATTCATTCTCAGTATCGTGGTCCGACTGAACTAGAGGGTCGTTCAGGGGACGTCTCTCTTCAGGAGCCGGTACAAACGTGGATGCCATCTCAGAAGTACTCTCCCCACAGACGGCGCCAAAATTTTTTGGGGTTTTCTGATGTGCTGCGGGAGAGTTACAATTCCGAGATTGGAATCGGACGCCTGTACCTGCAAAACAAACGGATGCTCCGGATGATTGGAGATCCGCCTCCGACGGTCAAGTTAGTACTTGATTAAGGAGTAATTAATGCGGAAATTAAAGTGATTGGGTCTCTCTAGGTGAGAGAGTTTAATGTGTGTAATCTGCGTAATCTCCCTTAATGAGGATTGAGGAGGTATTTATAACCTCGGGAAACGTGCCAATCTAGGTTTAGGTTAACCTTGGGCTGATTGGGCTTCCCTCGGAAGTTGGGCCTGGGTGGCCGACTTCTCCATTAGGCATGGAGTATGCCACGTGTCATGACATAATAGGTCCAAGGCGGACGAATAAGCGTGTGCCACGTGGCAAGCCCTGAGAGGTCCAACTGGGGAACACTTGGCAGGACCTGATTGGCCCACGTGGCGCATTCCGATTGGTGGGAGCAAAATCCCCTAATCATAATCTACCTAGCTATGCACGCGACGTGTACTGAGATATTCATCTATATATTTCAATCAATTTGGAGAAAATATAAGAAAAAAAATCAAAATTAACACTCTGTAATTAAATACATAAAAAAAAAATTAAGTTTTAAATATTATTTCATTGTTTATAAGTAAATTCATGACCATGAATACTAAATATAATTTAATAATAAAAAGCTTACTTTCTATTTGAAAGATTACAAATTTACAACACATTTTATGAACTCTAATAACTTTCATTGGCAGAATTTTTTTACCAATAACATCGATAAATGGCTTTTCACAAAACTATGTTACAAAGTACTTTATATTTAATAAAAAAAAAAAAAACAAAATGTATATAATTTTTCACTCTTAAAAAATAAAAGAAAAGTAAAGATTAATATCTTAAAAAGTTATATACACGTGAATTGGTAATCTAAGCTTTTGGCCGAATAAATTTATAAATCAAATTATATCAACCAAATTATACATAGATCATGGTTGATGCTTACAAAATTTTAATAACCTTTTCTTTTCAATATAAATTCTATAGGATAGTAAGTACAAGTTGTATTTTTTACGCTGTCTAAAAAAAGGATTTATATAATAATACATGTTAATTGAGTAATTGATGGAATATTCACAAATTTATCTTTATATAAGATTGTCTTCCCTAAATTCAAGGTTTGTTAATATTGTATATTTTTTTTATTGCCTGACTTAAATTTTCAAGTCAAGCAATCAATAATGGTCAATAGTAAAATCTCTCTAATTTTGTCAAGGTATAAAAATCATTGATTTATTTTATTGCCTAATTAAAAGAGAGAGAGAAGAAGGGTTATTGTTGGTAGTTTATATTTTGCACAACAACTTTTTACTCATCACCCCACTAGTAGAAAAACACAAATGTGCACCGATTCTTAAAAACCGGTGCGAAAAAAAACAAGGCGGGATTAAATATAAGAGAAATCGCACCGGTTTAAACCAAACAGGTGCGAACTTAAGTAAATGACACCAATTCAAACCAGTGTGATTTTAAAAAAAAATAAAAAATAAAAATCCGCCCCTTCTTTCTTTCTCTTTCCCGTTACTTTTCTCATTCCCTCCTTTCTCTTTCCTTGAAATTCAGCAGCCCCTATATCTTCCTCTTACGAAATTCTTCTGCCCCTCCTCCACCACTGTTGCCACCAACTGCACCAAGATCTCCTCCACCACAGCCGCCTGCCACCGCGAAGGCCTCATTGCATTGCACCGGTAATAAAATACAGGGTAGATGGTAACAAAATTCAGTAAAAGGCGCGGTACTCTACAACCTTCTTCTTCCCTAACATAAATTTTCCAAGAAAGTGAAGATCTAACACCGGCAAGCCCAGCTTCCCCTATCTCCCGTAAATTGTAATTCTTCAACCCTAGAAATCTAGAATTAATTATTTCTTATGTACCAATCGAATTGTGGTTTTTGATTCGAATTTTTTTGGGGGTTTTTCCTTCGATTTTTCGGGGGATTTCGTTCGTTCTAATTTTTGGAGATTTAATGGCAGGTTAGGGTTTTTGAAAATGTGGTTTGACGAAGAAGACAGGGGGATAAGCAGTGCAAGTATCACCCGACAGTTTTGCTCAATTCAAACATCTCTAATTTATCCAATTCAAACATCAACAGTTTTGCTTAGTTTTGATTTTTAGGACTAATGTTGTTGTCTCTGCTGGGCTTTGGCTTATGTTTAGCTTGCTGCTCTTCTTTTCTCTGTTTCTTTTGTGTGTGTAGAGTGCGTGGCTTTGTGCTTTATTTTCTCTTCTTTTCTCTGTTTCTTTTATTTGTTGGTTTGGTCTAATGTTGTTGTCTCTACCGGGCATTATTTGAATTTTTATGCTTTTATTTTCGGTTTCTCTTGATGAATGATGTGTTATAGTTTAGCAATGTATGTAGGTATTAATTAATTACTAACTTTTTTTTTTGTTTTTTTATAGATTCATATGTGAAGCACAAGTTTAGCTTGAAGACTACATATTTAGCTCAAGTGAGAAGTTAGAAAGTGTACATCCATTGTACTTGATATATTAGTATGAATTATAAGCTTTACTAAGCTATATATATATATTTCTTTCTCTTTATCCATTTAATAAAAGTTTTTTCATGCTATTACAACTTGTGTATTGTTTAATGACAAATAAATACAACTATATATAGAATGCTTGCATCATCATATGCCTTGGTACCCGTTCAAGGCTTTCTTATTAGGAGAAAGTCTTGAATAGTCCTCGGTTGGGACTGTTCTTGAATGCTTACTCTCACTTAGGTGGTGAATGTATGTCTTTTTTTTCGATTTTAAGGAACATCTTGACTTACCATTTCCTCACCATGTTCTCTAGGTACATATATGGGTAAGTAATTACCTACATCGTGTACTTGGAGACTTGGGGGGAATGCTGTCAGATTTTCCTTAAAATTGGAAAGTCGACATACATTCACTAGTGAGATTAGAGGTTCAAGGATGGATTAGGTTGGAGTGATAAGGTCCTTTTAGAAGCATGCATTTTTTCACTATAGGAATGGTATATGCATGGTGTATTGTGTACTTTAATTTGATTGACATAATATATGTAGCAATTATACATTATTCATATTATGTTGCTCTGTTTAGAGACGATTTAAATGGAGAAGGACCACGGTTGGATGTATGGTAAACGTGATACATTGGAATTCTTTCATGGGGTTCAAGAGTTTGGCGAGAGGGCTTCATCTTATCAGCTCAGAATGGGTGTCGATTGGCTCTATTGTCCTTGTGTTGATTGTAATAATGTGAAGGTGGCCAATAGTGTTGAAATCATTAGAGATAATATACCATGTGTGGTATTTGGCACGGTGAAGAAGGAGAGTACAGTGGGAATGTTGATGTGCATGATAGAAACGATGAGATTCGTGTGGACGAGGAATATGGGAATGATGAATATATTATTGATAATGGTGAGGATGAAGATCTGGATGATCTGGTGGATGAGGTCCACGATGAAGAGGTGGATGAGATGATGCATGATGTTGAAGGTGATGTGTTTGAGTCATTGTTGGAGGTTACCAAAAAGCCTTTGTATCCTGGGTGTAAAAAATACTCCAAACTCTCAGCCGTGCTAACACTTTTAAATATTAAGTTGAAGCACGGTTAGACGGACACTAGTTCTACTTCTTTGTTCACCGCATTAACTGAGATGTTGTCTGACAGGAATGAAATTCCTAAGTCTTACTATTATACAAAGAAGCTCATGTGTCTATTTGGTTTTGACTATAAGAAGATACATGCATGTCCTAATGATTGTATTCGTTATCGAAATGAATATGAACAATTGGAGTGTCCGCGATGCAAGAAGTCGTGCTAGAAGCACATGAGTTGCAATGTTGGTAAGAAAGGACTTCCTGCTAAGGTGTTGTGGTATCTTCCCATTATTCCAAGGTTCAAGCGTCTATTCTCAACACCAAAAGACTATAAAAAATTAAGGTGGCATGCAGAGGGAAGAAAGAAAAACAAATTGCTGAAGCATCCAGTTGACTCCCCGCAATGGAAGAACATTGATATGAAGTTAGAAATTTAAGGCTTGGGTTGTGCACGGATGGGATGAATCCATTTGGCACTCTTAGTACCCAACACAACACATGGTCGGTACTTTTAGTGATCTACAACTTGCCTCCTTGGTTGTGCATGAAACGTAAGTATGTAATGCTTTCACTGCTAACAACGGGGCCAAGGCAACCTGGAAATGACATTGGGTGCAGCCTTTATGTGGACCATTAATGATTTGAGACGTAAGTATGTAATGTTTATCTTGCGCCACTTGTTGACGATTTGAGAAAGATGTGGGACGAAGGGGTTTCCTTTTTTGATGCTCATAAGAATGAGATGTTCACATTACGTGCAACCCTTATGTGGACCATTAATAATTTTCCTGCATATGGCAACTTGTCTAGGTACAAGAACAAAGGGAAAAAAAATGCCTCATTTGTATTAATGACACACCAAACATACACCTTGATAATTGTCACAAAGAGGTGTACATGCGGACCCAAAGGTTGCTCAGGCACGATCACCATACCATAGGCAGAAAAAGGCTTTCGATGGGACAGTGGAAGAGGGGACTTCGCCTAGGCCATTGACTAGTGAGGAGGTTTATGCTCGAGTTAAGGGGACTTAACTGCTCTCTTTAAAAAAGAATCAATCTTTTGGAAGCTTCCGTACTGGAAAGAACATGACGTTAGACATTGTATTGATATGATGCACGTAGAGAAGAATGTGTATGATGATCTTGTGGGAACACTAATGAATATTCAAGGCAAAACAAAGGATGGAAAGGGTGCACGATTAAATTTGAAAAAGATAGGGGTTCATCTAGAATTGTGGGCTTAGGAAAAGGTTAGAAAGGGAAAGAAAAAGGAAAAGGAAAAGGAAAAGGAAATTGTTGCAAAAAAAGGAAAGGGGAATAGCAAGGGAAAGGGAAAGGCTACGGATGCGTCAAAGAAGAAAGATGAGGGAAAAGGCAAGGATGACAAGGCTTATTTACCTCTGGCTTGCTACAAATTGTTAAGGGTAGAGAAACGGATGTTTTGTACATGTCTGTACGGCATTAAGGTTCCATCAAAGTATGCATCTAACACGAAAAAATTTGTATCCTTAAATGGGGAATTGAAGTTGACAAGTATGAAATCCCATGATTGTCACATTATGATGCAAGTATTCCTACCGATTGCAATACGTGGTATTTTACTGAAGCACATGAGGGAAGCTATATCAAGCCTTTGTTTGTTTTTTTCAATACAATATGCAACAAAGTGCTTGATCATAGTACACTTGAGGCTCTGCAAGCGGATGTGGTTGTGAATTTGTGCAAATTTGAGATGTATTTCCCACCCTCAATTTTTGACATAATGGTGCATCTAATTTTTCATTTGGTTCGTGAGATTAAGTTGTGCGGTCTAATGTTCATGAGGTGGTTCTATCCTTTTAAAAGACACATGGGTACATTGTAAAATAAAGTAATAAATCCAACTCACCCGGAAGGAAGTATAATTCAAGGGACTGTGGGTGAGGAGATTGGTAATTTTGTGGCCGACTATATAGCCGTTGTTGAACCTATTGGTATTCCTACTTCTCGACATGAAGGGAGACTTGATGGTCATGGCACAATCGGGTTGAAACGAATCACCTGGCCGAGATAAGTTTTTACAAGCACATCCATATGTGTTGCACCATGTCGCGGATGTTCACCCATACTTAGACGAGCACATGGCTAGTTTGCGTGATAAATTTCCATCGAAAGGTGAAAGGGCACTGATGCAGTTGCATAATAAGAGGTTTGTAATGTGGTTTCGTGATCGAGTGATGGGTCAATCGGATAAGAGTGTCTCAGATACAGTAAGGTGACTTGCTTATGGTCCTAGGGATGATGTTCGTTCATTTGAGGGATATTACACAAATGGGTATACTTTTTAGACTGAGCGTTAGGATTTAAAATCTCCATCGACCCAGAACAGTGGTGTAACACTTGTGGCATCATCAAGGAAGTTTGAAAGTGCTAAGGATAAATCACCTATTGATGCAGAGTTGTCATATTACGGTCGAATTCAAGAAATATGGGAGCTTGATTGATGTAGCTACAAGGTTGCTCTTTTCCAGTGTAAGTGGGTTAATAATAACAGGCATAACGTCAAGCATGATGACTTTACTCTTGTAGATCTTAGCCACTTGAAGGATAGTATGGAACCATTCATCCCTGCATCTCAAGCTAAGCAAGTGTTCTACGTAACTGACCCAATTGATCCAAAATGGTCTATATATCGTGCTAGCCGACAAAAGAAGAATCCTAGGCGTTGGAGATGTTGAGGATGAGGAAGAAGATGATACATTTGATGATTCACCACCTTTCACTATTCCTAGACCTGTTATACCAAATGACATAGACGACGAAGCAAGTTATATGCGATCAGACCACAACGTAGGAATATTAGACTGAAGCACTATTATTTGTGATTTAGAGATTGTAAGCGTTGAAAGTATTATAAAATCACAAGTTAGGTAATTTAGAGAATCATTTTGGTGAAAATGAATGAAAGTGTAACTTACTTGCCTATTTTCACATTTTCTTTTAAATGAATCAAGTAACTCTCAAAACATGTTATATATGATAGGATATAAGATTTTAAGTGTAGAAAGTAATAAAAAAAACACAAGTTAGGTGATTTAGAGAGTCATTTTGGTAAAAATGGATTAAAAATGACCTATATGTTAACTTACTTTCCCATTTTTCATATTTTTTTTTAAATGAATCAAGTAACTCTCAAACTAGATTAAACATGATGGATATTAGATTCTAAGTGTAGAAAGTATTATAAAAACATGTGTTAGGTGATTTAAAGAGTCATTTTGGTGAAAATGGATTAAAAATGACCTATATGTTAACTTACTTGCCCATTTTATATGTTGACTTGTATTAGAATTCATAAATTTATATTTGATTTTTAACTTTACCTAACAAATTCATTTCTATTACAACTAATATAGTGTTATGTTTGTAATGGCAGGTGTTTATATCTCATGGAGGACGATGATTACCTTAATTGTAATAAGGATGTGGAGGATGATGATGATGATGTCGATGATGATGATGTCGGTGAGGATGAGGACGAGCTTTGTGATGTCAACAAGGAGAATGATTTGGGTGAGCCAGAAGATCAGGCGCAGGATGAGTTTGAGCGTAGGCTTGATGAATTTGAAATTTCTGCTGAACTTGCACCCCCTATTGAAAATGTAGCTTCTGAGATTGTTGGTGAGAATCTTACTCCTCATACTCAAAGCAAAGGACAAGGTCAAGCGAACAACACGGGTGGTGGAGGGAGGGTAAAGGCACCGGCTAAGAAAAAGGGTAGGGGTCCAACGACAAGTTTCAAGAAACCCGCCGGTCCCACGGTCCTTGAGTATAACAAGGTAGACCAACCTCGGGGCAAATGACACCATCAATATTTTGTTCAAGTTGGCATATGTGCACGCAAAATTCCCATTACACTTGGTTGGCGGCAAGTACTTCCAGGCTTGATTCAAACATTTTGGGATGATACAAGGGCAAGTGTTTTGTTGGCAAATTTACACTATTTTAAATACCTTCATCTTATTGTTATTTGAATGGAGAAACTAATAATCGCTTTTATTTGTGCTTGTAGAGTTTGTTAAATATTCCTAATGATGCAGCCAAGCGAAGGTCGTTTGAATCTTTACTAGCGGAACGATTCAGAGACTTCAAGACCACCTTAGTTCGTAGATGGATCACTAAGAAAGTTGTGAGAAAACCAAAGAAGAAGAAAGGTTGCAAGGGAAAGGATGATGGAGGTGGAAAGACGAAGAGGTCATTGAAGACAAACTCCCGTGGCAAATATAGCCAAGCGTCATGAAGAAGGATTCGGATGCTTTCGTGCTGCAAAGATGTACTCCTGAAGCAATTGTAAGTTTGGGAACAATCTAATGACAGTTGGTTTAATATATTCAGTTTATTTGAAGTAATGATACTAGCATTTCTTATTATGTAGGAATTGCTGGTAGGGTTGGTAAAAGCTGACCCGACCCGAAAACTCGACCCGAACCCGACTTGAAAAAAGCGAGTTAGGGTTGAGGTTTTCGACCTAAAAACTTAAATGGGTTGACACAAACCCAACACGAAAATTGAATGGGTTAGGTTAAGGTTGAAAATTTTAACCCGAAAATGACCTATATAACCCGAAAACATTTAAGTTTAAAAGAAAAGGAAAAAAAAAACTAAAGAAACCTTCAGCCCAAATTCGCAAAGAGCCTCCCTTATAAACTCAAAAACCCTAAAATCAACTCATTTTTCTCACTTTCTCTTTCTCCCAGCCATTTTCACCCCCCCTTTCTCTCTCTCTCTCTCTCTCTCTTGAATTTTCCTCTCTCTTCAATCCTTAAAATCCTCTCCATTGTTGTTCAAACCCTAAAATCCTCTCCAATCCTTGAATTCTTTTCATCAATCTACGCCTCCTGCTATTGTACCCGAACACTGCGCCTCTTCTCAGCCTTTCCTTCGTCAGTCCAAGGTATTTTTCACGTTAATTTTAGTTGTTAAGTTATGTTGTATTGTTGTTATATGGTTAGTTGTTGCCTTGTTTTTGCTGATTTTTGTTGTTAATTTTCTTATACATGTTTTTATACGAATTTATCATGCTAATATCTGTCAATTTTTGTTATACATGTTTTCATAAGGTTTTACATGGTTTTATATGGTTTTATTTGCGGATAATGTTATTTTTGTGAGAACTTGTTTACTTGTTTGATCATTAATTATCTACATGTTTGTTAATTTATCTTGTTATGTTTTGGTTTTAATTAATGGTTATGTTATTTTTTAATGGTAGCAAGTTGCGGTCACTCAAATCCATCTTTCTTTTAGAGAGGAGAAGATTGATTCTACTATGAAGGATGGGCAAAACAAAGAGCATTAAAGATTGTATTTAAGAATCAGTGTTTCTTTTTAATCCAATTTGTAATTTGTTAAGTAGACTTGGTTTATAATTCGTTAAGTAGATTTATTAGACTATTTCGTTTGGGATTGAATTGTTTTGCTTAAGAATTTTAAAACACAATTGAATGAATAAAATCAGGTTGGACAGGTTGACCCAACCCGAATATAGTAACTTGATTTATTCCTAAAAAAAGTTTTGGGTCAAATCAGGTCATTTTCGGGTTGACCCGAACCCAAAAGTATCAGGTTCAGGTTGAGTTTTTCAACCCGAAAACTTAAATGGATCAGGTTCGGGTTGGGGGTCAACTGACCCGAACCCGACCCAAACACGAACCCGACCCGACCTGATTTGTTTGACACCCCTAACTGCAGGAGCAAAATTCAAAAATGCATTGCAGAGGTTGTACAACCATCGTATGGGGTGTAGGACATATGATGAATGTAGGGAAACGTGGATCGAGGAAGGATTATACCCCACTTTGAACGTAGGGTCATCTCAAGAACCCTCCAACTCCACGATCACTATGTTGGTGAGTCGTGTCGGCGATTTCTTTTATTATCTGCATGAGTTTGACAAAGAAACCGAAAAATGAGTCATCAAGGCTCCGGAAACCAAAAAAAGTAGCAGATTTACTTGTAAGCTAACTATGAACTTGCGAACGTTATGAAGCTTTTTCATATATATCATTATATAAATCATTAACTATATTCATGTTACCTTTTTGTTGTTGCTACAACTTGAGTACACTGAACAAATGGTTGAAGGCAAGCTCGTCCCAACTGTAGAGAAAGACCCTTTCACCTTGACTTTGGGAAAGCCCTACCATCCAAGACGCGTATTAGGTCCGAGAGGGACATTGCTAGGATGGGAAAAAGTGATGGGTCCAGAATACACCAAATTAGGAAGATCTCGAGCAAATGTTAACTCACTACATGACTAGGATGCCAAGGTGGCATCAATTAAGGTACAGGTACGCAACGAGATACGAGATGAATTCAATGCTTGGGCAAAGCAAATGAATTTCCCAAGCTTGCCATTCCCCTCGACTACACGAAGAAAGTGAGATACATGAGGTAGTGTCAAATCTATTAGTTTTAGCATATTGAGTTACCTGAGATCTAAGGTGGCATTATTAATTTACTATTGCATGTTGGTACTCCTAACATGTGGACTTGAGGGAGCTTGATAAGCCAACACCTCATGAATTTCCAAATTTTACAGGTGATTTGTTTGGTTCTAGCGTAATGAATTTCGTTACATTATCAATTGTGTAGGAAAAGACCCCTTGTGATATATTTGGTTCTTAAGTGATATTCCGAATTTGTGTAGGAAGAGACTCGTTGTGCACTTCTACACCCGAGGCTATCAAATAGTGGAGAATTGCATTTGGTGGCATATGCTAGTGCACAACCGACAGATGATAAGGTCCAATTGCGATCACTTAGGCCACAACATTACTCGGTCGGGATCAATTCTGTGATTGCGAGGTTCCAGGACATCCGACTACTGGTGCCCGTAGAGGAGGATGGAATTACTGCACTTTGGGAAGCAAAAGGTAGCTTTGTGCAATGGCCATGTGCTTGGGTAAGGTTGATCAAAGAGATAAGATTTTTCAAATTTTGTGTTGAATAATCAATGTGCACTCACTCAAGACATATCATGTAAGGCTTTCCCCGGCCCCCATCTTTTCTAACCAATTACGTGATTTGTTTTATTAGATTTCAAATAAAAGCCAAACTTCAAAGAGAAAGATGGTGGAGAAGCCTAAAAGCATTTATCAACCTACAAATAAGTGAGTGAACAACGGTCGAAGAGTGAAAAAGCGTCGAAGAAGAACTCTTCGAGAGGTTCAGCCATGCAACCTACTCCACTTGTTGAAGACATTGTCCTTCAATCGCTCTCTAAGAATTTAACTTTCTACACAATCGTGTTAGTCAGTTGCCTAGTGACGATCCCATTGAAGTTGCACTAACTAAGGCATTGTTCCACTATGATGAGGATGCAATTGCATGGATTAGCAAAGAAGATGTGAAGGACTTTCTTAGTGGTTTTCTGCTTAACATTTCCCTCATTCAAACATTCATGAGGTACTTCAATCCCACTTAAATTATGTTATTCATATTAGTGGTGATTATCCTACATATTTCCATTAATTTTCTATTATCATGCATGCAGAGCACTACAGGAGCACTTAAGTGACACTAATTCTCTTTGTTAAGTTGGGTGGTTATGCCCCGAGCAGACTGCCGCTACTAAAATCTTAGGTAACCACCCTAACGTGATGTATTACGTTGAATAGAGTATCAAGGAATCAGTGTATGCGAGAGACAAGTTCATATTTGCCCCATGTTATGAGGAATACGTGTTACCTAGTTAGCACGGACACGCCACTTGACAGGCGTGCCCGAGTCGATACGCGTGTCGAACACGGACACGCGTGGGACACGGGGCGACACGTGTCTGACACGCGAAAAAATCGTATCCGGTGTTATTTTATTTTTTGGGTACGGTGACACGGTCCATTTTATAAAGGACACAACAATTACCCACAAATACACAAATATACAGATCTAAAAGTTAAAAAACACAAAAAATATTAAAGAAATATTAAACAAAAATATTACCCACTCACCGTAACCCCAACCCACCACCGCAACCCACCTACCGTAACCCCACCGTGCCCACCCACAACCCGAAGAAATAAATAAAAAACAGTTAATTTAAAAAAAACAGAAAATAAAAAGCGGAAGAACGAACATACCTTATAATTAATCCTGAATTAGGCCTCGAATTTGGTTTTAAAAGGCCAAATTCGACCATGAAACACTAGATCTAGAGTTTCATGGTCGAATATGACCATAAAAACCGTAGGTCGAAAGTCGAGAACGAATGAGGAAGGGACTTTCATACCTCGAACTTGTTCGTTTTTGTTCATCTAATTGCTCGAGTTGGTCTTCTAGTGAGGTGGTGTTTGCATTTTTGGGTTGGGAAGGTGGTTGAGAAGGCGTGAAAGAAGAAGGTAAGGTGTTGAGAAGCCATGGAAGAAGAAGGTAGAAGAAGAGGGAGGAAAATGAGGAGAGAGAAATAAAAAGGGGGTTTGGGAAATAAAAAATGACGGTTGATTTCCTAGTTGGGGGGTTTAGTTTAGGTTTTACTGTTTTTTTATATATTTCGACTGATTTTTTTCTACAGAAAATTTCTACGAAATTTGTTTACTTTTTATGGCACTAAATAATTACATGGGTACGGACACTAAATAATTACTTGTTTCAAACAAAATGATCTATTTTGAGTTTAATTATTTAGTGCTTTATTGAATAGGTTGTCAAATTCTCGTTTTTTTAATATATTATATGTCTAGTTATTCGCCGTACCCGTGTCCCCTATTTTAGGATTGCATTTTTACCGTGTCCGTATCGTACCCGTGTCTGTGTCCGTGTCCGTATCGGTGCAACTTAGCATGTAACCACGTTAAATTCAATCATTTCCCCTGATTATATGTTGACTTGTAATTATTGATTTGTTTGTCTATTGTGAATTTATGTAGTTTGCATTGGACCCTTATGGTGATTTATGTTTCCAATAACACAATCTACCACTTTGATTCCGCTCGGTTGCCTCAAGCGCGAAAGTTGCTCGTGAAGGCCATAATGCAAAAGTAAATATAGCTACCTAGTGTTGATTATCATTACCTATCTCATTTAGTAGTCATACTAATCAAATTTGAATATACATTCCTTTAGTGTTATGAAGAAGATAAATTTTCGTGCTTCTAAGGGTCCTACATGGAAATCACCGATGGTAATGTCACACGACATTGTGATTTTCTTAATAAACATTGCATAAGATGTTGCTATGCATGTTTGATTCATTTACTTTGTTCCTATGCTAGTGTGCACAAAAAGATAACGGAGTTGATTGTGGCCTATACGTGATGAGATTCATGTTTGACATAGTGAGTCCTTGTACGGACACTCTACAGCTGGATGAGGTACGCAAATTTAGGTCTTATTTGGTTAAATTTGGATGAAAATGCGTCCTAAAACTTAGTAAATTTCTCTTTTCATGTGATTTCAAGCCTTAGATACCTAAAAATATGTAATATTGACATGTTATGAGAAAGAATGAGTTCATTTGATAAGAAATGTAGAAAATAGGCAAAGTAGAAGTCATATAGGCCTTATTTATGCCATTTTGGATGAAAATGCATCCTAAAACTTAGTAAATTGCTCTTTTCATGTGATTTCAAGCCTTATCCACCTAAAACTATGTAATATTAATATATTATGAGAAAAAATGAGTTCATTTGATAAGAAATGTAGAAAATAGGCAAAGTAGAAGTCATATAGGTCTTATTTGGTTGAATATGGATGAAAATGCGTCCTAAAACTTAATAATTGCTCTTTTCATGTGATTTCAGGCCTTAGCCACCCAAAACTATGTAATATTGACATGTTATGATAAAGAATGAGTTCATTTGATAAGAAATGTAGAAAATAGGCAAAGTAGAAGTCATATAGGCCTTATATGGTTGAATTTGGATGAAAATGCGTCCTAAAACTTAGTAAATTTCTCTTTTCATGTGATTTCAAGCCTTAGCTACCTAAAACTATGTAATATTGACATTTTATGAGAAAGAATGACATTTGATAAGAAATGTAGAAAATAGGCAAAGTAGAAGTCATATAGGTCGTATTTGGTTGAATATTGATGAAAATGCGTCCTAAAACTTAGTAAATTGCACTTTTCATGTGATTTCAGGCCTTAGCCACCTAAAACTATGTAATATTGATATTTTATGAGAAAGAATGAGTTTATTTGATAAGAAATGTAGAAAATAGGCAAAGTAGAAGTCATATAGGCCTTATTTGGTTAAATATGGATGAAAATGCGTCCTAAAACTTAGTAAATTTCTCTTTTCATGTGCCTTCAAACCTTAGCTACCTAAAACTAAGTAATATTGACGTGCCATGAGAAAGAACTAGTTCATGTGATAGGAAATGAAGAAAATGGGCAAAGTAAAAGTGATATAGGCTTTATTTGGGCCATTTTGGATGAAAATGCGTCGTAATACTTAGTAAAATGCTCTTTTCACTTGATTTCAATCCTTAGCCACCTAAAAATATGTGATATTGACATGTTATGAGAAAGAATGAGTTCATTTTATATGAAATGTAGAAAATAGGCAAAGTAGAAGTCATATAGGCCTTATTTGGGACATATTTTCCCAACTGAACTTGTAAATGCATGAATTTGACTCCTAATTGCTTATTTATAGTTACCAACAATACAAAAATGGTATATAAGCTTAGTATTAGTCATTGGATTGAAATTTAGAAAGAAAATAACAACTTTGGGAACATTAGTAGCTATTACATTCCATTTTAGGCCATTTTTGCCAAAGTAAACATGTAAAAGCATGAATTTAACTCCTAGTTGCTTGTTTATAGTTATCAACAATAGAAGCATGGTATAATACCTCCGCTTCATATTACTCGCAACATTTGCCAAAAATGGTTGTTTCACATTACTCGCAACAAAGTGATTTCTTTCCTTTTTTAGTAAGTTTTTTGTGTGATTTTACAAAATTACCCTTACTTTTTTTTTAACACCCTAATTTGAAAAAATTGATTTTACCATATTAACTTAAACCCTAACATTGATTAACTTAACTATTTCCACCAAAATCGATCCCCTTCCATCTAAATTCATCATCATCCCAGCCACCTTCATCATTCAACCACCTTCATTTTTTTTGTTGAAATCATTCAACCACTTTCATCATCCTTCATCTTCTTCCTCATTCCATTATTTTTCTCTCTCTTCCTTCATCATCAAATTTCTTCATCTTCTTCCTCATCCCCATTATTTTTCTCTCTCCTCCTCTAACCCTATTCTCAAAGTTTTTCCAGATCAGAGGGTTTCGTGGGTTCACCGGATCGGTAGGTTCGTTGGGTTAGTGGGTGCGCTGGCTTGGTGAGTTCGTTGGCTTGGTGGGTTCGCGGGATCGGTGGGTTCGCTGGCTTGGTTGGTTCGCCGAATCGGTGGGTTCGCGGGTTCGCTGGCTTGGTGGGTTCAAGGGTTCGTGGGTTTAAGGGTTTTCCAGATCTGTGGGTTTTCGAGGGTTTGGTCGGTGTTTTGTGAAGCTGGTGGTGGTTGGTTCAGTGTTTTGTGCGACTTGGTGGTGGTTGGTTCGGTGTTTAGTGGCTGGGTTATGGGTGGTTTCGTTGGTGGTGCTGGTGGTAGTGGTCGTGAGTGGTTTCGGTGCTACTGGTGATGGTGGTGGGTGGTTTCAGTGTTGTTGGAGGTGGTGGTGGGTGGTGTTAGTGTTTTTGGTGGTGGTGGGTTAATTATTTTAATTTTTGTTAAATTTGTTTTTTTTTTTTTTGGGATTGGATAAATACTTAAGTATATGCCCTTATTTTTCAATAACTACACCTAAGATCTTTTGCCTAGGAGTCCGCGCGCAACATGTTTGTTGCAAGTAATCTAAAGCGGAGGTAGTATAAGCTTAGTATGAGTCATTAGATTGAAATTTAGAGTGAAAAGAACAAGTTTGGGAACGTTAGTAGCTATTACATGCCATTTTAGGCCATTTTTGCCTAAGTGAACTTGTAAATGTATGAATTTGACTCTTAATTGCTTGTTTATACTTACAAATAATAGAAACATTCTATATATGTGAGCCTCGTATTATATAGTAAATCAAGTTTGGTATTTAATTTTTTAAACTTTTATTTATACATGTATAACCTATGTAATTAATTCTAACATAATTTTTCTGTATCCCAATTTTTGCAAGGTACTTAAGGAAGGTCCGTTGACAAGCAAAGAACTTAATGAAGTTCGAGACATGTTGGCGTCTTTCATCACCTTTAATTTGTAAATGTTACTTTTTATGTGAATTTATTTTTTGTTAACTTTTTAAGTACATTAATTAGTATTGTTTGTAAATGTGACACTTTATTATATTGCATTTGGGAATTATTAATATCTATGTATTGTTGTTATTATTTCAATTTAGAAATTATTATTGTTGTTGTTGTTGTTATTATTTTTTATTTATTATTATTATCTCAAAAAAGACAAAGTCATACAACCTACAAAAAATTAGTGGGAAGCCGAGATACAATCTAGGCCCCCACTCCTCTAGTTATAGCAAATCCTATTCTAATGAAGATATGAGCAGCAGCACGTGCCCCAATGTCTTGAGTCTTCGAGAACATCTGGACCCGATTCAACAATGCAACCGCCTCCTTCTCTAATTCCCCAAGTGTAGAGAAAGAGAAAGGAAGGAAGCCATATCCAATTGCCCGACAATCGGATTCGTACTTGACCCGCTTCCGATGAGCTGCATTAGCCACAACCTGTCCAGGAACAAAGTCAGATAACCCAGACTGTGTCAAAAGAGAAGACCCTGTCAAGTCAACACAGACATCGCGACCACGATCCCAAGAATAAAGTAACACATCTGCAGGTCCGAGGGCCCCGCCGTTCCCTCCAGACAACCCAATGTCAACCTCCTTTCTAGCTGAAATATAAGATTGATAACAAAGATCAACAAGGTATCCCGCACAACATTATGTCGATGTTTAATATCCACCATACCAGCACACGACATCGCGTGATCACCGAAAAAATCCCCAGTAAAAACCCTTGAACAAGAAGAGCACGACGTCGAGATAGAGAACAATGGAACACCCAAGCGGTAGCACAACACACACCGGTAAGTCTTTGCGTTCATCGTCTGACCCAGCCCTGAAATAGGAACCGCCCGAAGCCAAGTAGAGGTGTGATCTCCCTGCTGTGATTTACAAAATGTTGATTGACGAGGAGATAAAGAGAAGGTGGATTCTGCAGAATCGGTAACCTTTGTGAAATATATATCTGCCAATTTCTTCATGAGTTTAGGGGCAGCGACCTCACTAGGATTACTCAAAATGTCATACTCCACCGTTCTATTGAACAGGCTCAACGCATCCTCACAAGCTCGACCAAGGCTACAACGCCAGCATGTCGTAGAAGTTTTGTCTACAACCCAGCAGACTGTAACCACGAAGCAAGAAAAGCATAATAACGAACATCACCTGCGGAATAAACACCAAGCTCGCCATACGCAAAAGGTAAGATGGCAAGCCGCCACTGCCAATCGCCAAACCCAGGCCCTGAAGCAGCAACGATACGCTCCAAGGAAGATCGAAGAGCCTCGTCGAATGTGCGCTGAGCCACCTCAAAAGTACTAGGGGGACAAATACGCATAGCTAGCAAAGTAGAGTTTAAAAACTCCGGTACAAGCCCTAAGCAACAACAACTCGCACTGTGGATCATCAAGCTTAGCAACCCTATCCATAAGCGCAATGGTCTTGGTCACCCTCTGCATCACAAGCTCACCTCAAAAACCGGAATCGGAACTAGCGGGACCACCGAGCAACTTAACACCACGGAAGGGTCGAGCAATATTAGGTGGAAAGACACCCACAAGCCTACTTCGAGGGTCTTCTGTAGGCCAGAAAACTTCAGTTTTTTCCACGTTAAGATGTAACCCAAAACGAGGCCCTTCCTCCATAATCAACTGCAGAACCTTCCCCACCACCAAGGTGTCACCAATAACAGTGTCGTCATCCAAATACCAAGCCTGAAGACATACATCAAAAGTGTCTCTGATTTTACACACCGGGGGTTGTAAAACCAAAGCAAAAAGCAAAGGGCCAAGGGGATCACCCTGCTACACCCCCTGAGACGACCATAAGGTGTGGTCCCCATAATACAATCTAACTAGATTAGAGTAGTAGTAGTAGTAGTAATAATAATAATAATAATAATAATAATAATAATAATAATAATAATAATAAATTACGAGTAGTAGTAGTAGTAATAATAATCCCAAAGTACGAGTTCACCAAGGACTGCTCCTCCATCCTCATGGAGATCAAAGACCGGTTAACTCTTGAAAAACCGGCATCCATGAAAAGTCCCGTCAGCAGCCGGGACAAGAGCAAATACTACAAATTCCATGAGGATGTTGGCCATAACACCAACGGTTGCTATAGCCTCAGGTGGCTGTTGAACCGTCTGGCTGATGAGGGGGCTTTGAAGTCCTACTTACCCAAGTCCAAGGGTACCCCCAAGACAAACAAGGGACACCCGTCCAAATCACCGGCTGCCAACTGTGAAACAGACGAAGAGACAGTCTTCACTATAGCAGGCGGTTTTGCGGGTGGGGGTCCTACTATCCGGGGTACCAAGGACAACATCAGGAAACTGGTCAACTCAATAGATAAGGTCCAGGCGTCAAAAGACGCCTTTCCTGAGGTCCTTATCTCTAAAAAGGACCGAGGCAAGGTTAGACGGCCTCACGATGACCCCATCGTCATCGAATGCAAGGTTGCCAATCAACGAGTTGGCCAGATCCTAATCGATACCGGGAGCTCGTCTCACCTGATAAGCTATCAGTGCTTGACAAAGCTTAAGTACAAGCCCAACAACATGCATAAGGCGCCTCACCCCTTAGTCGGTTTTGGGGGAGGGGTGGTGCATCCGGTGGGAAGGATTGACCTACCCATCCGGCTACGCGAAAAGGGAGAAAGGCGGCACATGGTCGTCAAGTTCCTAGTTGTTGAGGAACTGACCGCCTATAATATGATTTTTGGCCGCCCAACCCTCAACGAGTCCAAGGCAGTCATCATCCCGTCTCTCATGCAGATCAAGTTTGAGAGGGATGATGAGACGGTCGGATCCCAGAATGGGGACCAAAAGACGGCTAGGGAGTGTTATCTCTCAGACGTCAAACCAACTATGGCTTCAGCCGGTCACGGCGAAGAGCCCATAGAGCTTGACAACTGCGATCAGGCAATGCCGGCTCCAAGGGCAGCCAGTAAAAAGACAAAGGTGACCAATTGGCCCCCGTCAAGAAATAAAAACAATAGCAATCACTGACCGGGGAAAGGTCGGACGACTTCCGACCCCAGCCCGACAAAACCGTCAAAGTTGGGACGGTTGCATTTGAAAAGTTGGGTGCAAGCTTGCTCCAACTGCTGAAAGAATTCAAAGACATCTTTGCCTTTGAAGTGGAAGAGATGCCAAGCGTCAGCCTGGATCTTGCTGTCCACAAACTCGTTGTGAATCCCAAAAAGAGGTCGGTTAGGAAAAAGAAGAGGGATCATGGCGAGGAAAGATCTCAGGCGGCAGCCGCTGAGGTCAAAAAATTGTTAGATGTTGGGTTCATTCGGCAATGCTACTGCCCAGATTGGGTAGCAAACGTTGTCCTTGTAAAAAAGTCGAATGGTACCTGGCGGATGTGTGTAGACTACACAGATCTGAACAGAGCATGTCTAAAGGACAGTTATCCGCTTCCAAAGATCGACAGCTTAGTCAAATCTATAGCCGGTCATGCCCTGATGAGCTTCATGGACGCCTACTCAGGCTTCCATCAGATACCCCTATGGAAAAAGAATCAAGAGAAGACGGCCTTCGTCATTGATCAGGGGTTGTACTGTTACACGGTGATGCCGTTAGGGTTGAAGAATGCGCCTGCTACTTTCCAACGAATGATTAACATAATTTTCATCAATCAAATCAGAAGGAATGTAGAGGCGTATATTGATGACATGATAGTCAAATCCAAGCTGCAGGCGGATCACCTAGCCGACCTCCGAGAAACCTTCACCACCCTCAGGCCGCACAAGGTCATGCTTAATCCCAAAAAGTGTGTCTTTGGTGTTGAGTCTGGGAAGTTTCTCGGATTTCTGATTGATCAAAGAGGTATAGAGACCAATCCGGAAAAGGTACAAGCGGTAATTGACATGCAGTCACCTCGCACTGTCAGGGAAGCCCAGAAACTTATCGGTTACCTGAGGCGGCATTTCAGAGGTTAGCAACACTTGCACTCTTTGCCAAGGCTAGTGAGCCCCCTGCCTCAGGAGGTTCTCTACATATACCTAGCCGTCTCAAATCACTCCCTTAGTGTTGTTCTCCTTGCTGAGAGAGACGGCAAACAGCTCCCGATGTATTTCATCAGCCATGTTCTCAGAAATGCTGAACTCTGGTACCCAATGATTGAAAAATTTGGGCTGGCCCTCTACAAAGCAGTCAAGCGGTTAAAACCCTACTTTTTGGCTCATCCGGTGATTGTCTATACTGATCAGCCACTCAAACGTCCAATGACTATTATAGAGTCATCCGGCAGAATGATCAAGTGGGGTATTGAAATACAAAGCCTGGAGATAACTTTCGAACCTAGGCGGGCAGTGAAAGGTCAGGCGTTCGCCGACTTCATTGTCGAAATGACAAGGCCAGCTCAACCAAAAAATATTGATCAGGTTTGGAAGTTATGTGTAGACGGGAGCTCTACAATGAACGGCTGTGGTGTAGGCGTAATTTGCAAATCTCCGGAAGGGGATACATATGAATATGCACTGCGGTTCAAGTTTCAAGCTTCAAAATATGAAGTTGAGTATGAGGCCTTGCTAGCCGGTATACACATGTGTAAGGCGGCAGGGGCAAGAAAAGTTGACGCATGCTCAGATTCTCAACTGATCGTTAGCCAATTCAACGGTGACTATGAAGCCACCCATCCGGCAATGATCAAGTATCTGCAGGCGGTCAAGATGAAGCTGGGAAACTTGATGAATTTCATCTAAGTCAGGTGCCCTGTTCAGAGAACAATCAGGCGGATGCGTTGTCCAAATTGGCCTCATCCGCCACTTGTGACACGCCTAGGTCAGTCTTTTGGGAAGTCATGGAAAAAAGAAGCATTGAACATGATCCCATTGGAGTTCTTGACCGAAGCTCTATCTGGACGGACCCCATCCGGGATTATTTGGTAGACAGCACTCTGCCGGATGCCCCTTCAGAAGCAGCATCATTGAAGAAGCGGGCCCTAAGCTTCGAAATGTACAAGGGGGAGCTCTTCAGAAAGGGTTACCTCCAGCCGTTGCTGAAGTGTGTCACCCCCGAGCGGGGAAAAGAGGTTCTAGAGGATCTGCACGCGGGCTTTTGTGCTTCACATATAGGCGGCAGAACTCTAGCAAAGAAAATTGGATCAAGGGATCTCACAATGATTTGCATCCGTTGGCCGCCACCAAGCAAACGATCAAGTTTAAGCCTTCAACAAGCTTATCTCAGATGGCATAAAAAAGAAAATTGAAAGAGCTGGCGGTCTTTGGGCGGATGAGTTACCTCATGTCCTTTGGGCCATCAGAACAACTGAAAAAGGGGCAACCGGTGAAACCCCGTTTCTCATGACATACGACACTGAAGCCATCCTGCCTATTGAACTTTATGAGCCAACACTCCGAGTCATGCTCTACGATGAAGAGGCTAATTGGGAGGCCATGCGTCTTGCATTGGACTCACTCCCGGAGCACAGGGGCAATGCCGCCTTACGTCATGAGATTTACAGTCTGAGAATGATGAGAGCCTACAACAAAAGAGTACACAAACGACCCTTGAAAGTAGGGGACTTTATGGTACGAAAAATGGAGGCCACCGGTAGGGCCAATGAACAAGGGAAATTGACCTCCAATTGGGAAGGTCCCTATCGGATTCTTGAAGAAATTAGAGGCGGCACCTACCGCTAAAAATGAAAGGCCAACTGGCTAGCTAAAAATTTTTAAACCGTCTGTTCCAAATGAACAGACATCCGGCGACGCCCATTTAGAGTGAATTCGTCGAAGAGAACATCTTCCTTTCGGGTGGTAAATTGTTCTAGAGATCATAAATCAAACGGCTTTAACCAGCTAAGGTTAAAGATAACTCATGGTTGTTTGAATGATCCATTGTAACCAAGATACAACCGGTCTTCACTGCAAAACAGTACAATCGGTCTTTTCTGCAAAGCGGTACCCCCAGGCTTTACTTTAAAGTAATACAGCCGGTACCCC
Source organism: Chenopodium quinoa (assembly GCF_001683475.1). Lineage (NCBI taxonomy): Eukaryota > Viridiplantae > Streptophyta > Magnoliopsida > Caryophyllales > Amaranthaceae > Chenopodium > Chenopodium quinoa. The sequence goes on from NW_018744367.1 coordinate 2,437,638, forward strand.
CAAACAGAAAAGTACAGCCGCCCGTACTACCAGACGGTGCAGACGGCACATGAAATCTTGGTCATGCCATAACCAGCTTTTGCCCAAAAGCACCCCAAACGGTTATGCTATCGAACCTAGCAAGGTCTAAACCTTAGCACTTAGAATCCAATGATTGAAATGCCAATACCCGGTCAAAAAATCGGCCGCATACAAACTAACGGCATAAAATGGGATGCTCAAAGAGTACACCCCAGCCGGCTCAAAGGAACACTAGTTAGCAGGCAACGTCTGCTTATCCAGCCGCATAACCAATATTTGAAAACGGGCAACCGGGTGTTTATATGGACGGCTGTCTACTTATTACTTGGAAAGTCAGCAGACAACCGTCCAGGGGAACGTACAGCCAACACACCCGGTAAACCGTATGAGTCATATTACTTGTAAAAATCAAAAATCAAATTGCGAATAAATAAAATTGCAAAAGCTAAAGAATAGAGAAAACCGACTGGGTCGGAAATATATATTGAAAATCAAATGTCAGCCGGTCCCTTGACCGGGGAAATACATAGAAAATACACGGCTCGCAGGTCTACTGTTGCTGCTGCTGGTCTTGAGCTGGCTGGTCTTGAACCTCTGCCTGCTGATCCCGAGCTTCCGTTTGGTCGCCCTCCTCGCCTATACCAGCCCACTCTTCAAATGGAGCCGACGGGTCTAGGCCAAGGACCTTGGCATCGTATACCTCAGTGGCATACTTGTACCTAAGGTCGAAGAAGTCATACTCGACCTCCGGATGGATCAGCCCCCAAGCCAGCTTGATGCGCTCCTCGTAGTCGGCTTCGTTTTCAGCAACCAGACGTCGCTGTTCGGCTGCTAGTTGTTCTTTATGAGCCGACTGGCTCAGGGCAAGCTCATTTTTCAGCCGGCTGACTTCCGAGCGTAGCCCGGTGTTCTCCTTGTCGGCTTCCCCCAATGCCTTGAGATCGGCTTGGAGGTTCTTGACCTGGAGCTCGAAGTCAGCCGCCTTCTTTTTTGCCGCCTCAGCAGCCACAGTAGCTTCCCTGAGAAGCTCCTCCTGTTTCATCTCCCGGCGTTTAGTTTCCAGGTCGTATCTAATGGCGTTGAACTGAGAAACATCAATAAGGTCAGATGCCTATTTCTGGGCATCCCTTACCTCCTCTTGCTTTTTACGCAAGGGCACCCGCAGACTGTCCACCCTCAACATCACCTGCAACACCAGCCGGCAAAATAGTTAGTCCCATTCAAACAACATATCCGGTAAAAGAAAGAACTTACAAAAAACACAGCCAGTTTATTACCTCCGCCAGGAGAGAATTGATACGGTCAAGGTTGACCCTGGTGTACACCCGGCCCCACCTCCTTTTCAGACCGGGTGAGGGTCCGGAGTATCCTCTTCGCGTATTGCTGGAGGTTAGGCCACCTTGAGGTAGCATTTGCAACAATAGAGTTATGGGTCAAGTTCTGGGCATAAGCGGCGCCTATATTCTGACGGCTGCCTGAGGAATCCCCGGATTGGCTGACTTGGGACTTAACTCTCATAGGCCCAAGCGGCCAGGGGGGATCGAAGGCGAAAGCCATACCTTTTTCCTATTGAGGGGTTAGCTCCCCCCCAACCGCATTTGAGCCAGTTGTGGTTTGGCCCTGACCGGCCGGAGTACCTGGCTCCCTTCCTACCTCGACCACCGCCTCAGTGGCCGGGATGAGACCTCTCAGGCTCTTGCCTACAGAGGTTGGCCTGTCCCCTACAGACGGCTTCACAGAAGATGGGGCAGCGGTAGGGGCAGGAGCCGGCACCCTTAGTGCCTTTACAGCTGGCTGGGTTATCTCCCCAGCCGTCCTCTTCAGCATCTTGGACAGGGAGCGTGGAACCTTTTGGTTCCCGGCCTCAAATAAGGAAAGTCAACCGGTTAAACACAAACTCACACCAAAGTAGTACAGCCGGCAATAAAAAAAAGGAATACTACTTACCCCACCGTCCTTCGCCGCCAGCTGCGACTTCTTTTTCTCTATATGCTCCTTCCTGATTTGAGCAGCTGATGTAGCCAGTGTCTTCTAAGCAGGCAGCATCTCTAAAGCTTTTTCTACAAAAGGAAAGAAAAGAGCAAGTAAAGACCCGAACAAGGCAAGCAAACAACAAAATATACCGGATGAAAAGATAACCTACGTCTGGTAAACGTAGTACTAAGACGACAGGCGGAGAGGAACGCCTCGTCTTTGAAACAATCCAGGTGAGGTACCCAAAACTTGGGAACTATAACAACACTCCCATCATCAAGAGGGAGGGTCGTCTTCTTAAAGAGACTCGTCTCCATTATTTAGTCCCAGGCCTCATCCGACACCTTTGGAAGAGCGCACTTCTTCCCAAGAAGAGCCGGGTTCTTATTGTAGGTGCGCAACCGGCGGTTTAATTGGGGAGTCAGTGAAGAGACTGCGTAGAACTTTCTCTTCCAACTACTCCACTTAGACGGCTTGTCCAAGGTCATCATATATTCCGGATGCGTGGTCAAAGTATACCACGCATTCTAGCCGTCTGGTGCCCGACTGAGATAGTGCATATGTGCAAATGCCTCCCAGCTAGGCTTTATATCCTGCATCTCACAGGCGGCTATGTATCCTAGTATGTTGACCCAAGAGTTGGGAGTCAGCTGCCAGACGCCTAAGTTATACCCCCTTAAAATGGCTTTGATATAACTATGGAGGGGGAACCGGAGGCCGGCTTTGAATGCCGCCTCTTAACAGCCGAAATAGTCATCGCCATGTTCCAAGTCATTATCCTAGACAACAGTGGCCTCTACAGGCGGCACCCTAATCTCCCAACCTACCCCAACCGGTTTCTTTTCCAAGAACGCAGGAAAAGTGGCATTTAAGGTGACCACATCCCTGGCGGTCATACTTGCTTCAATGGCGTTGCCAGCAGCCGGCCACTTATAGGCGTCCTCCTCAATTGGGACGGCTAATTCGGATGAAGACTCATCAGAGCCGGACTCTTCACCGGACTCCTCACGGTCTAAGTCAGACTCATCAAGAATACCGTCACTGGGTGTACTAGGCACACCCGGTGTGTCACATGGTACATTCCCAGCCGGTTCGTCGGCCTGGTTATTATTGACAAAGGCAGTTGGATCCACGGCTGCATCATCGGACTGGTTGTCAGGGTCAATTGTCGTCAATCTGATCCGAGCCATTTTGTCCTGCACATGAACATAGGCGGTTGGATTCGTAGTAGAGTAAGGGTGGTCCAAACACCCCCAGACGGCATCCATAGTCCTAGAATCAGCCGTCCCAGGTGACCGGCTAACCACTGTCTTAGGTTGTGCCGTGTGTGTTATGGGAGAGCCCATTTATTCTATACAAACTACACAACCAGAAAAACGCAAAATAGTTGCAATGGGTAGAGACGGTACCTTTTTTAAATTGTAAAAAACTGAGATGAAGGATAGTTGCAACAGCAGCCGAAACTTCTCCAATCTGCTTGTAGATATCTTAGGCGGAACTCCGGATGTACCTTTGTTGAAAGCTGCTACGCTTCTTTGAGGACCCAGGCATTTTTCTGAAAATGGGATTGAAAGTACCCCAGGCGGTTTTGACCAACTAAGGGTCGGTTGGAAGCTTTGAAGAGAAAGCAAAGATACCTTAGGCGGTGAAAGAAAAGGTTGCTAAGTAACAACACAGACAGTAGAAGCCGGCTGTGGGTATAGCAAATGCAAATTGCAAAGGTTCAAAGAAGGGTCAGGCGGTTTTTAAGGATTTGGTTTGAAGAGCACATAGACAGTAGCCGGATGTATGAGAGGGAAGATTTTTGTGAACAAAAGCAGCCGGTATCAAAGCTCTCAAGAAATTTTTTTGCAAATATGTAAAAGTGAGGAAGAGAGAGGGGGTTGCCTCTATTTATAAAGAAACCCAGAAGGTGAACCGTCACCTTCTGCCTCAACATTCAAATTCAAATTTGAAAAAAAAAACAAGAGAGAAGAGAAGAGAAGAGAGAAAGGCGGGAAGTAGACCAACCGTCACTCCCCCAGAGCTTGACACCTGTCACAGGTGACACGTGGCTAAGCCACGTCACACCTGTGAGGGGCAAATATTTAGGGTAAAAACTACCCTAGACACGTGGCCCAATGGCCCTTTGACACATGTTAGCCTCTTAGAGGCCTACAGGGCTCCAATCCCCTAGTGACACGTGTCCATGGAACCCTAGATAAGGGATAGGTTCTCCCCACTATAAATAGTGGACCAAACCTCATTTATTGGGCATTCATAAATTCACCCATAAATACAAAACACACAAACCGAACAATATTCATTGCAGAATTCTCTCTAAATCAGAGAGAAGTATTAACCATTTCCATACAATTTACTACTCCGGACGTATACTAACTTGATCGTCGGAGGCAGAGCTCCCACCAACCGGAGTCTTCGTTGTTTTGCAGGTACAGACGTCGGCTGCTCATACTAGGGATTGTAACTCTCCCGAGGGACTCCAATATATATATATATATATATATATATATATATATTAGACTCATCAATATGCGAGTTCTACGGTCAATTAGCCATATTGGTATAAAAGTAAGCACCCTTGTGACATATTGGTATAAAAGTTACCGCTCGCGACAGATTGGTATAAAAGTTAGCAAGTTGTGACATATTGGTAGACATATTAGCCGGATTTTTTCCGTCGTTGATTGACTGTTTTATAGGAACTAGTTAACATGTGATAACTTATCATATCACTAATAAATAAAGCCGGTCTCGTAGCCAGGTCATGAGACAACGACACTTGGCATTCCAGTTTTTCACCAAGTGTCGAGCCACGTAAGCGATAAATAAATATTATTGTGATTATATTAGATGTTCCGTTAGATTAGATTAGATAAATTTTTTTAGGATAAAAAAGTACGTACACATAAAATAATTTATAATTCTTTTGAAAAAAAATTATCTTTTTATTGACAATAAAATTTTACTTATAGCAACACACCACATATTATAATTAATATCCAATTAACAATAAAATTTAACTCCTATACGAATAACCACGTAATTATAATTATAAATATGGCCATGTATCATTAAGTTTTTTTAGTCTACCATTGATTTACCATCAAATTAAAGCATTTGAATGAGGCATTCTTCATATTTGGTTGTAATATTTTTGTGTATGTTTGTGATTTTGTTAATGAAATTAAAGAAGTAAAAAACTACTAAAATTAGGACACAACAGAAACTATATAATACAAGGGAATGTTGAAGTTAATTCAGATCAATATTAGCAAGGTCTTAGAACTTTATGGGTTTTTCACTTAAAAAGCATTTCAATAATTTTTTTTCCGAATCTTGCAGCTAGGCCACGAGATATCGTCACTTGGCATTCCAGTTTTCCACCAAGTGCTATGCCACGTAGACAACAAATAGGTATTATTGTAGCACATATGATGCTAAGTAAGCTAATTTTGGATAGGGTTTTTAAGATAAACACGCTGTATAGAGTTTTATTATTGATATACTTCTAATATTTCATATATACAAAATTAATCCTAACTTTAAATAAATATCCTACAACTCGGTTATATTTCCATCATTGAAAAAAGTTCTTTAAAATAAGATCCGTTTATAATATATTTAATTTATATAATAGAGAATCAGTAAAAATAATTTTAGTTCGGTAAAAAAAAATTTCAAGTTAATAATAACATAGATTTCTATTTACAAATAAAACTACAAAAAGTAAACTATTAATTATATAAGCAATGTGATATCTATGTCTAAATATTTTGCATTATCAAAAGGGTTTATATGACTGTATTTAACATTCAAACTAAAAAGTTTATCCTAAAATTTTATCAACAATCCGGGCATTGCCCGGGAATAAAACTAGTTGGTATAAAAGTTGGCTAGCGATGACGTTTAACCTTTTTTTCTTGTTAGAATAGTAAACGTATATTGTACAAATGATTATTCTTATTCTTGTAGCTTAATTTTTTTTTTTTTTTCACTTCAAATATTTATTGTAAATTTCTTGGGGACTATTAAAAGCCAAAAAAAAGTATAATAAAAATAAAAAAGGTAGAAAGGGAGAAAATTTGAGAATATAGCTTAGAGAATGCATAAGAATTAATCAAGAAAAATTACAAGATCAAGCTTTGATTACATATTTTCAAGATTACATGGTGCTCTTTTTTTCTTTCCAATATTCAATTTTATATAAATATATTTGCTCCAACTTCTTAAATATTACAACTTATTACATGCCAATTTTAACTTTTGAGACATTAAATACATAAGAATTTCTCTTTCCATTCATTTTTTGAGATCTTTGTTTGAACGCACAATATTTTTTTTTTTTGTTATTATTTGTCGATAATTTTGGGTGCATGAGCATGGAGGAGAGAATGTTTTGGCGTAAAATGAGAATTAGCAACAAAAAAATAAATTTTTTTTTAAAAAAAACCCCCTCCTTCAACAAGAAAAGAAGGGTAAAATGTCACAACTTGTTAATTTTTATACCAATTTGTCGTAGTTTGTTAACTTTTATACCAATGTGTCACGAATATGTTAACTTTTATACCAATGTGTCACGAATATGCTAACTTTTATACCAATGTAATCAATTGGCTACAGTGTAATTTTATTTGTTAAAACCGTGATCGCATGGGACTAATCTAATAGTACGATATTATATGCGTGTCATTCTTCTTTCCGTTATTGCATTATTTTTTCCCCTTTGGAGCATTTCACTACTTTTACGCTGCACCACTCTCGCTCTTTTCCATTGAACCGTACTCTGAATTCTTCATTGAAGCGCCTTCTGAGTTTTCTCTCCTCTGTTAAAGCAGCTTCTCAGGTCAGAATTTTCTTATTTTCTTAAATCATCGGACATCAATTTCATAATCTAGGGTTTAATTTCACACTGTTGTTGATTTAATTTTCAGTATCATTAATTTAGGGTTCTTCTATGGTGATTTAACGAACTATAAGTTATAATCACTCAAGTTATGAAAGATTATAACGAGCGATTTTGTTGCTTGAATGTTGCTATGTGCAATTCATGTTGGAATTCTTAAGCAAGAAGAAATTATGTGATTTTTCAAGCATAATTTGATGATTGAGATAAGACTGGTTGCAAATGTGTTGCAGGGTTTTGTTTATAACCTTTAAATGTAAGGACAGAGCTATAAAAATTGATATTTTCTTGTCAGGGCGGCGGCTGTGCAGCTGCCTCTCTTGCCCAGGCTTAGGACATGCCTTATATCGAGTATTTTTAGTTTAGGTTTCAAATATTAATTTGATGTTTCGTCTTTCGTCTCCATACATATGTGACATGTCATATTTGGCTGATTATGCCTTTGGTTTGAAGCATTATATGTGAAAATTTCGATATTTTAATTGCTAAGATCAACTTGGATACACTTACACCCTTAATCCCAGTGAGAATACATGGATACACTTACACCCTTAATGCCAGTGAGAATACTGATTATACTTACACCCCTAATCTGAAATGATTTCCAAATATTTTGATTTAATCATAGTTATGATCAATTGTTTACTACATTTAGGTCTGATTTGTGTATTTTCCGTTTCTAATATAATACCCCAATGTTTGTGTGGATGCAGTAAATATATGGGAACTGCTGTTGACACTCAGAACATGGTAAATACTTAACCTTATTTTTTATTCATGCGATGCTGCTTGATTCTAATCACTGTAAAATGCTAGTTTGGTTTGTTTTATTTATTGGTGTTTCTGACTGCAGGAAAATGGCAGGAAGGTGACTGTTATCTTTGTTTTAGGTGAACTCGCTGATTCCTAGCATGATTATTTTTTCCTTTGATTCTTAATGGGTCAATTAAATTGTTCTTTGCCAGCAATGAGCATATTTGGTTCTTTTATGCTTCTTGAATAACTTGCTGTCAGCTTTTCTCTCAAGTTTATTTCTTGTTTGTGTATCAAGCTGAAGATATACATTAATACTAAGTAACTTTCTCATATGATAGACCGATTTAGACATTGTTAGATTTGATGATTTTAAATTTGTATATTGTTAATTTGTCACTAATAAGATGGTGGATTTGATGTGTGAAATTTAAATATTTAAATGTGGAATGGAGCTCTTTGTCTCTATTTGATCTCTTTGATTCTCAATAATAATGATCATGGCTAATGTAAGTATTACCTCTAGGGTTCATGCTTGGACACTTTGACCTTATTACTTTGGGTTTATATACTCCTAGGAATTTGAAGTGAAAGTAGAAGTAAGATTCTTAGATTGACCAACATCCATGGAACTTTGGCTTTGTGTCAACTCCCTACAAAACTTTGGAAGTTGTTTACTTTCTCTGTTCTTTATTTGATCTTCCACAATAATATGTATTCAAATAAAGAGCAATGAGAATAGAGGAAGGCACCCATGTGCTGAACTTTGATTAATAGGCCATATTTTCATTTGGTTACTAAATAATTAAACACCTTCCTGGCCTCTAATTTTGCAAGAGCTAGGGGTCATGGAAGTAGTTTTATGATACAAGTATAAAAGTGGGGCAAGTGGGTCAACATTATATTTAAAAAAAAAAAAAAACTATTGTCCATGTGTGGTACACAACTTTCCACAATTAGTAAGGTCATATACTCTTTTCATTTCGTAGTTCTTGCAACACTGACTTTTACACTATTTATATATTTTGCTATGAATATATATATGATGATTTATACTTAAGGAAAATCATTTTCAACTTTTAATAGTCTATATTAATGGAGAATTATACATGGTTAAATCATGCATCGGCTAGTGCAAAAATATTAGTGTTACAAGCATTTAGAACTAGAGGAAGTATATATTAATAAAATTTAAAACATTTTATTATAAACGTACATATTGTTCATATATTTTATATTATGAACCATTGTGAATTGTACATTTTTGATAAAATAGTGATTAAACTTGAAATAGAAGATGGAGGGGGCTGTTATGAAGTAGCACAATGGGGAATAAACATGGCCAAATTTAGAACAAGATGCTAATTATGACTAGTAATTTGAAATACAAGACAAATGATTGATAGACACAAGCTTTCGAGTGGCTTGTTTCACTCCCATAGGTTAAACAAATCTAAGAGAACAACTCAATATTTAGAGTTCTTATCTCTTCCCTATGCTTCCTTATTTATAGCACTTATGATATATGTTGCTTGGAGTGGGGTACCCATGTCTGACACGGGTTCAACGTCCGACTTAGCTATTTTGTGAAAGATTCTATAATTTTAAACTAAAAGTAAAGTGTTCTAGTGTTACACCCATGTCAAAGTCAAGAGTCCGGAACGGGTACTTAATGTGAAATGAAGAGGCCGAGTAACGTAGCTTGATAGTTACTCTCCATTTCACAAAGGATTACAAATTTACTTCCGACACACAAAGTTTGCAAGAAGAGAGGAAATCTGAAAATGTTGAAAAATAGGGTATGAATTTACTATATTTGATGGTAAAGAGAGTATTGGAGAGAAAAAAATGGGCCTAATATGAGTAAAAAAAATCTATCTATTATTTGCCATGATGAGAATAAAATTAAGGGCTTATTTGGCATTGTTTTTTATTTTCAATTTTCTGATTTATTTGAAAACAAAATAAACAAAAATAAGAAACAAGAAAAAGGAGTTTTCACTTTTTTGTTGTCAGTTTTTAACTTATCATGGTTTTAATAAGTTTGACTAATTTATGATTCATTATATGTCATATATCATATGATTTCGAAAAACAAAACACAGGATACCACAGCGATACCAAACGAGCTCTAAGTTAGTAGTTTTTTGTTTAACCGGTGAATTTGAAGCAGATAACTCGATCCTACAAACAGAAAAATCCTGCAAAAGTTTAGTCAAGAACTTTGAAAACCAATTAAAGGCAGTTCTAATAAGCCATTTACAGTTTTAAACCATAAAATCAGATTGACCGACCCTGATCCAACCGACATGTCTACCCGTGGCCATGACCTTGAACCGAAAGAGATAACAAATACATCACTCTCTTTCATTGAAGTAACCAAAGAACATTTCGATGACAAAACTTTATCATTCTTGTCCTACCGAAGCACAACTATTGGCAAAATTAAGTTCTGCCACATAAATACATTATCGTATGCTCGAACTTCTTAAAATGTGTATCTAACTTACCCGATCATGAAGTTCCTTCTGCTCACATTTCCATTGTTGTTCTTTTGATGAATTAAAGATGGTGATTGCTTCCTTAGAATTCATTATTCAACGGAAAATTTGTGTTAATGAAACCGCTATTTGTTGGAATAAACATTAAATTGGATCAATTAACAATTAAAAGCATCCTACCTATGATAAAATCAAGAGACAGTGAGGTTGGGGAAATAGATCAAAGATATGGGCATGGACAGAAAGTCCTAATAGACTAATTTTGCCACGCCTCTAGGGCAGCCCCTGTATATCGTCCTCCAAAATCAATATTATTTTAATATATATACAGGAAAATAAGATAGAGTGACCAATTTCTTTGACCAAATGAAACCGGTAAGAAAGTATAGTAAAAGCAGAGAGGACAACCTAGAGCCCTTCTTTATCTGTGTTTGTGCTCCATCTTTTTATTGCAGAACTTATATAATTGAAGGCAGCTATAAAAGTTGAAAATAAATTTTTTAGCCTTTGTGTTTTTGTGTGTAAATAAGGTCAGTTTTGGAAGAACATTAAAACACCTAGCTTGGTAATAGCATGCTTTTAGGGGGTGTTTGGTTCGTTAAATAAGAATGGATTGGTATGGAATCTTATAATAGGGAGGTATGAATTCAAAATCCCATACTAGTTTAAAGTTTTTTAGTTTATTGTTGGAATGATTTCTACACTTCATTACTGGAGTGGATTGTGAATCTTAAGGAGTAAGGTTGGTATGAGATTCTAGGGAGATGTGGTAGAATTAGAAAATCCCTTTGGTATGACCGTATGAGGTTCCATAGTTAAAAAGCTTAACCAAACAATATAATAGATTGAAGGATTCTAATCCCAATTAACCCATTGCAAAACATCTACCCAAACGACCCCCTAAATGCTAAGATTTTGAATACAAAGTAGAAGGCCTGGGTAATCATCTGCAGTCTTGCCTTAGCCTAGCCTAACGCAAATCGACATTGATTGCAATTTGGTTGGACATGTCTGGTAATCCTTTCCACCTGTTGATATATTATATAAATGCCTCTATGATGAACCTACATGTAGTTTGTGCTGGTGTATTATCTATCCATGTAGACCACAACCTTTTCTAGCCTTAGCAACTTTGAATTATTATAAATGCTACTTATAACCATGCAAGGTCTAAATCTTTGGTGCTACTGCTTTGCGTGTATCAGGTGGTCCTGGCAGTGGGAAGGGTACACAGTGCGCCAATATTGTTCAGAACTTTGGATTCACTCACCTAAGTGCTGGTGATCTTCTACGAGCAGAAATTAAATCTGGCTCTGAGAATGGGTATTGTCTGTTTTCTCAGAAACTACTATATAATTGCTTTTAGCAGGCCCGTGTAATTTAAGGTTGTTTTTATCATCACTGCATGCTTATTTTTGCCATCTTGACTTAAAAAAGGCTGTCCTCTTTATATTTTGTATCTGTTGGCTGTAGGGTGATCAATCCGTAATTAGAGTAATGAATTTAGTGTTAAGTTTTTATTTTACTGCTTCTTTTGATTCCATAAAATGCAATAATAAAAGCTGGCCCCAAAGTTTCTTACATCCTGACAATCTTTCTAAATGGTTCTCTTGTGCAATTGTTGTATCTGTTGATAAGTTGATATTGCATTCTTGGTGGTAAGATTATTGAATTGCATTCAAGAGGTCTAAAGCCACTTTTTTAATGAAGAATATGAGAGGAGATCATCAAGTAAATGTCACTTGGTGCCACATTCTAAATTTTCAGCTACACTTGATCTTGTGTCCACTGCATCCTTACATTGTGTGTGTGGATAGGTCACCATGGTGGATAGTTTTTTGTTAGCTCTCTCTCTCGCTTAAATTTTTTCTATTGTAATTCTGCTGCTGGAATCTCATCTATTGACACTCTAATGGGTTGGAACCATTTTGATGATTGTTGTCTTGTGGTTTGCTGCATTTGGAAAGTATTAATATATTTAGGTATTGATTAGTGTATTGGTGGGGCTCAGGCAAGAGTTGCTTGATGGCTGGTTGCTTATGTTGGATATTGAACTCCATAAATGATGTGTATAAGTCCGCCTGTCTTGCTATACTAGATATTTTAGTAGTAGGATTTATCGGTAGTTGTCCTTGAATTATTCTTCTGATAATAACATTGGCTTTTTGGCTGTGGTTAAATATAGAACCATGATCCAGAGCATGATCAAAGAAGGAAAGATTGTGCCTTCAGAGGTTACAGTTAAGCTTCTCCAGCTAGCTATGCAGGAAAGTGGAAATGACAAGTTTCTTATTGATGGTTTCCCTCGCAATGAAGAGAACCGTGAAACTTTTGAATCTGTTGTGAGTCTTAAATTTCCATGTGTTTCATACATAGATCATCAAAATTCAGGTCAAAACTGTGCATTTTGTTTTATCAAATTTCTTATGTGGTGCAGACTGGTATAGAACCAGAGTTTGTTCTTTTCTTTGATTGTCCAGAAGAGGAGATGGAGAAGCGTCTTTTGACTAGAAATCAGGTTAATTCTTTATTTGTCTATCTCCATTTTCTTCTGGCCTATTTGGTTTGTACTACCCTTCCCCACTAATGGTATTAAGGCTTTGATTGATTGATATTTGGTTTGTACTACACCAACCTCTTACATTTATGAAGGGTAGGGAAGATGATAACCTGGAGACTATCAAGAAGCGTTTTAAGGTATATATGGAGTCTAGTCTTCCAGTTGTTGCGTACTACAGTTTGAAGGACAAAGTTAGAAAGGTCAGACGCTGTTCATGCTTTTCTAACCCATTTGGTCAGGTCCTTTTGTATGTCTTTTTTTTTTCAAACTGAATTGGAAGCTTTTATACATGTGTATTAAGATTGATGCTGCTAAACAAGCTGAGGCTGTATTTGAGGATGTCAAAGCTATATTTAATTCAACGACAGAGGAGGTAGTTTTTCTTTTAGCGATGAGATTTCTATGTTCCTTGAAGTTCTTTGTATCCTTAATCTTTGCCAATTCAGCGCCTCTAATTTTGCTATATGTTTTTGCAGCACGTTGCTTCTGAGGATTGCCTAACATTATCAAATACGAAGATGCCATAACTAGAGTACTGAGGTGATTCGCTTTCAAATTTTGCGGATCTTCTCTATTGATTTTAACCTGGTTGTGTTCTTCTTCAGAATTTGAGTGCTCATAATTCTTGTTGATGTATCTTCATTCTTTTCCAATTAAAAATTTATCCGGGCTTGGACTTCTGTCAGCTGGAAATGATTGCTATAAGATGAAATTGGCTGGTACCTGTTAAGTTTACCAAGCTGCACACTTTCACATCACAAATCACAATTGCCTGGGGTGCTTTTTTATGGGCCTATGGTATAACAGTAATACAGACTACAGTTTTTTTTTTTTTTTTTCTTTTTTTTTTGAAACTTTTGTTTTTAGTACTTTTTAATTCTTTGACGGATGTGATCAATTTTGTTGCAAAATACTCTACTTCATGTATTCACTCTTTTTCCTTTTGTTGACTTGTGGAATTTTGGCAATGTACTGCAAGCCTTTGCTCATAGAATGAACTGCATTGCATGTTGGTCTCGTGCAGCTTTCTAATATACGATGATTCTTTTGATGATCTTAATGCCTCAAGTTTTATAAGCATTGGCAATTGTATTTGAACTAAGCTGCCAAGTCTATCTAGGACAAGCTTAGAGGTGATCGTTTGCGGGCTTGAACAGGAAGCAGATTGAGCCTATACTTTTTTTTGTCCAATGGGCTAAATGTAGCAAACCCATGCCCTGTTATGCGGGCTTGACAATTTGTACAATACACACCCTTTAAACGTGCTGAGCTTGCCTGAGGGGCTAATGGGTCTAAAATTTTTGTTTTATTTTCACCAACACTAATTAATCTTCTAATTATTTATTTATGATATAATTACTTTGATTAATTTTTTTTATTACAAATGATAATATAGAAATAAAAATGTTGAAATTGTGATATATATTAGTTGATAAAATAAAAAATAAATAGTTGTAGCTAATAAAAGCTTAGAGTCTAATGTATTCGCTTTGTATTTATTTTCTAAAATATTTGCATATAATTAACTAACTAAAATAATCATTAAAATATTAATTTTTTAATAACAGGTCCATTACATATTATCCTGAGTTACTAATGCCTGCACCGGTACACCATACTGTAGGTAAATATACCCCACCCCCACCCATTTAAAGTCTTCCAAAAAAAAAAAAAAAAAAAAAAATTTATATACTTGTATATATCACCATTGTAAAAGTAAAAAAAGAAAAAAAGCTGCAGAGCATTGTTGATGCTATTAAAGGGGAGCTCAGGATGAATTGTGTCTAGATATTCCAGTTGAAGCCAACGCAAAACTGAAGATATTAGGTATAATTTCGAAGTTGTTGATGCTGTTGATAGGAGCCTAGCTCTATTAATGATAAGAATAGATGAAGTAGTAACACATTTTTAAATTGATTAATTGGTAATGTTATTATGTCAGTTTGGAATTTGGACTACCTATTGTTTGCTTCGTTTGTGGACTTGTGGTGTAAATTATGTTTGCTGATGTGGCCGCCGGCTGGGCTGGGTATTCATGTAGTTTTTCTGATTATGTTGATTTTGATAAACTTGAAAAAATTATGAAGGAAGAAGAAGCAAATTAATAGCCCGTTAATGGCCCGTTTTACTTTTACCTCGACCTTGACCCGCTAAATATTCATCATGACCCACAACCGACCCGCCCCGCTAATGACCCGCACCGACCCTCCCAATAACCACCCCTAGCTGTGACAAGTGGGAGAAGGTCAGCTCCCTCCGGGTCGGGCGGTTCTCCCGGGAGACGACTGATGCCATTGGCTGGCACGGCCGCCTCTGCATGGTCAACGTCAAAGGTGACACTGCCAAGCAGGGAGCTATCTACAGCGCAGAACAAGACTTATGGGGTGACATGAAGGAAGGTATGTTAAGCGGGTGGCGGGGCCCAGCGGCCGCAATGGACGAAGAAATGATCTACTTGGTGGATGAATCCAAGGGAGTGGTGAGGAAGTACAACGAGGAGACAGATGGGTGGGTGGATGTGGTAGAGAGTGATAGGCTACGAGGGGCGCAGCAGATGGCGGCTCGAGGTGGGCGGCTTTGCGTTGTTTGTAAAGATGGGAGTGAGATAGTTGTGGTGGATGTGATGGCATCGCCGCCGCAAATGTGGGTGGTTGAGCCACCACAAGGGTTCAATGTTGCTGCGGTTCATGTTTTGCCAAGAATGAGTAGGACCTAATCAAGTTTGAACTTTCTTTGACGTCCTACACCATACAAAAAATAGTGCTAGTTATATATCAAAAAAATCTTAAGATGTCTTCTATTTATTTTATTTTTTGGCTGTAAGAAAATCTTGGATTTTTAATGAAAGTATGAGAATGGAAAGAAATACTGTGTGAAAGATTTGATGACAAAGTCAAATGAAAACTTTTTTAGTTCATGTAAAAATTGTCCACAGATTTAAGTATTGTCGTATTGTCAATCAAATTGTCAAAGAAAAATGGGATTAGCAGCTTTACATTTTGCTACCTCGGCTGATTTTTTTTGGTAGGGAAAAGTAGTAAATCAATTCAACAAATAATAAAAACAAAAGAAACATTTTTAAGGTCAAGTTTATACTTTTCAAACTAAAGATTTTGTATATTTTTAGGAGTTATACAATGTTTCATTCATAAGAAAATTAATGGTTATTTTGAGGAGGAAACAAAATTTAAAACGGACTCGTTCACACTTCACATCCAAAGACAGTGAACCTTCAGTGGTAGAGTGATATGGAGTAATTTAAAGAAAAATAAGGATTCTATTCATATACATTTGTGTAAGAACATATAAATAAAGAGGAAATTAGATAGGAAAAATTAACATGAATGGACAAACCTTTGCCCAATTCTCCAAAAATGGACTGACCTTTAAATCTTCCCATTTTGGACAAAAGTTTGCATTTTTTCTCCCAAAATGGACTGAATTTACCTGCAACCGGTTATTCAAGTCAACATTAATAAAAAAAAAAAAAAATTAAAAAAAAAACTCCGGCAGCCCAACCCACCACTACAGGCCAATCCTCCACTCCCACTTCCACTCCGGCCACCGCAGCACAGACCACCTCCCCCACGGATGCTTTTCTTTCTCTCTCCTTTTTCCCCCAGCCACCCAGCCACCCACCCACACCTTCTTCCCGACAGCCCAGCCCCACCCAACCGGACCAACCCCTCCACCCCGAAATCCCACCCTGAAACCTCACCCACCCCAAAACCCGTGGCCCTTTCTTTGAATCGAACGCCACCAGCACCCCAGCCCCACCCCACTGGATCGACCCCCACCTCCATTGCTAAACCTGCGTAATCTCCATCAGCAGTGAGCCCCATCTCCCTCACAACAGCCCCAACGTTCACCATCTCTTGCCAACAACAATTTACAGCCGCATAATCTCACAAGCAGCAACCATGAATTCTCACCGTCTGCGGCCAACCGTTGCTACTATCACCGCCACCTCTAAACCTTTAGAAGCAGCACCAATTTGTCACGCGAAACGCACCCATTCAATTCACCACCAATTCACTACAACCAACCTTGACGCCGATTTCAAGGGAGGGAAAGGGGAGGCCAGGGTGGCCGGATTTAAGGGAGGAAGGGAAAAAATGAGAAAGAGAAAGAGATCGGCTGTCGGCGACCCTACCCTCGAACCCTTGGTCGGAATTAATGGAGGGAGGAAGGAAAGGGAAAGGGAAAAGGGATCAGGAGGAAAGGAAAAAAAAAAAAACTTGACCAATGATAAAATGACAAGTGGCTTTTTACCTGATAACAGGTTGGGTGACCTATTTGGTCCATTTTGGGAGAATCGGGCAAAGGTTTGTCCACTCATGTTAATTTTTCCAATTAGATATTGTGTACAAGTATCACACAAGTATTTTTCGAAATTAACTTGTACAGTACTATAACAAGGGGGCCTGGTTTGGTTGGATTTGGTTTTTTTATTTTTATTTTTTTCTAACTTTGCCCGAGTCAACTCAGTATGGGTCAGTAAGAATAACCCCCCTTAAGAGCTCGTTATTGAAATTTGATCACATAACCTCTTAATTGTGAGATACAAACATTTTCCACTAGAAAATCCTTATTTGTTATTAGAACATGGTTAGTGAGCAACCAAAACCAATGTAATTACACAAGAGCAACACTCTATGTATCAAAGATAACAAATGTCCAAATGATAGTGATGTACTTGCATAGCATTATGTTGACAACTTTATGGTAGAATAGTTTAATTTGCGTTGTTCTTCAGCCAAACCATGTAATCATGTCCAATTAATGTCGGTCAATCAAGGTTACAAAAGATCTAAACATCCATAATAAGAAGTGGCCTTTGGTTAGATGCAAAAAGATGCACAGTAAACAATTTATTGTTTAGCTAATTTTGCCAACATCATATTTTTAACGATAAATAAAAGGAGCTTAATAATTGACTACTCGGTTTATCCAAAATTACAAGATAGCTTACATCTGGAGGGCTTTCCATCATCCATATCGGCATAACCTCTGATGACTTGATACTTTCCCCTATTCTAGAGATTTAAATCATTGCAGAAGAGTAATGTAAACCAAGTCTACTTTTATTTCATTAATGCAAACCATCCATGACAAAACAGATCATACAACGATGACAATTCCATATTACCTAATATACTACTTATGATGCAACCCCAAAGCTACATCATCATATAACACAACCAAATGTCGAGCTTAGCAGTCAGTCATTACATACCACATACCAGAGCATAGTAACTGTCTATCATAAACATCAGCAGCTAAATAATAGGCATTCGATAAAGGTGGCTAAAAAGCTAAATAGAAACGTTGGACGTGAAATGTGTGACTGAAGGCAGCTTCAATTATCAGAACAGTATGATATCTCACCAGAAGACGAACTGTCCTGCAAACGCTTTAGCTCGTCATAAGCCCATTCAAGGCCAGGGCAATAGTGTAATGGTGGGTTAAATCGGCTGTCATTAATATCAGGTGGCAAGAAGGCCCCATTCTCAACCAGAAATCTGACTGCATCCCTATTCCTTTCTTTAGCTGCTAAGTGGAGCGGTGTCCCTGTAATATCAGACTTCAAGTTAAGTAAAGATTAAAGATAAATAGCTCCCAGCTAGGAATTTAAAAGAAATGAAAGCGGATACATTAAGCTTGGTTAAAGGCCATAAAGCATAATACATAACTCCGTATTACTTACAACGACAAGGACCCTTGGTTCTGGCTTCAATATTAGCACCCTGCTCAAGCAGCACATCCATGACTTTGAGATGGCCTCCTTCAGCAGCAAGGTGAAGAGGCGTGACACCTTGCATTTTGGCGCCCCAAGCAGCCACATTTGCATCCATTCCCTCATTAAGCATTCGTTTAACCTGAATGTAGGCCCACAGTTTAAAACTTCAATATCAAGTTTGAAGCCCATCAGGAAAATGCAATTCAACTATGCAGAGGTACTATACCGCAATGAAGAAACAGTTCTCTTCTACTAGAAAACAAAAGCAGCATAAAACACTGCATAATAAACAGGATACATTCCAATGAAAAAACAGATATGAAACAGAATTTAGTTAGAAATTACGACTCTAGAAAAGATGGTTGACATTCAAATATGGCAGCTTCACATAGTCAAAGAAAGGTTCATGAACCTACCGTCAGACCAATAATATGTACAATACCAACTCTAAGTCTGCGAATAAGCACCACCAAGCGGCACACAAGCTAAAGTCTGTAGGTTACATCAACATGTGACTCATGAGTAACACAAATTCTAAGTCTGAGGGTAGCAAACTAGCACCAAGCAGAAACCATCTCATCATATATATATAAATTTCATACCTCGAATATTCTTAGGCACCTTAGAAATAGATTCCTAACTCATCAAACCTCATGGGTTCTTAATTAGTACTACTTTCCAAAAGAACTCCAAGGTCTGACCCATTGCCCAACTATATAAGCAAATATCATCCGTAATTATAAATCAACTCCAATTCTACCACAGAATATCTTAAAAGCAAGCACTTATTTCCTAAAGCCTGAACAGTGAAGCCAGAAGAGCTCTTGATCTCAAAGAATAACCCAATCCTGAACTCAAAAGAAAGACAAAATTGAAATTGGTACCCCTTTCATACCAGTTCAAAAGATACTAAACTCAAGGCTAGATAATAATGAGTCAGAGGATGAACTCAAAGAACATCAAGTAGCATATCACAGCAATCACATCAAGCTGGAGTACCTTGAGCAGCATTTCAGGCCTGAACATATTGGACATGGAACTATTCATATGGACTACTTTCACATAGTAGTTTATCCCATTGCTTATAGGAATTACACTGTATAATCCTAGGGGCTAGGGCCATCAGGATCTAAATATTGCTCAGGCTGATACTTTCCCGCTTACAAAATCAAAAAGAAGTTCAATTTAGCAACAATTATAAGGTAAGTTTAGCAAATATCGACTTAGTAAGGAACTTAAGTTCAGTAAAAAAAAAAAAAAAAAAAAAAAAAAAAAAAAAAAACCATTTAAAAACAGTCAAAATGCCCACTTGCCCATTCCTTTTCCTCTTTTGTTTTTTTTTTTTTTATTAATGGCAGATGGTAGAGTATTGAGATGGGAGTAAAATCTCCATCAATGCTGCTTACTATCCTATAAACTCTCTTATGTTATACACACCCTACACTTCAACGAAACCAAATTTTTACAACCACGTGCATAGGTTAGAATAAGATCTAGCCTGCTGTGTGTAGACTTACAGATAACCCAAAGTATAATGATGCCAAGGAAAACAACTCGACAAGATTAGAAATATGGATACCACAGGGAAACAAAAACCTTAATTTTCTATTAATACCTTAATCAGAGAAATGCCTTAAAAAAAGGAAGATAAACCCTAATCTTACTTTGTTCCTAAGAACAAAAGCCAAAAGACCAGAGCTCTATTTCTAAATCTAAAAAGCTTTGTCCACACTACGTCAGCATCTCAAAGTGCACTCTTTCCCAACCTCAGAATTTTTTTTCATCCATTCCTCTGTCTTTCATTCATTATTCAGCTTTAACCAGATCCTTCTTTCATGTCAAAACTACTTCCCTCCCCCCCCCCTCTCTTCTTTGGTCAGCTATTCTATAGTTGCACCTTTTCTTGTCCCTGAAATAGGTAAAAAGTTTATACTATACAATCAGTCTATCAGTCACTTCAGACTACATCTGGGACTATGATACTTCTACTCCACACAACTATTCCATTAAAAGTAAATAAAAAATCACAGAAGAAAGGAAATGTAGTACTAAAAATAGCTAACATAGATGATGAATCAATGTCCAGAAAAATAAAGGATAGTCCAAAATTCTATCAACTATAATTCACTGATTGATACGTTGCTTGTAAGGCCAACAGAGGCAATCTATCTGTTCCATTTTTTTGACAGGACTAAGAAGAGTCTACATAATTTATGGTCTAGAGGAAAAAAAGAGTGGAAACATGAAGCCTTCTTCAAGCAATAGTGTTCAACTGTTCAAGGGAGGGACACAGCCCCCTCTATCCAGCACGTCACCCTCTCTATCACATTCATACAAACCCACAATTACAATTCGATCTACTTCTGATACCTCCTCAATCACTCTATCAACTAGAAAACTTTAGACTTGTCAGTTGCTTTTGGGACTAAGACTTTGTTGTTGTTGTTGTTTTGAAAAACAGGGAGCTGTAAGGGGGATAAGCTGCCAACATAGGGGCTTAAGTTGGTCACGGCCTCACAAGCCAGAAGTTACAGGAAACATGTTCGAATGCCCATTAAAATTGTGGCAGATTTAGATATAATTTATGACCTTCAGAATCTTTTACTGTCAATCATTCAGATTTCAAATGAAAGCACAGAATAGTATGCACATTAAATGATATGCGGGTAATAGGATGGCAACGAGCCAACAATGACAACAAGTAATTGTATGGACGAAAGGGGTGATCTTTCCGTAGTAAAGAACCCTTCAAGATATCACACCTGAAAGGCTCCAGTTGGTTAGCAGATAATAATAAGGCAATGGCCTTCGACAAAACTAACACCCATTTTAACCAAGAAAATCTAAGCATGGAATGGAATGAAGACAATCAACTCCCAAACTTCATAGAACACTATCCTAAAGAAACAGGACGCACATA
This sequence comes from Chenopodium quinoa, assembly GCF_001683475.1. NCBI lineage: Eukaryota > Viridiplantae > Streptophyta > Magnoliopsida > Caryophyllales > Amaranthaceae > Chenopodium > Chenopodium quinoa. The sequence goes on from NW_018744367.1 coordinate 2,459,013, forward strand.
TACGCATCACTACTACAATTTTCAACAAGCAAGAAAAAAAAAGTGATAAAATTATATAATCAAGACAGACAAAATATACCTCCTTAAGGTCGCCCTTCCGAGCAGCAATGTGAAGCGGAGTCCAACCTCTATCATCGGTATCGAAACTCGACCTATGCGACCGCTTCCTCAACAATCTTCGCCGGAAAATCCCCAACTGCTCAGCTTGAGGAGTAATTAGCATAATTACTATTTCCCTCAACAGCACAAAACCCCTTTCCACCGAAATCAATCACCAACTTATGAAACTCTAAACAACCCTTGTCTCCTAAAACTCAGAAACCCCCTTTCAAAGATTGAAAAATCGATAAACCCAGATGGAAATATTCACTATTTTACATGATTTTTCAGAAAAAAATACTACCCAAATCAAAATCAAACTTCTTTCAGAATACTTAAAGTAGAAAGAGGGAGAAAAAACGCAACGAAATTGAAATTAGCGAGAGAGAGCTAAGTAATTAGCCATGTTGTAAGGAGCAAAAGGATTCAAACCAGGACCAAGAACACGAAGATTGTTAACAAGGATGATTGAAGAAGCCGTAACCCAAGGTAGCTGATTAAACAAGGAGATTATGAACATTATAATTTGTGCAAAACCCTAATTTGAAAATTCGATGAACTGGGGAACTAGGATAAAGAAATTGTTAGGGTTTCAAACGAAAATCAAACAAAACCTCGATTGATAATCGACAACATGTGTAATGATTGTTTGAAAGAGGGGAGGAATTGATTAGGGTTCACAGCTATAATCGGAGGAGAAGAATTGTTTGAATGATAGAAGATTTGTTGAGGTTCTGGGACGAGGAAAGAATTTTGTATTTCTAGAATTCTACCCCTTTTGTTACTCTTGTGTGGATAATTGGTTTTAGGTTATTATGATGACGATATTTGGAAAGGAGTTTAAACTGATAGATTTTCGAAGAGATTTTGTAATTCTAGAATTCTCTTTTTTATGACTCTTTCGATGGTATTTGGCTTTAGGATATATTGACGGCGATATTTGAATACGGGTTGAAATCGATAAATTTTGTAATTTATAATACTTGTGTATAAATTATTAGAATAATATATTATTGGATTAGTCTAGATATATACTCAGTATGAATTATGTTTTTAATATTAATTTTTAATTCAAAGTACAATTTTTATTAAATATATAGTAGTAATTCTATATTTGATGGGCAAACTTGTATAACAAGTGTGCTATTCAAAGTGAATTTATTATCAAGTTATAGTACTAATCTTATTTAAACTGATTTTTTCCTATTCCGTATAATATTTATTTATTAGAAACATCAGTTTTTTTTTTCCTTCTCGTTTTTGTTTTTGTTTTTGTTTTTGTTAAAAAAAAAAAAAAAAAAAAAAAAAAAAAAAAAAAAAAAAAAACTATGCTTAAATTAATTAGAGGATAAACAATCCATAAGTACATATGAAGCAATTTCATGGGGACAATAGTTTTTCCATATTTGCTCAAAACCATACGGAATAAATTTAGCTAGAGCGTGCGCCACACAATTGCCATCACGTTTTACCTGAGACCAAAGAACAGACTTGAAACTGGAACCAAGAGAAGGATATCCCCTAGCACTTTATCAAGTGGATTGCTAAACATCGCCTACAAATTACCAACTAAAGCCTACAAATTTCCATTGAATTGACAATATTGCCCTTGACCAAAAAAAAGAAACACTCTCTCATCACCAAAAAAAAAATCTCACCCACTTTCATTCTACGTTTTTTTTAAAAAAAAAAATTCAAAGTCCGGCAATGTCGAGGCGGCAAGGCAAGGAATTAGCGGCGGCGGCGGCGGCTGAGGAAAGGAGGTCTCACGGTGGAAAGGTAGGTTTTTTTCCATTAAAAAAAAATAAAAAATAAAAAACCGTCGTGGGAAGGCGGGGCGCATGGGGAGGACGCCACGGCGGTGGTGGTGGCGCCAGAATCAAACGCCGGAACCACGGCCATGGCGTCTGGATATGGCTCCGCCACCACCGGTGTGGCGTCCTAGCCAGGCGCCGCCACCACCGGTCTGGCGTCCCAGCCATGCGCCCCTGTTTTATTTATTTATTTTTTTTTTTTAAATCAGTTTTTTTTTTATTGTTTTTATTTTTTTTTGAAAATCAGAATTTATTTTTTGAAAATCGGAATTTTTTTTGTTTTTTGTTTTTTTAAGTAATTTTTTTTGGTTTTTTGTTTTTTTATGGTTTTTTTTTTGAAAATCAGTTTTTTTTTTATTTTGTTTATTTTTTTTGAAAATCATAAGTTTTTTATATTTTTGTTTTTTGTTTTTTGTTTTTTTCAATAATTTTTTTTTGAAATTAAAATTTTGTTTGTGTTTTATGTTTTTTTCAATTTTGTTGTATTTTTTTTACGTTTATACTTCCTTTACATTTCTTTGTATGTTTGTTTTGTACAATTTTTTTTTTATATTTGTTATTGCAATTTGTTAGTATGTTTTTCTGTTTAGTTGATATATTTTCGTTTAGGTTATTTTTCTTTTATTTTTCTTTTATGTTTATATAAATTTTGTTTTATATTTGTTATTGCAATTTGTTAGTATGTTTTTCTGTTTAGTTGATATATTTTCGTTTAGGTTAATTTTTTTATTTTTCTTTTATGTTTATATAAATTTTGTATGTGTTGGTTTTTTTTTTCTTTATTTGTGTGTATTTTATTCTGTAATTTATTTTAAGTGTTATGTTAATTTCTTTTTCAGGTTAGTTTGCTAGTATTTTTTTAGTTCATTTGATTTGGTTTTTGGTAGTTATTTTTCTTATAATTTTTTTAATGTGTATACATTTTTTAATTTTTTGAAGGTGTCGCATTTTCGTCATGGTGCGGGGAAGAATCTAGACCTTATTAGAAGTGGAAACTACTCGATGGAGAGCTTGGGGCACCCAGACATCTTAGATCCCGTGGTATTTCGGCCTCGGCTCGTAGAGAACGGGTTCACCATTGGGATGAGGATGAAGATGATGATGAGGAGGAGGAGGAGGAGGAGGACGCATATGAGGATGTGGACGATGGGAGTGGACCATATGATGATTACGGTCCATTCAGTCATAGGCTAGATGACATGTACGAGACGCATAGGGTAGATGTGCGTAAGGGTAGGGATGGTAGGTTTGTGAGTAGATCTGGCACATCATCTGCGTCCACCGTGTCTGGGGCAAGCAGAAAACGGTTGAGCGCCGTTAATGATTTTTGGGTGGTTAAGGGTGCGGTGCCTGGGGGACCTGTAGACGGGAGTGTGATTCCTAGCTTTCTAGGACACATAGCTACCCATATATGGGAGGACCAGGAGAGGGGTATGGTGACGGGCATTTTGAAATGCCAAACCCGGGAAAAGACTTGTAGCATTTTGAGCAGATGGGCTGAGGCTTGGCCAGTAGAGAGCGAGATGTTCGACCGACTACAGGGCACTGGGGTGAATCACCTTCCTGCCACCATGCACGATAAGATTGATTGGACGCTGATCACGGCTTTCGTTGAGCGATGGCAGCCGGATACGAACTCTTTCCACCTTCCATTCGGTGAGATGACGATCATGTTTCATGACGTCGAGACCATTCTTGGGATTCGCGCAGAGGGTAAACGCCTTTCTGTTGTGACTGATGCGGATCAGACAGATTTGTTGGCGGAGCTGTTGGCGGTGGACAGGGTTGCGCTGTACACCGGGGCGCTTGGTGTTTGGGACCATGGCGGTGTGAAGATCGCATCCGTCTTGCAGCGTTGTTTGCACCCCGGTGCACGTAGGACGCACGATGCACAGCTGGCTGCTTATGTTTTTCTTCTCCTCGGGTGTACCTTGTTTCTGGATAAGAGCGGAAACAAGCTCAGGCCACGCGACATAGTTGATGCGTGTGAGCCCGACAGTGTTGGTCAGTTTTCTTGGGGGTCGGCTAAGTTGGCGTATCTGTATCGCCAACTAGGATTTTTGAGTCCGGCTGACGCGGCAGGTATCACTGGATGTCTGACTTGATTGCAGACCTGGATATATGAGTATTTTCCTGTATTTCGACCATACCGTGACCTGGTTCCTATTGGTGATGGGATGCCCCGTGCCTGTGCGTGGAGTCCGCGGTTGGAGAAGAAGTCCGTTGACCGCCTCCGATCGATACGGTTATCACTTGACAGGATGTCCCCCTTAGAGGTAAAGTGTATAAATTATTTCTAAATTTGTACTGTAATGCATTTATTATATGAATCTTACTAATTTGAAAAATTTTGTTCAGGTGAACTGGATGCCTTTCGGCCAGAACCCTAGTAATAGGGTACCCAGGACCCTCTACACGGGATACAGTATCGTGAGATCGTGGAGGCGTACATGCCCCAGCACTGTCTTCGCCAGCTTGGATTCGTCCAAGTCGTCCCTCCTCCACCGGCATGGCCGAGTAAGGCGGTCTGATCTGCATCGTCGAAGGAGTACGTCGTCCAATGGCCGTATAGCATGATTGCCACGTGGGAGCTGTTCCCGATGGTTGCCCGCTTATGGACTGCGGAGCTGCAGAGGCCGCCTACTGGGGTGCCTCCCATGTGTGACCAGCACTACATGGAATGGTACAACCGGTATTCGCACCCGAGGTTGATTAGAGACCTCAATCATGGCGACAACGCCGATGATCATGATATGCCACCACCAACTACCGTAGATGCGGTATGCATGAACAAAAATTTATTGTTGCGTTTTTTTAAATTTTATATATCGTTATTCAATTTCATGTTTTTTTTTTTTGTGTAGTGGATGGGAAAGACAATTCAAGGCGTACAAAAACTCTCCTTGGAGAAGGACAGCATGAGTGCAGCAGGGAGAGTTGCTGTTGATGAGTTGGAACAGACCCTTGCGCATTGGGAGTCGGCGGCAAAGAGGGATTACTGATTTTTTTTTTTGGCATTTTGTTTGTTGAACATTTTTTACATTATCATATTAGTTTGTGAAATAGGACATTATATTTGTAGTTTGCAGAGTTTAATACAATAGTTTTAGTTTTTAACATTTAAAATTATCGTTTTAGTTTTTAACATTTAAAATTATCGTTTTAGTACAGTACGAGGATAATAAGCAATGCAAAAATAAGGTTACATAGAAATAGTGTACCAATGAAAAACTAAAAAGCTGCTAGGGTGTTCCATTGATGGATCCGGTCATGATACAGCGCATCCCAACCCTCTATGCTTGCTGTGCGAATGTCGTACCACCGAGGTATGATCGGTGGGACAGGAAAATCGGATGACAGGTCCAGTCGGATGAAATGTTTGTATGACGACCCAAGAAATGTAATAGCTAACTCTCTGACCGGTGTAGTGACGGTCTCACGCGAAGACCAAGGGAGAACCGTTGTACAAGGATAATAAGCTCGACTATGCAATCCCAGCCCGAAATGCATTACTGCGCACTTGTAAATGTTTGCAACGGCAAAGAGATCTAGTGGCGCGTCGAAATAGTAATTTAGACCGCAAGGTCCTCCTCCCCATCGGATACGCCGCAGAGCACTATCCAAGCCGTCCTGGTACACATGACGATAAACATCTCGGTTAGAGGCAATTTTACTGTACATCAACTGACGCACTAAACCGTACTTGTGTTCGCCCAACTGAAACACATCAGCCACGACCTGGAATCCGCAGTTACCATCTCCAACTACATCATTCCAGTCGTCCAAGTATGACATGATGATGTTAGGTATCCTATCCTTGTATGGAAGCTGGTCAATATCAAATCTTCTTGTTGAACATATCATTAAACACAGTGAACAAGTCAGCAGTAAACTCAAAACCATTATAAAACGTAAATTAAAGTAAGTTATTGTACCAGTGCCGGGCATATTCACAGACGAAGAAGACTGGCTACGATTGGATGACGATGTACGACCACGACCACTACCACGACCACAAATGTACTCAAACGCACTCCTGTTCCGCCGTTGGCAACCTCTAGGTCACTCGACCCCTTCAGATTCCTCGTGATCTAAGCAGGACGTGTTGAACATGTCATGTAGTACGTGAGTAGCATCACGAATAATGGAAGGATGACTGGAGGACACTCGGTCATACATCGAACGAAACTGCTCCAACTCCTCTTGTTCGCGGTTGACCGTCTGCGTATCTGCATGCTCACCAATAACGAGCGTCCGCCAGAATGGATGAACCTGATCAACGTGTAACGACGTCCTATCTTGGGTAATTACGCGGTGAATGGTGCATGCGCAAGGTAATCCATGAGTTACTGATATAGCACATCCACACCGAACATCAACTTCATCCGCCAACTCCCTCATCCTGTTGTGCTCGGTCAGAATCAACCCCAAGCAGTAGTGTGACACACGCCCATGTAGAATCTTAAATATGAAATGGCTATACATTGTACCATGTCGCCGCCTAGAGTCCTCCAGAGAGTTCCTGATGACGTTCTTCTGAGTTTCAATTGCCTTGTTTATTCTCTCGAACAGTGTATCCAAAGCGGCGGTGGAAGAATTAGTCCAGTCCTTAGTAGCTCTATCAGCACTCTCAACTCTACATGTTGTAGTGTTTCCAAAATGAAGTACTTGGTTTGTCCAATATTTGACAAACTTTTCCCTGTGAGGTACCCACTGCTGCATTACATAGTTTATCAATGCCGGACACCATTGGTACGAATCCCTGAAGTTAGCCAAGGCTCGATCGTACTCTGCCTCTGTGGTAGCTTGCAGGATCTTCCTCCACTTACCATTTACCAATCTCTCTGCACTTTCCAAATTCTTGTTGAGAAGGTTGTAGGCTTTCACTTTCACGCAGTTGTTGATGTGCCATGTGCATAATAAGTGCTTCGATTCTGGAAACAGCTCTGCTATGGGGGCAAAGAGACCTCCCTCACAATCACTAACGATGGCTGATGGCTGAACATTAGGGCCGATGTAGTTTCTCAGCTTCTCCAAGACCCAATAATAACTCGCAGCCGTCTCATCCTTGATGACTGCATGGCCAATCAGAAAGTTCTGGTTCGTTGGAGTCATCTCAATCATCTCAACCAGTGGGAACCTGTACTTGTTTGTCTTGTACGTTGAATCGATCAAAATCACAGATGACCAAGACTTGATCATATCAGCACAATCAGGATGCACAAGGAATAGATGAGTCACCTCCGCTGTATCTTCATCAGAATCATACCAGAACAGGTAACCACGTGCTTGTGCCTGGTGTAGAAGCTGCTGTATAGGGTTCCTTCCCTCTGACCGTTCAAACCTCAGTTGCTGTCTGACGTTGTTGATGTGTCTTCGGTTTGGCTTGTCTTCAGGAAATTTCTCTAGCACAGATGCTAATATTTTAGCAGGCTTCACTTGAGCATCACTCATTTCTTTAACAACCAGTTTTGCAGCAGGACTTAAGCCGCTCAACTGTCGATGACCCACTTTATATACTATCATCTCATGGTTGTGATACCCCCATTTGGAGTAACCCTTCACTTCCCAACCTTCACGACTCTCTAGTTGTCGAACCTTTACTCTGAACTCACACCCACAACCTTTCCGCTTTATATCAAACCGAGTGGCTGTACTGAAATCTCTTTCTTCTCTTTTGCGATAACAGTCGCATCTCAAAATGCGATCCATTCTACCATCCCGTTGAGATTTATGACTTGTTACTACCAAGCAAAAACCAGAAGTAATTGCAAGTTGTTTAGCCCAATCAATCGCTTGTTGAGCATCTTCGAAAGGACCATCATGTACAAATATCCCACTATAATCATTTCCGTTTCCACCATAACCCTGTATCAATTAGATATTATATTTAAATAAATATAATTATGTAAAGCGTAAATTAACACAAAATTAAAAACATAATTATGTATAACAGTATTCATACACATACAAAATTAAAACACAATCATTTATAAAAGTATTCATACACATACAAAATTAAAACATAATTATGTGTAAAAGTATTCAATACACAAACAAAATTAAAACATAATTAATCTTTTTGTAAATTATTAACACAAATCTAATTTCCACATACAAAATTATAAAATAAATTTATTAGCAAATATGTAAAACATAATTTCAAGTTATACATTTTTTTTTTTACAATTTAAATTTATCAAATTTATATAAAAAAAAAAAAATTAAACAAAAAAATTAAAAATCTAATTTCCACATACAAAATTATAAAATAAATTTATTAACAGATATTTAAAACATAGTTTCAAATAAAATATTTTTTTTTTACAATTTCAATTTATCAAATTTATAAACAAAAAAAAAAATTAAAAAAAAAATCAAAAAAATTAGTGGCGCCTGGCCAGGACGCCGGTGCCATGGTGGTGGCGCATGGCTAGGACGCCGGCACCGTGAGAGTGGCGCCTAGCCTAGAAGCCACCACCACGATTCTGGCGTCCGCGCCACCTCCACGGTGCCGGCGTCCTAGCCATGCGCCACCACCATGGCACCGGCGTCCTGGCCAGGCGCCCCGACCATGACGGTGGTGGTCCATGCTCACGCCGCCGACGATGTTTTACCTCGTTTTGCTATGACGACGACGGCTCTTCGGCGTCCCTCGGCTCTCCGGTCTCCCGCGGGGACTCAGTACGGCTCCACATTTTTCGATGTTAGAATTTTTCGTTTTTGGTAAGATTTCACAAATGGGCAAAAGTGTCAAACCAAGTGTCTTTTTCAATTAGATTTTTCGATGTCAGAATTTTTCGTTTTTGGTAAGATTTCACAAATGGCCAAAAATGTCAAACCGAGTAATTTGATTTTTCGATGTCATAATTTTTCGTTTTTGGTAACATTTCACAAATGGGCAAAAGTGTCAAACCAAGTATTTTGTGGGCTTTATGTAGTAATTCGTGGGCGATGTTTAACAAATTCCTTTATCAATATATATGAGCAGAGACTAACCTGCCCCCTTCAAAAGCTTGTCAATAATGAGTTTGCAGTCGGTTTCCAAAATGAGGTCATCCAGCTTGAAATTCTTACATGTCTGTTAACTTGTTTAAGGCCAATACCCCGACGTTTTATTATCAGAATGTCAAAATGTTTATTTTTTGACAATTATTCCTACAATTTAATGTGTCAAAATAGTACAATAACAACAATCATACGAATATTACTTCATAGTTTACCATTCTTAATTGATAGAGCATCAATGTTTAAAAATCTCAACAGATTTGTAACTTTGTACATGAAAATTTGCTTCTTAAAAATTTTAGGAGGAATCATTTTCGAAATTAGTCGCTCACAACACCTCTTGGTCAAGGCGATAAGCCACTAATTCTGTTTTTGTAGGAAGACTGATCAGCATAAATGCATATATGCAATGCCTTTCTGAACAACATGCATAAAATATACAGATCTAGTTGCATAATTTTCAAGGAAATTGGTTTGAGTCTAGGTCCCTGAATTATTTTAAATAGGAAACAACAACCACAAAGTAATTGTATATAGTTCGAAGCATATATATTCGGGTACACTTTAGACAAATAACCAGTATTATGGAGGATTTTCTACACCATAAAAACTGGTTTATGCTGTTGTGTCAACTTGAGTTGCTTGGTGGCTTTTCGTTGGGATGTTTTGAACTATAGTGATCAACAAGCTTTCATTTGCTAGCAGTGCCTGCAAAAGCCGGAAACAAACACACACACTGAATAACATGGAATGGAAAGCTAGAGCATCAGCTACTTTTACTTCCATGGTAAACAAAAATTAGTGAAGAATGAGAGAAAACATACAAATCAAAACATCTAAATCATAGGGAAAAAGAAAAAAAAAAAAAAAAAAAAGGTCCATCATTTACGTTCTCACAAGATCAAATTCATTGTTAAAGCCAATGAGTAGCTAATAATGCCTACCCCACAGGAGAAGGAAAAAAAAAAAAGGTAACCACGGATTGATTATGGAAAACACCAAAAGAAGGATGGGTTGACGGCTAAGGAGTAGGAACAAAACAGCAGATAAAGGTACAATGAAAAACAAGAGGCAAAAAGAGAGATTTGCAATGAACTGCCAGAGGGTCTCCAAACCCATTGCTCCTTTAGCCAAAATTGAACAAGGGGGGATCAAGAGCAGTAAAGAGATCACACTAACACAAACTTGTGAAGCACTAGGATTTTTTTCAGTTTAACCATCAAATAGTCATTACATAGTAAATGTAAGCAATGACAATATGAGCAGGCCATATACTCTTATGCCTGCACAAAAATTCATCCCCTGATAAAAATTAGGGACGAAATAAATACTGGGACTTTCCAAAGCAATGATGAGCATGCAATCAGTCACTCTACTGACCAGTACAGAAAAAAGATGCAACTCATGCAAGTATCTGGGCAAGATTTTTTCAACAAGATTTCTTGATTAAGTAGTATTACCAATCTCAGAAAATATAAAATATATTAGGAATTCCCCTTGTCTTCCTAATGTCTTCCTTTTCCTTACCAAAAAATAAATCACAGATATAGTATTATTAAAACAAAAAATTCCAATCCTATGCAACAAACATCCTGCTAGAAAAATAGAAGGAGAAATTTCAGAGGAAAATTCTTCAGATCAGCCTCAAATCACCTAACATGTAAACTATCTATATACATTTTAATGCTTTTGTTGTACTGCAGCCCATACGGTGGTAGTTTAGATTTTAGAATTAGTTTGAACTCTTTCACCCAAGCATTACTGCTTTGGTGGAATTAAATCCTTGCTAATTTTCCTCTCAATAACAGCATCAACAACAAAGTTATCAGTCTACACATTAGTTGGCTAGAGGTGATTTATCTCTCTTTAAGAATATACCCTATGTTTCGGTTGAAAACAATGGGACCTTGCCGAAGGTCCACTGAAATGGAGAAGACTGGATTCGATCCAAGCTGTGTTGGGCCGAAGGTTTCCTGCACAGTGAACACACGTAAACTAGCCTCGGGGGTGTTTCCGAGGAAGGCCCCTCCGATGCTAAAGTCAGTACAATGTGTAAAAAGGAAGACACTATGCAAGAGAGTTTGTAGCTTGAGGCTTTTGTGGAGTATTTCTCAATGCAAGAATGAGCATATGAATTGGAATAATCAGTGTATGTGATAATGTATGTGATAATGTATGTCATCTCCCCTTGAATGTGTTAATATGAGGGCTTTTATACCTCATCATACTTGGAGAGGTTGGGCTTTAGCCCAATTGGCTTACTTTGTGGGCTGACTTTTGACTTTTGAGCAATTGGAGAGTTGAACCTTGACCTTGGGCTTTTAATTGGATCATTTAGTGCTCAGGCCCAATTTTGACTAAATTGGACCCAAACAACTTGCCCCCCAGACCCGATTTGGAAGAATGACGGGTCGGGTTTGATTTAACTCAGAAAAGGAGGGAAGTAAATGATTTAATTGATCCAAAAATTTGAATTTAAACCGTAATTAATGAGATAACAACGGTTAATGATTTGCGGAAGTTGGACGGATAATGGGCGGTTTAATCACAAGACATGTGTTTAATGGTTACTTAGTGGGTACTTAAGAGAAATTAAAGCACAGACTCTTCGTATCCCGTACCTGGAGATATAAACAGAGGCGCGTCATTCTCCTCACTTATTCACCAACACAAACCCAGAATTCTTCGAGAGAGAAACCAAGAACCCGCATCAAAACTTCGCAAATTCCCCCGAGCATTGAGCTTAGAAACTGAGACTTGCCACTACGAACTCGTAAATCGGCAACTTTCGCTTCAGATTAAGGTAAATTCCTTTGATTTCAGTTTATTTTTCTTCGAATTCGAACTCCTTCCCCTTTTCTTTCGACTTTTCTCTTCGAAATAATCCATGGCAAGAGGAGTTAGAGGTAGAGCCCGTGCTCCAAGAAGAGCAAGGCCGATTCCCGATCCTAGGAATAGGATTGGGACCTGGAATGGTCAAAGGCCGGAGTCTGACCCTGCTGAAGGGATTAGGGCGACTCCCCTTTCCTCGGCTCCTCCTCAAAGAACGGATGAGCCGAGTGCTTCTGGACGGGACGATGAAATTCCCGCTGTCCTTTGGGATATCCTCCCTGGGTTTTCAGAGTGGGAGAATGCCGAAGTCGCTTCGGCCATGATAAAGAACCGCCCCTACTCATGGTGGGTAGAGAACGCCGATCAATATCGATTTGCTGAGCAAATTGAGTTGCACTACGGCATTTTTGAAGCTGATGGATATTGGTGCCGAATGCCCTCAGCATCCGATAGAATCCATCGTCCACCCCCGGGGTATGTGGGGGTGTACACGAGACAGCTTCAGTATGGGCTGAGGTTCCCTTTGGACGTTTTCGTCCGAGACTTGCTGATCCATTACAACATTTCCCTATGTCAGCTAACCCCCACCAGCATCCGAAGGGTGATGACATACTTATGGGTCTGCAAGTTCTTCAAATACGTGCCGAACCTGCACTGCTTCAGAAAGCTCCATCGGCTAGTGCCAAATATTCAGAGTGGGCACGGAAGCCATGGTTCTGGGTGGTATCGGATTGAGTCCCGGCCCCAATACTTGACCATGTGGCCAAATGACTCTTCAGACAAGGACTGGAGAGGTCAATGGATTTGGGTTAGGGCACCCATAGATCCGGGCCACCCTTGCGTCTTCAGCGCTCCCCGGTACTTAGCTGAGCCTGATCCCGAAATGGGAAGTCTAGGTCCCCCCGCAGATAACGGGGCGGATCCGAACCTGGATCAGCAACATATCTTCGGCAAGCTGCCGAACCCGGGGGGAGTGGTCGAATGCAGCATATCCCGGAGACTTGGCTCCCCGATACGCATTACGTTTTCCAAGAGAATATGCTAGCAGCTGTTGGCCTCAGCCGAAAGTTTAAGGATGGTAAGCTTCTTCGGCTGGGGCCGAGGCTTTTAACTACCTCTTTTTCTTCTCTCGCTTTGCTTTTTTATGCTGTGCCAACATATCTGAGCTAAACTTTTTCCCTTTCCTTTTTTCAGAGCGGGACGAGACCAACGTTGGTATTAACTACACTCGTCTTGGTGTTAACCGAGAGCGAGTTGTAACTGAACGGGCCCCGTCTATCACTGAGCCGAGGCATAGGGAAGTTCATCTGGACTCTTCCCACTTCCAAATTGAGGCTGTTGCTCTGTATCAGAGGCAGAAGCCTTGGTGGAAGAAGAGAGACCCTTGGTTTCAGCTGCTGAACGAAGAAGCTGAAGCTGCCCGCACAGCCGAAGAGGTTGCACGGGTACTTGAGGCTTGCGAAGGAGGAGAAGGGTCCTCCAGAGCTGCTGAAGCCGAAGCTGCAGCTAGAGCAGCTGAAGAAGACGAGGCTTTGCTGAAAACCTCGGTGAGCTTTCAGACAACTTTTTTTTTTTTTTTTTTTTTTTTTTTTTTTTTTTTACTCACACTCTTCTTCCCCCCTGTCTGTTACAGTCTGAAGAGAGTAACAGACACAGAGAAGGCAAAGCTCCTGTTCGTCCCGAAGATCAAATACAAGAGTCTTCAGACTCAGATATGGACGAGCAGCCCCTTCTGAAAAGGCGCCGAAGGATGGCCATCATCGGCCCTCATGATTTTCAGCAGAGGCCGATGACCATCGGCGTCGCAATAAGGGAAACTGAGGAAGGCAATGGATCGCCGAGGGTTCCCCAGCCAACACCCCAATCTCCTCAAAAGACCCCTCCGCCACCTCCTGAGATGGAGGTGGATCAGAGAACTCCCGAACCTAAGGGAGGGGTCCAAGAAGAAATCAAGGAGAGTGCTGCTGAGCACGAAAATAAAGATGCCGTGATGTCAAGTGCTGAAGGCTTCACGGCAGATATCGCAAGAGAGGTTGAGGCTTTCGTCCTCACCCCTGAAGAAGAGGAGGTCATAGTACTTGACTCCTCTGAGAAGGACGATGCTGAGACAACCAAGGCTAATCAAGCTCCATCGTCGTCCTTCCCTTCTTTCCAGACTCTGCATTCTGGAGAAATGGGTTTCTCGGCCCCCCGAATTCCAATCCCAGATCACATCTGGGACCTCATATGGGGTCAAAACCGAGAAGGAGCTGAAGCCTACTTCGGCAGTTTTGCTGGCATGTCCGAAGTAGACAGGGCAAGGATCTGGTCGCTGAAGGCCACTGCTGGGATGGGCGAATCCAGTAGATCAGTTCCTGACCCAGCCAGGTCTAACCAACTGCTGATGATGCAGGTAATTTTCCTTCATTTCCTCCGAAATTCAGCTCTATTTTTTTTCTTATTACTTATATTTTTTTTTTTGTCTTCCTGTTTTCAGTTCGTGCACAATCAGACTCTCACTGTAGAGCTGATTGATACCCTACAAGATAGGGTAGACGCTGCTGTGCACGAAAGGAAGGTGGCTGAAGAGGAAGTTAAGCTTGCTAAGCTGAAGCAAGCAGCAGCTGAAGAGAAGCAGCAGGAGGTTGAGGAGTACGGTAAAAAAGCTGCCGAAGCTCTGAAAACCTTCTGTGATGCTATGGAGATGGAGGTTTTTCCCCCACTGATGGAAGGGGAAAAATTCCTCCAGGAGCATATGGGAGTGGACGTCTCCAAATTCAAGGCTGCCATTGAGAGCCGAATTCAAGAAGGAACTGCTGCACAAGCTGAAGTGCAGCAGCGTCTAGAGGCTCTTGAAGCCAGCCGAATGGCTGCTGAAGAGTTGCTCCTGGCCAAAGACGTCCAACTCTCAGAGGCTGCTGCTGCTGCTGAAGCTCAAAGAGCTAAATTTCAAAAGGCTGAGGATCAACTGCTGATCCAGAAAGTTGAAGTGGCCCAGGCTCAGACAAAGGCTTCCCAAATTCAGCAAGAGCTGAATGAGCTGAAAGGCTCCTCCTCCCAAGTCGCTGATGAGCTGAAGAAATCCAAGGAAGACTTGGAGGAGACCCAGAAGAAGCTGGCTGATGCTGAGGCTTTACTCAAGGTCCATGTTTATACCCAAGAGGAATATGAGATGGGTTTCAGAAACGGATTCCGAGTATGCCGAAGAGTCTGCCTTCATGCTGAGCCGAAACTGGACTGGTCTAAATGTGCTGAGTGGGTCCAGAATCCCGAAGACCCTCACATGAAGTATGCAACTCCAGCTGAAGCTGAAATTCTTAAGGCTGAGGAAGCCGAAGAGGAAGCTGAAAGACTGGAGTTGGAAGCTGAGCAGAGGGAAAGGGAGGCTCGGCAAAGTGCAAAGCCCGCCTTTTCTGCTGCTGGGGCTGAGGCCACCATGGGACTCAACGCTGATCAGTCTGATCCGCCGGCTGAAGCATAGGAACTCGGGCAGTCGTCTTCAGAATCTTGCGGTTCATCATGTGCTTAACTTTAGACTTGCCGCTTTCTGAGTTTTTTGCCTTGTTTTTTGCTTCAGCTTGCCTTGTCGTACAGCAGTTTTATTTTTTTTGCTTATGTACGTATTTCGGCAGCTGTTATTTTCCGCTTGTGGGCGGCTGCCGATACTGAATTATTGAACTTGTAGCTCAATTTTTTTTTTTCTTCAGTTGCTTTATTTTTGAATGCTTTACTGTTTCTTTTCTTCAACTCTGCCGAACCTAGCTGCACTGCGTGCTTCTTGCCCCCACAGAAATTGAAGTATGACTTTAGTTGAATAAGCAATTTCTGAACTTCTTCAAAATGGATATCCGAAACACAGGGCCAACTGAAGGCAATGCTTCTGGGATACAAGTCTTACTGAAGATTGACTGTCTGAAAGTTGGATATCCGAAACACAGGGCCAACTGAAGGCAATGCTTGGGATATTAGCTTTCTGGGACTAACCTCTTTAGAACAAGTCTTACTGAAATTTGACTTCAGCTGAAAGACCAGCGTTCTTAAAGAAGACGCATATCCGAAACACAGGGCCAACTTAAGGCAATGTTTCGGATAATGGCTCTCTGGGATACAAGGCTCAGTTAAGGCAATATCCCAGAATTGTCCATGGACTCATGTCTTTGGAGAACAGGTCTTACTGATGTTTGATTTCAGCTGAAAGACCAGTGTTCTTTAAAAAGACTGAGTTTTGTAACCCATCTGAAACCCAGTTACCCGAAGGCGAAGGTTTCAGACGAGGCTGATTTAAAAAGGCTGTTATCCTTGATTTTCTGTCTATCTTTGAAAAATGGATACCCGAAACACAGGGCCAACTTAAGGCAATGTTTCGGATAATGGCTCTCTGGGATACAAGGCTCAGTTAAGGCAATATCCCAGAATTGTCCATGGACTCATGTCTTTGGAGAACAAGTCTTACTGAAGTTTGACTTCAGCTGAAAGACCAGTGTTCTTTAAAAAGACAGGTTTTGTCAGCAATCTGAAACCCAGTTACCCGAAGGCGAAGGCTTCAGACGAGGCTGAATAAAAAACCCTCAAAGAGTAGATAGAACAAAGAAAATTTTGAAAGGATAAAAAGTTGTAAATTTTATATAAATGGCGGCTCCAAGGCCTGTCATTAGTTCAAAATGTACTTACAAAGATTGTTCTGCCCCGAAGGGTTTACACATGGTATTTTTTTCAGTACATCAGCATTCCAGTGATTCTTCAACTCAGTTCCATCCAACTGCCGAAGTCGGTATGTCCCTGGCTGAAGCTCATCATAAATTTCATAAGGTCCCTCCCATGTAGCTGAGAGCTTCCCATGGATTCGGCCTTTCTGAACTGCAGCAGCATTCCGAAGGACAAGATCCCCAATTTTGAGAGGCCTTGCATGGACCCTTCGGTTATGGGAGATGAGGTCTGAACTTATCCCGGGCATATCAGCTGCCGAGAAAGCAAACACATCTCTGTTATCCCGAAGGAGCTGAATAAGTTCACAACGGGTGTCAGGATCAAGGTCCATCCCGATTGTTACACATTTCTCAGCATCTCCTTCGGCCAACTCAACTGTTTCAGTCTGTTGGTCCATGTCCATTGCCGATGGACTGGACTCTTCAGAATCTGGTCTGCTGCCAATGTCAGCAGGTGTCCCAGTCTTTGTGTTCTTCGGCTGGCTCTCTGAGTCTTTCGGCTCAGATGAAGAGTCAACCTTTTCCCTTTCGGGACCTTTTTCTCTGGGCACTGATCCTTGGGCCGAAGCACTTAGGCCTTTCGGCTTTTTTGTGCTTGGCTCTCTTTCTTTTTCTTTCTCCTCCTCATCCTTGTCGTTATCTGGGCGACTACTGGATGGCTTGAGGTAGTTGCACCTTCGGGCGTCCTTCTGGTTGCCCTGTATCCTTTCGGGGAAGCCGGCGTCTGAGACATAAATCATCAGCTGATGATAAGTTGAGACGACCCCTTGGATCTCGTGAATTATGGGTCTCCCCAAAATCACGTTGTACACTGAAGGAGCGTCGATGACCAAAAACTCAATCATGACGTTCCGGGCTGCCTCATCGCAACCGATGGTGACAGGAAGTGTCACCTTCCCATCTGGATAAGTTGAAGCCCCATTGAACCCGGATACCGGATAGGGTACCGGCGTAAGGTGCTTGGGCTTCAGCTTAATTTGGTTGTAGGCCTTTCGGAACAGAATGTTTGCTCCGCTGCCACCGTCAACAAGGACCTTACTGACGTCGTGGTTGGCCACCGTGGCGATGATCACCAACGGATCCTCGTGAGGGAACGTAATCCCCCGGCAGTCGGCGGCTGTGAACGTCATGTTCGGCACCGGCGACTGGGGAGATTGAATGTCAGCGTTGTTCACCTGGTGAGTCAAAGCTCTAAGGTGACGCTTGTGCTCCCTCCGAGAGTATATTCCTCCCGAGATAACATTGATCGGAGGGAATTTCCCCTCCGGTTTTTTACTGTTTTTCCGGGGGAAATCAAGGTCCTGCCGAGGGTCCTTTGCTAGCCTCTCGGATTCTTTTTTCTCGCGGTGATCCGCGATGTATTTTTTCAAGTATCCCTTCCGGACCATGTCTTCTATCTGGTCCTTCAGCTGGATACACTCCTCAGTGTTGTGGCCCGAGGAATCGTG
Source organism: Chenopodium quinoa (assembly GCF_001683475.1). NCBI lineage: Eukaryota > Viridiplantae > Streptophyta > Magnoliopsida > Caryophyllales > Amaranthaceae > Chenopodium > Chenopodium quinoa. The sequence continues at coordinate 2,476,899 of NW_018744367.1, forward strand.
GAACTCACACCACTGATTTTTATTTTTTCGCTGATACCACTCTGGGAGTGGTCTCGGCTTTCGGTAACTCTGCTCCTCCTTCGTCACACTGTAAATTTTGGCGCGTGGAAGAGAGAGCGGAGTGTAGGACTCGTATCTGCCTGTGTATGAGGCAAACCTGTCCTTCTTTAGGTCGCTGGCCGAAGATGGCTCCGAGGCCTTTGATTTTCCCTTTGCCTTATGGCCTTGGCCTTCAGACAAGGGTATTTGCCTCTGTTTCCCTCCCCCGGATTGAGGTTGGGTTTTTGCTTTATTCCATTCTTCGGCTCGGATGAACTTATCCGAAGCACTAAGAGCTTCCTCCAAGGTCTGCGGGGTATGCATGACCATGAAGTCTAGGAATTTTCCTGGCTGAAGGCCATTCTGCATTGCAAAAACAGCTAGCCCCTGGTCCAGCTGAGAGACGCTTGATGACTCGTTACTGAAACGGGTCAGGTAGTCTCGGAGGCTTTCGGTTTCCCCCTGTTGCAGACCCATGAGCTCTGCGGTAGTCTTTTCTCGGCGGTTTGCCGTGGAAAACTTGCTCCTGAACTTGGAGGACAGATCATCCCAACCTGTTATGGAGCCTTGCCTTACTCCCTTGGAGATCCACGCTTGCGCGACCCCCTTGAGAGTGGTTGGGAAATATTTGCACCAAGTCGCCTCGGATCTGGGGCAAAGATGCATATGAGTCTCATACGAGGCCACGTGGTCCTTCGGATCCGTGGTCCCGTCATATGTGATATGCGACGGTATTTTAACCGTGGGTACGCGCTCTTCCAGTATCCATTGCTCGAATGGTGAACTAGCGGGAAGCATAATGGCCTTGCCCTTGTTCCTGGCTGAAGGGACCGCGCTCCGCCCTCTTAGAGAGGTAGGAGTGGTTTTCGTCCCTGGCTGGGAAGTCTGGGCCTCGGCTGCAGGGAACGAGAGGCGACTACGCACGCTCGGTTCCTGGCCGCCGAGTCGGTCAAGGACGCTTCTGCGAGCAGTCTCGGGTTCCCGGCGAGTAGATTCTGGCCGAGAAGCTGAGCTGCTGCTCTTATGCGCTGCTGGTCTTGAGGATGAGGATCCTTTAAATAATTGAGAGTTCTTCTTCCTCTGTTTTTCATTTTTCCAAGAATCCTCCTCCCACTCTTCCAGTTCCCGGAAGGAAGGAAGCTTCCCACCGTCATGGTCTAACTTCCTCCGCTGATGCCGGGTATGCGGAGGAGTTCGATCACGAGGCGGTGGCATATTCTGTGCCCTCATTGCCTCCATGAGTACTGCCAGCGCTCTTGCCACCTCTTCCGAACTGGGCCCCGTCAAAGGGGTCCCCGGCCGAGTGTGGGCATGAGGCCGTGCAGCCGATGGTTGGCTTCGGGACACTGAATATGTCCTATGATCAGACTGACCCCTGCTAGACCGAGAGTGGTCCGGCCTATATTGAGAGTCATGCATTATAGGAGATAGGGAATCCTCCTTGTGTGATCCTCCCCCCGAGCCGGCACCCTTGGGAGAGTTCCGGTCCGGCGTGGGCGATGGTGTAGGGGTTTTAGGCTTTTCGCCCGCTCCTTGACGGAGGCTTTTGCTCTTGCGGTTCTTAGCCATGGCTGCTAAGATAATTGCAAGATGATCTTGGTTAGGAATTTGGCTTAAAGATTTTTGAAAGTCTTCCCCACAGACGGCGCCAAATTGTTTCGGTTGAAAACAATGGGACCTTGCCGAAGGTCCACTGAAATGGAGAAGACTGGATTCGATCCAAGCTGTGTTGGGCCGAAGGTTTCCTGCACAGTGAACACACGTAAACTAGCCTCGGGGGTGTTTCCGAGGAAGGCCCCTCCGATGCTAAAGTCAGTACAATGTGTAAAAAGGAAGACACTATGCAAGAGAGTTTGTAGCTTGAGGCTTTTGTGGAGTATTTCTCAATGCAAGAATGAGCATATGAATTGGAATAATCAGTGTATGTGATAATGTATGTGATAATGTATGTCATCTCCCCTTGAATGTGTTAATATGAGGGCTTTTATACCTCATCATACTTGGAGAGGTTGGGCTTTAGCCCAATTGGCTTACTTTGTGGGCTGACTTTTGACTTTTGAGCAATTGGAGAGTTGAACCTTGACCTTGGGCTTTTAATTGGATCATTTAGTGCTCAGGCCCAATTTTGACTAAATTGGACCCAAACACCCTAATTTGTTAAAAAGTACTGGTATGATCATGCATACAAAAGTCAAGCAGCACGATGATCCAAAATAGTAAAAGTCAACCAACAATTAAACAACAATTCAGAAGAGAATCGCTGCATATTTCAAAAGAAAAAAAAAAAAAAAAGAAGAGAATCGTTTCAGAAGTGTGTTCATCTCTCTATATATTTGATCTATCATTTCCTCTTTATTCGACTAATATAATACTAAGCAATTGTAGAGGAACGGAACACAATAAGCTTGAAAGAAAAGTGCAATATTATGTCATGCTAGTCAACAAGCCAAAAGTATCAGAAAATAGCCTAACTCAAAGTCTCAAACAATCAACAACTAGAAGAAATGTATGAAGGCAACTTGGATTCTATTTCAAGGTTTCTGGAAAAACAACATAACTAAAGAATTCCCAGTAAAAGCATGCCTCTACCTTCCACTTTTCTGAGAGATCTTTAAACCAATCATGATTCTCTGCCATTTGCATTGGTTCAATTATAGACTTGTCGATCAACAGATCAAGCCAGGAGTCACCAACAGTTATGAGATCAGCTGTGATAGTAGATTTTGGAGAAGCTTCTTCCTTAAGTATGGACCTTGAAAGTTTAGAATAAACATCTTAAAGGGTTCCACGGAACTGCACACTTAGCTTTAATCTCTTTCCTTGAGACTGAATGAAATCCTACAAGTTTAAACTGTATGGTAAGCGATCTACTGTTCCAAATAGTACACAGCTGGTTGTCAACTGGATGCGTGGGTGTTTGGGGGGGGGGGGGGTTGGGTGGTGCCAGTGCAGCCAGATTACTAAACAAACCAACAGACCTTGATCCAGGCAGGTGGTACAGAGCCTTGTAGAGCAACAACTTTCAAAGGGACAGTCAAAGCATATGTTTTGGATTTCCATTTTTCAAATTCTTCACGCTGCTGTTCACTATCCACATTTTGCACACCTCTTTCTGAAACATTATCAGAATGCAAAGATACAAACCCATGTCACCTTTACACGCTTTTGACCTTTACATTAATAACTATGGAAATAAAAAAACTAAAGGAGAACACCAAGAATTAAAATGCACCTTCAGCAACGATTTCCTCTTGAACTGGTGGGCATGTAGCAGGATCAACAGCAGCAAGGGCATTAGATGTCTTACTAGAAAATGAAAAGGTAAAGATGCCAAGCGTGACCAATATCAAGGACGAGGTAGAAGCCTTAACAAATGCTCGAGGCAATTTGAACCACAGGCATTCCTTGGAAGAGGTAGACACTGACGAACTCACATCCAATTGCCGATTTGATGAAGCATTTATCCTAGGAAAGCTAAGACTCTTGTGAGGAAACACAATAGTAGGCCGACGGCAAGCAGATGCAGGATATAGACAATTGAGTGGTGGCTTTACTAAATTCATTCTTGAACCCACAGGTAATAACTTATCAATGCAGCCATAATTTGAGAATAAGGCCATCAAAAACTTCGATACTCATCCAAGATTTGCAATGCACACTTTAACCCAATATTCAGAACACAAGTTTTCACAATAACCTCTGCAATAATATAAAAAAAATAATCAATTAAAGACCCAGAAAAATTACAAGTTCAAGTTCACTATTTCATTTTATCTTCAACCTCAATTCTGGTAATGATAAATAAATAAAAACCCAGAAATCACTATATCATTTTATTTTCGGTAACAAACATAATTTATTTATACACTTCATCTCATGATTTCACATTTTTATGAACTACTAGTTTGAAGCATTAAAATCACATGTTTGGGTCCAATTTAGTCCAATTGGGCCTAGGCATTAAATGATCCAATTAAAAGCCCAAGGTCAAGGTTCATCTCTCCAATTGTGCTAAAGTCAAAGATCAGTCCTCAAGGCAAGCCAATTGGGCTAAGGCCCAACTTCTCCATATATGCAAAGGTATAAAAGCCATCAATATTACATTTGTACATTCATTAAAAAAAAAGCCTCAAGCAATTAATTCTCTTGCATAGTGTTCTCTTTCTACACACTGTACTGACTTTAGCATCGGAGGGGCCTTCCTCGACAACACCCCCGAGGCTAGTTTACGTGTGTTTACTGTGCAGGAAACCTTCGGCCCAACATCACTTGGACCGAATCCAGTCTTCTCCACTTCATCGGACCTTCGACAAGGTCCCATTGTTTTCACCCGAAACAATTTGGCGCCGTCTGTGGGGAGGACTTTCAAAAATCTTTAAGCCAAATTTCTAACCAAGATCATCTTGCAATTATCTTAGTAGCAATGGCTAAGAACCGCAAGAGCAAAGGCCTCTGTCAAGGAGCAGGCGAAAAGCCTAAAACCCCTACACCATCACCCTCGCCGGACCGGAACTCTCCCAAGGGTGCCAGCTCGGGGGGAGGATCATACAAGGAGGATTCCCTTTCTCCCGTAATTCATAACTCTCATCATAGGTCGAGTCACTCTCGGTCTAGCAGGGGTGAGTCCGATCATATGACACATTCAGTGCCCCAAAGCCAACCATCGATTGTGCGCTCTCATTCCCATACTCGGCCGAGGACCCCTTTGACGGGGCCCAGCTCGGAGGAGGTGGCAAGAGCGCTGGCAGTGCTCATGGAGGCAATGAGGGCACAAAATATGCCACCACCTCGTGATCGAACTCCTCCGCATACCCGGCATCAACGGAGGAAGCTAGACCATGATGGTGGGAAGCTTCCTTCCTTCCGGGAACTGGAAGAGTGGGAAGAGGATACCTGGAAAACTGAAAAAGAGAGGAAAAAGAACCCTCAATTTTTCAAAGGATCCTCATCCTCCCGACCAGAAACGCATAAGAGCAGCAGCTCAGCTTCTCGGCCAGAATCTACTCACCGAGAACAACCTGAGACTGTTCGCCGAAGCGTCCTCGACCGACTCGGCGGCAAGGAACCGAGCGTGCACAGTCGCCTCTCGTTCCCTGCGGCCGAGGCCCAGACTTCCCAGCCAGGGACGAAAACCACTCCTACCTCTCTAAGAGGGCGGAGCGCGGTCCCTTCGGCCAGGAACAAGGGCAAGGCCGTTATGCTACCCGCCAGTTCGCCATTCGAGCAATGGATACTGGAAGAGCACGTGCCCACGGTTAAAATACCGTCGCACATCACATATGACGGGACCTCGGATCCGAAAGACCACGTGGCCTCGTATGAGACTCATATGCATCTTTGCCCCAGATCCGAAGCGACTTGGTGCAAATATTTCCCAACCACTCTCAAGGGGGTCGCGCAAGCGTGGATCTCCAAGGGAGTAAAGCAAGGCTCCATAACAGGGTGGGATGATCTGTCCTCCAAATTTAGGAGCAAGTTTTCCACGGCAAACCGCCGAGAGAAGACTACTGCAGAACTCATGAGTCTGCAACAGGGGGAAACCGAAAGCCTCCGAGACTATCTGACCCGTTTCAGTAACGAGTCTTCCAGCGTCTCTCAGCTGGACCAGGGGCTAGCCGTTTTTGCAATGCAGAATGGCCTTCAGCCCAAGTTCCTAGACTTCATGGTCATGCATACCCCGCAGACCTTGGAGGAAGCTCTGAATGCCTCGGATAAGTTCATCCGAGCCGAAGAATGGAACAAAGCGAAAACCCAACCTCAATTCGGGGGAGGGAAACAAAAACAAATACCCTTGTCTAAAGGCCAAGGCCATAAGGCAAAGGGAAAGTCAAAGGCCTCGGAGCAATCTTCGGCCAGCGACCCAAAGAAGGAAAAATCTGCCTCATACACAGGCAGATACAAGTCCTACACTCCGCTCTCTCTTCCACGCGCCAAAATTTACAGCGTGACGAAGGAGGAGCAGAGTTACCGAAAGCCGAGACCACTCCCAGAGTGGTATCAGCGAAAAAATAAAAATCAGTGGTGCGAGTTCCACGAATCTCCGGGACATAACACTGAGGAGTGTATCCAGCTGAAGGACCAGATCGAGGACATGGTCCGGAAGGGATACTTGAAAAAATATGTCGCGGATCACCGCGAGAAAAAAGAGTCCGAGAAGTCAGCAAAGGACTCTCGGCAAGACCTCGACTTCCCCCGGAAGAACAGTAAAAAGCCAGAGGGGAAATTCTCTCCGATCAATGTTATCTCGGGAGGAATATGCTCTCGGAGGGAGCACAAGCGACACCTTAGGGCTTTGACTCACCAGGTGAACAACGCTGACATTCAGTCTCCCCAATCACCGGTGCCGAACATGACGTTCACAGCCGCCGACTGCCGGGGGGTAACGTTCCCTCACGAGGATCCGTTGGTGATCATCGCCACGGTGGCCAACCACGACGTCAGTAAGGTCCTTGTTGACGGTGGCAGCGGAGCAAACATTCTGTTCCGAAAGGCCTACAATCAAATCAAGCTGAAGCCCAAGCACCTTACGCCGGTACCCTACCCGGTATCCGGGTTCAACGGGGCTTCAACTTATCCAGATGGGAAGGTGACACTTCCTATCACCATCGGCTGCGATGAGGCAACCAGGAACGTCATGATTGAATTTTTGGTCATTGACGCTCCTTCAGTGTACAACGTGATTTTGGGGAGACCCATAATTCATGAGATCCAAGGGGTCGTCTCAACTTATCATCAGCTGATGATTTACGTCTCAGACGCTGGCTTCCCCGAAAGGATACAAGGCAACCAAAAGGACGCCCGAAGGTGCAACTACCTCAAGCCATCCAGTAGTCGCCCATATGACGACAAGGATGAGGAGGAGAAAGAAAAAGAAAGAGAGCCAAGCACAAAAAAGCCGAAAGGCCTAAGTGCTTCGGCCCAAGGATCTGTACCCAGAGGTAAAGGGCCCGAAAGGGAAAAGGCTAGCTCTTCAGCTGAACAGCAAGACTCAGAGAGCCAGCCGAAGAACAAAAAGACTGGGACACCTGCTGACATAGGCAGTAGGCCAGATTCTGAAGAGTCCAGTCCATCAGCAATGGACATGGACCAACAGACTGAAACTGTTGAGTTGGCCGAAGGAGACGTTGAGAAATGTGTAACAATCGGGATGGACCTTGATCCGAACACCCGTTGTGAACTTATTCAGCTCCTTCGGGACAACAGAGATGTGTTTTCTTTCTCGGCAGCTGATATGCCCGGGATAAGTCCAGACCTCATCTCCCATAAGCTTAATGTTGACCCAACGTGTCGACCAATTAAGCAAAAGAAGCGGAATTACTCCGCTAATAAGAACCGAGACATCGCAGCCGAGGTCAAAAAATTGCTGGAGGCAGGCTTCATCGAGCCTTGCCAATATCCAGAATGGCTGGCAAATGTGGTGATGGTTCAGAAGGCCAATGGTACCTGGAGGTTGTGCGTTGACTTCACGGACCTAAATAAGGCTTGTCCGAAGGATTTCTATCCCTTGCCGAGGATCGATCAGCTAGTCGATTCGACAAGTGGCCATGCCTTGCTTAGTTTCATGGACGCATTCTCGAGGTATCATCAGATCTTCATGCACCCCGACAATCGAGCAAAGACGGCATTCGTCACGAACGCTGGGGTGTACAATTACAAAATGATGCCCTTCGGATTGAAAAATGCGGGGGAAACCTATCAAAGGCTGGTGGATCAAGTTTTTGCCGATCAAAAGGGCCGAAACATGGAAGTCTATGTCGACGATTCGATCGTCAAAAGCAAAAAATCTGAGGACCATGTTAAGGACCTGGCTGAAACTTTCGCCACCTTAAGAAAGCATCAAATGAAGCTGAATCCGAAGAAGTGTGTCTTCGGCGTGAAGTCAGGGAAATTCCTTGGGTTCATAGTCAGCAAGAGGGGGATTGATGCCAATCCCTCCAAAGTCAAAGCAGCGCTCGACCTTCCTGAGCCGAAAACAAAGCGGGATGTTCAGCGGCTCACCGGAAGAATGGCAGCCCTCTCGAGGTTCATTTCCAGAGCTTCGGATAAGGGGTTACCTTTCTTCAAAGCCCTGAAACTCCCGAAAACAAAAGAGCTCGTTTGGGAGGAAGAGCAAAAAGACGCCTTTAAACAGCTTCGGGAGCATCTGGCTCAACTCCCAATGCTGGCTAGCCCAGCAGAAGGAGAAACTTTGTACATGTATGTGGCCGTTAGCCCAGCCACCATCAGTGCAGTACTGCTGAAGGAAGAAAGCAAAAGTCAGCAACCGATCTACTTTGTCAGTCATACACTGACGGATGCCGAGACTCGCTACCCTCTACTCGAGAAAGTCGCTTTCGCGGTAGTAGTAGCTGCTCGGAAGCTGAGGCCCTATTTTGATTGCCATCAGATAGTGGTCTTAACTGATCAGCCGTTGGAAAAAGTTCTCGGCAAGGTTGAAAAATATGGTAGGCTAGCCAAGTGGGCTTTTGAGCTCACCGAATTCAGCATCAGCTACCGTCCGAGGGCTGCCATTAAGGCTCAAGCTCTAGCGGATTTCTTGGCCGAATGCTCATACCAAGAAGCGCTAGACAATGAAAAGAAAGTCTGGACCGTGTTTACGGATGGATCTTCCACCGAAAACGGTTCGGGGGCAGGAGTAGTGATAACTTCTCCCGAAGGCAAATCCTTCGAGTATGCACTAAAATTTTCTTTTAAGGCCTCGAACAACGAAGCCGAATATGAGGCGGCAATCGCCGGCCTAGAATTGTGCATCTCCCTGGAAGCCGATCATGTCTGCCTGAAAACAGACTCTCAGCTAGTTGCATATCAGATTAGCGGCAGCTACGAGGCCAAAGAGCCCTCCATGATAGCTTATCTTGCCAAGACCAAATCAGTCATTGCAAAGCTGAAAACTTTTGAGGTTTAGCTGATCCCAAGGGGTCAGAATACTCAAGCCGATGCACTCTCCAAACTTGCCAGTTCAACTCTTACCGAGCTGAACAGATCTGTATATATAGAAGTGCGTCGAGAGAGAAGTGTCGACGAAGCACTTGAAGTGTGTTGCGCTGACCCAGAGCCTAGTTGGATGGACCCCATCCTAGCTTTCAAACTTCGGGGAGAAACTCCCGAAGATAAAGCTTTGGCCTCCAAGATGAAGAGAACCAGCTCAAGGTTCATTGTCTTCAGGGGGGAACTTCTGAAAAAGTCCTTCTCAGCCCCATTGCTGAAATGCGTGGGACCAACAGATGCAGATTATATCCTACGGGAGATTCACCTCGGCATCTGTGGGAACCACATTGGGGGAAGGACCTTAGCCCACAAGGCATTGAGGGATGGATATTACTGGCCCACCATGATCGCATATGCTAAGGAGCTGGTCTGGAAATGCGAAAAATGTCAAAAATACGCTCCAGTTATCCACCAGCCAGCAAGGGATCTTCAGCCGATCCTTAATCCACTCCTGTTTGCCCAATGGGGACTGGATATACTAGGACCATTTCCAGAGGCTGTGTACCAGAAAAAATGGCTGATAGTTGGTGTTGACTACTTCAGTAAATGGATCGAGGCCGAAGCAGCCTCGAACATTACAGAACAAACTGTCAGAAAATTTATCTGGCAGAATATCATCACTCGTTTTGGCATCCCGAGAATATTTGTCTTCGATCATGGGAGGCAATTTGATAACTTACCAGTGAAGCGGTATACAGATCAGTTCGGCATCAAACTGGCATATTCAGCGGTATGCCACCCGCAAAGTAACGGACAAGCCGAAGCTGCAAATAAACAGATCCTAAATGCCCTCAAAAAGAGGGTGGAAGATCAAAATTTCAAGTGGCTGGAGGAGCTCCCTGGAACCCTTTGGTCCCTTCGGACAACTGAAAAAGAGGCAACGGGCTATTCACCTTTTGAACTGGTGTATGGTGCCGAAGCCGTTCTTCTAGTGGAAATTGGCTCTGAGAGCCTACGAGTGCACCACTTCTCGGCTGAGAATGAGCGACTGATGAGGGAATCTCTCGATTTCCTCGACGAAGTAAGAGACTCAGCCCGAGACAGAATGGCTGCTTATAAGCAGAGAATCAGCAAATTTTATAACCGAAGGGTCCATGCAAGACCTCTTAAAATTGGAGACCTTGTCCTTCGGAATGCTGCTGTAGTTCAGAAAGGCCGAATCCATGGGAAACTCTCAGCTGCATGGGAAGGGCCTTATGAAATCTGTGATGAGCTTCAGCCAGGGACATACCGACTTCGGCAGTTGGATGGAACTGAGTTGAAAAATCACTGGAACGCTGATATACTGAAAAAATATCATGTGTAAACCCTTCGGGGCAGAACAATCTTTTTAAGTACATTTTGAACTAATGAAAGGCCTTGGAGCCGCCATTTATATAAATATTTGCAACTTTTTATCCTTTCAAAGTTTTCTCGGTTCTATCTACTCTTTAAGGGTTTTTTATTCAGCCTCGTCTGAAACCTTCGCCTTCGGGTAACTGGGTTTCAGATTTCTGACAAAACTCGTCTTTTTAAAGAACACTGGTCTTTCAGCTGAAGTCAAACTTTAGTAAGACTTGTTCTCCAAAGACATGAGTCCATGGACAATTCTGGGATATTGCCTTAACTGAGCCTTGTATCCCAGAAAGCCATTATCCGAAACATTGCCTTCAGTTGGCCCTGTGTTTCGGATATCCATTTTTCAATGATAGACAGAAAATCAAGGATAACATCAACTGTTGGAAATTGTTTATTCAGCCTTGTCTGAAACCTTCGCCTTCGGGTAACTGGGTTTCAGATTGCTGACAAACTCGTCTTTTTAAAGAACTCTAGTCTTTCAGCTGAAGTCAAGCTTCAGTAAGATTTGTTCTCCAAAGGCATGAGTCCATGGACAATTCTGGGATATTGCCTTAACTGAGCCTTGTATCCCAGAAAGCCATTATCCGAAGCATTGCCTTCAGTTGGCCCTGTGTTTCGAATACCCATTTTTAAGAAATAAAGAAATTGTTTATTCAGCTGAAGCCATACTTCAATTTCTGAGGGGGGGGGGGCAAGAAGCACTACCAGTGCAAGTTTATGTTCAGCAGAATTGAAGAAACAGTAAAGCATTCAAAAACAAAGCAGCTGAAGAAAAGAACATCAAATTAATAATTCATGCTCAGAAATTGAGCTACAAGTTCAAATAAGTTAAAAAACTATATCGGCAGCCGCCCACAAGCGGAAAATAACAGCTGCCGAAATACGTACAGAAGCAAAAAAATAAACTGTTTTGTACGACAAGGCAAGCTGAAGCAAAAAACAAACAAGGCAAAAATTCAGAAAGCGGCAAGTCTAAAGTTGAGCACATAATGAACCGCAAGATTCTGAAGACGACTGCCCGAGTTCCTATGCTTCAGCCCGAGGATCAGGCTGGTCAGCATTGTTGGGCCCCATGGTGGTCTCAGCCCCAGCAGCAGAAGAAGCAGGCTTTGCACTCTGCCGAGCCTCCCTTTCCCTCTGTTCAGCCTCCAACTCCATTCTCTCAGCTTCTTCTTCGGCTTCCTCAGCCTTAAGGATTTCAGCTTCGACTGGAGTTGCATACTTCATATGAGGGTCTTCGGGATCCTGGACCCATTCAGCACATTTGGACCAGTCCAACTTCGGCTCAGCATGAAGGCAGACTCTTCGGCACACTCTAAACCCGTTTCTGAAACCCATTTCATATTCTTCCTGGGTATAGACACGGACTTTGAGTAGAGCCTCAGCATCAGCCAACTTCTTCTTTGTCTCCTCCAAGTCTTCCTTGGATTTCTTCAGCTCATCAGCGAGCTTGGAGGAGGAACCTTTCAGCTCATTCAGCTCCTGCTGAACTTGGGAAGCCTCTGTCTGAGCCTGGGCCACTTCTTCCTTTTTGGCCATCAGCTGATCCTCAGCTTCTTGGAGCTTAGCTCTCTGAGCTTCAGCAGCAGCAGCAGCCTCTGAGAGTTGGACATCCCTGGCTTGGAGCATCTCTTCAGCAGCCATTCTGCTGGCTTCAAGAGCTTCTAGCTGTTGCTGCACTTCAGCTTGTGCAGCAGCTCCTTCCTGGATTCGGCTCTCAATGGTAGCCTTGAATTTGGAGATGTCCACTCCCATGTGCTCTTGGAGGAATTTTTCCCCTTCCATCAGTGGGGGAAAAACTTCCTTCTCCATAGCATCGCAGAAGGTTTTGAGGGCTTCAGCAGCTTTTTTCTCATATTCTTCACCTTTCTGCTGCTTCTCTTCAGCTGTTGCTTGCTTCAGCTTAGCAAGCTTTAACTCCTCTTCGGCTACCTTTTTTCGTGCTCGGCAGCGTCCACCCTATCTTGTAGGGTATCTATCAGCTCTACAGTGAGAGTCTGATTGTGCACAAACTGAAAACAGGAGCACAAGTTAAAATAAAAAATAATAATAATGATAATTAAAGAGCTGAATTTTAAAGGAGATAAAGGCAAGGAAAATCACCTGCATCATCAGCAGTTGGTTAGACCTGGCTGGGTCAGGAACTGATCTGCTGGATTCGCCCATCCCGGCAGTGGCCTTCAGCGACCAGATTCTTGCCCTATCTACTTCGGACATGCCAGCAAAATCGCCGAAGTAGGCTGCAGCACCTTCTCGGTTCTGACTCCATATGAGGTCCCAGATGTGATCTGGGATTGGAATTCGGGGGGCCGAGAAACCCATTTCTCCAGATTGCAGAGTCTGGAAGGAAGGAAAGGATGACGATGGAGCTTCTTTAACTTTGGATGGCTCAGCATCCTCCTTCTTCTCAGAAGAGTCAATTATTATGACTTCTTCTTCTTCAGGGGTGAGGACGAAGGCCTCAACCTCTCTTGCAATGTCTGCCGTGAAACCCTCAGCACTGGGCATCACGGCATCCTCATTCTTGTGCTCAGCAGCACTCTCTTGAACTTCTTCTTGGACCCCTCCCTTAGGTTCGGGAGTTTTCTGATCCACCTCCATCTCGGGAGGTGGCGGAGGGGTCTTTGGAGGTGATTGAGGTGGTGGCCGGGGAACCCTCGGCGATCCATTGCCTTCCTCGGGTTCCCTTATTTCGACGCCGATGGTCATCGGCCTCCGCTGAAAGTCATGGGGGCCGATGATGGCCATTCTTCGGCGCCTTTTCTGAAGCGGCTGCTCGTCCATGTCTGAGTCTGAGGACTCTTCTTGTATCTGGTCTTCGGGACGAACAGGGGCTTTCCCTTCTCTGTGTCTATTACTCTCTTCAGACTGTAAAAGACAAAGGGGGAGGAAGAATGTGAGTACAAAAAAAAAAAAAAACAAAAACAACAAAACAACAAACAGAAACAGATAAAATTAAGTCTGAAAGCTCACCGAGGTCTTCAGCAAAGCCTCGTCTTCTTCAGCTGCCCTAGCTGCAGCTTCTTCTTCAACAGCCCTGGAGGACCCTTCTCCTCCTTCACAAGCTTCAATAACCCGTGCAACCTCTTCGGCCGTACGGGCAGCTTCAGCTTCTTCGTCCAGCAGCTGAAACCAGGGATCTCTCTTCTTCCACCAAGGCTTCTGCCTCTGATACAGAGCAACAGCCTCAATTTGGAAGTGGGAAGAGTCTAGATGAACTTCTCTATGCCTCGATTCAGTGATAGAGGGGGCCCGATCAGTTACAACTCGTTCTCGGTTGACGCCAAGACGAGCGTAGTTAATGCCGACGTTGGTCTCGTCCCGCTCTGAAAAAGAAAAGGGGAAAGGTCAGTTCAGTTAGGTTGGCACAGCATAAAAAAGCGAAGTGAAAGAGGAGAAAAAGAGATAATTAAAAGGCCTCGGCCCCAGCCGAAGAAGCTTACCATCCTTAAACTTTCGGCTGAGGCCGACAGCTGCTAGCATGTTCTCTTGGAAAACATAATGCGTATCGGGGAGCCAAGTCTCCGGGATATGCTGCATTCGGCCGCTGCCCCCCCGGTTCGGCAGCTTGCCGAAGATATTTTGTTGATTAAGGTTCGGATCTGGGCCGTTATCTGCGGGGGGACCTAAACTTCCCATGTCGGGATCAGGCTCAGCAAGGTACCGGGGAGCGCTGAAGACGCAAGGGTGGCCCGGGTCCGTGGGTGCCCTAACCCAAATCCATTGACCTCTCCAGTCCTTGTCTGAAGAGTCGTTCGGCCACATGGTTAGGTACTGGGGCCGAGACTCAATCCGGTACCACCCAGAACCATGACTTCCGTGCCCACTTTGAATATTTGGCACTAGCCGATGAAGCTTTTTGAAGCAGTGCAGGTTCGGCACATACCTGAAGAACTTGCAGACCCATAAGTATGTCATCACCCTTCGGATGCTAATAGGAGTTAGCTGACATAGGGAAATATTGTAATGGATCAGCAAGTCTCGGACGAATACGTCCAAAGGGAACCTCAGCCCATACTGAAGTTGTCTTGTGTACACCCCCACATACCCCGGGGGTGGACGATGGATTCTATCGGATGCCACGGGCATTCGACACTAATACCCATCAGCTTCAAGGATGTCGTAATGCAACTCAATTTGTTCGGCAAACCGATACTGTTCGACATTCTCCACCCACCATGAGTAGGGGCGGTTCTTTATCATGGCCGAAGCTACTTCGGCATCCTCCCACTCTGAAAACCCGGGAAGGATATCCCAAAGGACAGCGGGAACTTCATCGTCCCGCCCAGAAGCGCTCGACCCCTCCGTTCTCTGAGGAGGAGCCGAGGAAATTGGAGTCGCCCTAATCCCTTCAGCAGGGTCAGACTCTGCTCTTTGTCCATTCCAGGTCCCAATCCTGTTCCTGGGATCGGGAATTGGCCTTGCTCTTCTTGGAGCACGGGCTCTACCCCTAACTCCTCTCGCCATTGATAATTTCGAAGAAAAAAGTCGAAAAAAGGGAAGGAGTTCAAATTCGAAGAAAAATAAACTAAAATCAAAGGAATTTACCTTAATCTGAAGCGAAAGTTGCCGATTTACGAATTGGTAGTGGCGAGTCTCAGTTTCTAAGCTTAATGCTCGGGGAATTTGCGAAGTTTTGATGCGGGTTCTTGGGTTCTCTCGAGAATTCTGGGTTTGTGTTGGTAAATAAGTGAGGAGAGATGACGCGCCTCTAATTATATCTCCAGAAATGGGAATACGGGGAGTCCGCGTTTCAATTTCTCTTAAATACCCACTAAGTAACCGTTAAACACACGACCTTGCGATTAAACTGCCCATTATCCGTCCAACTTCCACAATTATCCGCCTTAACTGTTGTTATCTCATTAATTACGGTTTAATTACGGTTTAAATTCAAATTTTTGGATTAATTAAATCATTCACTTCCCTCCTTTTCTGATTAAATCAAACCCGACCCGTCATCCTTCCAAATCGGGTCTGGGGGGCAAGCTGTTTGGGTCCAATTTAGTCCAATTGGGCCTAGGCATTAAATGATCCAATTAAAAGCCCAAGGTCAAGGTTCATCTCTCCAATTGTGCTAAAGTCAAAGATCAGTCCTTAAGGCAAGTCAATTGGGCTAAGGCCCAACTTCTCTATATATGCAAAGGTATAAAAGCCATCAATATTACATTTGTACATTCATTCAAAAAAAAAAAGCCTCAAGCAATTAATTCTCTTGTAGTGTTCTCTTTCTACACACTGTACTGACTTTAGCATCGGAGGGGCCTTCCTCGGCAACACCCCCGAGGCTAGTTTACGTGTGTTTACTGTGCAGGAAACCTTCGGCCCAACATCACTTGGACCGAATCCAGTCTTCTCCACTTCATCGGACCTTCGACAAGGTCCCATTGTTTTCACCCGAAACATCACATATTTTTTTTTTGTCCGAAATTAAAATTACATAAATTAAATAACTGAAATGCTTATCTAAATTCAAAATTATTCCATATAAAATCAACTATCCAACAAAAGAAAAGGAGGAAAAAACGACGCATTACCTTCAACTCTTCTAAAATGAGAGAGAGTTAACAATGGAGTTTCCACTAATAGTTTGCTACTGAAATCCTTGAACATGGGGTTAAATTTTGAAGGGCAAGAGAAATGAAATCAAATTATCGAGTTGAAGGACAGTGAATGGAGGTAAAAGAATATACCGTAATCCCTCTATCCCTAATTTTTTTCCCCATTTGACTATACACGGTCTCAAAGACACGTATTAAAATGTTTATATCTTTATTTACATACATGTAAAAATTATAAAAACGTGATATTACTAAAATATACCATGAGACGAATCTAACAAGACCACTCAAAACTATATTATCTTAATACATTGACGGTAATTTATGGTCAAAAATTTCAAAGTTTGACCCTAAAAACGACAATAGCGCAAAAATAAAGGGACGGAGGGAGTACAAACCACTCACTGATAGGGTACTAGGTGTTAACTTTAGAAAGGATTGCGTGTTCCATCCCGACAATAATTGGGAGGGGGCTAAATCTTAATTATGCAAAATTGAATCCGAATTAACTCAAAGGGTGAACCAGTTCAACGGGATGGAACACCAAAAATATTAATGATATGATTTTAAGTTTCCAACTAATTCTCATTTATTTTTAAAATGCACATAAACAATTTCGGCAACTTAAAATACAAATTTTCTTACAATCAAGAAGATTTTTCATAAATGAATAGAGTTTTAGGTATTGTTTGGTTGACAAAATAATACACAGAAAATTGAAATTTTTAGAAATCAAATTTTTTTTGTGGTGTTGGGTTTACAAATTCATGGAAAGTAAAAATTCTTAGAAAATTTCTCGATGAACCAGACACTATTCACCATTTCCTTGAATTTCAAATAATGGAAAATTAAAATTCCAAGTAATTTGCAATTCCTACTTTAAACCAAACGAGACTTATTTTTACTTACTTTTTAGAAGTTACAAAGTTAGATGAGCTAACATCTAATCATGGATTCATTGCTAATTTTGCTATATCATAGTCCTCCTATAATACAGGGTACTTTGTAATTCATATGAACCCAAGCTAAACCAGGCCTTAATACCAATTTTTGGTAAAGGTTTGTAGGGGGAGCAAGCTCGAAGAACATGGCCCTAAAGTGACTTCATGTCAACTTGTCAAACGCAATGATTTAGGGGCTGTTTGGTTGGGGGGATTAATCAAAGGGAAAGGAAATCAACGGGAATCATTCCCTTTGTTGTTGTTTGTTAGCTAATTTTTTTCATTCCCTTTCCCCTTTTTTTATTTTTGGGTTTACCCAAATTAGTTCTACTCTCATTCCCCCCCCCCCAAGCCTTTTCCATTCTCTTTCCCCTCTTCATTACCCACCATTCTCTCTCCTCTCAAACCCTTACGTGAAGATTCGAAGAACTAGGCCGGCGTCGACCTCTGACCACCGACAATAAACGTCTCTTCTCCGACCAGGCCGGTAAGCCGAGTCGACTCACCGGAACGGCATAAACTCGCCGACCAGAAACGAAGAGTGAGAAAGAGAACCCTGGTTCTGGAATCTCGTGTTCTGGAAGCCTCGCCGAGGAAGATGATGAACCTCGCCGACCAAGGTTCTAAAACACGAGGAAGATGAACCTCGCCGTCCATACTTTATTCGTAACTTCTTCAACTTCAATTCGCTGACTAAGGTTCCATAACAACCGAGATTGTTACCATCGGAGGTTCTGGAAGCGGCACATTGGTGGCGGCGCATTGAGTCGGAAGCGGCGGCACAAGACCGTTTTCGGCGACATTGAGGCAGTGGTCTTTGATGAGATTTGAGGCCGATGAAGATGAGATTTGACCAAAAATTTATCTTTTTAATTTTTTTTTTTTGAGGGATTTGATATTCTAATTTCTGATTTCTGAACCAAACAAAAACAAAGTGAATCAATGAGCAGTTCATTATGTTTCCTAGACACGACCAAACAAGCAGGCCAAATTAGGGGAATTCCTTTCCTTTCTCCTTCATTCCCTTTCTGCAATTCCGATTCTCCTGTGCAAACCAAACGGCCCCTTAGTGATTAGCAATATACTTGTACTAGTCTATTTGATTAATTATCTTTACACACATTAATGAACTTAAACCACGCCGTAAGCTCAACCAAGCGAAAAACTCATATGTATGATTAAATACATCTAATTTTTGGTACATCTTTCAAATGTTGGCCCCTAAATTTATAATTATATACCATCGGTGTGTACTATACATCATTCCAATTACTTGTTTCTTGGTACATAGAGTGTGCTACACAATGTTTAGACAACATCAAAACTTAAAACCCATGAATTTGTACAGTTTCTTCTCTGAATATTGTGATCCCTTCTATAAAAGATGGTGAATATTGTATAAAAAACAATAAGCTATATAACTTATTTTACAGCAAAAATTAAGTGGTAACTAGGAACTATGGCTGCTAAAGGTTTGCCCAGGATACGTTGCCTTCTGAAACTTCATCCAACCTTTGTACGTAAGGGGTAGGAAACCATCCTGTCTTACCATTGCATTCACCTTTGGACCAGCCACCGGGAATCACCTTAATACAAACAAAGCACCACTTGTAATCAAATTAATAATCATGACAGTAATATGCATGACTGCATGTACGAAGTCACTGAAATTAAACCTCCACCAATTGAACTACATACCTGCTGCACCACGACAATATCACCAGCTAGTAGACTTAACTCCCCTTCAGCTTGAGCATCGAATGGGTGTACAACCTGTGAAATAGATAAGATTAAACAAAGAAGACATTAACAAAAAAAATAAAGCTTAGGGAAGACATGGCTTAAAATGAACATATATAGTTTTTGACAGCAGAATATATAAATCTGGTAAGTTAAACTTTGAACTTTCTCACATTATCTTTACTGAAACCAATTAAGAATTCCAAATAAAAACTAATTTTGGTGGAGATGTCAAATTCAAATAAATAGTGAGGATAGTTGTGATATTCTTGGCTGAAATTTTGAAATTAAACCCCAAATGAAAAGTAGCTTAGGAAGCTGTACTGTATTGTCCTGCAGAGGATGTGTTAGAACCATTAATTATAGTTGTAGAGAATCTTAAGTGTTACCGCTGTTAGTTTCTCTTTCTTCTGCATAACTACATCTATATTGCAGATTAACATTCTCAGTGGGAATTAAGAGAAGGGGGTGGGGGGGGGGGGGGGGAGGGGTGGGGGGGAGGGGGAGGGTGTTGGGAAGAGCTATACTGACAAGTTTAGAAATCTCACTTTTGCAACATAGCATGCATCATCTTCTTGTTCTATGTAATGCTCCTTGCTTCCATTTGAATGGCTCTCTGTAGCATCTTCTGGCAGTGATGACTCGCACAATTGTTCCAGTTGAATAATCTAAAATACCAGAATAATTTACAACAAAGATCAAGACACATTTTTAACAAGCATGTAGCATCATGCATCAATGCAAGGTAACAAGCAACCGTACTAAGCAAGAGAAGTTTCCAATATCATTTTACCCTCAACAGTACTAAGCAACTGAATGCATAAGAAAAGAGATATATTACATACCTCAGGAAGAACCTTTTCCAACATAGCAAGAACATTGCGATGGTAAGATCTTTCAGCATTCAGCTGCAAGTTACAACACCCATAATACATTACCGCAATCATTTATGAAGAAACTTAGAAAGATACAAAGATCAGGAAAGGAACAGTAAATTCAATAAATGAATCTTCCCCATGACTGGTGGGGCTAATAACCATTTCAATCCACCCAAAGAAGCTGGAGAATCCTCTGAATCTTCTAATACATTAAAGATTAAACCAAAAAAAATAAATAAATAATTATCTTTTAGAGTGCCTCAAAGGCTAAATGTAGGCCTGGGAATCCAGTTTTTGAGTGCCTCTACCTTCTTCAATTGATATATCCCATGATGAACAAGAAAGAATAAACAAAAAGGGTGAAGCATTAATCTGTTCCAATTTAAATTCTTGATAAATTTCTGACAGACTAAATGTACAAGTCTTACTAGAGTCCTTTCATGCTATCTGACGGAAGTAAATCAGAATCTTTAGCTGATGATAGGTGCATGATCATAATTAGGGGGGTCACATCTGTCACAGATTACCAATTGACCTCAGTCTTAATTCTTAGAATTTAACCTAATATACACTCATTGCCTCAAAAGCATTCTGATCATATGTTTTATTTATCAGTAGGATGCAGAGGCATTATATAATGTCACACTCCCAGTAGCTACTAAAATACAAAAAACCAAGCACGCCTGCACGTGCAATTGTGGCTTCTTTCTGACACTCTCTCTTAAAACATGATCCCGAGTCATTCTATTTTTCAATGTTATTACACTTCCCCATAAAGGTTGTCCAAAAAAGTTCTTCACACTTTTATTTTGAGGTACAGACAATTTCTTCTCTTTCCATCCCATTATTTTCTCTTAACCATTTGTCTCTCTCTATCCACTTCGGCACTTCCAATAAATAATTTTACATTTAGCTATATTTTTTAAACTCCATGCTCAATCCCAATGTGTAAAACATTCAAGGATGGAAGGAATATCTTGGAAATGTGTAAAGCATTGAGGAATGGAAGGAGTGTCATGTAAGGTATATCTAATTAATGTGATTACTTGTGCATAAAACTATACTCAATAATTTTGACAATTTTTGAAGTTGACAAAGATAGAATTCAGAGTTAAAATATGCAGCTAGAAACAGTTGATGGGGAATAGAAAGAGTATACCGTAACAACAAGCTGATGGAAAGTCATCTTTTGCTGATGTGCCTCGACTGACAGCATTGCAGATGTTGCTTCCTTTCCAAGTGCCATCAATCTAGATTTAAGATAATCCAACTTTTCCTCTGCATTCTCAAGTTTGATGGAGTTTTCCTCAGATTTTGCTCCCTCAGTGGACTTTGACCTCAGTCTTAGTACATCAGCTGCCTACTGAGAAGCCATATAAGATTCAGAATGTACGTTGACTACTGGCAATTATATCATTAGAGGAGAGATAGCGGATACTTAATTAACTTCCAATCAACTAATGAAAAGTTATTAACTAAGATAAAAATAACAACCTGAGCTTCCACTTCCTGCCATAACTTGTCATATCGACGTACAAGAAGCCGAGCATCCTCAAGCTCAGCACTTCTTACCAGTGCTTGCAATGACTTACAGACCTAGATAATCAAAATGAAACAGAATCTTCAAATTTCAAGTCCAGAAAAGATCAATCAGAAAAAATAACTCCATTGCACTTAATTCCATCAGAAAACCAACTCAAATATGTTAATTTTCTACACCACACACTAGATAAACATATAAGAACGGAAGGATGGATTACATAACATGTTTTGTACAATGGAAATATACACAGCTATGCCTATATACCTTTTCATCAAATATTGCTAGCATGGTCTCCTTCTCTTCTACCATTGAACTGTGAGAGGTACCAACACGCGCTGCAGCTTCTGTCAAAGGAGATGTGCTACAATGGCTTTCTGCTCCATATCTGCAACAGTCTTGAGCAAATTTTCTTTCTGCATTAGAAATAATACCATCTTAAACCTTGCACATAGACACAACAACAATTGCGGAGGTATAACTAAGCCCACCTATTGCAATTTGCTTTGAAGTAACTGATGTAATCCCTTCTATGCCATGCACTAAGCTCTTTTCAAAATGCTAACCACAAAACAAAATTATAAGCAACATCATAAAAAATGTAGAATTACTTTTGTTGATGGAAATGGAAATGAATTTGTAGGAAAATTTTCTAGCACAGATTCCAAAGGGTTCATAATTAGAAGGCAGATCATTTCACCATTCACCAAAAGGGCAAGAGGCCAATATAACATACCTTGGCTTCTCGCGTAGATGCATATAACTTGTGCAGTTGGTCACGGCATGCAATCTCTGCTTCATCTACTACAAAAGCTTCGTTACCAAAGTGCCCGAACTGTCTAAGAAGAGCCTGTAGAAGATGCCATTAGTCCTCAATCTTAAAATTGAGTTCACAGTATAAGTCATATTTTTAATAGTTTTCAACTTAAAATTAATCTTATAATTCCATTTCTGTGAATATAAATTCATAAAATTATCATTTTATTTAGTTCTTCATACAATAATATATGGATTCATGGTCTAAATTCGTTAAAAAAAAAAAAAGTCGAATGTGCTCTATTACTTGACTAATTATGAGTATTAACTCTCTTGCTAACAAATTTTCTCTGCCACAATATTAGCATCACCTTTTCAACTTGTGTCATCAAAGGGACAATGAAAACACCATTTTGCCAGCCTTTTTTTGGTACCCTCTTTGTAAATTCTTTCCCCTTCTTAAACCACATTCTACCAGACAAACCCTATAAATTTTAAGAAACTAATCAATTGTAAGATGATTCCTTCAACTGTAATACTTCCTTAAATTCCGAAAACTAAAGTGTGTGTCACCAAGTTTAGTTGTTAATTCCATAATACCTAAAACCCGCGATCGAATCCCGTCTACATAACATGTCCTCAGTAGCTAGATATACACCAAAATAAGTGCAAAAACTAAAAGCTAGACACCCATATAAAGTAAACCGTACGGTACAATTTAAATACATCATTCAAGATTTTGCTACCCACATCATAAGTAGTTAGAAATCATGATTGCAAATACATAAACAATTATATAAAGTTAAAACAGTTGAATAGTAAAAAATTGTTGAAATAAAGATCAAATCTTTGAGAAAAATTACCTGTTGTTGCTGAGAAACTTGATCTTTGAGCTTGTTAGCTTGCCTTTTAATGGCTTCCATCAATCTCTCCCAAAAAGAAAAAAAAACACCCTTTTGATTTATACTCTTTTAATTTCAAGTGTAAATCATTTAAAGTGGAGATAAATTCATAGCATAAGACTTCTCTCCTTAAAAATTAGAAAAAGGTTTGAACTTGAATAAGACATTTTTTTATAGAAGTTGGGAATTGGGATTGCGGTGGAAAAAGGTTGAAAAAAGTGAAGAATTATTATTGGGAGTGGAGTGGTATTGGAATTTATTATTGAGAATATTATTGGTCAGGAATAATAATTTTTTAAAAATAAAAAGGAATAAAAGAAAAGGAAAAAAGGAATTAAATTCTCGAATGTTGGAACTATTATTGAATCAACTGTAAAGGAGTTTATTCTTCTGAGAAGTTAAAAAGACTCACAATAGGTAGGGGTGACAATTTTAATTGTGTCAATTCGATTATAAAAGGGTCGTCGAGTTGAATGCTTTCTATTAATCTTGAGCCATTTGAGTAGTTAAAATAATTCATTTTATCTTTTAATTTTTAATTTAATCATTTACATACATGTCTTCATAATTAGTAATTAAATAAAAGCCTCCACGAGCCTTTATGCATCAATTAGTTGTCACATATAGTTGCAAACCTCAAATGTATTTCTTATCATCCCAAAAGTTTTTGACATAGGTCCCAATATTTTCTAAATTGGTCCAAAAATTTGAATTAGGCCTTTAGTTTAGGACAATTTTTGACTTTTTCGAACTTGAAAATGAAACATGTTGAGGTGTTTTCCATGGACCCCACGACACTTCCAGAGTCCATATTGGGTAGTTGGAATCATCTCCTAGCCTTTGAATCGTCAATTTAGTTGTTTAAATACACGCCACCCTTAATTAGCTCAAGGCCACAAAAGTGTTTATGTGACTGACTATTGGTCATGTATTGTTTCATTTCAAAACAATATCATGTAACCCCAAGATGTATCCCCCCAATCACAAAAGTTTTCAATGCTAGATATGGAAACCTTCGAAATTGGTCTAAAAGCATGAATTAGCCTTCAATTTTAGATAATTTTCAACAATTATCAACTTTTTTTGGATTGGTAAAGGAAAAATGTCGAGGTGCTTCCTATGGATCCCACAACACCCCATAAGTCCATTTGGGTGGTTGAAACTATCTCTTTTGCCCTTACACTATCGATTTAGACGTTTATGCACCCTTAAATAATTCAAGACCACCATAAGCCTTTATGTAACCGACCAACGATCACATATGGTTCCAAAACTACATTAAATGACCCTGAGATGCAATCCATATCCCAAAAGTTTTCGACTCCAAATGTCAAAAATTTGAGAGTCAGAATTATCAAGAGCACGATTAGACAATAGCCTAATTAACTAAAATTCTCCTCTGTTAGGTCCGCATATAATGTATAACTTGTGGGCCAATGTTATAGAGCCCTAATCTCTTTTAGGTTGATATATACCTATTCATATTCTAATACAATTACGGAAAAATTAATTCCTAACATGGTACTGGTGAGTATTTTTCCTTGTCTTGGATAGTCGACACCGACGCCTCTCATCATGTTACCGGTGACGACTCTTGCTTGATGGATGTGCACTCTATATCTCCATGCCTCGTAGGACTTCCGGATGGTGCTCATTGATGAGTCTATTTTATATATATTTTTATCCCCCGTCCCTTGGTCATATTTGTGATTATTTGAGCTCTGTGGGGCTATTTTTATCACTAATATGTGTTTTCTAGTGTTTTCGTAGATTTGGTATTGTTTTATAGGAAATTGCAGATTTGAAACACTTTCCCGGACTTATTTGAGCCACTACGAGCATTGGAGTAGGATCGTATTATTATGACCATATTCCATAGCCCAAGAACGTGTTGGAGCAATCAAACCGGTGATTAAGGGCTCGGTGAAGAAGAAGAAGAGTTCGAGACATTGGACCGAGTCTTAAAGACCCAAAGAGGAAATTAGGATTGGGCTAGTTAAGAGCCCAATTGAGAGGTCCATGATGCCCGAGAGCTCGCCCGACCGGGTTGGCCCTCGCCCTGAGGCGCGCCCGGCCGGGCGAGGCATATAGAAGAGGAGAACTTCTTCGCCCGAAGGCGGGCCCGGCCGGGCGAAGTTCTGCCTGATCGGGCGCGTGTTTCTGAGATTGTTTAGCGATTTTTAATCTTTGTTTTAGCTTAGGTTTCCTAGCTTAAGTATAAATACGCTTTGTTAAGCGGGATTGAATACCTCTTCTCAGTTAGTTATTCTTAGTTTTTAGTTTTAGGCTCTAGTTAATACTCTTATTTTCTCTCTACACCTTGAGGTTTTTTACACAATTCATTATTTCCGTTTACTTTGGTAATGATTTCTTCCCCTTTTATTTTCGATAATTTAATTGCTTTGATCTATTATGCTTTGTTTAATTGCTTTGGTTAGTTTAGTTTTAATTATGCATGAGTAGTTTATTTCTAGGGTTGTGGGGATTTATAAATAATATGAAGGGGTAATTTATTATTGTTGATTGTTAATGCTTTGGTTGATTTCCTATTGATTGATTTAATGCTATGCAATTAGATTAGCGCTGGTTTAATTGTATGAGTTACGCAATATTGATTCGAGATTCGAGAGATGAGAATTGATGTTTAGGCTTAGTTTCAATAGGCAGGTTAATTTATAAATGGTTAAGTCAAGATTCGAGATATGCGATTTAATACCGGTAGATTAATTCTGTGATCGTAATACGTAGCGAAAGCCCTTTATGATCTGATTAATTAATGCATTGATGATTAATTGTTGTGTTTTACCCTGGAATACTATTTATTGGTGAACCTATACCCTAGGCTTTTTGTTATTGATTATTCCATTAGTTTAATTATAGTCTGTAGTATAATTCTCACAATTCTTACTTGATACTTGATAATCTAGATTATATTAATTATTTAGGAATAGGAAGACTTGTTTCCCTATGGATTCGACCCTACTTCCCTATCTAATTTAAATAGTGGTTTTAAGAATTACTTTTGATTAGGTGATACGACTTTAGCCTATCAAACTTTGGCGCCGTTGCCAGGGAAATGATTTTATTTTTATTCCTGATTATTTCTGTAGTCTAGATTATTTTCTTTCGTCTCAAAGAACGCAAGTTCTTTGGGACAGTTTCTCATACTTGTTTGTTTAGTTCTGTGTTTATGCCCAGGAGTTTTAGATCAGGTTACATTCCATATGACCCTGAAATCGAACGTTCTTTTCCATAGACAAAAGAACCGTTTTAGACAGGTACGAGCTACTTCCAAGGGTGATACTGTACCCTAAATTTTTGAGTATATTTAATCAATGATTTTTCTAGGATAAACTTTTAAATTTATAATTATCTTCAAATTTATATGTTATAGTAAAAATTTTAATAATTATTATTTTTATTTTCGGATTTATTAAAAAAAAACTGAATTTGGATAATTTACAAAAACTGATTTTGAAAACTGAAAAAAAAAATATATATATATTGAAGCTGATCCTTTTGATAGGAAGTTACATCAAACTCAATTTGAATTGGGTCTTATCTTTTGAATATTCTAGAGCAACTCAACCTAAGTTTTCTAATCTATATATATACACCTAAATCCCAAAACTGATATGTCGTATAACACTATCAAATTCTACATGGAAGACGAACTTTTTTTGGACTCTCTGTAGTGACATTGTGGTTTAACATAATTGATTTCAGTGGCCTAATTGTCATTAAATGGGCTAACCAAAAACAAAATGGTTCAAGTTTTTACCACATTACATAAAAAGACTAACCTACCCCTGAATTAATTAATTCCCACCTCCTTTCATTAATGGGCACTTTGTATCACTAGACGAAAATCCTAATTTGGCACTGGTTCAAACCCCCCCCTAAGGCACCAGTTTTGAACCGTTGGGGATTTGAGGAATGTCAAATCCTCATAAATTTGGCACCGGTTAACCGGTGCCAACTAATATATTAATAATACAAATTGCCTTAGTTGGCACCGGTGCCAAATGACCGGTGCCAACTTTAATGGCGCCAGTTTATTTTTATTAAATTCAATGTAATAGGCACCGGTTTTAAGCATGAACCAGTGCCTTTGACTTTTTTTTTCGGCAATAATATATATTAATATTAATACTAATAAATATAATAATAATGAGATCATGTACATAATACCGATAATTAATAATAATAATAATTATTATTATTATTATTATTAATGTTAATAATAATAATTATTATTATTATTAATTTTAATAATAATTATTATTATTATTATTATAGTATTAATATTACTAATAATTATTATTATTATAATATTCATAATAATTATTATTATTATAATATTAATAATAATTATTATTATTAATATATTAATAATAATAATAATTGAAAATAATAACAAGGACATAGATATTGATAACAATTCCAAAATATGATATTAATTAGAAAAAATGTGTCATAACTACAAATAAACATAATTAATTAGTAATAATGTAGTACACTAAGCTAGTTAAAACATAAACAAAAGATATTTAAAAATTAAATGTGATGTAGGCCGCCAACATGTCTCGAATTACATTGAGTTCCTCGCTCGTGAACGGATTTCCCGTTTGTCCCTTGCAAAACTTAGAATACATACACAAAACTTAAGTTAGTAGGAGTGAACTCATAAATAGTCATAACATGTCTTTATCACTTATTTATAGGTGGCCAAGGCTTGAAATTACAAGAAAATAGCAATTAAGGGGTTTTAGAACGCTTTTTCAACCAAAATGGCCCGAGTAAGGCCATTTTGACTACTAAGATGTCTATTTCCTACATTTCTTGTCAAGTGAACTCATAAATAGTCATAACATGTCATTATCACTTATTTATAGGTGGCCAAGGCTTGAAATTACAAGAAAATAGCAATTAAGGGGTTTTAGAACGCTTTTTCAACCAAATTGGCCCGAGTAAGGCCATTTTGACTACTAGGATGTCTATTTCCTACATTTCTTGTCAAGTGAACTCATAAATAGTCATAACATGTCATTATCACTTATTTATAGGTGGCCAAGGCTTGAAATTACAAGAAAATAGCAATTAAGGGGTTTTAGAACGCTTTTTCAACCAAATTGGCCCGAGTAAGGCCATTTTGACTACTAGGATGCCTATTTCCTACATTTCTTGTCAAGTGAACTCATAAATAGTCATAACATGTCTTTATCACTTATTTATAGGTGGCCAAGCTTGAAATTACAAGAAAATAGCAATTAAGGGGTTTTAGAACGCTTTTTCAACCAAAATGGCCCGAGTAAGGCCATTTTGACTACTAGGATGCCTATTTCCTACATTTCTTGTCAAGTGAACTCATAAATAGTCATAACATGTCTTTATCACTTATTTATAGGTGGCCAAGGCTTGAAATTACAAGAAAATAGCAATTAAGGGGTTTTAGAACGCTTTTTCAACCAAAATGGTCCGAGTAAGGCCATTTTGACTACTAGGATGCCTATTTCC
The DNA here is from genome assembly GCF_001683475.1 of Chenopodium quinoa. Classification (NCBI taxonomy): domain Eukaryota; kingdom Viridiplantae; phylum Streptophyta; class Magnoliopsida; order Caryophyllales; family Amaranthaceae; genus Chenopodium; species Chenopodium quinoa. The sequence continues at coordinate 2,505,099 of NW_018744367.1, forward strand.
TACATTTCTTGTCTAGTGAACTCATAATTAGTCATAAAATGTCTTTATCACTTAGTTATTGGTGACTAAGGCTTGAAATTACAAGAAAATAGCAATTAAGGGATTTTAGAACGCTTTTTCAACCAAAATGGCCCGAGTAAGGCCATTTTGACTACTAGGATGCCTATTTCCTACATTTCTTGTCAAGTGAACTCATAATTAGTCATAACATGTCTTTATCACTTATTTATTGGTGACTAAAGCTTGAAATTACAAGAAAAGAGCAATTAAGGCGTTTTGGAACGCAATTTCAACCAAAATGGCCCGAGTAAGGCCATTTTGACTACTAGGATGCCTATTTCCTACATTTCTTGTCAAGTGAACTCATAATTAGTCATAACATGTCTTTATCACTTATTTATTGGTGACTAAAGCTTGAAATTACAAGAAAAGAGCAATTAAGGCGTTTTGGAACGCAATTTCAACCAAAATGGCCCGAGTAAGGCCATTTTGACTACTAGGATGCCTATTTCCTACATTTCTTGTCAAGTGAACTCATAAATAGTCATAACATGTCATTATCACTTATTTATAGGTTGCCAAGGCTTGAAATTACAAGAAAATAGCAATTAAGGGGTTTTAGAACGCTTTTTCAACCAAAATGGTCCGAGTAAGGCCATTTTGACTACTAGGATGCCTATTTCCTACATTTCTTGTCAAGTGAACTCATAATTAGTCATAGCATGTCTTTATCTCTTAGTTATTGGTGACTAAGGCTTGAAATTACAAGAAAGTGCAATTAAGGGGTTTTGGAACGCAATTTCAACCAAAATGGCCCGAGTAAGGCCATTTTGACTACTAGCATGCCTATTTCCTACATTTCTTGTCTAGTGAACTCATAATTAGTTATAACATGTCTTTATCACTTAGTTATTGGTGACTAAGGCTTGAAATTACAAGAAAAGAGCAATTAAGGCGTTTTGGAACGCAATTTCAACCAAACTGGCATACCTCTTCAAGCTGTTGTGTGTCTGTACAATGACTCACTATGTCAAACATGAATCTCATCACGTATAGGCCACAATCAACTCCGTTATCTTGTTGTGCGCACTAGCATGAGGAACAAAGTACATGAATCAAACATACATAGCAAATTAGCAACATCTTACGCATTGTATATTACGAAAATCACAATATCATGTGGCATTACTATCTGTGATTTCCATGTAGGACCTCGAGGAGCTCGAGAATTTATCTTCTTCATAACACTACATAGAAAAGTAAGTTCAAATTCGATTAGTATAATTAATATATATGAGTTAGGTTATGATAATCAATAATAAGAATTGAAGCTATGTATATTTACTTTTGCAGTATGGACTTCACGAGGCACTTTCTTGGTTGAGGTAACCGAGCGGAATCAAAGAAGAAGATTGTGTTACTGGAAACACAAATCACCAGTAGGGTCCAATGATAACTACGTACATACATTCACACGAGACAAACAAATCAATAATTAGGCAAGTACAACATATAAACTGGGAAAACAAATGAATTTGACAAGCATAATCTGACGTACTCCGATCCTCATAATATGGGGCAAATATAAACATGTCTCCCGCACGCACTGATTCCTTGATACCCCGTTCAACATAGTACAACACGTCAGCGTGGTTGCCTAAGATTCTAGCAGTGGAGATCTTCTCAGGGCATAACCACCCAATTTGACATGGAGAACCAAGCTCCCATAAGTGCTCCTGGAGTGCTCTGCATGCATGATAATAGAATGTTAATCGAAAACCAACCGACAATCACGACTAAACTGAATAACATAAATTGAGTACTAGTTGAATTACCTGATGCATATTTGAATGAGGGAAATGTTAAGCATTGCACCACTTAGAAATTCCTTCACATCTTCTTTGAATAGCCATGCCATTGCATCATCATCGTAGTGGAACATTTCCTTAGGTAGTGGAACTTGAATGGGGCTGTCACTAGGCAACACGCAAACACGGTTGTGCAGATAAGTTAACTCCTTAGAGAGCGATTGAAGCACCGTGTCTTCAACTAGTGGAGTAGCTTGCATAGCTGAACCTCGTGAAGAGCTCTTGTTCGACGCTTTTCCACTCACCGAGCCATGTTCACTCCTCTTCTTTGGCATCGGTTGATCAATGCTTTTTGGCCCCTCCACCCTCTTCTTTGGAGTTTGGCTTTTCCTCGATGGCTAATAAGACAAATCACACAAATGGTTAGAAAATAATTTCATCCAACTCTTGGGATGAAAATCGGGTATAGAGTAAAGCATGAACTTTAAATCTTAATTACCTAGTTCACCAACCGTATCCAAGCACATGGCCATTGCACAAAACTACCTTTTGCCGCCCAAAGTGTAGTAAACTCATCCTCCTCTACGGGCACAAGTATTAGGATGTCCTCGAACCCGGCAACCACAGAATGGATCCCGACCAAATAATGCTAAGGTCGAAGCGGTCGCAAATGGACCGTACCTTGTTCGGCCGGTTGTGCACTACCATATGCAACGACATTCAAAGCTCCACTAAGCGATTCGCCCGGGTGAAGAATTTCACAACGGATCTCTTCCTGCACCAATTTGGAATATCACTTGTAAGAAACAAGTAAAACAAAAAAAAAGGGAAGAGCAAAACAGGCATGAAAAACATAACAACAGCAACAGCTGCACAGCTCACGGGCAGGCAACACAGTTCATCAGGCAGTCAGCACAGCTCACAGGCAGCACAGCACAGGAGCAGTGAGCTCACAGCACAGCTCACAGCAGGGAGCAGGCAGACACAGCTCACAGCACAGACATGGCTCACAGCACAGACACAGCTCACAGCTCACAGGACAGACACAGCTCATAGACACAAAAACAGCAGCAACACAGCACAGAAACAGCACAACTCACAGCAGGCAACACAGCTCACAGCTCCACAAAAACAGTAGACACAACTCACACCACAGAAACAGCAGCAACACAGCACGCTCACAGCACAACTCACAACATTACAACAGGCAGCACAGCAGGCAGACGACAACATTAGATCAACCATGAAAGCAGGCAGGCAGCAAGCACAGAAACAGGCAGGCAACAAGCACAGAAAAAGCATGACAGAAACAGCATAGAAACACGACAACAATAGCACAGAAACAACACAGAAACTAGTCTTTACAGGAACGAAGAAACACGAAACAAACGAAGAAACGAAGAACATTTACAGCACATAAAACCGCAAACTTCATCCAATATAAAGAAACAACACAACAAACTTCACAAATTCACAGCAGAATCAAAGAACCAATATCACCATCGAAAGAAATAACTAAGCAACTCACCTGTATAACTGAAAAGTCATGAGGTGTTGGATTTTCAAGCTCCCTCAAGTACGCATGTGCAGGATTACTAACCTGCAACAGTGTATTGATAGTGCAAGGCTAATTAGAACCCACGTAACTCAAAAAAGTCAAAACTTATACATTAGAAACCACTTGATCATGTACCTCCTCGTCTGCATGTATCTCATCTTCTCCTTGTTTTCGTGGGTGACTAGAAGAGTCGACCGGTGTAGCCGAGGAGAAAGGCAAGCTCGGCAAGTTCATTTGCTTTTCCCATGCATTGAACTCTTCTCGCATCTCGTTGCGCACTTGTTCCTTAATTGATGCCACCGTGGCATCCAAGTTGACCGGTGAGTTCACACTTGCCCGGGATCTCCCTGATTTGGTATATTCCGGACCCATCACCTTCTCCCATCCTAGCAAGCTCCCCCCGCACCCAATACGCGTCCTGGATGGTAGGGCTTTCCTAAAGCCAAGGTGAAAGGGTCCTTCTCCACTGTTGGGACGAGCTTGCCTTCAACAAGCTCTTCAGTGTACTCAAGCTGTAGCAAAAACAAAAAGGCAACATCAAGTTAGTGTTTATGTGAAGTGATATATATGCAAAAGATTCATGCAGTTCACAAGTCATAGTTGCTTACAAGTTTATCTGCCATTTCTTTCGTTTTCGGAGCCTTGATGGACCATTTTCCGGTTTTCTTGTCACGAGAATGCAAAGAACAAAAGAAATCTCCGGCACGACTCACCAAAGTACTGGTCGTGGAGTCAGAGGGCACTGTGGAGGACCTTAGAAGCGCAGTGGGGTATACTCCCTCACTCACCCACGTCTCCCTCCATTCATCAAACATCATACACCCCATACGATGGTAGTATTGCTTCTGCAATGCATTCTTGGAATTCTGCTCCCTTATTTCCTACATAATTAGACATATTAGTTTCAAAACTACCAAAATATTAAATATATTATACAATTGTCATCAGAGTTACTTGAACTTACAATTGCTTCTTTTTTTCTTTTTTGAAGAACGAAAGCATCCCAATCTTCCTTTGATACGCTAGGCCATATTTGCCATGGGAGTTTCTCTTCATCGATGACTTCATCATCATTGCCACCTCCTTTCTTGTTCTTTGGTTTTCTCACAAGTTTCTCTGTGATAAACCGACGAACTAAGGTGGTTCTTGAAGCCTCTGAATCTTGCCGCAAGTATGGATTCAAACACCCTTCGCTTGGCGTACTCATTTGGAATGTTAAATAGACTCTGCAAGCATAAATAACAGTCATTATTAGTTTACCCATTTAATAACAATAAATTGAAGGAATTTGTAAATGTGAAAAAAAAACACTTGCCCTAGTATCATTCCAAAACGTGTCAATCAAGCCTGTAGGTACTTCGCTCAAACGAAGAGTAATGGGAATTTTGCGCGCACAAATCCCAACTTGAACAGCATACTGACGACGCCATTTTCCTGTAGGTTGGCCTACCCTGTCATACTCCAGGACCATTGGACCGACAGGTTTCTTGAAGCTTGTCGTCGGACCCCTCAGCTTTTTATTCGCTGGTGCCTTTACCCCCCCTCCACTAGGATTCTCATCAAACGACTCAGACATTGCATTTTCGATAGGAGTCGCTTGTTCAGCTGCAATTTCAAACTCATCAAGCATACGATCCAAAACATCTTGAGCCTGATCTTCTGCCTCACCCAAATCAGGCTCCTTGTTCACATCATACAACTCGTTCCCATCCCGAGATGAATCATCATCATCATCCTCTACATCCTTCACTCCAATACGGTAGTGATCATCCGCCATGAGATGTAAAACCAGTCATTACAAACATAACACGTTATCAGTTGTAATATAAATAAATTTGTAAGGTAAACTTATAATCAAATATAAATTGCTGAATTATAATACAAATTAACATAGAAAATGCGGAACTAAGTTACTTCATTCATTTAAAAGAAAATACGAAAAATGGGCAAGTAAGTTAACAATTTCATTCATTTTCACCTAAAAATGTGATTTAATAATACTTTCGACGCCTACAATTTCAAACTAACAAAAAATAGTACCTCAATCTAATATTCCTTCGTCGTGGTCTGATCGCATGTAATTGGCTTGGTCGTCTATCTCATTTGGTACAATAGGTCTAGGAACAGTGAAAGGTGTCGAGTCATCAAACGCATCATATTCTTCCTCATCCTCGACATCTCCAACACCAAGGATTCTTCTTTTGTCGCCTAGCACAATAGACCATTTTGAGTCGGCTGGGTCACTTACGTAAAACACTTGCTTGGCTTGAGATGCAAGGATGAATGGTTCAGCATTATCATTCAGGTGGCCAAGATCTACAAGAGTAAAGTCATCATGTTTGACGTTATGCCTGATATTATCAACCCACTTACACCGGAAAAGAGCAATCGTGAAGTCACAATAATCAAGCTCCCATATTTCTTGAATTCGACCGTAGTATGACAACTCTGCATCAACATGTGATTTATCCTTAGCACTTGCAAACTCCCTTGACGATGCCACAAGCGTTACACCACTGTTTTGGGTCAAGGATGATTTCAAATCCTGACGCTCAGTCCAAAATGTGTACCCATTTATGTCATATCCCTCAAATGAGCGAACGTCATCCCTAGGACCATAAGCAAGACACCTTACTGTATCTGTGACACTCTCATACTTTCCACCCATCACTCGATCACGAAACCAACTCACAAACTTCTTATTATGCAACTGCATCAGTGCCCGTTCACCTTTCGATAGAAATTCATCACGCAAACTAGCCATGTGCTCGTCTAAATATGGGTGAACATCTGCAACATGGTGCAACACATATAGGTGCGCTTGTAAGAAGTTATCTCGATCAGGTGACATTCATTTCGACCCAATTGTGCCATGACCATCAAGTCTCCCTTCGTGTCGAGAAGTAGGAATACCAATAGGTTTAGCAACGGCTATATAGTCGGCCACAAAATTACCGACCTCCTCAACCACGGTCCCTTGAATCATACTTCCTTTCGGGTGAGCCCGATTCCTCACTTTATCTTCTAATGTACCCATATGTCTTTCAAAAGGATAGCACCACCGCATGAACACTGGACCGCACAACTTAATCTCACGCACCAAATGAAGAATCAAATGCACCAAATTGTTGAAAAACGAGGGTGGGAAGTACATCTCAAATTTGCATAAAGTCACAACCACATCCGCCTGTAAAGCATCAAGTGTAAAAGGATCAAGCACTTTGCTGCATATTGTATTGAAAAATGAACAGAGGCTTGTAATAGCTTCCCTCACGTGCTTTGGTAAAATACCACGTATTGCAATTGGTAGGAAAACTTGCATCAGAACATGACAATCATGGGATTTCATACTTGTCAGCTTCAATTCTCCATTTAAGGATACAAATCTCTTCATGTTAGATGCGTACCCTGATGGAACCTTAATGCCATACAGACATGCACAAAACATCTGTTTTTCTACCCTTGACAATGTGTAGCAAGCCGGAGGTAAATAGGCCTTGCCCTCCTTGGCTTTTCCCTCATTTTTCTTCTTTGACGCATCCGTGGCCTTTCCCCTTCCCTTCCCTTGCTCTTCCCCTTTCCTGTTTTCGAACTCAATTCATTTTCCTTTTCTTGTTCCTTTCCCTTACTAACCCTTTGATGAACCCACAATTCTGGACGCACCCCCATCTTTTTCAAATCGTCCCGTGCACCCTTTCCGTCCTTTGTCTTGCTTTGAATATTCATCAGCGTTCCCACAAGAGCATCACACACATTCTTCTCTATATGCATTACATCAAGACAGTGCCTAACGCCATGTTCTTTTCAGTACGGGAGCAACCAAAAGATTGATTCTTTTTAAAGAGAGCAGTTGACTCCGCCACTTTTTCTGATTTCCCAAAGACTGTTCGTACACCCTTAACTCGAGCGTAAACCTCCTCACTAGTCAATGGCCTAGGCGCAGTCCCCTCTTCCGCTGTCCCATCAAAAGCCTTTTTCTGCCTACGGTACGGGTGATCGCGCCTGAGAAACCTTCTGGTCCGCAAATACACCTCTTTGTGAGAATGATCAAGGCGTCTGCTTAGCGTATCATCAATACAAATGAGGCATGCTTTTTTCCCTTTGTTCTTATACCCAGGCAAGTTGCCATATGCAGGAAAATCATTAACGATCCACATAAGAGCTGCACGCAATGTGAACATCTCATTCTTATGAGCATCAAACACGGAAATACCTTCGTCCCACATCTTTCTCAAATCATCAACAAGTGGCGCAAGATAAACATCTATGTCGTTTCCTGGTTGCCTTGGCCCCGATATCAAAAGTGAAAGCCTTATGTATTTCCGTTTCATGCACAACCAAGGAGGAAAATTGTAGATCACTAAAAGTACTGGCCATGTGTTGTGCTGGGTACTAAGAGTGCCAAATGGATTCATCCCGTCCGTGCACAAACCAAGCCTTAAATTTCTGACTTCATCACCAAATTCCCCAAACTTCATATCAATGTTCTTCCATTGCGGGTAGAGGTGGCCAGTGGGCCGGGTTGGACCCAGCCCACCCTAACTCGCACAGCTGGTGGGTCACGTGGGTCCGACCCGGTTTCAATCCGGCACAGCCCGGCACAGCTCGGATTTAATCCGGGTTGTGTCGTGGGTCCAAAATTTTCGACACAACCCATTTCAACCCAGCTCAGTTTAACCCGTTTGATTCGACCCAAATCGCACAACCCGTTTTGACTCATTTAATTCGACACACCTAGCCCGTGAACCCACCTAACCCGACCCACCTGGCACAACCCAGCCCGCACGGCCCACCCGCACGAATGACCCACCCAACCCGCACGAGCCAACCCACCTAACCCGCACGCATGACCCACCCAACCCGCACGCATGACCCACCCAACCCGCACGGCCGGCACAACCCGCACGGCCCGCACAACCCGCACGGCCCGCACAGCCCGCACAATTCGCACGACCCGCACGGCCCGCACGGCCTAACATCCATTTTTAAAAAAAAACGGCTAGTTTTTTGTATCTAACGGCTAGTTTTTTGTATCTAACGGCTAGTTTTTTAAGTGTATGATCATCCATTCTATTTTTCCTATAAATACCAATTCCATTTCACTCAAATTTCCACACAAATTCAAGCTTTCTTTCTCTCTTACTTAAAAATTCTTATTGTTCTCAAATTCTCAAGTGTTATATAGAGTTGTATTTTTGTTAAAAAAAATCTCCTTAATATTATTATTAGTATTCTTAAGATTCTAAAAAAAAAAAGTTCTTCTCCATATTATAATTAGTAATCATACAAAAAAAAAATGAGCTCAAGAGGAGGAATGGGAAGGAGTCAAAGTGGTGGTCGAAGTGGTAGCCAAAGGAGTGGTGGTGCAAATTTTTCGTATGAAATTAATACGGAAAATTTAAACCAATTTGTCAATGAATATGGAGATTATGGTTTAGGAGATAGGCAAAATATTCAAACGTCTCCACCACAACATTTCTCCCACGAGTCCCACCAATCATCAAGTTCAACTATGCCACCTCCATCGTAACCAACATCTCAACCTTCATCTCAAGGTAATTTCTAATTAAATTTTTATTGTTATGAATATTTAAAAAAACTATTATTAATGATTATAAAGTTAGTTTAGTTTCCAATTTTCTATGATTTACAATTAGTTAATTACCATGAAAAATGCGTTTAAATAAGTATAATTAAAATATTTAAAATTTAAAAGCTTATTTTCATGAATAGCATTTAAAAATTAATTTTAATAATTTGATTTATGAAAGGTGGTGGCGGTGAAAGTAGAGGTCGAGCACATTTTTCTTGGGTGTGGAAACATTTTGAACGAGTTGAGGTCACACCCCCGGGATGGCAACCTGGTCAACCAAAGAGGTTCACGTGTACATGCCTAGTTTGCAAGGCGCTAGGTGCAAATGTCAAGTCATATAATTGGAAAACGGGAGATGGAACCGGAACCTTGAGTCGGCATTTGCAAAATAAACACGACTTGTTCGAAAATGGCCCCCGTCCTTCGGGGGGTGGCGTCCAAACACAATTGGGTGGATACATGAACCAACCCGGCGGAGGTACACCTTTCATTTATAATAAAGATAGAATGATTGATGAAATGAGTACTTTAGTTATTGCTAATGAATACCCTTTTAGTTACGGTGAAAATGCAAACGTTGAGCATTTTAATAAAGTTGCATTACAACCTGCATTTACTCGTGTCCCCCGAAATACCCTAAGACGTTATACACAAACTTCTTATTATAAGTATAGGAGTGGTTTGATTGAATTATTTCGTACTTTTGATGGTCGTGTTAGTTTTACAAGTGATACATGGACTTCTAGTTTTGGCGAACCTTTTCTTTGCATTACTGCTCATTGGGTGGATGATGATTGGTTTATTCAAAAACGTATACTATGTTTTCAAGCTATGGAAGAAAGGCATACCGGTTTTAACATCAAAGTTCGTATTTTGGATTGTTTAAAAGAATTTCACTTGAATAATAAAGTTTTTTCTTTGTCTCTTGATAATGCAACTGCAAACACAAAGTGTATTGACTATTTGAAAAATGACTCCGAGTTGAATTTGTTGTTGGGTGGTAGTCTCTTGCATGTTAGATGTTGTGCTCATATTTTGAATTTGTCTGTTCAAGAGGGTCTCGCTGAGTTGCAACCATTGCTAAACCCAATTAGAACAGTTATAAAATGGATTAGGATTACTCAGTCAGTTAGAAGAAAGTACATAGCTATGTGTAAAGAGAGAGGTCTTAAGAAAAGACAATGGTCTATTGATACCCCTACCCGTTGGAATTCTACTTTCAAGTTGTTGAGTGATGCTATAAAGTATCGTGATATTTTGACCCAACTTTACAATGAGACTCGTGTTGATCCTACTGAGTTAATAACCGAAAGTCATTGGACTAATGCTTCTTTTGTTCGTGATGTTTTAAATGCTTTTGATAGTGCAACTAATATTTTCTCTTATATTTATGAGCCTAACGTTCATTTAGTCATAATTGAGTGTGTTAAAGTTGTTCACACCATCGAAGAGCATATGAAGATTGATGGACTTCGTCCCGTTCTTGATAGCATGAAACGTAAGTGGCATACTTATTTTAGTGAATTTCCAATCATTTATGGAATTGCTGCTATTCTTGACCCCGGTGTCAAAGCTGAAGGTTTGGAAAATCTTTTAGAATTTTATTATACAAGTTTAAGTATCGATTATGATGTTAGTGAATATATTAACAAATGCAAATCTGTTTTGGGAGACCTTTATGATCATTATGCATCTATTTATGGTTTTGATTTGGCAACACCAACTACTACTAGCACTTCCGATTCTAGATTTGGTTTTCTTGATAAAGTTATGAAAAAAAAACACAAAGCATCTACATCATTCTCATCATCATCTTCTTCAACACTTGCTATTAATGATTATTTGTCATATCAACATGAGACCAACAACAACTTTCAAATTATAAAATGGTGGCAAGAACATAAAAAAAGTTTTCCTATATTGGCGAGAATTGCAAAAGATATACTTGCAGTTCCCGCTTCATCTGTTGCTTCCGAGTCTGCTTTTAGTGCAGGTAGAAGAGTGTTAGATGAAAAAAGATCTCGCTTAACTCCGGAAAGCATTCAAATTTGTGTTTGTAAGAAAGATTGGGATCAAGCTGAAAGAAGAACTCAAGGTTTAAAGGAAGACGAAGACGATGAAGATGATCCTGTGATGATATTGGAGTCGTCAACGGATGATGCAGCTTCCGGGGATGATGATGCAACAAACATGGGTGGCTAGAAAAGTCTAAATCAGGTACGCTAAGAACTACGTGGGCTTTGATTCTTTCGGGATACGTAGGCAACTTATTTTTCGAAAATTACAATTTAATTGCAAAATTAAATTTTAGTTTTCTAAAGATAGGTCCAAGCCCCCCCCCCCAAATTTCAAAAGAAGTACAATATAAGAACTACGCTGGCTTTGATTCCTTATTTTATAATATAAGGATACGTAGGCATCTTAATTAAGAGCAAGCCATCAAATTGTTAATTTTGTAAAAATTAAAACACCACACAACCCACCCGACCCTAACCCACGAACCCACCCGACCCTAACCCACAAACCCACCCGACCCTAACCCACCTAACCCACAAACCCACCCGACCCTAACCCACTAACCCACCCGACCCTAACCCACCTAACCCACAAACCCACCCGACCCTAACCCACTAACCCACCCTTCGACCCACCCTAACTCACTAACCCACCTTGACCTGTCTAACCCACGAACCTAGCTCGACCCACCCATGACCCGTCTAACCCACAAACCCAGCTCGACCCACCCACGATCCGTCTAACCCACAAACCCAGCTCGACCCACCCACGACTCGTCTAACCCACGAACCTAACCCTGGTGTGTCCAACTTCTCCGACCCAACCCACGACCCGGCCCACCCTACCCTACGTGTGTCGTGCCGTGTGTCATGAAACCCCAACCCGCGACCCACCTAACCCTAACCCAGCTCGCACGACTCGCACGGTGGACACCTCTAATTGCGGGGAGTCGGCTGGGTGCTTCAGCATTCTGTTTTTCTTTCTTCCCTCTGCATGCCACCTCAAGTTTTTAGCGTCTTGTGGTAAAGAGAACAGACGCTTAAACCTTGGAATAATGGGAAGATACCACAACACCTTAGCAGGCGGTCCCTTCGTACCAGCATTGCAACTCATGCGCTTGTAGCGCGACTTCTTACATCGTGGACACTCCTCCAATTTTTCATATTCATTTCGATAAAGAATACAATCATTAGGACATGCATATATCTTCTTATACTCCAAACCAAATGGACACATGAGCTTCTTTGCGTAATAGTAAGACTTAGGAATTTCATTCCCGTCGGGCAACATCTCACTTAACGCGGTCAACAAAGAAGTAAAACTACTGTCCGTCCACCCATGCTTCGACTTAATGTTAAAAAGTGTTAGCACGGCTGATAGTTTGGAGTATTTTTTGCACCCAAGATACAAAAGCTTTTAAAAGCCTCCGATAATGACTCAAACACGTCACCTTCAAAACCCGCATCATCTCATCCACCCCTTCATCCTCGACCTCATCCACATGATCATCCTCAAATCCATCCTCAGCACCATGATCAACAATATGTACATCGTTATTCTTGTACTCCTCGTCCACACAAATGTCATTGCTTCTATCATCATGCACATCATTCCTAATAACATCCCCACTGTACTCTCCTTCTTCACCGTGCCAAATCCACACATGGTATTTAAGCCTAAACCCACGACAAACTACATGATCTCTAATGATATCAACACTATTGACCACCTTCACATTATTACAATCAACACAAGGACAATAGAGGCAATCGAAACCCATTCTGCGCTGATAAGATGAAGCCTTCTCGCAAAACTCTTGAACCCCATTAAAGAATTCCAATGTATCACGTCTACCATACATCCAGCCATGATCCTTCTCCATTAAGTAAATTGTCTCTAAACATGGCAACATATTACGAATCATGTATAATTGCTACCATCTATTATATATGTAAATCAAATTCAAACACACAACATGCATATAACATTCATATAGATACAAAAATGCATATATTCTTCCAAAGGGTCCTTATCACTCCAACCTAACCCATCCTTGAACGTTTACTCTCACTAGTGAATGTATGTCGAGTTTCCAATTTTAAGGAAAATCCGGCAGCATTTCCCCCCAGTTCTCCAAGTACACGACGTAGGTAATTACTTACCCACATATGTACCCAGAGAACATGGTGATTGAGGAAATGGTAAGCCAAGATGTTCCTTAAAATCGAAAAAAAGGACATACATTCACCGCCTAAGTGAGAGTAAACGTTCAAGAACAGTCCCAACCGGGGACTATTCAAGACTTTCTCCTAATGAGAAATCCTTGAACGGGTATCTAGGCATATGATGATACATGCAATCAATTAAAAAACAATGGATTAATCACACATCATGATAGAAGTTGCATTAAAGTTATATCATACACCATCTCCACAAAAGTGTGCAAACAAGAACTTATATATAGCACATAAAGTTATATATATACCTGAGTACCTATAAAGTCTCGACACTCTCAAATAGAAGGTCAATGCCAAGGTCAATGCTTCGCCCAAAAATTCCTCTGAATCTTTTTCAATATAGCCTATATAGAATACAAATAGAAAACCAGATTAAGGGAAAAGATAAGAATGATATTAGTGAGCAAGAACAAGGGCAGTCAGAGTAAGATACCAGGATGCTTTCCGCCCACTCTCCAAACTGATGATCTTACCCTAGAAGCCCTTGACACCCATTTCTTAGCCTGAAGCCCAATATAGTGAGAAGCAACTCATAAAGAAAAGTATATTCAAGGGAAGTTAAATGAAGGAAGCAAAATGTTCAACAATCAAACTCATAAGTTAGAGAAATTCTAATCAATCCAAAATCAATTGTGTAACCTATAAAAAAAAATGTTCCTTTATTTTTCCAATTACTATATGATTATACAGAGATAACCGTTGGGGATTTGAGGGATGCCAAATCCTCAAAATAATTGGCACCGGCCTCGAAAATATGCCTTTTTTTCTTGCTACTCTTATGCGTAAGAATTCAGCAATAGATCCTTATATTATAAACTCTCTGCCTACCTATTTAGTGTGTGCTTTGGCTATTCCTCTCATATGCTTTACTCAATTATCTAATGCTTACTTATCTCATTTGATACGCTTTTTAGTAGAATTTGATGAGCTACTAATATAAATGAACTACTATTATTAGCTTCCTCTCAACTTTTTCTCTAAAATAAAAAATACTAAATTATCCTATAAACAAAATAAAATTCTTAACTTTATTAGTGATGATAAATAAAGTTCTCATAAAAATTTAAAATTATAGATAAATGCAGCTTGTACTAAATAGAATTCTCAGCTTATAAACAGCAACAATAACAACTACAAAGGACTTACATTTGTGGAGGGGCAGCCTTGTGCGTTTAATGGAGGGGGAACCTTGCGCATTTAATGGAGTAGTTAAGTAGCAATTAACAAACCCTAGCAATTACAAGAAACTTACAAATATTAAACTAAAGACCAATTCCTCATAAAACCCAACAATGGTTTTAATGCAATACATGGAGAAACTAAGTGAATGGAGGAGAATTATTACTTACCTAGGTCGAAGCTGCTTCAATAATGCATGGAGGGAGGCAGAAGAGAAGAACTGAGTGCGTGCGTGCGTGAGGAGGCAGAACAAAGCCCATACAGGCTGCGTGCGTGAGGAGGCAGAAGCTTCAATGGAAGCTTCAATGGAGGAAGGGTTTAGGAAGAGGGAACGCAGAAAATTGAATTGAATTGAATGAAAGATGTGAGTAAGGTCGCTTAGCTTAACTGCTTCAATGGAGAGGAGAAAGCTCGCACAACCTTTCAATGGAGATGGAGGGAGAAGAGAATAGGGCGAAAATGTCTAGGAATTTTTGAAGCCAAAATGAGGAATGAAGAAAGTGCCGTTGAATTGAACCAAGTTGAAGCAACAAACCCAGCAAAACCCGCGTTTTATTTTTTTAAATGGCACCGGTTTGAACTGGTGCTAACTACCTTAATTGCCACCGGTTTAAGGAGAACCGGTGCCAACTCCTTCCCCATCCTTTTTTTTTTTTTTTTTAATTTTACAAGTTGCCACCGGTTTGAACCGGTGCTAATTGCATGCTTGGCACCGATTTGGGTTAGAACCGGTGCCAACTCTAAATTTTTTTGGTCCCGCCCGTGTTATTTGGCACCGGTTTTTAAGAACCGGTGTTATAGGGGGGTGCCTATTTAATTTTTTCTACTAGTGTATCTTCTGTATGCTCGACAGTCATCAACCAAAAATCCCAAACCCTTTCATCTTCCTTCAACCTCCATGAAATCGTACTCTGGAAAAGATTGATGTTAAAATATATGTGTGTTGTTGTTATGTTGTAGAATGGATCAGTGTATGCTAAAGTTTGCCTATATGGGTAATGTAGTTGAAGTATTTGTAGAAGGTATTGACAAGGTCATGTGGATAGATTTGATCATTGAGTGTGAGTAAGGGTTTAAGAAAAAGAAGTATGACTTTTCTAAATTCCCTAGCTTTCACTACTGCTATAACATGAAAGATGTTAAGATTACTTCTGACAGTGATTTAATGTCAATGCTGGATAGATTAAAGGATAGGAAAGAGATTACTATTTGGATTGGTTGTGTTGACAAGCCTATTGACTGTGTAATTGCTGCTAGAAGACTTGCTGAATCGCTTAAAAAAAATCCTAGTGTACATAATGACCCTAGCCCACCTAAGAAAAATGCAGCAGTTGATGATGAACAAGGTGGGAATGAAAATGATCTTGATGATGAGGAGTACTGGAATGATATTAGGGTAGAGATGCAATTAGAGCAACAAGCAGCAGTTGATGACATGGATGAGGGTGAGCAGGAGAGTGAACCAAAGAGGAAGAAAAAGAGTGCCCCTAAAACTGTGAAACCTAAGAAACTACATGTCAAGAGAAAGCTCCACCTACGTAGTGATAAAGAAACCATGCCCCACAACAAACTAAATAAAAAAAAAACAACAAACCCTCAAATTGAAATGTAACTCTGGTCTTGTCCTTCACAAGATACCAAGAACTACAGCTGTTAGGAAGAAGATTGTCCAGACCAATAAAACCATGGTTGATGCTATGGTGGTGGATGAGAGTGAGTTTAATGAAGCAGTTAGGAGATTGCAGGCTAGGGATGCTCAGGTTGTGGGAACATATGAGACTGGTGAGACTAGTAGAGCTAACAATACTCAAGCTGTGCTGGAATATGAATTGGGTGAGGGTGCTGGACTGGAAGATGATATGGATGAAAGAGCTGACATGGAAGATGTAATTGGTGAGAGTGCTGAGCTGGAAGATGAAATGAATGAGGATGCTGAGTTGGAAGATGATATGAAGAGGACGAAGAAATTGGGTGTGTTCATGACACATATGACCCATACACATCAGACTACTGGCAGAAAGGTCTTTATGCAGATGAAACTTATTTCAGTAGGATGTACAAAAATGGTGAATTTGTGTCTAATATTGAGTTTTGAAGTATAGTGTTAAAGCCTTGGATGATCTTTAGTGATAAAGAGCATTTCATGTCTGTCTTCAGAGATTATTGCATTCAATGTGGTTTTGCAGTAGCGGTTGATAGGAGCAATCCAAGGAGGTTCACTGCTTCCTGTCTTGCTTTAAACTGTGGTTGGAGAATTCATTCAAGTAGGCTACTTGATGGAGTGACATGGGCTATAAAGAGAATAAAGAACCCTGAGCACACTTGTGGAGGCTTAGATGAAAGGAATCCCCTGGTGACTGTTAAATGGGCTGCAGAAAAACTACTTGAAGATATAAGCGCAAATAATGACATCTCTGGAAAGACACTGAATGATCTGTCATTCAGTAGATATGGAGTGCAAATGGCAACCAGTACCCTTTACAAGATGAGAGGGGTAGCATTGAAGGAGATAAATGGTGGGCATGATACTTCTTATGGATATTTGCCAAAGTACTGTGAGATGGTTAAGGAAACCAACCCAGGATCTGCAGCTAATTGTGCATTATGGAAGCAACTTAATCCACCTGATCCATCCCTCACATTCTCAAGTATATTCATTTCATTCAAGGCTGCCATTGATGGTGTTGTTGCAGGATGTAGGCGTTTAGTGGGGGTTGATGGAGCTCACTTGAAAGGACATTTTGGTGGGGTCCTTCTGTCTGCTGTGGCTGTAGATGGGAACAATGAGTTGTTTCCTTTTGCATGGGCTATTGTTCCCAAGGAATATGGTGACAGTTGGAAGTATTTTTTCTAGCACATGAAGCATATTCTGTCAGGTTCTGGGAGGGGTAATGGGTGTTGTATTATTTCAGACAGACAAAAAGTAAGTTATCTCTGTCATTCACACTTTTATTTCTGTAATTGCAAATAACAACTTAACTCAGTTTTCCTAACATTTGTGTGTAGGGAATAGATGTGGCACTAAATAAGCTATGGCCTGAAGTGGACAGGAGATATTGTTGTAAACACTTAGCCAAGAATTGGAAAGGATCATTTCCTGGGCCTTTGATGCATTCACTGTTTTGGTTGGCCTGTAGTGTAACATCTCCTTTCACCTTCAAAAAAGCTATGGATAGGATTCGGGCTGTGAATCCAATGGCTTGTGAATGGTTGGCTGATTTGGGGGAGCAGTCAAGATGGACAAGGCACAAATTTGATCCAAACATTTGCAGTGATGAGAACAAGACCAACTTTGTAGAGAGCTTCAATTCAACTTTGGGTGTAAACAGATGCAGGCTTGTCTTTTTGGAAGGTATAATTTTGCTTTTCCTAACTTCTTTAATAGTATTTGACATCAATTTATTTTGATGCTAACTTATCCTAACATGAATGCATAGGTATAAGAAGAATGTGCATGGTGAGACTATCAACAAGAAGACAAAGGTGCAAAAACTGGAATGAGGATGAACAATGTCCTAATATAGTAAAGAGAATAAAGATGTTGACCTTTGAATTTCAAGAACTTGCAAAGCTTATCAGTCAAATGAGGGTGAATATGAAGTAAAGGATGGGAAGTCTATGCTTCCTGTGTCACTACACAGGAAGACATGTCTCTGTGGGGCATGGCAAATTTCAATATTGCCTTGCAAACATGCAATCAGAGCAATCTTGGCTGCTGGATTGAACCCATACCAATTCTGCAGCACATGGTTCTCAGTCCAAACTTATAAGCAAGCATATGCCAACGCAATACACTCTGTACCTTGATGGACTAGGACCAAGTTGGGTGTTTGTTTTTGTAAATGACAGTGCAATTGCTTGCAACTTTTGGTTTTTGAACTTATGGTCTGTTTTTAACTAGATCATCTTCTAGGCCAAGTTATGGTTTTTGAACTCATGGTCTGTATTTAAGTTCTTGTAGGTGAACTTATGGTTTTTGAACTTATGGTCTGTACTTTAACTAAAGTTTTATTACTTTATCATATCTCAACTTTGGTTCATTAACAGCACATTTAAATATAATGGAAAGCAAGTACCATAACTGAGGTTTTATTTATACTTGGTTGAATTACATAACTGCATTCATAAAACCAGTACAAATTGCATCACTACCCCTGATTACATAACTTAATTAGGATCAACCTTAACAATACTCCCCTCTCCCTCATTACCCTGTTTACATCATTTAAGGTAAAAAAAAACACAAATTGCTAATATGATAATAGCAATCTTCATAAGCCTCTTGCAACAAACAAAAAGGTCTTCCACCATGTTATGTATTGCGGCAATCTCAGAATTTGGTGAAACATCATAAAAACTCACATCATCTTCTGTCACCCACTCTAAAAATCCGTAACCTCTGACTTTTTCCCTGCATCTGTAGTATGGCTTCTTTCGATTGGTCATGGAATCAGAAAACCTAACCTCAGCGTTTCTAGGGGGGTTGCAATTGCAGTGCTTCATCCTTACCCAATTAAAGCTTCCATCTGTTGCGCCTCTCTTCTTTGAAGAAACTCCACGAAAATTCGTCATAACCTTTCAGAAGAATCAGCGTTGAGGCTAGGCTCTGAGATTTGGTGGAGGTTGAAGGGAGAGGAAAGGGTTTGGGATTTATTTCTTCAACAATGTCGAGCAAACAGTTGAAGTGGAGTCACCATTTAAATGAAAGGAGGTGGGAATTAATTAATTCAGGGGTAGGTTAGTCTTTTTATGTAATGTGGTAAAAAAGTGAACCATTTTGTTTTTGGTTAGCCCATTTAATGATAATTAGGCCGCTGAAATCAATTATGTTAAACCACAATGTCACTACAGAGAATCCAAAAAAAGTTCGTCTTCCATGTAGAATTTTTGAAACCACGAGGCCACCAAATTGAATATCCCAATATTTTTTTAGAAAAAAAAATGGTTTGTTTTCTATTCTGCCAAAGTAAACACCATTGAAGTATTTTTTTTTTGAGTTTTGTGCGTGGGTTGCAGGCTAGGAGGGGAAAAGTTGTGGTATTGGAGTAGTGGACCATTTCTTTATTCACATACTATATACTTCTAAATTTATAGTCATAGTTGACTAATAAAATAATTTTTTTTCCTCCAAATTTTATTATCAATAAAAAACGTTAGAAGTAGTTGCTTAATTACCCACGTACTAGTGTACTACTACTAACTTCGTATCAGCTATATGAGTCATATTGACTTAGTATTATTATCTGTTTATTTGTAGACAGAGGCTACTAGGTGAACGTTTCGGAGGTTACTCACCTTGAGATTTACGCGCAACTCAAGGTAATTTTCAATGTCCATCTTAAGAATCCCCTTAGGAAATATTTTTGAAATATTGTGTGCCAACTATGTGCTTATGTAATTATATGTGATGAGTGTGTTACTGTATGATATTATGGAATCATATTATATACTACTTTTCTATATTTGTGTACTAGTATAAGTATTTTCGAAAATTTGATTAATTGGCATCGTATGAGTTTTTTTTTTAATGATTAAAATCTTGGGAATTTGATGATTGATTATATGTGATTGATGGTCTTCAAGGCCTAATGGGAACGAGTTGTAACTAGTATGTCATGTAGAATGACTATGTTCTATTAATACTGAAATTGAAACATTGTTACTTGGGATTAAATTGATTTGTGCAATACTTGTGTGCAATGTGATTGGACAATTTAATCTATTAAATGTACATTAAAATAAGAAGGGAAATGAAACCCGAAAGGGTGAAGAACAGGTTGCCCACTAGTAATTATGGTTGTACTAGTTGGTTTAAATTAATGTATTTTGCTGTTTAGTCTTCCTCCTAATCAATGGGC
This sequence comes from Chenopodium quinoa, assembly GCF_001683475.1. Lineage (NCBI taxonomy): Eukaryota > Viridiplantae > Streptophyta > Magnoliopsida > Caryophyllales > Amaranthaceae > Chenopodium > Chenopodium quinoa. The sequence continues at coordinate 2,525,348 of NW_018744367.1, forward strand.
ATTAGTGAGGGGTGTGCACACTAGGGACATTCTGTTTTAATTTATGACCATTTAAGGGTTACGCGCGACCCTTTATAAATTAGGTGGTGATAGGGACTAGTCCCGGCTTACTAGCGTTCTCTTTCCCTTTCTTAACAATAAGTAATAAGAGTGTTATGTGACAATGTGGTAATGGTTTAATATCATAATGTCTATGTATTTGTATTATGTATAAAATGTTTTCGAACTAAAATTATTTATTTTACGGGACAGAGTTGGAATTACTCAGTTCATCTGATTTTGGGAGTTTTCTCTCTTTCCTTGTTTCTGATTTATTTTGCAGGTTGGTAAGAGGGTACTCGGTTACATGTGAGGAGACTTTAGAATAATCATGTAGCTAAGACAATTTAGTTTAATTCCGAACTTATTTATTTTCCTTTTAATTAATGTTTTTAAAATGTTTTACAGTTCGGATGTAACGACTATTTAATTTTTTGCCGCCACTTAGATCACTTAGTTTATAAAATGGTACTTTGTTTTGCTTTGCATTTGTTTTCTATGGAAAATAAGTGTAGCAGTAACACTCCCAAGGTTCGGTGGTTGGGTTTTGAAAGGTAAAAAGGTTACTCTTATTGTTTTACAAAGACTCAAATTTTGGGGTGTTACAAATTGGTATGGATAGCCAAGGTTTTTCGAAATTTAGGGACTACAATGAATTAAATTAAAAACTTGGGTTTAAAACTTGTATATAAGTTTTGTAAATTGATTTAAGCTTAGGAAAGCCGTGAGTGTGGGAATCACGATAAGGGATCCATGTATTTTATAGTACTTCTATTAAGTACTTATGATGTGGTTATTTATTTTCTTTTATTAGACGATGGTACGAGAACGTAAAACTGCAAGAAAGTCGAGTGGTAGGAGGAGTACAAATGTATTACCCGATTCTCCCTATATGATTCATATGAAGTACAATGAAGAAATTCGACGTTATGTCTACCGTTTGAATCTTTGCATTGAACATTTTCATTACAATGTACTTGAGGGACAATCCGATTACCTCACTCCGGAGAGACGATCTCAAATTCTTTTACACACGCTACGTGTGAGGGGACCCTATTCTCAACTTAAGAAGAAGTATGCTGATTTATATATTGAAGGTGAACCAAATGATAAATACTATTATAATGGAAGATGGATCCCTATTGTGGAATACCTTGAGAAGGCGATGATGGAAGCTAAGCGGGAATTTGACTATAACTTGGATGATGATGAGGAGGAGGAGTAAACCTGGGCACGGGCCGGGTTGGCCCGCGTGCCGCCCGGCACGGCCCGCCGTTCGGCGCAGCCCGGCACGGCCCGAAGTCAAGCACGGCACGGCACGAAGTTCAACTTCCGTGCCACGGGCCGTGCCACGGACACGGTTGAGAATTCCCAGGCACGGCCCGGCACGAGCACGGGCATGGCCCGCCGTGCTGGCCCGCAGGCACGACCCGCAGGCACGGCCCGTAGGCACGGCCCGCGGGCCAACGGCTATAAAACGGCTAGTTTTTTGCCAAAAATTCTATAAATACTCACCTCCATTTCATTCCCAAATCACAAAATCACAATCTCTTCTTCTTATCTCTTATATTCTCTAAATCTCTAATAATCCTTATTTTCTTAAATTCTCTAATTATTCTCTTAAATTCTCTAATTATTTTCCTAATATCGGAAAAAATTAAAAAGTTCGTAATCGTAATTAGTGGAGCGTTGAAGCACGGTTGTAAGATCTAAACTAATCTTAAATTTATTATTGTTTTATTGTTATTATTAGAATAATCTTGTTTAATTATTATTGTTGTTAATTGTTATTGTTGTTGTTATAATTGTTGTTATTAATTATTATTATTGTTACAATTGTTGTTATTATTTATTTTTGTTGTTATTGTTATTGTTATAGTTGTTGTTATTAATTAATATTATTGATATTTTTATTGTTAAAATTGTTGTTATTAATTATTATTATTATAGTTAACCACTTTTTATTAAAAAATTAATTGTTAATTATGGCATCGAACAACCCATCATCTAGGTCTAGGGGGAAAGGCCGACTTATCCGTAGTAGTAGTTCTAGGGAACCACCAAATACAACGAGCCCCCAAATTACGAGTCAAACCAATGACCCCATTTACTTCCCCCCGGGCTATGAGCCATATAATACGTCGGGATTTCCAGCACCACCACTAAACCAATTTCCACTACCACCATAACAATTTCCACCTAATTATATCGGTAATCAACAAAACTATTGTTCTAGCCAAGGTAGCCAAGAAAGTACCCGAATTCCCTCCGGTTCTACCCCTTCTACTGCCACTCCCACTAGTCCCACTACTAACCATCACACACATCATGAATGGTTAACCGAAACTGAGATGCTACTTTTGAAAAACCGAAGGAGTGAGGTATGGCGTTATTTTTTCCTAAGTAAAGATGGTGAACAATGGGCAAAATGTAAAACATGTAATAGTGTATTCACGGCAGTTACCAAAAACGGGACGGGACACTTATCTAGACACATGAAAGCTTGTGCAAAACCAGCTAGTGATCCAACCCAGCCCAAAATTTCCCAATTCCATCCATACGGCTTTACATACAACTATGAGAGGGATAGGGATGAACTAGGAAAAATGATAGTACACGCCGAACAACCTTTTCTTTTCTCGGAAAGTGACGCATTCAACACCTACATTAACAAAGCACTACAACCCCAACATAAAAGAATCTCTAGGAAAACCGTTCGTTCCGCCGCAATGAAAAATTTCCTAGAGTACAAAGTCCGGTTACAAGCCGAATTGAGTAACCTTAACTGTAGAGTATCTTTAACAGCCGATTCTTGGGATAGTGGTTATAAATATCACTATTTATGTGTGACTTTCCATTGGGTAGATGATCAATGGATGTTACAAAAAAGAATAATACATTTCAAAATGCTGGAATACCCACACACCGGCATTAACATTGCTCACCATTTAATGCAAGCAATAGACGAATACAACCTTCGAGATAAAATGATGTCTATGACTTTTGATAATGCAACCTCTATGACATACACAGCTAATCTTACCAAACAAAACTTAACCGATGTACTATTAGACGGTGAAGCTCTTCATACTAGATGTGTTTGCCATGTACTTAACTTATGTGTACAGGATGGAGTTCGGGCAATTGGCCCATACTACAGCAAAATCAGAGATGCTATTATGTCTATTAATAGCTCTAACATGAGATACCAAGAATGGAAGAGTTTTCTAAAACAACAAAAGATAAGGGTAATAAAAATTAGAACCGATTGCCCAACTAGGTGGAATTCCACCTATGACATGTTAACAAAGGCAATTGAGTACAAGGGCCCGTTAACATTATTTTACAACCAAAAATTTCCACAAAATGCTTTGTATGATGATGATTGGAAAAACTGTGAAAGATATATGCAATTTTTACAGTTATTATATAACATGACGTATTGTTTTTCTACTGTTTACAATCCTTGTGCTCAAAACTTTCTTTCTAATGCATGCTTACTCGCCCAACTTTTCACTGATCATCGCGATCAAAGTGATTATGATCAGTATCTTCCAGCAATGGAAAAAAAGTGGCGTAAATATTATAGTGAGATTCCTTTGATTTATATTTTTGCTTCCATATTAGATCCTAGGCAAAAGTATGAAAACACATTTATGTTAGTTGACATTTACTTTCAATGCATGTTTCTTGACGATGATGTAGAAAACTATAAGACTAATGAGAAGGATCAGTTTTTTTGCTTTATATAGAGTCTATGAAGCCAAATATGGCACCGTTCCTCGCTCAGGGCCTTCCCAACCATCCAAAAACGTAAGTAAGAAGGCCAAACATTTATTTTCACAAGCTACTAACTTGATTTCAAGGTTTTCAGGTGATTCATCAATCAGGAGAACGCAAAGCGACGTCTCGGAGTTGCAGATGTACCTGAGTTACGACTTCACCAAAGGCATGGACGACGATGAGATAAACAGCCTCGACCTCCTTGCATGGTGGAAACAACAAAGCTCGAAGCATCCAACTTTGGCGGCAATGGCACGAGACATTCTTGCTATCCAAGTTTCCTCCGTCGCCTCCGAACGAGCTTTCAGCGCATCCGGAAGGGTTTTAGACGATAGAAGAACAAGTCTAAAACCCGAAACACTAGAAATGTGCGTGTGTTTCAAAGATTGGTTGGATGCCGAAAATCGCTCACAAGACCGTTCTTACGACCACAACGACAACGAAGAAGGAACCTCCGCTTCCGGTTCGGGTTCGGCTAGTTCCCAATCTATGCAACTAGCCGATGACCTTGAAGGCGAAGGCGAAGACGAAGATGAAGACGAAGACGAAGACGAGCAAGAAGAAGGAGAAGAAGAATAGACAATTATTGTATATTGTACGATTTTAAAAATATCAATTTTATCATTTTCCAATTTTTGTTTAATACCATCATTGTATGATTTTTATCATTGTTATCATTGTACAATTTTCTCAAATCAAGTAATAATAATATAAAGTACGCATTATTCACATCCAAAGTCCAATTTGCCTTTTTTCCCCGTTTTGTTACAATTTGTAAATTCATATTAAAAAAAAAAAAAATTATACCAATTACTAATAAATCATAAACATTAAATTTTAAAGTAATAGTATAAAGTAAATATATAAATATAAATATTAAATATACAAATTATAAAACATAAATATTCAACTTATAATTATAAAATTCATAACTTAATAACTTATAACTTATAAGTTATAAACTTATAAGTTACCTTATAAAACTTATAATTATAATTTTATAACTTATATACATTATAAACTTATTAATTTATAATGTTGTCATTAAAAAAAAAAAAAAAAAAAAAAAAAAAAAGAAAACTGCACCAGCCCGCGCAGGCCAGCCCGCAGGCCGGCACGTGGCCGGCACGAGGGCCGTGTCGTGCCGTGGGCTGGCCTGTGAAAATGGCCGGCACGGCACGACACGAAATCCTGGGCCCGCCGGCACGACCGGCACGGCACGAACCAGCCCGTGGCCCGCCAGGCACGGCCCGCGGCGGTCCGGCACGACACGGTGCCCAGGATTAAGGAGGAGCCTCAGGAAAATGAAGCTCGTGAGAGTCAAGGGGAAAATGATGGTTGAATTTTTAAGTTGCATTTAGCTTATTTGGTTAAAACTTTTATAATACTTTTACAAATAAAAGCTAGTTTCTTATGATTAGAAACTATAGTATAGTTTTGGTTTATTTGTAACCAGTAGTTTATTGAACTAATTAGCACTAGCTAGTGTGTTATTTTAAAGATGATTTTCATTCTCTCTTGGTTTTGCAATAAAATAATTTTCGATAAACATATTTATGAAATTTGTCATTTTATGTTTATTAATTAATTTAATAAAGTAGAATCATTTCGTTTTTTGTTTTTTTTATTTTTACTATTGTATTTATATAAAACGAAGCTCTTATTTCTTGTGCTTACTGTAGTCAAGTATAGTAATGAATGGGTTGGATTATAGTGGGATCACAAAAGCAATGCGCGAATCTATAGTCTAATGCTAAGTTGATGCATTATTTGGTTTGGAAATTGGCTGACTCTATGAATGTTATTGAGATTTAATAATTGCTTAATTCTTGTCTATATGTACTAATGATGTGTTACATGAAAGAATGTGGTTGTTAATTTAATTGCAATTCACGATCTAAATAAATCGTGTTAAATATATATGGTGGTAACACTAGTGTTGAAATTGTGCAGATTGTGTATGCAAAATTACAACGTTTACACTAGCTTAGGTCTCGTTGGAGAAGAACTGCACAAATGGCTGAGATTCCCGAACAACTTGCTGCAAGGTTGAGAGCTCTTGAGCAAATGAACTAGAACCTTGGAATGTTGTTGCAAAACCAGCTGAACAACAACAACAACCACAACAACAATGACAACGACCCTCAAGCCGCCATGGCTAAGAAACTTGCTACACTGAAACCTCCACTATTCATGGGGAAGGAAGATCCCATGTTGGTTGAGAACTGGGTACGTGACTTTGACAAGATTTTTAATGCTGCTGGTACCCCTGATGCTCAGAAGGTGGACCAAGCCACTTTTTATTTACGTGAGGCTGCTGATATTTGGTGGTAAAATGAAGGAGTTGCTATAAGAGCTCAACATAACTTTAACTGGGAGGCTTTTAAGAAAGCAATCAGGAATCGATTTTTTCCTTAATATATCAAGAGACAGAAGTACAACGAGTTCAGTAGGTTTAACCAAACTGCTGGTATGAGTGTGCAGGAGTATGCTGAGAAATTTAATGAGTATGCTAGGTTTTGTCCTAATGTAGTGCCTGATGAAAGATCCAAGGCTCAGAAGTTTGAAGATGGATTGACTTTTAGGATCCAAAAGAAGGTGATTGGGGCTGGCACTGCTGCTACCTATAAGGAGGCCTATGATAGAGCTTGTAATATCGAAAGGATTTTGAAGCGTGAGCAGGAGGTTAAGGATAGGCGCAAGAGGAAGGGGAATGGTGAGAGCTCATCAAACCATCAAGGATATGATAAGAGACCACGCCTCGGGGGTAATAACAATGGGAATGGTGGAAATGGTCAGCAGGGAGGCCATAACAACAACAATCGAAGCAATAACCACCGGGGCCAGGGATAACAGAATCAGCAAGGATCTCACAATTGACCATGTTGTAAATGTGACAAGAGTCATCCAGGACACAACTGCAATGGAGATTTGCTTACTTGCTTTGAATGTGGGGAGGTTGGTCACAAGAAATTTGAGTGTCCAAAGAAGCAAAATGGCAACAATCAAGCACAGAATGGGCAAGGTAATAACAATGGCAATAATGGAGGTGGTTATAGGAGGAACTCAAACTACAACAACCGCTTCAATAACAACAATTCTTAGGGCCAAAATGGCAATGCTCAAGGAGGGAATGGCCAAAACAACAACAACAACAATGACGGAGAAAGTAACCACAATGGAAATGGTAGGACCTGTAATGGAAGAATCTATGTTCCCCAGAGTGAGATTGACTCCAATGCTAACATTTTGACGGGTACTTTTCTCGTGAACTCAAAACCTGCTTATTTACTTTTTGATTCTGGGGAATCTCATTCTTTTGTAGCCACTTCTTTTGTGAATAAACATGCTTTAAATCCTTCATCTTTGTATCAAACCAACATAACAATTCCGTCTGGGGAGGTAGTTCCTTGTAAATCCATATACCAAGGCATTCCAGTTAACATTGTTGGAACTGAGTTGCTTGCAAACCTTATTCAGTTTGACTTAACTGACTTTGATGTAATATTGGGAATGGATTGACTTAGCAAGTACAAGGCTAGAATTGAGTGTCATACCCAAAAGGTGTCTCTTAGGGGACCAAGGGGGAATAGAATCTCTTACTAGGGAGTTGTGTCAAAACCAAGGATCAATATTGTGTCTTCCATGAATTTCCATTCTTATATCCGAAAGGGCTACCCTATTTATTTATGCCATGTGCAAGATGTGAGTGTAGAAGAGAAGTCCATAGATCACATTCCAGTGGTGAAAGAGTTCCAAGATGTGTTTCCAGACGAAATCCCAGGTATGCCACCAATGGCAATAAGGGAGATGGATTTCAAAATATACTTAGTGCCTGTGACTAGAGCTATTTCTAAGGCACCATATAGAATGGCACCAGCAGAGATGAAGGAGTTGAAGGTACAGTTGGAAGAGTTGTTGGAGAAGGGTTATATAAGGCCAAGTGTCTCACCGTGGGGAGCACCGGTTTTGTTTGTGAGGAAGAAGGACGGACCCTTAAGGTTGTGTATTGATTACCGAGAGTTAAATAATGTCACTATAAAGAACAAATATCCATTGCCTAGGATTGAGGACTTGTTTAATCAGCTTAAAGGTGTTGGGATCTTTTCAAAGATTGACCTGAGGACGGGATACCATCAATTGAGGATTGTTGAGGAAGATATACCAAAGACAACCTTTTGCACAAAATACGGAAATTATGAGTTCATTGTTATGCCTTTTTGACTCACTAATGCTCCGAAAGCTTTTATGGATCTCATGAATAGAACTTTTTAGCCATATCTGGATAAGTTTGTGGTAGTGTTCATAGATGATATTTTGGTGTACTCGAGGGATAGAGAAGTGCACGAAGTACATCTAAGAAAAGTGTTGGAGATTCTTAGAGAAAAGAAGTTGTATGCCAAATTTTCAAAATGTGAATTTTGGCTAGAGAAGGTAGCATTTCTAGGCCATGTGATCTCAAAGGAAGGAGTTGCAGTGGACCCATCCAAGATCCGGGCTGTTTCTAATTGGCCAAGACCAACAAGTGTGACTGAAGTAAGGAGTTTCTTAGGGCTTGCTGGATACTATAGAAGATTCGTGCAAGACTTTTCGAGGATAGCTCAACCCTTAACAAATTTGATGAAGAAAACTACTAAGTTCCAGTGGGATGAGAAGTGTGAACAATCTTTCCAAGAATTGAAGCGAAGATTTACCTCAGCACCAGTCTTAACCTTACCATCAAGGACTGAAGGGTTTGAATTTTATAGTGACGCATCTAAGAATTGCTTTGGGTGTGTACTTATTCAACATGGGAAGGTTGTAGCTTATGCATCAAGGCATCTCAAGCAGCATGAACAGAATTACCCTACTCATGATTTGGAGTTAGGAACTGTGGTATTTTCTCTCAAGATTTGGAGACACTACTTGTATGGTGTGAGATATAAGGTGTATACGGACCATAAGAGTCTTAAATACATATTCACACAGAGTCATTTAAACAAGAGACAAAGGAGATGGCTTGAGGTGCTAACCGATTACAACCCAGATATTCTATATCATGAAAGAAAAAGGAGCAACAACTGAGTTTGATGTCGATGATAGTGGAACAGTGAAATACAAAGAGAGATGGTGTATTCCTAAAGACGAAGATCTTAAAAGGAAGATTTTAGAAGAAGGTCACAACACCCCGTACTCTGTACACCCGGGAGGAGATAAGCTCTATAAAGATCTTAAGCAACATTTTTGGTGGCCGAACATGAAGCGTGAAGTAGCCGAGTTTGTGGCAAAGTGCCTTACATTTCCGAAAGTGAATATACAACATATGAGACTTGGAGGGAAACTGTAATCGTTAGATGTGCTAGGATGGAAGTGGGAGTCTATCTCTATGGATTCTGTGATGGGATGCCGCTTACAAGGGCAGCAAAGAATGCTATTTGGGTCATAGTTGATCGTTGAACGTAGACAACAAGATTCATAGCAATAAAGGACACTTAGAATGTGAATCAGTTGGCAGACGCCTATGTGAAAGAAATTGTGAGACTACATGGAGTTGCTAAAGATATCATTTCAGACAGAGATCCCAGATTTTTATCAAAGTTCTGGGAAATGTTCAACAAGCATTTGGCACTATCCTGAAGTTTAGCACAGCGTTTCACTCTGCTACATATGGATAAACAGAGAGAACAATTTAGACCCTGGAGGACATGTTGAGAGCTTGTGTGATGGACTTTGGTGGATCGTGGGACGAAAGATTACCTATGATCGAATTTTTCGTTTAATAACAGTCATCATGCGAGCATAGGAATGGCACCTTATGAAGCATTGTATGGGAGAAAATGTAGAAGTCCCTTATGTTAGAATGATATCAGTGAGTCTTTGACTTTGGGGCCAGAAATGATTGAAGAAACAACGAAGCAAGTTAGGCTTATCCAGGCAAACATGAAGGCAGTTCAGGATCGAAAAAAGTCATATGTAGACCAGAATAGAAGAATAGTGGAATTTGAAGTCGGGGAAAAGGCTTTACTTAAGGTTTCACCTACCAAGGGAGTCATGCGGTATGGTAGGAAAGGGAAACTAAGTCCTAGATACATTGGGCCGTATGAAGTATTAAAGAGAGTTGGAGAGGTGGCACACCAACTAACCTTACCCATGGAGTTAGCCAATGTTCACAATGTTTTTCATGTTTCACAACTCCAAAAGTATGTTCATGACCCTACCCATGTTATCCAACCCGAGACTATTGAGCTAGATGAGACCTTAACTTTCGAAGAGCGCCCAGTGAAAATTCTTGATACCAAAACGACAAATACTCGAAATAAGGCGGTAAAGTTAGTTAAAGTGCTGTGGTCTAATCAGAATTCTGAAGAAGCAACTTGGGAAGTCGAGCATCATATGAGAAAGCGCTATCCAGAACTTTTTGAGCAGAAACGCTGAGTTTTGAGGCCTAAACTCTTAAAGGGGGTAGAATATAATGGTAGCTCATCTTTTGTCATCGTGAGAGCCTTATTTTGAGAGCTAACTAACATTAAAGTTCGAGGACGAACTTTCGTTTTAGGGGGAGTAGATGTAATACCCCAAATTTTTAGTATTTAATCAACGATTTTTCTAGAATAAACTTTTAAATTTATAATTATTTTCAAATTTATATGTTATAGTAAAATTTTTAATAAATATTATTTTTATTTTCGGATTTATTAAAAAAAAACGGAATTTGGATAATTTATAGAAACTGATTTTGAAAACTGAAAAAAAAAAAAAAAATTGAAGCTGATCCCTTTTGATAGGAAGTTACAACAACTCAATTTGAATTGGGTCTTATCTTCTGAATATTCTAGAGCAACTCAACCTAAGTTTTTTAATCTATATATATACACCTAAATCCCAAAACTGATGTGTCGTATAACACTATCAAATAATACCCATCCCTTTCAATTTTGCCCAAGTCGTCATCCCCAACCGATCTTACATTAGTAAGCCATGAGTTTTCTTACTGTGATTCTCTTGTATTGAATTGAGCTTGGCAAATTCGAAATGCTGATTGAACCTTCTCTTGATTTCTTGTCTTACCCACCCAATTTCTTTAATCTTCTTGTCTCTCATTGAACATCTTGTAATTGAAGAACTGGAAGTTTTTTTTTTAGAAAAAAAATGGGTTGTTTTTTTTTCTGCCAAAGTAGACACCATTGAAGTATTTTTTTTGGAGTTTTGTGCGTGGGTTGCAGGCTAGGAGGGGAAAAGTTGTGGTATTGGAGTAGTGGACCATTTCTTTAGTCACATACTATACTTCTAAATTTATAGTCATAGTTGACTAATAAAATATTTTTTTTTCTTTTTCCTCCAAATTTTATTATCAATACAATATGTTAGAAGTAGTTGCTTAATTACCCACGTACTAGTGTACTACTACTAACTTCGTATCAGCTATATGAGTCATATTGACTTAGTATTATTATCTGTTTATTTGTAGACAGAGGCTACTAGGTGAACTTTTCGGAGGTTACTTACCTTGAGATTTACGCGCAACTCAAGGTGATTTTCAATGTCCATCATCTTTAGAATCCCCTTAGGAAGTTGTTTTGAAATATTGTGTGCCAACTTTGTGCTTATGTAATTATATGTGATGAGTGTGTTACTGTATGATATTATGGAATCATATTATATACTAGTTTTCTATATTTGTGTACTAGTATAAGTAATTTCGAAAATTTGATTAATTGGTATCGTATGAGTTTTTTTTTAATAATTAAAATCTTGGGAATTGGAAGATTGATTATATGTGATTGATGGTCTTCAAGGCCTGTTGGGAAATGAGTTGTAACTAGTTTGTCATGTAGAATGACTATGTTCTATTAATACTGAAATTGAAACATTGTTACTTGGGATTAAATTGATTTGTGCAATACTTGTGTGCAATGTGATTGGACAATTTAATCTATTAAATGTACATTAAAATTAAGAAGGGAAATGAAACCTGAAAGGGTGAAGAACAGGTTGCCCACTAGTAGTTATGGTTGTACTAGTTGGTTTAAATTAACGTATTTTGCTGTTTAGTCTTCCTCCTAATCAATGAGCATTAGTGCGGGGTGTGCACACTAGGGACATTCTGTTTTAATTTATGGTCATTTGAGGGTTACGCGCGACCCTCTATAAAGTAGGTCGTGACAGGGACTAGTCCCGGCTTACTGGCGTTCTCTTTCCCTTTCTTAACAATAAGTAATAAGAGTGTTATGTGACAATGTGGTAAAGGTTTAATATCATAATGTCTATGTATTTGTTTTATGTATAAAATGTTTTCGAACTAATATTATTTATTTTACGGGATGGAGTTGGAATTACTCAATTTATCTGATTTTGGGAGTTTCTCTCTTTCCTTGTTTCTGATTTATTTTGCAGGTTGGTAAGAGGGTACTCGGTTACATGTGGAGAGACGTTAGAATAATCACGTAGCTAAGACAATTTAGTTTAATTCCGAACTTATTTATTTTCCTTTTAATTAATGTTTTTAAAATGGTTTACAGTTCGGATGTAATGAGTATTTTATTTTTTGCCGCCACTAAGATCACTTAGTTTATAATCTGGTATTTTGTTTTGCTTTGCATTTGTTTTCTATGGAAAATAAGTGTAGCAATAACACTCCCAAGGTTCGGTGGTTGGGTTTTGAAAGGTAAAAAGGTTACTCTTATTGTTTTACAAAGACTCGAATTTTGGTAGTGTTACAGATACACCTTTGGAACCCCCATTTGATTCTAGTGACACAGAAGTTTCATCAGAACCATAATCAGAGATGACGGCTCTACCACCTCGCAAGCTCAGCGATTATTCACTGCCGTCCTTGGCAGATTTTCCGCACCTTGCTCCCACACCAAATCTCGAGGGAGTACAATTCGAGATTAAACCCCAGTTTATTACTATAATCGAAAGGAAGCAATTTAGCGGAGCTAAGGGTGAAGATCCAAATCTTCACATCTTGGATTTTTGCCAATATTGCAATACTATTAGACAAGCTGGGGTCACGCAGGACTAAATCAAGGATATTCTTTTTCCCTTTTATTTATGTGGTAAAGATAAATTGTGGTACAATGGATTAAATAGAACTGCACTTGGTATTACTGACTGGGAAACTCTTGCTTTGAATTTCTAAAATAAATACTACCTTGCAAAAAGGACAGCTTTGTTAAAGAGTTCGATCCAAAATTTTTCCCAAGAAGCATATGAATCTCTATACGAAGCTTGGGAAAGATTTAAGGATTTGTAGAGAGAATGCCCCCATCATGGGCTAGGACAGTGGCAGATAATGCAAGCTTTCTACAACGGGCTCGGATATAATTCAAGAATGATTTTGGACTCTACAGTTAACGGAATATTTATGAATTTGGATGTGAATATAACAAGCAATGTTGTTGAAGAGATGGCTATTCATAATTCCCAATATGGGAATCCCAGAGGAATTGCAAATAAAGGAAAACACCAAGTCGATTCTATATCCTTTTTGCAAGCACAATTGACTGCTATTAGCCAGAAACTAGACAATATTAATAATTCTAATTCATGTTGCGTTGCTAATGTTTCCGCTATTGGTACTAACTCTGTAATAATTTGTGAAAATTGTGGTCTTGTAGGTCATTGGGCGTAGGAATGTATCAGCTCGCTTGAGATGATTAATTCTTTTCAGACCTATAAGCAAACTAGTCCATACTCCAACACCTACAATGCAGGGTTGAAAAATAATCAAAATATGTCGTACAATGGTACAAATGTGCTTAACCCCCCACCACAGGTACAATAACCATAGCAGAGGTACTACCAACCTCCACATCAGAGACCACGATAGATTGTTACTCCTCCTTCTGATTCTGGCTTATCAAAAATCAAAACGATGTTAGTTAATATGCAGAAACAGATGCAGAGTAGAGATGCGCAAATTGACTCGATCCTAGCACATAACAAAATCCTGGATAATTAAATTGCGCAACTCTCCTCTACTCTACAAACTCGCCAGCAGGGAGCCCTACCATCGCAGCCAATACAACTTATAGATCACGTGAATGCAATTACTCTGAGAAGCGGTTCAAAATACGATGGGCCTTCTATGACCAAAGATGATGAACCTATCATTACAAAAATTGCTAATCCTGATTCTGTTATACCGAACATTGTTGTTACTAGCCATGCAGGGCCCCAGAGTAAAACTAACATTGCTGATGATACAAGAAAGTTACAACTCAAGACAAGAGTGGAGATGTATAGAAACCAGTTATCAAACTACCATTTCCTAATAGACATCTTAAGAGTAAGCTAGATAAGCAGTTTGGTAAGTTTCTGGAGGTTTTCAAGAATTTGCAGGTAACAGTTTCTTTCTTAGAATTAATTACTCAAGTTCCTGCATACTCTAAGTTTATGAAAGAAATTTTGACCAGAAAAAGATCTATTAGTGAGGTAGAGATAGTTGGTTTTACTGCAGAATGTAGTGCTATATTACAGAATAAATCTCCACCCAAACTAAAAGATCCGAGTAGCTTTTCTATCCCATGTCATATCGGTAATTTGATGATTGATAAAGATTTATGTGATTTGGGTGCTAGTGTAAGTGTTATGTCATTATCTGCGAGCTCTAAATTAAATATGGGTAAATTAAAAGCTACCAATATTACTCTACAAATGGTTGATCGTTCTGTTAAATACCCTATAGGTGTTAGAGGATGTTCTTGTTAGAGTAGGTAAATTTTATATACCTGTTGATTTTGTTGTTCTTGATATGGAGGAAGATTTGCAAATTCCAATTATTTTGGGTAGACCATTCCTTCATACTGCAGGGGCAATAATAGATGTGAAAAGTGGTAAACTTACATTATGTGTAGAGGATGCTAATATTACTTTTAATCTAAATAATGTCCCTAAAACCCCCATGATAGAGGAAAAGTGCTTTAGTATTGATGTAGTTGATGTAAATGATTTTTCTAATAAGCCCCAAGCTCTCGTTAGAGATCCCTTGGAGGCGGTATTTTGTGTTACATCTTCCACAAGAAAGACTACTACATGGAAAGATGAAATGGATGCTATAGAAAGAGCTATAAATTGTGAAGGGCTTGGGTTTGAAGATGAAAAAGTGGAGAAAAATGAGAAAACTGAAAAAAATCGGACTCATAATGTTGTAGCGCACCCTACCGGGCGAGAACCCGCCCGACCGGGCGCGAGAGGAAGTCCGTATGCGACCACAAATCGCCTTATCGAGAGAGACCCGCCCGACCGGGCGCAGAAGAAAAGAGGATTTTGGTCTACATATCGCCCGACCGGGCGCGAGAACAAAGATCGAAAAAAGAGTCAATTTCTCTCGATCGGGGGCGAGAGCGGGACAACAGAATGGCCCAACTTCAAGACGCCATATCTTTTGCGTTTCTTAACGAAATTTTGCGTGTGGCCTGTCGTTAGAAAGCTCTTCAAGTCTACTTTTCAATGAAATTAGAATAACTGTATTATCATTTATATAAAACGAGTTATGAGCGAAATAGTGAACCTGACTCGTTTTTGCCTCTTTTCCTACTAACACCTTGTTTCTTTTTTGTCCAGAATTGTAACAATGTGATGAAGTGTGATGCTTGGGATGGTGGTGACTACGATTTTGATGACGAGGGGTAGTTGCTTGGGTTGCTAACTTCCCTTTAAGCCAATGAGGACATTGTCTAATTTTGCTTGGGGGGAATTTCTTGTATATATAGGTACTCTTTCTTTCCCTTTTCTTTTATTTTCTTTGGTGTGCTTAGTTTAGTTTATTTCTTTCTTAGGTTAGGTTTAATGTTTTTAAAAAAAAATAATCCAAAAATACGTTCCAATGAATTATAAATCATGCTTCCCTGTGCCCCTTTGATTAAAATTTTATGAAATTGTTTTGACTCTTGGTAATTGATGATGAACTTTGTAGATTAGTTGGTCATGATTTGATGTTTGATTGCCTTGAAATTTTAACATGCGTCATTTTTTTCCAACTACTTGTGAATATAGTGCTTGACTAGTTGATTTGGTATGGAATTGTGTGTTAGTTCCTCGTATGTCAATGAAGTTGAGTTTTAGTTTGCATATATGAGTAATGTTTATATGATTCATTATTATGCACATTGAGGAGGACGAAGACATTTGTTCTCTTAGGTAGCCTTCAGATGATTTTAGATACATTTGTTCCCTTCTTGCTACCCATGTTATGCTTGTGCCCTTTTATTGTTTAACCAGCTAGATTACAAACCTATTTTTGCCCCATTGGTTACTAGTCCCAAGCTTGGCTTGGGGGAGCTAATAGTTAGTGAGATGAGGGAGTTGTAGTGTACACATAATTTGCTTAATTTGGGTGGATTTGAGAAGTTATTTGTTGTTCTTATTTTGTGGATTGGAAAAAATTGAAATTGTTGTTTAAAAGTTGAAAAATTCTAATGTGAGATAAAAAGAAGAGCAAAAGAGGATAAATTGTTTCAATGATTCAAATGTTTTAAGTGAGGGTTGCTCAAAAGAAAAGAAAAAAAAGTTCAAAGTTTGTTTATTCAACTCAAGTTCTTTAATGTTATATTTTGCTTATATGAGTGAAGTTGTAAGTGTTGGAAATATTGTTAATATTGAATTGGTTGTTTGGTGAATTTTTGGTAGAGTTGAGTTGTGTTGGAAATGATTGGTCATTATTTATTTTTGACCTTGGTTTTTTTTAGGATTTGGCTCCTTAAAAGCATGGCTTTACTCTCACATTTTCCCAAATTTATCCTACCTTTTACCCTAACCTTACATTAGAAGCTTGAAGACCTTCCGACCTTTGTGCATAGAGTTGTATGGATGTGAAAGTAGTTGTTTATCAATGCAAAGAATGATTTGACATATTCCGAGTCGACTACTAGGTTGAGTGTATGTCTTTTAAACACACGAGTGTTGTGAGTTTGGGAGGGAATTGTTCACATATAAAGGGGTGGTTAAAGAGCGATCGAGTACATCTATTACTCGCCACACAAATGAGAGAGGAGTGTGTGAGCACTAGTCATGAATTCTATATGCTCTTGTGGTTTTCTCTATTTGACAATTGTTAGGGAAGATTGGTAGTTGGATGGATGTGATTGATTGACTTTGATACATGTTTATCGGATTTGCATTTAATCGTATTTATTGGTTTGAAATGTATTTGGGGCAGTGACGGAGCCAGGATTTTCAAATTGGGGGGACAAATTATGAATATAATATAATTTGACAAAAATCTTAACGAAAAAAAAACTCAAACACACATATTGGTTAATACTTAATTTTATAATTTCAAAATGTAAAAATACTTAGTCATACAAGTCAAAATGATGAAAAAAAATTACATAAACATTCAATTAAAATTACACTTTCATCCTTCGAGTCCTCATATTTTGAAAGCGATCAATAATTTTTTCATCGGAAACTTGTAAGAAGATATCCTTCTCAATAAAAGTGACTTGAACCACCCATTTCCATATCATTTTCTTGACTTTGAGGGGAGCTAAATGAAGGGGAGTTATTGGACTCATTTTCATGGAGTTTCTTTCTTTTAAACATGAATTGTCGAAGATCAGGTTGTTTTCTAGTAGCCTTGGATTTGTTTGAATTAGGTGAATCATTTGACATTTCCTAATTAAATTGAAAAATATATATCAATTTCCACAATCCATATCATTGCATAATAAAAAAACCTAAGATTAAAATTGTAATTAAAATTAAAATTCAACAAAAATTGCAATTAAAATTAACAATAATTCAACTAAAATCTGAAAATTAGGGTTAACAATTGGGGATTTCAAATTGGGGATTTCGAATTAGGGCTAACAAGACATACCATTGATGGATGTGATGCAGCGAAGACGGCCGAGGCCCGACGGTCGGACGGTTAGGCAGCACGCAGTTGGTGAAGTGGTGACTGGTGAGGACAGAGGACCAACTAACCGAGCCACCGAGGACGGTCAATCTACTAAGTACTGACTACTAGAGGCTGGACTGGCTGAGTGGCTGGTGATGACTGAGGCAGCGTCGCAGCACATCAGCGAAGAACGGAAAGCCGACGGCGGTCGATCTACTGGAGTAATGGTCGAGTACTCGAGTGAAGATGGAGCAGTGCTTCTTCAGTTCTTCGTTTCATCCGTTCTAGCGTTCACATCCAGCGATTTTTTTTTTAATTTTTTTTTTAATTTTTTTTTTTAAATTGGGGGGACAGCTGTCCCCCCATATCACTTAATTGGATCCGCCCCTGATTTGGGGTGAAGTATTGATTTATTTATTCATTGCTTTGCTTAGGGACAAGCAAAGGTTTGGCTGGGGGGAGTTTGATGAGTCTATTTTATATATGTTTTTATCCCTCGTCCCTTGGTCATATCTGTGTTTATTTGAGCTCTGCGAGGCTATTTTTATTATTAATATGTGTTTTCTAGTGTTTTCGTAGATTTGGTATTGTTTTATAGGAAATTGCAGATTTAAAGCACTTTCTCGGACTTATTTGAGCCACTACGAGCATTAGAGTAGGATCGAATTATTATGACCATATTTCGTAGCCCTAGACCGCGTTGGAGCAATCAAACCGGTGATTAAGGGCTCGGTGAAGAAGAAGAGTTTGAGGCATTGGACCGAGCCTTAAAGACCCAAAGAGGAAATTAGGATTGGGCTAATTAAGAGCCCAATTGAGAGGTCCATGATGCCCGAGAGCTCGCCCGACCGGGTTGGCCCTCGCCCTGAGGCACGCCCAGCCGGGCGAGGCATATAGAAGAGGAGCACTTCTTCGCTCGAAGGCGGGCCCGGCCGGGCGAAGTTCTGCCCGACCGGGCAAGTGTTTCTGTGATTGTTTAGAAATTTTTAATCTTTGTTTTAGCTTAGGTTTCCTAGCTTAAGTATAAATACGCTTTGTTAAGCGGGATTGAGCACCTCTTCTCAGTTAGTTAATTCTTAGTTTTTAGTTTTAGGCTTTAGTTAATACTCTTATTTTTTCTCTACACCTTGAGGTTTTTTACGCAATTCATTATTTTCGTTTACTTTGGTAACGATTGTTTCGGGGTTTTCTGATGTCCTGCGGGAGAGTTACAATTCCGAGACTGGAACCGGACGCCTGTACCTGCAAAATAACGGAGACTCCTGAGAGCTCCGCCTCCAACGGTCAAGTTAGTACCTGATTAAGGAGTAGTTAATACAGAAATTAAAGTAATGAGATCTCTCTAGGTGAGAGTGCTTAGTGTTGGTAATCTGCGTCGTTAGCGAGACTAGCCGGTTGTTAATAACTCTGTTCTTCTCTGCTTGATTTCTTGATTATTCGATCGATGATTAATGAAGATTAATTGAGTATTTATAGCCTTGAGAAGCGTGCAACTCTCTAGGTTTAAGGTAAACCTAGGGCTGTTCGGGCCTCTAGACTGGATTGGGCCTTGATGGCCGGTTTTCCCATTTGGCATGGGTGGACACGTGGCGTGTCTAAAGTGGTCCGTAGAGGACGTATCTGTGATTGACACGTGGCAGGCTCCTGTTGTCCTTCGTGAAGGACACGTGGCGGAACCTGGTTGGTCCACTTGTCAGACGGTGAGTGGTGGATAAAAATCCCCTAATCATTTGCCCCTCACAGGTGGCACGTGACTGGTCACGTGTCGCCTGTGACAGGTGTCGCACGGTGATAGGCAACGGCCTGTTACAGGTGTCACCTTGCAAACGGCCGAGAGATTTTCCCGCCCAAATTTTGAATTTGGAAGCGACCCTTCGCCTTCTCACTTTGCCTATAAAAGGAAGTGCTGACTTCGGTCATTTTCACATTTGAGAACTTTGCGAGAACATTCGGACCCCTGAACTTGCTCTGACATTTCGGACTTTTTCTGCCTACCGCCTGTTCTGACAAGCCGACTGACCCGAACTTCCAGGACTTCATCAACCGTCACTCGTTCAGGTAACTCAGTTCTCTTACTCTTAATTTTCTTTTTATTTTTTGAAATGGCACCATGGAAGCACACGACACGACCTAAGTTAGTGATCAGCCGGTCACCGGGGACGGCTGAATCTAGGACTAGGAGTGCCGCCTGCCCTTTTCTGGACCCATCTTTGCCCTTTATACAAAGTCCGACTGTATCAATGTCTATGCAGAACGTGATGGCCAGAACGAAACAGACTGCTAAGATATCAAACTCAGACGGCTCCTCCCAAAGGGTGCTCCTTAGTGAAACATCTGACCAGGCGCCAGATGTAGAACGAGGCGACTGTCAAGCCGACAGTTCTGAGAGAGGGGCCAAGGTGTTCCCTTCCCATCTTACCGTTGACATGTCTAATTTTCCTTCTGCTCCTTCTAAGGGAGAGGAGGCGGGCCCCTCTAGGAGAGGGGAGGAGTCGTCCTCCTCGGACTCGTCAGAGGACGAGTCTGAGTCCAGCTCTTCTGGACACAGTTCTCCAGGCTCAGAAGAAAAACATAGCCGCCTACAAGAGGCGAGACTTTCTCATGCAGTTGAGAAGGGGGACAATTGGGCGGAGCCATCCGCCTCTTACAGAGAGGAAAACGCCCCCTACTACTGCAGGGTACCCCGGGGCCGGATTGCAACCATGCAAGACAACGTGGCGAGCTTTATTGCTAACCACAAAATGGGCCCGGAATTTTTACTGTTCGTGCCGGATCCAGAAGACACTGTCGTCTGGCCGGCTGGTACCAGCTATGGTGACGGCTGCTTTGGCTGCTATGTGGCGGCCATCAAAGCTGGACTGCGCTTCCCATTACATCCGGCTGTTCAGCGGATTTTAGATGGGTATGATCTGGGGTTATGGCAGTTAGCCCCCAACTCTTGGGTAAACGTACTCGGCTATGTGGCCGGGTGCGAAATGAACGGGGTGGAGCCAAGCTTTGAGGCTTTCGCCCACATGAACTATCTCAGCCGGACCCCTAAGTCGGGAGGTACCGGCTGGTATCAATTAACAAGCCATAGGGGTTACCTCATGACGAGAGGTAAGGCGAACAAATGGAAGGATTGGCGGAACACCTTCCTTATTATCGAGGGTTCAGACACGGAGCTGAACAAACGCTTTAACAAGTGGAATAGGGATCCGCCTCTTCTCGCAGGCGGCCGCAGCATGCCGCCTGTTCCCCCAAAGGCTAAAAGAGAGATCCTAGACAAAGGACTCTTCAAAGTAGAGACTAGGGTGAACTCTACTTCAGGGGTACGAGAGCAAGTACCCCTAAACTGCGTCCCGAGCTTCAAGTGGCTCTATGACGAGTACTTTTTGGCCGCCTGTGGCCTCAGCAGTCGGTGCTCTAGAGGTAGCCGGCCTGACAAATACTCTGTTTTTTCACGCCTTGTTTTCTTGGGATTTTTACTAACTTTGCTGTTTATTTCTTGCAGCTGACGCCATGAGTAAAATAACAGCATCCAAGACTGCAGCGGCCATATTGCGGGCCTCGCTCATGAAACAGTCGTATGCCGACTCCCCTAACAAGGAGGCACCCTTGGTTAGCTTCGAAAACTCTTCCTCTTTTAGTTGTCTTATGCATATACTAACTCTTTTTGTTTTCAGTCTGGTACTCCAAGGGCTTCTTCCTCGCAACAGCCGGACCCCAAGGCCCGGAGGACGACTGTTGCAAGCTCTCCTGGGTCTTCCAGGAAAACAGTGGCGGCTGAGAAGCAGCCGGCCACTTCTTCAAAAACCCAGGCGGGGCCGCCTAGATGTATGGACACTGACTTGTAAAAACTCACCCTTGCTTCCTTCCTGATTAGGTCTAACTTGTTTTATCCTTTCGCTTAATGCAGCCGGCCCCCAGGGACTTGACTTGGTTGAGGTAGCCAAGTCTATGGTTAAAGTAGTTCCTCCATCTGACAGGGAGGCGGTCAGGGGTGCCGGCACCCTTGACCTTGATGGGATTTTCAGGGGTCCTAGCTGAGGTATACTTAGCATATTTTTGAGCTTTTGAGTTCCAGGACGCCTGTTAACTTTTTTGATTGGAAACTGACGCCTGTTTTTCTTTGTACTTAGGCCCTGCTCCGAGTCAACAGCCTTCGCAAGCCGATTGATCGGAAAAACAAAGAGGTAAAGGCCGCAAAAGCTATGGCCGCCTCCAGCGGTGATAAGGCAATGTTTCAAATTGCCCAAAATGAAGTACTGACCATTGATCTTCTTTATTATCAGGCGCAGGCTACCGCCGTTGTTCGGGCCCAGTTAGAGGCGGCCCAAAAGAAGGTTGACGAGCTGGAGGCGACCGTCACCAACCTTAAGGCCGAGCTGAAACCTCTTCGCCAAAAAATGCACTCTTACGAAGCCATGGAGAAATCTTTGGCCAACGTAAAAGAACGCCTGGTGAACCAAGAGAAGAGTCTTACCCAAGAGCTCTCGGATAAGGCCGAGCAAGAGAAACAAGAGCTCGTCCGGGAGATGGTGGAAGACTCCGCTCAAATCCAGCGCATGACTTGGGAACGACTGTTCCCCAGTGCCGACTTTGCCTCATGGGAAAGAACGTACCGCCAGTGTTCGGAAATATATAATCAACAGATCCTGGCGGCTGCTGAAGAAGAGGCGTTGGACGGTGCGTTGGAGGAGGAAGAGCCGGTTGTGGCGCTTGTGCCACTTGGGGGTAAGGCATCAAAAGAGGGTGCAGCTAAGGCCGAGTCCAGCAAGAAGAGTGCTGACCAGGCGGCAGCTGCTGATACTGAACTGCCCCCTTCTTAAGCTTTAAGTATTTTTTCTTTTCACGGCCTGCGTGCCGTTTGCTTTGTAATTACCCGTCCAGGGGGCCGGGGTTTTGAATATTCTGCTGGTCTTTAATGGCCGGCTCATTTTTAATCAAATTTTTGTTTTGGTTCAAATTTGTCTAAGTATTTTTAATTTGTTCACTACACCGACTGTTGTGTATGGCCGAACGTTAAGACAGGTACAAATAGTAAGTATGCCGCCTATGCCCCTGGACGACTGGTTGTCTGTTTCCAGGATAGATGATCAGTCGGCCATTTATTCAATCGGTATTCGAACTCTATTCAATTTGTCTGACCAAGTAAATAGAATTACCTAGTCGCCAAGGAATTAAGTAAGAAAACAAGCGGCGTGTACCGGTTGTTTCCCTTTATTGCCAATGTTGGCTTTTAACTCGTAATTTGTTAACCTAGCAAGAGTATTGGTTGAGAGCCTTTGTTTATTAAAAACAAGTGGACGACTCATACCTTTTAGGCTCCATACTAAGTTTGCGTGACTATTAAGTTAACATAGGAGTTACTTAGTCTTCGTCACAATCTTGATTGAGTAGTAGAGGTACCAGACGGCGGAGGCCAGCTAGACCCCTTGATTCGCCAATGTTTGTTGGCTATTAACCCAATAGGTTATCCAGTAGGAATAGGGGTTCGAGTGCCCTTGTTTGTTTAAAACAGGCGGACGACTCAAACTTTTTAGATTCCATACCAAATTTGAAGGAGTGACTATGAGTTAACTTTGGAGTTACTCAGTCGCCGTCACTTTTGTTTGAGAAGTAGAGGTACCAGGCGGCGTAGGCCGGCTAGACCCCTTGATTCGCCAATGTTTGTTGGCTATTAACTCAATAGGTACCCCCTGCATTTATCCCAAGTAATACAGGCGGTCATCTGACTCAGATGTCAACTGCTACCACTGGTTTGGTTAGTGATAGAGTTATCCTTGTCTCAAAAACGGCTACGTGGTTGCCCTTGGGGACAGTCGTATAGGTGCCGTGTAATTAGTTTATAGAACAATGTTCCACCCAAAAGGGAGCTGCTCTCTGCGACGAATTTCATCCGGAGGGATGCCGTCGGACGCCTGCTAGGATGTTGGGACAGGTCGTATTAGTTTTGTATATTTGATCAGGTGGCTTGGCGCCTGGTCTGATCATTCGGCTGGTGGCCTTGGTAAGTTCTTGGTGAACGTAGGTGCTAAGTAAAAGAAGGGTAGCCGCCTGTTAGGCACAGGGTCGGCCAGGCCCTAATCTTTTTAGCTAAGTATTGTGAGTAAAATACTCAATGGAGAGTAGCCGACTGTAAAGGAACAGACGGCATGCCCCTCAGAAGATTGAGTTAAAAAACTCAATGGAGAGTAGCCGACTGTAAAGGTACAGACGGCATGCTCCTCGTAATACAAAAATTGAATAGTAAGTGCAAACTTTATTAAGTAGCTCTTTACTTTACATCTTTCAGAAGAAATACTTTTTAAGGTTATCTACATTCCAAGTTCGAGGCAACGGTTGTCCGTCTGGTGTTTCCAGACGGTAGGTACCGTCCCTGACTTCCTCATAGATTCGGTAGGGTCCTTCCCAGTTGGGAGTTAGTTTTCCAGACTCATTAGCCCTACCAACTGCTTCCATCTTTCTAAGTACAAAGTCCCCTACTTTGAGTGGACGCCTGTGTACTTTTTTGTTGTATGATCTAGTCATTCTCAGGCGATAGATCTCATGGCGCAAGACAGCATTGCCCCTCTTTTCAGGAAGTGAGTCTAATGCCAGGCGCATGGCTTCCCAGTTTGCCTCTTCGTCATATAGCATTACTCGAAGAGTCGGCTCGTAGTGTTCTATTGGAAGAACAGCTTCTGCACCATAGGTTAGGAGGAATGGAGTTTCTCCAGTCGCCCCTTTTTCAGTCGTCCTAATGGCCCAGAGAACATGTGGTAGTTCATCCGCCCATAGGCCGCCTGCTCGTTCAATCTTTTTCTTGAGACCGTCTGAGATGATTTTATTAAAGGCTTCTACCTGGCCGTTTGCTTGTGGACGGCCGACAGATGCAAAGTAGTGTGCAATTCCTTGGTCTCCCAACCAGCTTTTGAGAACAGGCGTCTCAAATTGGGGACCATTATCAAAAACCATAGACATGGGAACCCCGAACCGAGTGATGACGTTTTTCCAAATGAATGAAATTACATCTTTCGTCTTGATTCCCTTTACAGCCTCCGCCTCTACCCATTTAGTGAAGTAGTCAACGGCAACAAGTATATACCTTCTGCCGCCTGTAGCAGGCGTATATGGACCCAGAATGTCCATGCCCCACTTAGCAAACGGTAGTGGGCTGTGAATGGTAGTGAGGTCAGTAGCCGGACGGTGAATTAATTTGCCAAACCTTTGGCACTTGTCACATTTTTTCACCATCTCCATTGCATCTGCTTCCAAAGTAGGCCAAAAGTAGCCCTGCCGCCTTGCCCTTTGAGCAAGCATCCTACCACCTATATGGGAAGCACAGAAACCAGAGTGAAGATCATCTAGTATCTCTCGTCCCTTTTCAGGAGTAACACACTTTAAGAAGGGTTGAAGGTACCCCCTCTTGTGAAGTTCTCCCTGTATCATTTCAAAACAGGAGGCTCGTTTTTTCAGTGCTGCCGCCTGTTGAGGATCATCCGGCAGTGTACCGTTTGTCAAATATGCCTTGATTGAATCCATCCAGGTTGAGCTTCTGTCTAGGATTCCAATAGGGTTTTCCTCGATGCTTCTCTTCTCCATTACTTCCCAAAAAACAGTTCGAGGAGTATCGGAGGAGGCGGATGATGCTAATTTCGAAAGTGCATCTGCTTGGTTGTTTTCTGATCTCGGCACTTGGATCAGATGGAAATCCTCAAGGGAGCCGACTGCTTGTCGGACCGCCTGTAAATACTTGATCATGGCCGGATGAGTTGCTTCGTATTCGCCATTGTACTGACTCACTATCAATTGTGAATCAGAACAGGCGTCTATTTTTCTTGCCCCTGCCGCCTTGCACATGCGGATCCCGGCTAATAAAGCTTCATATTCTGCCTCATTGTTTGAAGCCTGAAAACTGAAGCGTAGAGCATACTCGAACCTGTCGCCCTCTGGAGATTGACATACGACGCCTGCTCCACAACCGTTTGAAGTAGAGCTTCCGTCCACATATACCTTCCAGACTTGGTCTGGAACTTGAGAGTCAGGAGGACGAGTCATCTCTACAATAAAGTCAGCAAAGGCTTGCCCCTTCACTGCTTTTCTAGGCTCGAAAGTAACTTCGAGACTCTGCATTTCTATGGCCCATTTGATCATTCGTCCGGACGACTCCATGGTGGTAAGGGGCCGCTTGATTGGTTGGTCGGTATACACGACGACTGCATGTGCCAGAAAGTAGGGCTTCAATTTTTTAACAGCCATGAAGAGTGCAAGACCAAATTTCTCCACTAGGGGATACCTCAACTCGGCATTTTTCAGTACGTGACTGACAAAGTAGACCGGGAGTTGACAGTCGTCCCTTTCAGCAAGGAGCACAGCGCTTAACGCATGATCAGAGACGGCCAGGTACATGTAGAGATTTTCTTTGGGCAAAGGGCTGACCAGCCTCGGCAAGGAATGCAAGTGAACCTTTAATTTCTGGAAGGCGGCCTCAGCATCCGGCCCCCATTCAAACCTTGCCTTTTTCTTAATTGCCTGGAAAAAGTATAGACATTTGTCGCCTGATCGGCTTAGGAATCTCCCCAAGGCCGCCAGACAACCTGTTAACTTCTGAACCTCTCGGACGGTACGAGGCGACTGCATATCAATGACCGCCTGTACCTTCTCAGGGTTCGCCTCTATTCCTCTCTGGTTGATAAGGAATCCGAGAAATTTCCCAGACTCAACTCCAAATACACATTTCTTGGGATTGAGCATGACATGGTGCCGCCTGAGTGTGGCGAAAGTTTCTCGGAGGTCCGTCAGATGATCTTTCTGAAGTTTAGTCTTGACAATCATATCATCAATATATGCCTCGACGTTTCTCCCAATCTGATCAAAGAACACTGTGTTTATCATTCGTTGGAAGGTAGCCGGGGCATTCTTAAGACCAAACGGCATGACCGTGTAACAGTACAATCCCTGATCAGTGACGAAGGCCGTCTTCTCCTGATCTTTCTTCCATAAAGGAATTTGATGAAAACCAGAATAGGCGTCCATAAAACTCATCAAGGCATGGCCGGCTGTTGAGTCGACCAGATTATCAATTTTAGGCAGAGGGTAACTGTCTTTGGGGCACGCCTTGTTTAAGTCTGTGTAGTCTACACACATTCGCCAGGTGCCATTCGGCTTTTTAACAAGCACCACATTTGCAACCCAATCTGGGAAGTAACATTGCCGAATGAACCCTGCATCAAGTAATTTTTTGACTTCGGCGGCTGCCGCCTGACCTCTTTCTTCACCATGGTTCCGCTTCTTTTGCCGTACCGGCTTCTTTTTCGGATCCACAGCGAGTTTGTGTACTGCCAGATCAGAACTAATGCCTGGCATTTCATGGACTTCAAATGCAAAGATGTCCTTGTACTCTTTCAACAGGTTGTGAAAGTCGTCACCAAGGTTTCTCAGAGCAGTCGTCCCAACTTTGACTGTTCGGTCAGGACGGGAGTCGTCTAATATCAGGTCCGCATGCTCACCAGCCGGCTGAGGGCGGAACTCATCCGGCCGCTCCTCTGCCAATGATTGCTATTTTCTTGCTTTTCTTGCGGACTCTGTTTGGGACGCCTTTCTTTTTTTGTCGCCTGTTTCTTGAACAGGCACGCTCTCCTTAACATTGTCAAGGCCTGTTTTTTCTCCACTTGACCCAGTGGCCATAATAGTGGGCTTGACATCCGAGAGATAGCACTCTCGGGCCATCCTCTGATCTCCCCTTAGGGAGCCGACTGTTCCATTATCCCTTTCAAACTTAAGCAGCATAAGTGACGGGATTATAACAGCCTTGGAATTATTCAGGGTTGGTCGACCCAGAATCATGTTGTAGGCCGAGAGTTCCTCTACCACTAGGAACCGGACTACCATGTGTCGTCCTTCCCCTTTTTCGCCCAGGCGAATGGGTAGATCTACTCGTCCCAGTGGGTGGACGACTCCTCCTCCAAACCCTATTAAAGGGTGGGAGGCCGGATGTATGCAGTCCGTCTGATATTTCAGTTTTGACAGACATTTGCTGCTGATGAGATCTGAGGAGCTCCCGGTATCTATGAGGATTCGGCCAACTCTCTGGTTGGCCACTTTACATTCAATAACGAGAGGGTCGTCATGCGGCCCCCTTATTCCTCCTAGATCCTCTTCAGTGATGACAATCTCAGGAAATGTATATTTGGACGGCCGTTCTTGGTGAACGGAATTTACATCTAACCGCCTTATATTATCTTTGTTGCCCCTAATAGTGGGGCCGCCTCCTGAGAAGCCGCCTGCAATGGTGTAGACGACTGCATCATCTGTATCGGAACTGTCGGCCTGTTGATTCTTTTTGGCCGACTGCTTTTTTGAGGAAGTATTCCCCGTAGATTTCTTGACATAAGTGTCAAGATCACCTTGATCAGCCAAGCGGTCTAGGTACCGCATGAGACTGATGCAGTCATTGGTGTGATGACCAACGTCATCATGATAAGCACAGATTTTGTCTTGGTTCCGGTTGCTTGCAGAACCCTTCATGGGGAGCGGCTTCTCAATTGAGAGCCGTCCCTTTATTTCTTTTAGGATAAACTGGTTATCCTTGTTAAACACATACTTCGGGGAGTATGGTTTGAATTCTTTTTTCTTTTTCTGAGTCGGCTGTTTAGAGGAATCAGCCGCCCAGACCTCTTTTCTTTTCTCATCTTTGTTGGACGACTGTTTCTGTCGTCCCTCTCTTTTGTCGAACCTCTTCCCGTCCGACTATTTCATCGTACACAGATCAGTCGCCTGTATATAGGCTTCTGCTTCAATCAAGGCCTCTTGAAGAGTCGCCACCCTTTTTCGAACTAAATCAAATTTAAAGGTAGACCCGTCTTTGAGACCTCTAAAAAAGTCAGTATAAGCTACCTCATCCGGTAACCCTTGAATCTGTATCCTCATCAGGTTGAACCGCCTGATGTAAGAACGAAGCCCCTCCTTCTCGCCCTGCTGAATTGTTCCCAAATCAAGGGTCGTTTTCTTCGCAGGGATGTTCATAGCGAAGTTGGAGGCAAATAAGTAAGCAAGCGTCCTGAAGTTGTTTACACAACCAGTCGGCAGGTTGCCGAACCATTGCTGTGCAATTCCCTTGAGAGTCGCTGGGAAACACTTGCACCAAGTGGGATCATCCAACCCTTGAAGGTACATCAGGTTGGTGAATGCCATCAGATGGTCTTCTGGGTTAGTAGTGCCGTCATAGGCGCCTACTAGAACATTTTTTACTTTGGCCGGCTGAGCGGCTTCAGTAATTTCCTTGGAGAAGGCCGACGGCTGTTCACCAAGTCTAAGCAGCCGTAGCTGCCAGTCCATAGGTTGGACGTTTTTTGCTGCAGGTCCACCAAATGGAGGTGGCTGCATAAAATACTGTTGTTGCGGCACAAATGGTAAGTTTGGTACCGCCTGGGCACTATGAAAGCCGGACTGACGGGAGGTGCCGCCTGACTGACTCTCATGGTACGACTGAGTATGCCTCATCGAGGCATTTCGCAAACTGTCCTGAAAATTTGAAGTAGAAGCCGACTCTGATAATCGATCACTCTTCTTCTGCTCTAGCAGGTGCCGAGCATCTGTGAACGTTTGCTTTGACCCATCCGCCTGAATATGACGAACAGGTTTCCTATTTCCCGTAGGATAACGGAGTTTTGTGAAATCAAGAGCAGGTGGCTCCCGCTTCTTGGATTTAGGATGGGGAGTCGCCTCTCGCCCTTGAACTGGCTTCCTCTTCAGTGAAGTGGAAGGTTTCTTGGCCGACTGCTCTTTGACTGAAGCAGGCGGTTTTTTGTTGATCAACTCTTGAATCTCTCCCTTGAAGTCCCTCATGAAGGTCATGAGTTCGTTCCTTGTGATGGGAGCAGACCCATCAGTCGGCTGTTGCCGAGCAAGCGGTGCGCCTGCTGGCCCGCTTCCTGTTTGAAGATGCTCCCGTTCCCTCCTTTCGGTATGACGGGTACGTCGGGCCCTTAGGGTCCCGTCTGGAGCTGTATGAGTTTCAACTTCAAATTCACTTTCGGTATCATGGTCCGACTGAACTTGAGGGTCGTCTATGGGACGCCTCTCTTCTGGAGTCGGTACAGACTTGGATGCCATCTCTGAAGTACTCTCCCCACAGACGGCGCCAAATGTTTCGGGGTTTTCTGATGTCCTGCGGGAGAGTTACAATTCCGAGACTGGAACCGGACGCCTGTACCTGCAAAATAACGGAGACTCCTGAGAGCTCCGCCTCCAACGGTCAAGTTAGTACCTGATTAAGGAGTAGTTAATACAGAAATTAAAGTAATGAGATCTCTCTAGGTGAGAGTGCTTAGTGTTGGTAATCTGCGTCGTTAGCGAGACTAGCCGGTTGTTAATAACTCTGTTCTTCTCTGCTTGATTTCTTGATTATTCGATCGATGATTAATGAAGATTAATTGAGTATTTATAGCCTTGAGAAGCGTGCAACTCTCTAGGTTTAAGGTAAACCTAGGGCTGTTCGGGCCTCTAGACTGGATTGGGCCTTGATGGCCGGTTTTCCCATTTGGCATGGGTGGACACGTGGCGTGTCTAAAGTGGTCCGTAGAGGACGTATCTGTGATTGACACGTGGCAGGCTCCTGTTGTCCTTCGTGAAGGACACGTGGCGGAACCTGGTTGGTCCACTTGTCAGACGGTGAGTGGTGGATAAAAATCCCCTAATCAACGATGTCTTCCCCTTTTATTTTTGGTAATTTAATTGCTTTGATTTATTATGCTTTGTTTAATTGCTTTGATTAGTTTAGTTTTAATTATGCACGAGTAATTTATTTCTAGGGTTGTGGGGATCCATAAATAATATGAAGGGGTAATTTATTATTGTTGATTGTTAATGCTTTTGTTGATTTCCTATTGATTGATTTAATGCTATGTAATTAGATTAGTGCTGGTTTAATTGTATGAGTTACGCAATATTGATTCGAGATTCCAGAGATGAGAATTGATGTTTAGGCTTAGTTTCAATAGGCAGGTTAATTTATAAATGGTTAAGTCAAGATTCGAGAGATGCGATTTAATACCGGTAGATTGATTCTGTGATCGTAATACGTAGCGAAAGCCCTTTATGATCTGATTAATTGATGCATTGATGGTTGAGTGTTGTGTTTTACCCTGGAATACTATTTATTGGTGAGCCTATACCCTAGGCATTTTATTATTGATTATTCCATTAGTTTAATTATAGTTTGTAGTATAATTCTCACAATTCTTACTTGTTACTTCATAATCTAGATTATATAAATTATTTAGGAATAGGAAGACTTGTTTTCCTGTGGATTCGACCCTACTTCCCTATCTAATTTAGTTATCCTGTCACTCATGCTATGGCTACAAAGGAGGGTCGAGTGTGTTTGACGGATGGCATTATTCTTGAAAATGTTTTATTTGTACCAAAATTAAATTGCAATTTAATATCGGTCTCAAAAATGATTGATGATTCACATTGTTTTGTCCGATTCACTGACTCTTTATGTGCTATACAGGACCAACACTCGGGGAGCCTGATTGGAGTTGGTGAACGGATAGATGGACTCTACTACTTCCTGCGAATTCCTACAGTATGTGCGGTGACGAATCCAGAGGTTTCTACATTTGAGTTGTGGCATCGTAGTATGGGACATCCGTCGGACAGAGTTGTCAAGTTAGTATATGCTATTAGTGCTAGTTCTAGTAGAAAATTTTTGAATAAAGCTTGTGAAATTTGTCCTCAAGCTAAACAATCACGGGATAGTTTCCTTGATAGTGATAGTAGAGCTAGTCGTATTTTTGAAATGATACATTGTGATTTATGGGGTTCGTATAAGACACCTTCTACTTGTGTTTTTGACTATTTTTTATGACTATTCTAGAGGTGTTTGGGTTTATTTGTTGAATGACAAAACTGAAGTTTATTCTTCTTTTTGTTCTTTCTTTGCTATGATAAAATGTCAATTTGATGTCACTGTGAAATGTGTGCGAAGTGATAATGGTACGGAGTTCAAACACATGCTACCCTATTTTAATGAACATGGCATTCTTTTTCAAACTTCTTGTGTTGGTACACCTCAACAGAATGGTCGGGTAGAACGTAAACACCAACATATTCTTAATGTTAGTCGTGCTTTGATGTTCCAGGGCAATTTGTCAATTACTTTTTGGGGAGAATGTGTCCTTAGGGCGGTTTATTTGATTAATCGTACTCCATCCCGCTTGCTAGCTAATAAAACCCCATATGAAATTATTTTCAGCAAATAACCAAATTTCGATGAGTTACGGGTGTTTGGGTGTCTCTGTTTTTCTCATAATAAAAAATCTAAGGGTGACAAGTTTGCTCCTCGAAGTCGAAAGTGTGTGTTTGTGGGCTATCCTCACGATAATAAGGGTTGGAAGTTGTATGACTTAGAAACGGGTGATATTTTTGTCTCTCGGGATGTTAAATTTCATGAAAATGAATTCCCATTTGTGACTAGTGGTGACTCGACACTTTCTCATGTAAGTGTCGAAGGAGAGTCTAATGTTGATGGTGGGATTGACTTTGATTTCTTGGATGATCTTGAGCATGTGCTTGAGGTTGGTGAAACCTCTACTGAGCTGGGTTCACGGGACAGCAGTGACTGCACCTTGCTTGACACCCCTAATCCAAGTCCTAATGCTACCCCTGCTACAACGCCTGCTGCTACCCCTCTAGATGCTGCTGGCAGCCTGGTTCGCGACACCCCTGCGGCGACCAGTGCTGACCGCAGCTCACACGCCGCTGCTACTGCTAGCGGTATGGGCAGCAGCACAGGGGATGATCCGAGCTCTTCTCCTCTTGTTTTGGGACGTGGTCAACGTCCAAGGCATTCTCCGGGCTGGCACCGTAATTATGTGGCACATACTGTTTCTCTCCCCGGTCCATCTATCTCTCAACGTTCATCGTCTCCTCCATGCTCCTCAAGTACTCCTTATCCTTTAGCACATTTTGTGAATTGTGATAAATTTTCTATGCGACACCGTGTATTTATTGCAGTTGTTGACAACGTGGTTGAGCCACGTAATTTCAAGGAGGCTATGCAAGATGTGAGGTGGATAGAGGCGATGCAAAACGAAATATCTGCCTTGGAAAGTAATGGTACATGGGTGATGGAAAAATTACCTTCGGGTAAGAAATCTCTTGGATGCCGATGGGTTTACAAAGTCAAGCTTAACTCGGATGGCTCAGTTAAAAGATTGAAAGCTCGTCTCGTGATTTTTGGTAACCATCAGGTTGAGGGTATCGATTATAACGAGACATTTGCTCCCGTTGCTAAAATGGTTACTATTCGTGCAGTTGTTGCTGTTGCTGCTGTGAAAAATTGGGAATTACACCAAATGGATGTCCACAATGCTTTTCTACATGGCGATCTTGATGAGGAGGTTTATATGAAACCTCCTCCTGGGTTTCATGGCTCTCAATCTGGCATGGTGTGCCGTCTTCAAAAGTCTTTATATGGACTACGGCAAGCACCTCGTTGTTGGTTTTCAAAATTGGCCACCTCTTTGAAAAGGTACGGATTTTCGCAATCGTACTCTTATTACTCTCTCTTTACTCTGAATCATGGGGTTATTCATCTTAGTGTTCTGGTGTATGTTGACGATTTAATAATTTCGGGGAATGATTCTTCTGCAATTTCAACATTCAAAGCATATTTGAGTGACTGTTTTCATGTGAAAGATTTGGGTGTGTTGAAGTATTTCCTTGGTATTCAGGTTGCTCGGAACCCGGAAGGCATATTTTTATGTCAACGGAAATATACTCTTGATATTATTGCAGAGTCTGGTTTGTTAGGGGCACGTCCGGCAGGTACTCCTATTGAGCAAAATCATACTCTGGCTAAATCAGAGACTCCTCTTATTGCAGACCCCGAAAAGTATCGACGTCTTGTGGGACGTTTGATTTATTTGTCTTTCACTAGACCTGATTTGGCTTACACAGTTCATATCTTGTCTCAATTTATGCAACACCCTCGACAAGACCATTGGAAGGTGGCACTTCGTACGGTTCGCTACTTGAAAGGATGTCCGGGTCAAGGAATCCTTTTGAGTTCAGATTGCGATTTACATTTGACAGCTTGGTGTGACTCGGATTGGGCTAGTTGCCCTTTGACAAGACGATCGATTTCTGGCTGGTTGGTGTTTCTTGGTGGTTCCCCTATTTCTTGGAAGACTAAGAAGCAGCATATTGTCTCTAAGTCTTCTGCAGAGGCAAAGTATCGTTCGATGTCTAAAATAACTGATGAGTTAAAATGGCTAAAGGCTCTACTCAACACTTTGGGAGTTTCACATCCGCGTGCGATGAGCTTGTTTTGTGATAGTCAATTTGCGTTATATATTGCGCAAAAAACCGGTCTTCCATGAACGCACTAAGCATATTGAGGTTGATTGTCATTATGTTCGGGACGCTATTCAAGAAGGGGTTATTTGTCCGTCATATGTAAAGACAACGGATCAGTTAGCGAATATTTTCACTAAGGCATTGAGTAAAAACCAATTCTTGTATTTACTTGGCAAGTTGGGTATTTGTGATTTGCATGCTCCAACTTGAGGGGGGGTGTTAGGCCCGTATATAGTGTATAGCTTGTGGTCCAATGTTATAGAGCCCTAATCTCTTTTAGATTGTATATATACCTATTCATACTCTAATAAAATTAGAGAAAAATTAATTCCTGACATCCTCGGATCCTCCAAAAAGTCACAAATGTTGACCATTTCTATCCACTTTCTCAGTCACAAAATCACAATACAATTATCATGAACTAAGTAGCCGTTAACCTCCTTTTCTCACTCCCATCACTTCCCACTCCTCCCACATTTTCCTCACACACAAGTTTTCTCTCTATCTCTCTCCTCATTTCATGTTTTCTCTCTCTAAAAATGGCTGATTTCTCCTTTCTATCAGACACAGATGAATCTGCAGTTGAACAAATTTTAGCAGAAGCAATGGATCACTGTGTTCTTCAACAAGTTGCCGCCATTAATTGTTCTTCTTTCTCTCACTCTGTTCTTCCTTCTAACCTTGAATCTCGTTTCCAAAGGCTCAAAACCTTCCCTTCTTCTTCTGCTTCTTCTTCCAATCCTTCGAAACCTGTGCCAAAACCCCAACTCGGCCCTAACTCAGCCAACGAATTGAAGAACTCAGTGACCGAATTGAAGGATGAAAAACCCATTTCTGATGATTTTGTAAAAACCCCAGAAAAAACCCCAGAAAAGGAAAAGAAATCTGACAGAAAATCTGGTTCTGGGTATTTATCTTCTTCTGGGTCATCGAATTCTTCATCTGGGTACTTGAATTCTCCCAATAACAGGGGAAAACAGGGTGTTAAAAAGGGTAAAGATGGAAACTTTTCATCAGGGTCATCGAATTCCGGGTTGAAAGCTTCAACAAAATCTGTGAAAACGGGTTGTTTTTGGTGTTCTCCGAAACGGGTTTCGAGGAAGAAGAGTGATGGTGGTGGTAGTACTCGAAACAGGGCGTTTGAGTTGGGTGATGATTGGGGAAAACATGATGAAATATTGAGTGATTTGAGGTCATTTTCGGCAAAGAAGCAGAAGAATTTGATGAAGATTGCAAAGAAAGAAGAAGAGAAGATTAATAAAGAAGCAGAAAAGATAGTTAAATGGGCTAAACAAACTTCTGCAAGGTTGGATTTTTCCATCAATGATGATCTTAGTGATGATGACAGTGACTATAGTTTTGGACATCATTGATGTGAGCTTCTCTTTTTTGTTTTTTTTTATAGTCGAGTACCTGATAGGTGAATGTATGAAATCAAATCAAGTTCCACCAAAGTTAGTAAAACATGGCACTATCATACAATAGACTAGTAGCAATACTTAGTAGTTCTATGAATGGTGTACAAATAGTACTTGTTAATTGTTGCACAAAACAAATAGTTCTATGAATGTTGTATAAATAGTACTTTTATGTATAAGAAAATGAGTTGCAATATGTTTAATATTTGATATTATATGTGGTGTGGTGAAGGGATTGTGCAATATAACCAGATTCTTGTACAGGATTAAATTGATTAGCATGGTGAGTCTAATGCGAGTCTTCTTTTTCGTTCACTTGATTACTTCCTGAAGCACTCTCCCTGTTTTACTTCTCAATTTGAATAAACAAAATGAAGCGGAAAGAATAAATAATTTCCATTCAAAATGGGGAGAATAGTTAATTTTTTTACATGAAATATTGGCAGCTTCTAATTGAAGTGCAAGTGAACCTTCATTTAGACTTTCAAGTTTTAAACGATACAAAGCATTCGGAAGAACATTATTTGATCAAATGGGCATACTGTCATTAGATCTTAAGCACCTTAGTGCGATATTCACCAAGTGCCCAAATCGGGAAGATATTTCTGTATGCGGCGTAAGTAATCATGCAGTTCCTGTTGAAAACACCCATGATCTCCTGTATAATATGAAAATATACAGAAATGTCAAAATTAGGAACAATAACTGAAATCACACAAAATAAAATAGGCAAGACATAAATACAACCTCCAAATTTCCTAACATCGACCCATTTTAGAAGGGTTTGAGGAAGTGTCAGATATATGCTATCTTACCCTAACCATAACTAATGGAGAGGGCGTGTCCAAAAGAAGAAATACAAATCCAAATTCTAAAGAAGAATCAGCTTGGATTCACCATATGATGATACTTTGCTACACGAATAACAAATGCAAAAGGTTACCTGCTGTGGAAAATCTCCATTTGGCATTTGAGAATTGATCAACACTTTAGCTGCTCGATGCAATGGCACTGGATCTCTCTCAGCCTGCACCCAAGTAGCAGTTTACAATGAAAAGGAAAATCCTTAGAACTTACAAGAACATAACATATATAAACTTTAGTCCAGATAAACCTCCTTGACCACTGAAGAATATTTGCAGATCATTAATATGATCATTCCAGACCTCTATTTCATATATTCAAGTGAAATTAGTAGATTTAGTACTATAATGAGCATTTGTGTATATTCCTTCATGAATTGAATTCAAAGAAGCTACAAGTTTTAATTTGTTTAAATCATACACAAATCTGTGGGAAACATGAAAACCTGAAAAACAAAACCAGCAAACCTCATGCAAATAAAATGAAGATGGTGGTATTGTGAAGGAAGAGTAATTTAAAACATACAGCTTTGGTAATCAAGAGAGATTTGGAGGCTTGTTGAGAAATATATATAGACAAGGAGTTTGCATGTGGTGGAAAAGGCTACCAAAAGAGATTTGCAAGGCATGTCAGTGAATTGAATAACGAAAGACGGTTAGAAATAGAACAAATTGTGTTAGTTCTAGAAACTCAGTTGAGTCAATAAAAAAAAATATAATGGATGAAAAGGTAGTGTGGAGCTTAAGCAATTCTAGAATGCCCAGACAAAAATAATGAAAAATGGAGCAAAAAGATTAGTGAAGCAGAGGAAATGATCAGTGTAATAATGGTAGTGGCTTTCAATAGAACTTAGGGCTGAACCTATGAGTCTAGCTCATGATAAACTTAGTTCCACAGCTTTGACTGCTTTATTATAAGATGGCCACGGGATGAGATGAGTGGGTGCTAGTTCAGATATTAGGATTGCTATGCATGACGACTGGCTCAATAGGAGTTAAAATATCGGGTAAAAAATTGGAGACTCGCACTTTCCCAAGATAACTCCACTTCAAGGTAATCCTGGAGATTTTCCGACTAGAAAGTATTTGGCCCAAAGGAATATCCTAGTGAAAAGGTCTTTGGTGCAGCCAAGTATGAGCAAGAGGAGAAGAACATGAATGATTTCCATAAATGCCAATGGATAAAAATAAAAAAAATAAAAAGGAATAAAAAGTTGGAAATTTTGCACTTTCCCAAAAGGCAGCACCTGCATTTGAAGGAATTCCTTCAGTATTCTTCAACCTCAGGAGGGTTGAAGAAACTGTAAAAAGAATGATTGGGGCATGCCAGGTCAATCCTAGTGGATAGGTCATTCATTGGTGTGGCCAAGTATGGGCAAGAGGAGATTAACATAAATGATTTTTATGAATGCCACTGAGCTAGAAAGGTCCTGCAACAGCGTTTAGATGCTCAAATCATTAACCAACTCAAGTTGCTTGATTTGCTTCCTGGAACAGTTCAGCTTGTCACGCAAACATATATTGTTAAAGTTGTGATGACAGGGACCTGACAATACATTGGTAAAGTGATGATCGGATAGTCAATGTGCAGAAAATCTATTTTCAAAACAAAGATGCCATCTCTATCCTGAAGCTCTTGAAGTTATGGTGGCACAACACTAATATTAGTGACAAGGAATGATACCAAGCTAGAGTTTGCCTATGTGGATGTATTAAAACTTGAAAATTTCTATCAGATTGAATTTAAAAACATTGATGCCACTTTAGATGCTCAAATTACCAAAAGGAAATTACTGAACTTGAGAGGGAAAGTATGGCCAGGGATGAGATTGGTACAAGAACGTTGGACTCTGATGATGATGATTATAATAGAATTCAAGAATTATTCCACCAATAGACTTGATAAAATAACTTGAAGAGGATGAGGGATGGCGTAAGGTTTGCTCCAGATGTTTGCTCTTTCAACTCTAAAAGAGCCTCAAAATATTATATGAAAAGTGGAGCTAGAAGATGAGTGAACCAAAGGAGATAGTCAATGTGACGATGTGGCTTTGCAATTTTGTAGACTCCAAAGCAGAGCAAAACCTTAGGCTAAAGTCAACGATGGCAGAGAGATGAAATGTGTTGGTGCCAATTTAAATTATACTTGTAAATTGCTATTTATGATAATAAAAAATGCACAATCATGAAAGACGGAGTTTCAAGGTAATTGACCACAAATCAATTACCACACTGGCTCTTGTGATTTTCATAAAAGTTAAGGGCCAGTTCGGGAATGTTGCTGTTCTGGATTTTTATGCTTCGTTTTTCTTAGAATACAAATGGAACTTGTTTTGGTAAGGTGCTGAAAAAAATTCAACTTTTGTTCAATTTTCATAAAACATAAACAAAAAAGTGAAACCCACTTTAATGGTTTGCTTTCTCTCCTTTCACAATCTCCCCCTTTATCGTTAGTAATATATAATCAACTCTCCTACCTGCTAATCCCAGTTCTTCCTTACATTCTTAACCTAACAATCTTTTCTTCCTTTCAAGCATTTTTTGAAAAAGGGGTTTAGAAAAGTATGGTTTATGGGATATTTTTGGATTTTTATAGTGACTGATAATATGGATTTAAATTGAGATTAAGTTGTACATTGTGAGGTTGTGCAAAAACAATCAAGCTCCTATTCACTGCGCTCTCGGGGACTGAATTTTTCCAATAAAAAGGAAAGAAGAAAGAAAGTAAGAGAGAAAGGGTGGGAGGAGAGGGGAGGGAGGGAGGGAGGGAGGGGGTACTTCAGTACCTGCTTTGTGGAAAAATGAAGTAGGGAAAAAAAATAGTTTAATAAAGCAAATTTTAGGTGCAATTAAAGGAAGCCTATAAAAACAGAAAAATCAGCCAGCAACATTCTTTGGGGATGGAGTATTCATCTGTGAATGTAAATGTTACTACGGCAAAGTATACCTGCCCAGCACCAATTAGAGTCAGCATTGCCCATCCTGTATTCACTACATGAGCTTTGTCGCCCTCGATATTTGTATATACCTGGATAAAAAATGAAGACAAGAAATAGAAGTGAACATTGCTGCAGTGTGAAGGAAATAGCAGGAACATTGCTACAAGGTTGGGTTAAGCAAAGACAATATTACAGAAAATGATCAGCATTCATCATCAAGCTCATCATCCATTTCATACATTAGTTTGAATCATAGACTTTTGACCAAATTTATAGAGAAAGAATCCAAAGAAATTTCATGTAGTACCACAGCATGTAACCATTATATGAAAACAATCCTAAATCTTGTCAAATCTGTGTCATTGTCTCTCTGAATTTAACCAGAGAAATGCAGAACAGCACACATTTATAAAACGTTTGACTAGATATTGCAGATATCATGTGAGTTGAATTTCTGGATGCCATTTGCCATTGAACTTATGTTCTCTATGCTATTTTGAACCTAACCTTGTTCTGACATGACAAATAGCTCTCTCCCCAGCCACCTGAAGAAAGCTGTTTAGATAACATATAGTCACAGGCTTTACGAATGCTGGGGCAATTGTCATAGTTCTTTCCAGCTGCGATCAATCCTAGGACCCCAAACCATGTTCCATATGTAAAGCAGACTGCCCAGGAGCCATACCTACAAAAACCTCTCAATGTAAGTATTTTGGATTTATAGTGAAGCAGCAGAAAGCATTTAGCAGTGTTATATTCAAGGTTTGATCACCCAGTATGATCCCAGTTAATAGAGGTTAAAGAGGCTAGATAGACAGCGCCAGTATGTAGCGAGAATAAAAGGAACATAAAACAAACCATGAACCGTCAGCTGCTTGTATCTTTTCAATAAACCTAACAGCCTGTTTGATGCAATTCTCTATCTCTTCTCTTCTATGACCAGGATACAATCTTTTGAATGATACTAGGGCTTGAATAGCAGCTGAAGTACATTCAACATAGCTACAAATAAATCACGGTCAAACTCGAATAATTATGATAGAAAATTAAATCATAACCTCTTGAGTAAAAGAAAATCTCATCACTTACGGATAATCAATGACGATGTCACCAAAGGTTTCAGCTGGATTTAGTAACTGAAACAGAGGATGTGCATAGCATATAAGATTATTAAAACATATAGCAACGTTAACATAAAGCAAACGACACCTACAAACCCACAGCAATTCAAACCAAGAATTATAAATGTTTAAGGCAAGCTGGCCTGTGTTTTTTCAGGCATCGCCCCTCTATAAAATCACAGAAGCAAAATCATATCTGGGCATTAGTACGCAAACATCCCTGGAGGACTGCACGGATCACAATGCAGAAGACAGAGCCCATCAGCTGACGGTCACCTAATAAAAGTTGATGTGGACTTCTATAAGGGATGAAATTCCCAGAATTGGCAGAAAATGGACTAGTACATATCAACATATGGATATTTCCTCC
This sequence comes from Chenopodium quinoa, assembly GCF_001683475.1. Taxonomy (NCBI): domain Eukaryota; kingdom Viridiplantae; phylum Streptophyta; class Magnoliopsida; order Caryophyllales; family Amaranthaceae; genus Chenopodium; species Chenopodium quinoa. The sequence goes on from NW_018744367.1 coordinate 2,566,035, forward strand.
AGCTATGTTTGGCGAATCACTGAATTTCATCTTAGGCACCTAGCTTAGCAGACTCAATATTTGAGTGAGGTTTAGTGACGCTTCAAGGCTTGAGGTATACAAGATACAGGTATCAAGTCAACGCGATATTCTCCAGAAAGGCATACAGGATGCTCGGCCATTATGCTGTTTTCACACATTTAGTAGCAATGATGACACATGATGAATGGAACCTATGCACTGAGAACCAACCTGAGTGATAGGATGCTTCTATGAGATGGAGTACCATAACAAGCTTGTAACCTTAGGTGATGGGGGGAACCATATGATGAGAAAATGGCACAAATTGACTACATGGAAAAGAAGTTAGTATTCAAATTTTAAAATCTAGGCAAACTTATGTATCCGGCTCAACTTGGCACACCTCTTAGCATACTTAAGTGATCATAACACTTATTTGGCTATGATAAAGAGTGAACTGGACACACAAGTTTCATGGCTTGGGTATAATGAAGAATGAATTGGACAGGTATTATTCCCAGTCAAATCTAATTTTTTTTTTTTTTCCTTGAGCCCCCTTATTTGAGTATGAATATATATTTTACTATAATTCCTATTTCTCTTCAACTAAGAGTAGCAGTATCAGTGGAGAAAAACCATACATCCACCCTGCTGATAACTACCCTCATGGCCCCACCAACCCAACCCCAAAACATAATTAGGAGTCATCTGATCTTAATTCATCTAAGGGCTCTATGGCCTCTATCAAACCTCATTCTGTTAGATTTGCTGGCTAGATGCAACCAAATTGCAGACTTGGCTAACCAATTACATCTACTATGTGGCTCTCTACAGTTTCTTAGACTGACTGATTTTACATTCCTGAACATTTGATGATTTTGATTTATATCTATTATTGACCATGGTATCTACAATCTACAGAAAGCCACAAAGGAAGAGAAGATAGAGAGAGAGTTACAGAACAGAAAAATAAGTGAAAGAAAGCAATACAGAAGAATAGAAAGCTTTAAGCCTTTGACAAAGGCTTGCATATGCAGTAGCAGAAAAAAGACATAGCTGAGACAAAGTTGTAGGTTGCAAACTTGCGATAATCAGTACTATCACAAAAAGAGCCATGATTACATTACTGTAAGTCTATAATTACATAAATGTCCAATGTTGAGGATTAAAATTGGAATCCAAAATGGAGGTTGCACCTATAATGAAGCCACACACACACCAAAAAAAAAAAAAAAAAAAAAAAAAAAAAAAAAAAAAAAAAAAGACTGAGCACCTTAAAAGAGGGGAACAAGCATTTGAAAAAGAAAGTAAACCACTAACTACTAGATCTATCAAAACTAAAGATAAAGACCTATTTCATCACTAGACTCTGGCTTCTATTAGCCCACTGTGAATCAGCAGGAATTAACACACATGCCTTGCATCAGAAAGTTCATCACAAAAAACAAACCAACAGCACAAACAAAAAGAAGATAGTACCTCTAACCAAGGGTAGGATCGTGTAAGTTCATATGTTGCAAACCCTCCATCCTCATTCTGTTATCAAGAAAATAGAATTTTATCATCATGACCAAAACCTGATATCCATAGAAGAAAATAAGTAGTATAGAATTGAAAAAATCAAACAAAGAATTGACAATGATCACAACTATTTTAGATGAAATTTAAGACGAAAAAAAGAATTCAGAAACGAAGTAAAAATTCTAAGCCTTCCCAAGTAGCCATAATTCCTTGAAAGGGAAGAGTGTTTGTTGGTTAAACAAGATCCAGGAAAATACATTTATACACACTACCAGTCTTCATTTGTGCCCATCTTGAAAGCTCTTACCTATACGACAACCTATGTTCATCGTACATGTTGTAGATGGCCAACAATGTTATCAAAGGGGTAACAACATTTAATATTACACCTTCAACCTTAAATGCCGGTTTTAATTTAATTTCAGCACTTCAAGAAAGCTAGTTCTTAGAATGGATTCTTGGTTTCAGCTTACTGGCAAAGAATTCTAGCATGATGTCATAGACTGGAAGTTCAGAAAAAGTAGAAATGAGGGAGAAGAGAACTTGGTGAAAATTGATATTCAGTTGTAATTCTATGTGATTAAATAGATAGTGCAACCCAGCAGCTAAAGTTTGCATAGATCATATGCAGCAAATGCCCCCCCAGCACTCCAGCAGGGATACCTTAATGGGCTTTTTAACAACCGCCTGTGCTCATATACAGCCATAAATGGTATGTCTCAACCATTTAGTCTAACATTAGTTTTGGACATATCAAAGGAAATACAGGTTAATGGAAAAAAATTCCAATGCGAATATATAGATTCAATTTTTATACAAAATTCTGAAAGTAAAAAATCAAAGGACTATGATGGAGATAAGAGCTCAAGGGAGTATCTTCAAGATATATTCTATACCCTAATATATTTTCTTTATTATACAGTTCTACAAAAGTGAACACAGTATTATATAGGGAAAAAAATGTAATAGTTCACATTTATGGATACAAAGATAGCCAAGTGATATGGTTAAAGTTTACTCTATCGAAAATATCTACCAATAGACCCAGGCACCATTCTCCAAGATGATTTTAAACAAATTTGTAAAGAGAAAGATAAATCAACAAATCTTTCCATACAAGACTTTTGGAGCAGCAGGAAATTAATTACCTGTAATGAAAGAAGTACATTTACAGCATCATAAAGACGCTTCACTTCTAATGGCTCACCAACCATATCTGAAGGATATTTTGATAATAAAAGAGCAGCCTGAAAGGTGGAAAAGGTTAGAATCTGAAACACACATTCAATATGAAATTTAATTCTGGCTCAATCATTACTTTCAATCCTTCTGCTGTACAATCTGAAATGGGCCATCCGTGATCCCCAGTAGAGAAAGGCCAAGCCCCTTTAGAGATATGGCGATACCAATAACTAAGATCCCCAGGACAATCATCCATAACCTGTAATTGAGAAGAAAGTATAAAATGAAGAGAAATACAAAAATTAAGGTTCATAGGAAATTACAAGAAAATATAGCATAGTGAAAGAGTACCTGTGAGTCTTTTATAAAATTATGTGCTTTTTTAAGAGTTACACCGTATTCTTCTCCAAGATTTGTTGCTAAAATTGCTTGAACAATAAAAGAAGTATCCCATAGTTGGCTACCATTGTAACCCTGCATTATACAAACAGGAAGTCTTGTGAAAAGGCAGATTATGCAATAACTAATGGTTGAACATTAAAAAAAAAAAAAAAAAAAAAAAAAAAAATATATATATATATATATATATATATATGGTGGCAAAAACAAATGAATGACCTGCATTTTCATGCCATCCTCTGCAACCCAAAGAAAATCAGGAATTCGAGGAAGATGTAGCTTAAAAGCCTCTGAATTTGGATCTTCTACCCAACAACAAAGCATATTTAACACCTGCAAGACATTGTAAATTATTTAGGAGGAAGATGTATGGAAGGTGTGATCATTCAAATGTGCGTTTTAGTATCTGTAATGACATGTATTCAAAGAAAAATAACCAAACATGTGATATCAATTGGATTCGTTGCCTTGAGTGAGATGAATACTTACAAAAGGAACAATACCAATCCTCTTCCACGAATATTAGTAAACTAAGAGCATTTAAAAAATGAACAAAAGGAGTATTTGATAGGTAAAGCTGAGTTTGATCAACACAGCATAAAATCAAGATAATCACACATCATATGACATCATCTATGACCTATAATTTATATCCAAGTAAGACAAGGATCAAAGATCTAAAGAAAACTCCCTAAACCCTGGCATTGGGAAACTCAGTCACTGTATTTTGAACATGAATCAAAAAAAAAACAAAAAAAAAAAAAAAAAGCCACAGGGATCCCATAAAATGCTTCTCCCACTAATCATAGTTGAAAACCCTCTTTATGACTGGACCATGTGAAATGGGCTTTCCTCCAAAGGTAGATTAACGAGGTTACAAGACTAACAACAACTAAAAATGGAGGAATTGCACCCATGACCAATGTAAGTCTTCACCCATACATCTTTTAGTACAGAATTAATCGCTCTAATCACACTCAAAGCCGCACCCAATCACCACATAATGTCACAAAGATATATGACAAACTCCAACTCCTCCCAAAGGACATGATGGAAGCTATTGTCAAATGGTCTACACAGCCTACACAAGTGCATTTTTTTTTCTTTTCTTTTTTCGCTACACAAAAATTATATTATAACTGCATATAGAACAAAGTACAAAAGAGGGCAACGCGGCTGCATAAAGTAACCCAAAATACGACAACTACAAATTAGCCCAATTTCTTTGAATCTCCCGTACAGAATGATTGGAAAAGTTCCCGCCACTTTAGCCTATAAAGAAGCTAACAAGGTTACTATATGCCAAAGTAGGTCACAGGTGACTTTACCCCAAAGTAAACCACAGGTGACAGCCTGGTGGCCCTGGTCAAGATAAATGTGTCGGTTCTGCTCTAGCCACACAATCTATGAAGTAGCCATTATTGCATTTCTCCAAAGCAACCTCTTTACCTTTCCCCCACCAAACCCCACAAAATGGAAATTTGATTTTTTTCTAGGAGATATACAAGATCTCAAGATTCTCAACAGCTTTTACATTAGTAATGTATAGTAGTATTAGCCTAATAGGCAATGTTGCATTTGATTTAGTGATTATAAACAAGACTTTAGGAATCTTGACCTCCCTACTCCTTGCCTAAGTGGGAATCTCAACAGCTGTTGTAGTTGTGACAACTTTTTCTACAGATTTATGCTTTGCTAAAAAACATAGATCATACAGGCTGCTATCATACATAGATAACCACTCCAGGTTTGATTTGAAGACAATCAACACCATGTGTAACATAGATTATACAGGCTGCTATCTAGCCTATTTAGCTAAGAAACAGAGGAAGAAAGGTATTTTCCGTAATTGTTGATTCTGTTTTTAAATGTTGCAGACAAGTAACCTTATGTCAATTAACTATTATCCTTCCAGGCTTCTAGATTAAACAACTGAAAAGGAAAGTGGAGTTCCCATTCAAACCTTGTTTACAGGCCCAATGCATATATACCGAGTGTTCTCATCTTCATAGTGTATGTGCTCCATGACAGTGGAAAGCGCCTTTTCTCTCAACTTTTTCCCTGGCCATCGCATCAAAATAGGTTCCGCAACCTTGTGAAGGGATGCCCAAAGTATATCCTGTACTAAGGGGTGGGGATAGTACAAATCTTCCTGCAGATGAAATCAAAAGATTTTGAGTTAGGATGCCAGCATACAAATACCCAAAGGCACAGAGTTACAGTAGAGAGATGAAACTCCTCAAGTGCCAATCCATGCGTACAATTCTCCATTAGCATTAAGGAAGAAAAAAAAAAGCATATTCAAAAGCCTCAATGAATGCAATTAAACAATGATTAACTGTGCTATTTCAGTTCTTTCCTTTTTCTTTTCTTATATTGCTTTCAATTTTCTTAGGAGAAATTCTAATAAATCTTTCCATCCTCCCCCCCCCCCCCCCACTCCCCAAACATACAAGAAAGGAATACATAAAACTTGTTAAATTTTGTAAAGACAGAAAATAAAAAAAACTACATGCTACAATCCACATTGTCTATGACATGACACTCTTTCAACTCCAATTATTCAATTGATTCTACCCTTCACATTTTATTTCTTGTTGCACGGGTACTTCAATATGAAATTGTTACAACAAATCTCTAGCACAACTGTTTTGAGGTATATAATTCCATTGGAAGGCTATATTCCTCAGCTAGGTCCTATTTGCTAGTCCTGTTCAATACATTGCACTAGCAAATTGTTCACACGATATAAGGCTTCATGTTCCATATGTTGTGCTCTGATAGCACATAAACTTCAAAGAAAGTTCATTACCTTAGCACATTCATTACGGGCTAGATCCCAATCTACTTCATGATATGGGATATTGAACAGCTCTCTTCGCAATGACAAAACTGTTGGTGTTATAGGACCCACAAATCTCTTTCCATATAAGTATGACATAGGCAAATAAACCATTCGACAGTGACACCACATTCTTCCTGCAGAATCAAGAGAATTCCAATAATTAACATCTCAGTGACTCAAAAAAAATGGCACCATATATTGTTGACTCCATTTAAATATGTAATGCTAAAACAAATTAATCCTAAAAGTAAGCAAACATAATCACCGGGAACTTACAAAAAAGGAATCCAAAATTTTCTAAATATAAACACGAAAGATTTACTCGTCCAGAAATTTATAAAAGTAAAATACGGAAGATTCACTCATATCTTAAGAAATAGTAAGAACCTGGATGGATAGGAAGAAGATATGGTAGAAGCCATAATTCTGGAGGCATTGGGTTATTTCCAGCCCAATCAAAGACCCCAAGTACCTGTTATTAGTCAAGATAAATTAATTCATTAAACATGTAAAGAATTGAAATTGCACTTCATAAAAGAGAGGATTTAAGAACTGAACTGAAAGCCACATTTTCCCCCATGATGTGATTGCAGTAGCACTTCCATGTTCCAAAATCCATTTGCGTCCCCTCTCCATTGCGCCATCACCATCATCAGCACCTTCACCAAGCAACCTTAAGGTAACATACGTCAAAACAGTACCAAACATGGTACTGTGACCTTCAATGTGCAACCCCCACCCACCATCTCGGTTCTGCAGCCAATTTACCAACAAAACTAGGCATTAGACTACAAAATTATGTCCGCTCTACACTTGTATAGACTATGGCTCTGTCTCGTCTGAACTTAAATCATATGAGCTAAACTTATTTCAATGCAATAGAACTTATGTGTGAGTATTTTCACTATACCATAGCTTAACTTGTTTGAGCTTATCAAATTTTATCTCAGCCTATCTTGTCTGAATTAAGACAAAATAAGTTGAAATAAACACACCCTTGCCCTCCCCCCCCCCTCCCCTTTCAAATAAAATGGAAAAGGTAATTGTGGTCGTATTCGTAATGACACCCATATCAAAATAGACAACAAAAACATATAGCCACCCCTATATATATATATATATATATATATATATATATATATATATATATATATATATTCCCAAATTGACAACCATGCCTTTTTTCAGTTAATTTTACCATTCAATTAAATAACAACTCAAAGTCCCACAAAGCAATAATTACAGTAGTTTCCTCACCTGATGGTTGTAGAGGTAACGACGTATTTCCTTTTGATGCTCTTCTGATAAGACTGCATTTAGAGCTCCGGTAACTGACAAAGTAATTACCTGATGCATTAAGTCAAAATGAGCATTCAATTTGAGCCAGATTGCAGAAGTTCTGCACTAGAATTAGCAACCATCAAACTGTACCACATGATACCACTAGCTCTAATAGACGTCACACTAATGCAATCTTGATAAACAAAAAAGGGAAAACAGTGTTCTTACCAAACCAGGCATCAGAAACATAGGACCACCATAATCACCAGGCCAGTGCCCATCATGCACCTGAAGAGTGGAATAAGAGTTGAGGGCCCTTCTTAGAGTCGTGGCAATAATTTCCTCTGTTATTTCATCTTCATCTTTTACTTTGACTTGAGGTAAGATAGCATTACTTGTATTCTCCTGGGTCAACTACAAGTCATAACACAAACAGAAAGAGATGCAAAATAAGATACACAGAACATCGAGCTATAATAAATGGTTGAAGGAGGGAAAAGAAAGTCATTCTCACTATTTCTTAGCAAATCCAAAGTTGAGTTGTTACTATTTACAACAAGGCTTGATGATGTAAGTCACCTTGAAATTGCACATAACAGTTACAATTGGATTCGTTTACTACTTACAATGTGAAGGAAAAGAAATAACTTCTGTCAAGGTTACATTACATCTAGGGCTTCAAATAAGGTACTGAACAACAGAGTCACTTACCATATATGAAGCAAATTGTATAAGATTTAAATTGTTGGTCTATGTGAAGAAATTTATGTTAACTAAGGCTCGTTCTACTAGCACAGAACGCAAAAGACTTGCACTCAAATATTTAAAAAAAAAAAAATACTTGTAAAAGATTTATGAAAAGAAAGAAAAAAAAAATTAAAAAAAAAAAAAAAAAAAAAAAAAAAAAAGCCACAATTTATAGAAAACAATATCCATCTGGTTCATAAATGGCATAGAATTAAGTAAAGTCTACAAGTGAAAACTTGCACTTTTAGTTGCACAGTTGCATCAATATGTACAAACACAAAACAAGATTTTTCACTGCTTAGGAAGGTTCTGTTCATCTGTTGTTTTGATTTCAAGCAAGGTGGACAAAGAAAACAGACACCATAAAAGCAAAAGGAAAAGAAAGGGAGGGGGGAGGGTTGTAAACTTGTAATTTGCTCCTGAACTTATACAAGTACCTGCATTCGCATAAGTAAATCTGAACTGTGCTTTTGTTCAAAACGGTTCTTCCAGAAGTTTTCACGAGCATCCTCAACCTCTTTAATTTGCTCAGGAGTTCCAAGATTTGGGTCGAACTCCCAAATTTGTCTGCCAACATGATTGTTTGTAGTCCTTAGCCAAGGGCTACCCCCTTCTGCTATCTTCAACTTCCACATTTTTACTACAAAAGTAAATTCAATCAGCACATAAGACCTGAATTCAAGGGCATTTTTCACAATTATTAAAACTCTAATACTTTATCAAATGTTTTATGAGCTAAACTAATGCAGCCACATTTCAGATAGAAATCCCAACAGTTCATTGCATATGCAAACACGTCATACACCCAATTCTTACATTACTCCCTAGTCCCTAGCATTATAAATATGAGGTCAGTTATTGGAGAAGCGAACCATCAAGTTGAACACCCAATTCACCTCATTTCCCCCTACAAGAAAATGCCTAGTTCAAAATCCCCCAGAGGCCCAGACCAAGCAGGCCCGTCCCTGAGGCAGGACAGGAGGGGCGGCCGCCCTAGGTCCAGGGAAAAGAGATTTAATTTCATATTGAATTATCTCGAAAAATACATAATTTTAGGGATATTTGATTCAATAATCAAATTACGCTCGTAATTTTCTTTTCTTTTGGATATGATGTTTCATAATCTAAGAATTTACGAACCCTAAACTTAAAGCATTGATAATTAAATTAGATTACATCAAATATAAATCCCAGATTGTGAAATTGATGTGATGATAACAACAACAAACAACTTACCTTAGAAGCTGCTTCAATGGGGGATACAAGAATTAGATTCAACGGAGAACGCTTCAATGGAGAACGTTGAGTGCGCTTCAATGGGTGATACTAGAATTAGATTCAACGGAGAACGCGCCGATGAAATAACTCAGACAGGTAGGAAATAGGAATGGAGGCCTTTAAAAGCCATGACCCGCCATAGTTATAATATGGTTCTATAAATAAATGGGGCGGATCTCTATGATCGTCTAATTATGAGACAGGTGGACTTTAGAAGGATTTTAAGTAAATATGTTTTAAATATCAATAACTAGGTTAGATCCCGTGTCATGCACGGTTATTTTCAATAACTATTCTTTAATTAACATTATATTTAATTATAAAAAATTAAATCTAACTAAGTTATTAATATGTAAAATGAATTTATTATGAAAGTCTATTATTAGCAAAATAGATACTTTAAAATGCATATATATATATATATGTATATATATATGTATATATATATATATGTATTTCACCAACAAATTTATATCGTTTTGTTTTTGTTAATCAAATGAAAATCTTAACAATATGTATTTAAATTATAAATAGATATCTTTTTTGCAAACTATTATTCATTCTCTCTTATGTATGTTGCATTTTTTTTTTCTCAATAATCAACTGACATAAAATATTTTTTCATATCTTTCTTGGCAAGCTTTTCATACATGATTAACTACAAAAATCTTTTTTTTCAAAAAGATCCTTATTTTTTATTAATAGTAAAATAGTACGTAACTCTACATATGTCATAAATTAGGTTAAGAAATTTATGGTATCAATGTATATTTGGAAGGATACATTAAATCTTTTCTATTTTTTATTTATTTAATTTTTTTTTTGAAGGAAAATCTTTTGCAATGTTTTATTTATGTATAATATTTCTTTCCTATATAGATATTAAAAAAAATAAAAATAAAAAAGAGAAAAAAAAAAAGCCCTAAGGGACACACCAAAAAATGACACGTGTCATTGCTGGTGTGTCTTTTAGTATATAGTTATTGATAATAATAATATATAATAACTATATACTAAAAGACACACCAGCAATGACACTTGTCATTTGTTGGTATATCCTTAATTTTTTTTTTTTTTTTTTGAAAAAAATAAAATCAATCATAGAATAGAATCTTATACGAAAATAATTTATTATATAGTTAATAACAAAGATAATTACTTTAAATATAAAAGATTTGATTTACCTTTTCACACAAACATTTATGACTATAATAGAAAATCAATAACTATATACTAAAAGACACACCAACAATGACACGTGTTGATTTCTGGTGTGTTTTTAGTATATTTTTTTTAATAATTAATTACTAAATTTTATTTAAGGAAGTTATTTAAAAAAAAAAGTTTGTTTTTTGTCAACTATATAAATGAGCAATAATATTTACCATTTTTATGTTGATACTCAATGAATTACGGAATAATAAGGAAATATATAATCTTTTTCAAGAAAATGTATTTTTGGTGGAATATTTTTTAAGAATATGATCTTGATCAAATATTCCATCTTACTTCAATTTTGTTCAAGATATTAAACAATTTTTATATTTTATGCTATAAATAAATTAATTTGTCAAAAGTAATTAAAATAACGTACCGTGCATGGCACGGGACCTAACCTAGTATTAATATGATTTGCGACATATAGTGATTTACTACACGAGAGTATTTATATTTTTTCCCCTAAAGTTGTTTATTTATTGATTAGAATTCACAGTAGAGTAGTGCATATACTTTTACTACCCCTTGAATGATAATAACCCCGCTCTTTCCCTTCTCTAAGTGAAAATGAGTTACTGTATTAAATTATTTTATTTTATTTATAGAAACATTACTATTTACTACCTTAATATATAAAAATTAGTTAAACTATACTTCAAAATATTAATATAAACACACACAAAAATCTTGTTTCGAGGTTTTTTGGATGTCCTGCGAGAGAATTACAACACCAAGACTGACTTCTAGACGCCTGTACCTGCAAACCAACGGAGACTCCTGTGGGTGGGAGTTTCGCCTCCGACGATCAAGTTAGAACGTGTTTGAAGAGTAAAGTGCGGAAAGTAAAGTCCCTCTCAGATTCCAAGAGAGAATCTGCAATGTGTAATTGCTCAGTTCGAGGTGTCAGGTGTCTGACTTTCTCTGATTGTGAGTTAATGTGAATGTGAATTAATTGTGTGTTCCCGAGGGGGAAACATCTCCCTTTTATAGGGTATTGGAGTGCGTGCCCAGTACTAGGTTTCAGTAAACCTAGGACTGACTGGGCTTTGCCTAGGAATTTGGGCCGTAGGAGGCCATTTTCCTGATTGGCTACTTGTCTGCCACATGTCGTGGCCTGATTGGTCCACCTTGGACCTCTCGCGAGGTGACACGTGGCGGACTCCGGTTGGTCCACATGAATGACACATGGCAGAGCCTGAGTGGTCCACGTGGCGGGGAAAAATCCCCTAATCATTTGCCCCTCACAGGGGTGACGTGGCTTGCCACGTGGCGCCTGTGACAGATGTCACGCTCTGATTGGCTAACGATTTTTTACCGTTTTTTTTTTTTTTTACTGATTCTTGAAATTCCCCCCTATAAATAGGGGATGTCCAAATCATTTGGACATCCGGAATCTTTTAAGACAAAAACTTTGGAATTTAGCTCTGACATTTTGGACGACTGCCGCTTGCTTTTGGACCGCCTACTCAAACAGCCGCCCGTTTCTCAAGAACTTCAGTCTTCTTTTCTTAAAGGTAACCGCCTGCTTTACTTTGCATTTTCTCTTTATCTTTCTTTTTTCAAAAATGGTAGCCCAAAAGCACACGGTACGACCCAGGTTAGTGATCAGCCGGTCACCGGGGACGGCTGAATCTAGAATTAGGAGTGCCGACTACCCCATGTTGGACAAACCTTTGCAAAATACCCCAAGTCCGATTGTCTATGTGTCTGTGCAGGACACCATGGCCAGAACAAAGAGAACGGCCAGGATAACAAATTCAAACGGCTCCTCATTTTATGCGCCTATTAGCGAGATCTCGGACGTGCCGCCAGGCGCCCCAAGCACCCCGAGTGATTCTATTTTGGCAAGAATCAAGGGAGGAGGTACATAATGACCCTCCTATCATTGATCTATCCTTGCAGGCGGCTGCTTTGCCCGAGAGCTCGAGCAATGACTCTAAGCCCAGCACCTCCAGTTGGTACTCTAATGACTCTGAGGAGAAGCACTCTCGGCTACATGCGGCGAGAGAAAGTCATTCAGTAGGAAAGGGAGAGGGCTGGGCAGAGCCAGCTGCAACCCAAAGAGACGTGTTTGCCCCTTACTATTGCCACGTTCCCAAAAGGCAGGCGGAAGGCCATGTCTGAAAAGATTGGTAGTTTTAGGGCTGACCACATAATGGGTCATGGTTACATTCTTACAGTGCTGGATGTCGAGGACACCGTAGTCTGGCCAGAGGCGGCCAGCTACCGGGACGAGTGTTTTGGCTGCTATGAAGCGGCCATTAAGGCTAGCTTGAGATTTCCTCTGCATTCGGCTGTAGAGAGGATTTTAGACGGGTACCAGCTAGGAGTCTAGCAACTGGCCCCAAACTCTTGGTTCACCATTTTAGGCTATGTTGCTGGTTGTGAGATGCATGAGGTAGAGCTTAACTTTGAAGCATACGCTCACATGAACTATCTCAGTTGGACCCAAAAACAAGCGGGACCGGCTGGTTCCAGCTAACTAGCCACAAGGGCTACATGATGACCATGGGGAAAGAGAATAAGTGGAAAGATTAAAGGAACACCTTCTACATAGTCTCCCACTCTAACAAGGTCCAGAACAAGAAGTTCAATAGGTGGAACAGGGATCCACCTTACCTGACAGGCGGATTTGATCTGCCACCTGTTCCTCAAAGAGCAAGAGAAGAGATCCTAGACCGAGGGCTCTTCAAAGTTGATATACAGGCGAATCCCGAGACTGGGGTGAGGGAGTTCATCCCTCAAAATTACATCCCAAAGTATAACTGGTTATACGATGGAACATATCTGGCCGCTTGCGGCCTTAGCGGGGAGATGCCGAGAGGTAATGGACCGCCTGTTAGAGTGTCTTGAAAGACTTGGCCTGCCAAACTGGGCAAGCGGTCCACTGAGGAGTCGCTTGCCAAACAAGCGCCCAGGGTGAGCTTCTTTACTTGGAACAAATATATACTTTTTTACGTTCCTGACGCCTGTCCCTTACTCAATATTCCTTTGGTGTAAAGCGACTTAGCCAGACCTTCCCCCTCTAACCAGCCGGATCCCAAGGTCAGGAAACAGACGACTGGAGATGTGTCGACCCTTGGCGTTGCCAAGAGACATTCGGCAGAACGACAAGGAAGGACTCCCCAAAGTGGGGGAAGAACTGCGGCTGCCCCCGGGAGCAGCCGGCCTCCGAGAGAGAAGGAGGCGGCGAGAGGTATAATTTGATCAAATCTCCCAAGTTTCATCAAGCACCCGGCCCCTCTAAAATCAGTCGGCCTGCTTTCTGTTTTTATGCCGCGTATTAATCAGGGTCTACTTTTCAGATGCCCCTCAAGAGCCGAACTTAGTTCAACTTGCCAAGTCCATGCTAAGGGCCATTCCCCTCGAAGAGAGGGAAGCTGTCAAGGGAGTCGGCACCCTTGACTTAGAAGCCATCCTGGCTCTTCTTCCTAAGGTATACTTGGTGGAATTTTTTAATTTGTTGTATATTTAAATTCCCAGCCGCCTATAACTAACGATTGTTTTTTGGCCGAGTGCAGTCTATGCTGCAAGTGTTTGGTCTCCGCAAACCCACCAACGAGAAGAACAAAGAGGTAAAAGCTGCGAAGGCCATGGCCGCCTCTGATTCTGATAAAGCTATGTTCCATATAGCTCAAAACGAGATTCTGACCACTGACATACTATATTACCAGGCGTCTGCCACTTTGCAGGTCAAGAAGGACTTAGTGGCGGCTAGGAAGAAGATCTTGGAGCTAGAGAAGTCTGTAAAGGACCTCAAAGCTGAGCTGGCGCCTCTCAAGGAGGCCGAGGGATTCCGCAACCGGGCGAATAAACTCAAGGGTCGTCTGGAGAATCAAGAGGCTCAGCTCACCAAAAATATTAATGAGAAAGCTGGCGAGGAGAAGATGACCATTGTTCAGGACATGATGGACGACTGCAGCGCCATCATGAAGATGACCTGGGCGGCCCTCTTCCCAGAGTCCGGCTATGAAAAATGGGAGAGTTAATTCACCGTTTGTACTGATCAATACAACAAGAAAATCATGGACCAGGCGGATGGCGAGGAAGATGCAGAGGACGAGGCGTCTGTCTCCACTTCCGGGGAGTCGGACCAAGAAGAGGATGACAAGGAGGAGAAGGAGGAGGCGGATGCCGAAGAAGAACAGCCGCAGGAGGAGGCGGATGCCAAAAAAGAACAGCCGCCGGTTGAGGAGCCAAAGGAAGCGGCTGTTGACACTGAACGTCCTCCTCCAACTGCTTGAACTCACGTTTTCTTATATGACAACTTTCTTCGGCCTGCGTGCCGTATGTTCTGTATCATATCATTACCCGACCAAGGGGTCGGGGTTTATTGACAATTTCAATTTTTAACATTCCTGTCGGTCTCCTAGCCGACTGTTAATATTAAACATCGGTCGTTTTGGCCGTTTTCTTCAATTTTTGAATTTGAATTTTGCTTTCCATGAAATTTTGCTATGCATCACATGAATTTTGCTAAATGTATGTAGCTTGCATCTTGTCTTCATGAATGCTTTATATACCGACTGTTCTTGCCCCTAGGCGACTAGTCGCCTGGTTTTCAAAGGTGAGTTGATTGACTTTGAATTTTTGATACTGAAGTATTACTAATTCAAGGTCAATCAATCACTATGGTGATTGCCCCAAACCAGGCGGTCAGTCAGCCATTGCACGGGCGAACACCTAATATAACTCGGCCTTCAGCCTTATAGTAAACCACAATATACTAAGTTTGTACTTAGTTTTTTCTTGGGTGTTAACTGGTCGTCTGTTATGGTGCCTACACAGAAACAGGCGTCAAACAAGATGTCCAACTGCCGTAACTACGCCTGTTGGTTTACAGGCGGTTGCTTCAGCAATTTATCCAACCCCAACAAGAATAATGGTCAGGTGTACCCCTGTTTGCCAAAAAACAGGCATTCTCATTCATACCGTTTAGGTTTGTGCTAGGTTGGTCGGGTGGCTATGAGTTAACCTTTTGGGGTTAATTAGTCTCCGTCACCTTAACTTGAATGAAACAGAAAAAATTGTCGGCTGTAGCCGTACGTTGTTTTTCCATTTGCTAAGTTAGGCTTAGCTTATTACCCAAGTAGCTCCCAAGTTTAGAACTCAGCTTAAGCCGACTGTATTGTCCCAAGCAATAGCAGGCGGTTTCTGACTTGGATTTTAACTGTCTACCGCTTGTTTAAAGTAAGAGGTACGTTTATCTTCGTCTCATGTTAAACGATTGTGAGGTTGTCTTACAGACATTCGGTAGGGCCGTTTGTTTTATGTTTATAGAGCAATGTGCCACCCAAATGGGAGATGTTCTCTGCGACGAATTCACCCGGATGGATGTCGCCAGACGCCTGCTCAAGTTTGGGACAGACGTATTAGTTTAATTTTATTAGGATCATCTGACCTTAGGCCTCACGGTGATCATCCAGCCATGGGTCTCAAGTAGATCATCCGGCCTGTGGTCTCATTAGGTTGTTCAGAAAAGAACATAGTTGCTAAGTTGTCTAGACTTAACATTTTTACTCATGTGAGAGTAGGTGATTAAGAGAAATAAGGCCGACAGTGCATTGACAGGCGGCTTGCCCTACTGAGGAGACTTGAAAATTAGATTGCAAATTTTATTAATATGTTTTCATGTACAAATGATATACAAATCTCAGAAGTAGTACTTTTTCAAGTTGTCTACGTTCCAAGTTCTAGCTAGCTGCCTGTCGTTTGGTGTTTCCAAGCGGTAGGTGCCGCCTCTAACTTCTTCATAGATGCGGTAGGGGCCATCCCAATAAAGAGTCAGCTTTCCCTGTTCGTTGGCCCTATCGACTGCTTCCAATTTTCATAACACAAAGTCCCCTACTTTCAGGGGGCGCCTGTGCACTCTTTTATTGTAAGCTCTCGTCATTCTCAGACGGTAGATCTCATGACGCAAGGCCGCATTACCCCTGCGTTCTTGAAGTGAGTCTGATGCTAGGCGCATGGCTTCCTAGTTAGCCTCTTCGTCATAAAGCATGACTCGAAAAGTCGGCTCATAGTGCTCAATAGGCAGAATAGCCTTTGCCCCATAAACCATGAGAAATGGAGTTTCGCCAGTCGCCCCTTTTTTAGTCGTCTTGATGGCCCATAGAACATGCAGTAGCTCGTCAGCCCATAGGCCACCAGCTCTTTCAATTTTCTTTTTGATGCCATCAGAGATTAACTTATTGAAGGCTTCAACCTGGTCGTTTGCTTGGGGCGGCCGACTGATGCAAAACAGTGAGAGATCCCTTGGTCTCCCAACCAGTTCTTGAGAGCAAGCGTCTCAAATTGAGGACCATTGTCAAAGACCATAGACATGGGTACCCCATACCGGGTGATTACATTTCTCCAAATGAAGGAGATAACATCCTTTGTCTTAATACCTTTGACCGCCTCCGCCTCTACCCACTTGGTGAAGTAGTCGACATAAACCAAAATGTATCTCCGTCCGCCTGTAGCAGGCATATATGGACCCAGAATGTCCATGCCCCACTTGGCGAATGGTACTGGGCTATGGATAACCGCCAGGTCAGTGGCCGGACGATGGATGAGCTTGCCAAACCTTTGACACTTGTCACATTTTTTCACCATCTCCATGGCGTCTACTTCTAGGGTAGGCCATAAGTAGCCTTGCCGCCTGACTCTTTTTGCTAGGGTCCTGCCGCCTATGTGGGAGGCACAGAACCCTGAATGCAAGTCTTCGAGGACCTCGTGGCCCTTTTCTGAGGTAACACACTTCAAAAGAGGTTGAAGATAGCCTTTCTTAAATAGTTCCCCTTTACGAATTTCAAAGTTGGACGCACGCTTTTTCATTATGATCATCTATGGGTAAGTATCCGGCAAGGTGTCGTCTGTTAAGTTAGCCTGGATGCCATCCATCAAGGTTGAGCTTCGGTCAAGGACTCCAATAGGTTCCTCCTCGATGCTTCTTCTTTCCATCACTTCCTAGAAAACAGACCTTGGTGTGTCACAAGAGGCGGATGATGCCAATTTGGAGAGGGCATCCGCCTGGTTATTCTCGGACCTTAGCACTTGACTTAGGTGGAATTCTTCAAGTGTCCCAGCCTCTTCTTTGACCGCCTGTAGATACTTGATCATAGCCGAATGTGTGGCTTCATAGTCACCATGGTATTGGCTAACAATCAATTGTGAATCATAACAGGCGTCCACTTTCTTTGCCCCAGCCGCCTTACACATGCGGATTCCGGCTAGTAGGGCTTCATATTCTATCTCGTTGTTCGAGGCTTGGAACTTGAACCGTAGTGCACATTCGCATTTGTCCCCTTCAGGAGACTGACATATGACGCCCGCACCACAACCGTTCATTGTGGAGCTCCCGTCCACATATACCTTCCAGACTTGGTAAGGATTTTCTGGATCAGCCGGCCTAGTCATTTCAACAATGAAGTCGGAAAGTGCTTGCCCCTTCTCTGCTTTCCTTGGCTCAAAAGTAATTTATAGGCTTTGCATTTCAATCTCCCATTTAATTATTCGTCCGGATGATTCCATGGTTGTCAATGGCTGCTTGATTGGTTGGTCAGTGTAGACCACGACCGGATGTGCCAAGAAGAAAGGTTTCAGCTTCTTAACTGCCATGAAGAGGGACAGGCCAAATTTTTTAACCATGGGGTACCGTAACTCATCATTCTTCAGGACATGGCTGATGAAATAGACGGGAAGCTAGCAGCCATCTCTTTCAGCAAGGAGAACGACACTGAGAGCATAATCAGAGACGACCAAGTACATGTATAACACTTCCTTTGACAGAGAGCTGACGAGCCTTGGCAAAGAGTGCAAGTGTTCCTTAAACTTTTGGAAGGCCGCCTCTACATCTGTCCCCCATTCAAACATAGTCTTCTTCTTGATTGCTTGGAAGAAATAAAGGCACTTGTCGCCTGACCGACTGAGGAATCTCCCCAATGCCGCCAGACAACCTGTTAATTTTTGAACTTCCTTTATAGCGCGGGGCGACTGCATGTCTATGACTGCCTGTATTTTCTCTAGATTGGCCTCTATCCCCCTTTGATCAATAAGAAATCCGAGGAACTTCCCGGACTCAACACCAAAAACGCACTTCTTGGGATTGAGCGTGACCTGGTGCTGCCTGAGTGTGGTGAATGTTTCTCGGAGATCTGTAAGATGGTCCGTCTGAAGTTTGGATTTGACTATCATATCATATATGTACGCCTCCACATTCCTTCCAAGTTGATTAATGAAGACTGTATTAATCATTCTTTGGAAGGTAGCAGGCGCATTCTTCAAACCAAATGGCATCACAGTATAGCTAAATAACCCCTGATCAGTGACGAATGCCGTCTTTTCTTGATCTTTCTTCCACAAGGGTATCTGGTGAAAACCTGTATAGGCGTCCATGAAGCTCATCAAGGCATGGTCGACTGTAGAGTCGACCAGACTGTCGATCTTTGGGAGAGGATAGCTATCCTTCGGACATGCCTTGTTCAAGTCTGTGTAGTCAACACACATGCGCCAGGTTCCATTCGGCTTCTTTACAAGCACAACATTGGCAACCCAATCAGGGAAATAGCATTGCCGAATGAACCCAACATCTAACAATATTTTCACCTCGGCAGCTGCCGCCTAGTTTCTTTCCTCACCATGGTTCCTCTTCTTTTGCCTTACCGGCTTCTTTTTGGGATCTACAACAAGCTTGTGGGCGGCTAGATCCGGGTTGATGTCTGGCATCTCGTCCACCTCAAAGGCAAAGATGTCTTTGAATTCTTTTCACAAGTTGTGCAATTCTGCACCAAGTTTATCAAAAGCAGTCGTCCCCACTTTGACAGTTCGTTCAGGATGAGAGTCGTCCAGAACGAGGTTCATGTGCTCACTAGCTGGCTGGGGACCTAGTTCATCCGGCCTTTCACCGGTCAAATTGCTATTGCCTGTCTTTTTTCTCGGCCACCATTTGGTTGGCCTTTATCTTTTTGCCAGCTGCTATTGCAGCAGGTACAACTTCCTTGATTTGCTTAAGGTCAGTACTTTCTCCACTGGGGCCGGATGCGACCACAGTAGGTTTGACATCAGAGAGATAACACTCCCTGGATATCTTTTGGTCTCCCCGTAGGGAGCTGACTGTTCCATCATCCCTCTCAAACTTGTGGAGCATAAGAGAAGGAATGATAACAGTCTTGAATTCATTCAAGCTGGGGCGCCCCAAAATCATATTATAGGCCGTCAGTTCTTCAACAACTAAGAACCGGACCACCATGTGGCGTCCCCCCCCCCTTTTTTGCCCAGACGAATGGGTAGGTCTATTCGACCTACCAGATGTACCACGCCACCTCCAAATCCCACTAAGGGATGAGAGACTTGGTGCATGTTCTCGGGCTTGTACCTGAGCTTGGCCAGGCACTTGTGACTGATGAGATTAGATGAGCTCCCAGTATCAATGAGGATTCGGCCAACTCTTTGGTTGGCCACTTTGCATTCGATGACAATAGGGTCATCATGCGGCCTTCTGACTTTGCCCCTGTCATCCTCAATAATAATGACTTCGGGGAAGGAGTCCTTGGACGCCTGTCCCTCGTCGACTGAGTTAACATCGAGCCTCCTAACATAGTCTTTATTACCCCAGATGGTAGGTCCGCCTCCAGCGAAGCCGCCTGCTATTGTATTGATCGGAGTTTCATCAGTATCCGAACTATTAGCAGAGTGGGGCTTCTTTTTGGACGGCTGCCCAGTGTTAGTTTGTAGGGTAACTTTGGACCTCAGAACATAGGACTTGAGTACCCCTTTGTCAGTCAAGCGGTCCAACAGACGCTTGAGGCTATAGCATTCGTTGGTGTCGTGGCCAATATCCTCATGGTAGTGGCAGTATTTGTTTTTGTTTCGATTTTTGGCGGAACCTTTCATAGGGGCCGACTTCTCAATGGTGACCCAATCCTTAATCTCTATGAGGATGGAGTAATTGTCTTTATTGAAATCGTACTTCGGGGAGTATGTTTTTTGCTTCTTTTTTCTTCTTGGATGGTTGTTCAGTAGTATCAGCCACCCAGACTTCTTTTCTTTTCTTTTCTTCTTTCTTGGCCGGCTGTGATGGCCGACTCTCTCTCTCTTGTCAAACCTCTTTGAGTCTGACTGCTTACTAATGTTACAGAGCTCGGTCGCCTGTATATAGGCGTCCGCCTCCATCAGTGCCTCTTGGAGGGTAGCTACCCTCTTTCTGACAAGGTCGAACTTGAAGGTCGACCCGTCCTTCAGACCTTTGAAAAAGTCTGTGTAGGCTACCTCATCAGACAGTCCTTGATTCTGAATTCTCATTAGATTGAACTGCCTGATATATGAGCGTAGCCCCTCCTTTTCTCCCTGTTGTATGGCTCCCAAGTCAAGACTTGTTTTCTTTGCAGGAATATTCATTGAGAAGTTTGATGTGAACAAGTATGCAAGCGTCTTAAAGTTATTTATGCACCCGGCTGGCAGGTTGCCAAACCATTGTTAGGAGACGCCCTTCAATGTGGTCGGGAAGCATCTACACCATGCCGCATCATCCAACCCTTGAAGATACATAAGGTTGGTGTATGCCATCAGGTGGTCTTCTAGATTGGTGGTACCATCATAAGTACCTACCAACACATTTTTCACCTTGGATGGCTGTGCGGCCTCAGTTATTTCCTTGGAGAAAGCTGAAGGTTGTTCCCCAAGTCTTAGCAATCAGAGCTGCCAGTCCAAAGGCTGGATATTTTGTGCCGCCTGCCCCCCGAAAAGGGTAGGCTGCATGTATGGTAATCCATACGGCATGTATGGCTGTTGAGGCGCATACGGGGCCGCTTGGAACATCTGAGGACTAGAGTGGGCGGACATGCCGCCTGTCTGGTCCTCTCGATTTGATTGAGAATACCTCATTGAGGTATTTTGAAAGCTGTCATTGAAGTTTGACGTTGAGGCCGACTCTGATAGTTGCATATTCTTCTTTTGCTGGATTAACATCCGAGCATCGGAATATGTTTTCTTGGAACCATCCGGCTGAACATGCCGGATGGCCTTCCTTTTCCCTGGCGCAGGGAAACGAAATTTGGTCAAGTCAATCACAGGCGACTGTCTTTCCCTAGGTTTAGGGTAAGGAGTAGCCTCTCAGTCCTTGACCGCTTATTTCTCCCTGATTGGGAGGGCTTTTTGGCCGACTGTTCCTTGGTGGAAACAACCATCCGTTTATCAATTAGATCCTTGATCACCCCTTTGAAACTTGTCATGAGGGTCATGAGCTCATTTCTTGTTATGGGGGTGGATCCTTCGGCCACCTGAGGTTGACCAGCCGGCTGGTCGACTGGTTCACTAGGACCCGCCTGCTCGCTGTTCCGTTCCCTCCTTCCGGTGGGGCGGATGCGTCGAGTTCTAAGGGACCCGTCAGGGGCCGTATGATTATCGACTTTGTAGTCGTCATCAATGTCCAGGTCTGAGTAGACTTGGACGTCGGCCATATGCCGTTTCTCATTTGGAGGTGGTACAGGTTGTGAAGCCATCTCGAAAGTACGATCCCCACAGACGGCACCAAATGTTTCGGGGTTTTTCAGATGTCCTGCGGGAGAGTTACAACACCAAGACTGACTTCTGGACGACTGTACCTGCAAACCAACGGAGACTCTTGTGGGTGGGAGTTCCGCCTCCGACGACCAAGTTAAAACGTGTTTGAGGAGTAAATTGCGGAAAGTAAAGTCCCTCTCGGATTCCAAGAGAGAATCTGCAATGTGTAATTGCTCAGTTCGAGGTGTAAGGTGTCTGACTTTCTCTGATTGTGAGTTAATGTGAATGTGAATTAATTGTGTGTTCCCGAGGGGGAAACATCTCCCTTTTATAGGGTATTGGAGTGCGTGCCCAGTACTAGGTTTCAGTAAACCTAGGACTGACTGGGCTTTGCCTAAGAATTTAGGCCGTAGGAGGCCATTTTTCTGATTCGCTACCTGTCTGCCACGTGTCGTGGCCTGATTGGTCCACCTTGGACCTCTCACGAGGTGACACGTGGCGGACTTTGGTTGGTCCACATGGATGACACGTGGCAGAACCTGAGTGGTCCACGTGGCGGGGAAAAAATCCCCTAATCAAATCTCATGAAGATTAATATTACAATATTATTTATTGCCCTCATCCAAAACATGTTGATACTATATATAATTATATATTTGAATGCAATATCTACACATCAATATTTCAATTACTTAATAGACGATTTTATTACTTTGTATTTACGAATATCAAATTATTCAATTTATACTTATTAGATATATCCATTTATCTTTCATATTTTAATCAAAGATTGTCCATAGTGTTTTTAGATTTTTTGTTTTATTGTTGTAAAATAACCAATTATATTGAAAAGTTGATATTAATTTTTTAAAATTGTCGTGCATGGCACGAGACCTAACCTAGTTTTTAATATTTCCATACACCAAAGCTTGTATCAATTTTTTGTAAGTATTTTAGAGTTTAAAAAAAAATAAAAATAAAACAGCTAAAATTACATTAATTAAACTGAGTTTACAACAAATGAAAGGACCGTAAAGTAACATAAGTTACTATTGGCATAAGAAGCCCTTACACAATACCAATTAAGGTCATTAACGATATTTACCTTAAGCTATTACAACGAGTGAGGACAACGCATATAAGGATTACCAATATATATTTAAACATGTGATGGGACTATTGATAGAACAAGGGAAGTTGGTGATGATGTTTCGTGTTGTGCAAGGTATTTTCTAATATACAACTAAAAGTCTATGAATGTTGCTGAAACGACGGAGACAACCCAAAATCAGTATGTCTTACCCTAAGGGATCCCAATAATTCAAATGGATAAAATTTTCTTGAGATCTATGCTTCATACATGTCAATCACATTTCTTGCGATCTGACAAAACCATATCTTATACTCCCTCCGTCCCATAATATAGTTCCTATTGTGTTTTTTCACGGTTTTTAAGAAATGGGAGGAGAAGTGGAAAAAAGTTAGACAAAAGTTAGATAAAAGTACAAGATAAGTGGATAATTTAAGGGGAAAAAAGTGAAAAGTACAATTATAGACAAAAGTTTGAGAGAGAAAGTGAAAAAAGTACAATGCAAGTGGATAAGTTAAGGGTAAATTAGGAAATTCAATGAATAAAGTCAAAAAATAAGGGTATAATGGTCTTTACATACTATTTAAATATAGAAACAGGAACAAAATTTTGGGTCTCTAAAATAGGAAAACATAAACTATATTGTGGGAAGTAGGGAGTATATATTCTCATACAAGGTCATGATGTTGTAATGACTTTAACCGTTATCACATACAAATGAGTTTAACAACACCTACTACCATCCTCCTTCAACAAGGGTTTATGTAAATCTGAAATTGAAATTTTGCTATATCTCCCAACAAACATAAGTAATACCACTTCCATTAAAGGAACACGTTTTTATTAAAACTAAAGAGATTAAAAAGGGCAATTCCAAGAGTCAAACGACTCCATTTCATCCTCAAATTAACCCTAAATTCGACTTATCTTCGCTTTTCGATCTATTATATTGGGTGCTTCCAAAACCCAACTTTTATTTTTTAGAAAAATTCACTTTAATTTATTAATCCGAACTTTCAGCGATTTACTCTCAATAATCCCAACTTACATTTATTAGGGAGCACTATGAACTTTTGGGTTGATTTTCTTCCACTAGGTCAATTTACAAGCAACTTAAAGAAAGGGTGAATATTATTTTGTAAAAGCCATGTGTGATGTGTCGCAACATAATTGGTCAAATTTTTTTTGTAAAACAAGAAAAAAAATAATTAAAAACCCTTCCTAGCCACCATCCTTCCTCCTCTAAGCCCCAACCCCCAGCTTGACCAAAATTCGATCACCCGCCTCCCCTAACAACCGATAACAGCCGTTCGGCCCCTCCCTACCCCGAAAACCACTCGGGCAACCCACCTACACCATTGAAACCACCCCCCTTCCCCCCATCCCCAAAATAGCCCCTCTCTTCTCAGGTCGATGAAACCGCCCCTCCTCCCTTCCCCCGTCGTTGAAACGGCCGATTTTTTAGCTCCCTCAATTGGAGATTATTGACAAGAAATTAAATGTAGTTGTGTTACTTAAGGTTTTTGTGGTAGATATTTTTAGATTTTTTTTTTTTTTTTACAAAAAAAGTAAATAAATAAATGGTAGTTATTGTTCTCAAAGTAGTCATTATAATGGTAGTTGTTGGTAAAATTTTCTTAAATTTTCACAAAATTACCCTATATCTAAAGTATAATATTCCCTTTGTCCCTTTTATTGGATACGTTTTGACTTTTACACGTTTGTCAATACACCTATTTGATTATTATTCATTACATACTTTTTAAAATTATAACGATTGAATATTAATAGAGCATTCGTTGAGATGAATCAAACATGATCTCACATGACTCTTTTACTTTTGTGAGTAAATTTAAAGATTATCTAATACTCTCTCTATCTCAGAATACATGACAAAGTCAACATTGCATACATGTCAATGCACTACTTTGAATTTATTTGTATATAATTAAATATTAATGAAAATTATTTTAAAAATTATATTTTGAAACTTTATATATATTCCTATTTAACAACATATTTTATGATAAAATATGTTTTTATCATGTTAGTAAAAAATTATGATCAAAACTAACACATGAATAGTGAAAAAAGTCCAGCGTCTCATATATTTTGGGACGGAGGGAGTATTATGAATAATGTTTAAAATCTAAACATAACCAATAAAAAGAAACAGAGGAAGTATTATGAATAGTATTTAAAATCTGATAATAACCAATAAAAAGAAACGAGGGGTACCCTACAAAATTAATCATCCTAAAGTTTTTGTCAAAAAAAAATCATCCTAAAGTAATTGAAACACTTTAATATACATTTTTGTTGATACATAAAATTATTATACCTTTAATAATTGTGATCGTATATTTATTATAATTAGTTGATACTATGAAATTTTATACAATGTATCAATTTTTTGCGCAAATTATTTATGAATTCAAGTCAATCTCCTAAAAATTATGCTGATTAAAGTGATGCGCACTTTAAAAAATGGAGGGATTATTTTTCTTGCATTAAATGTCTGAATTTATCATAAAATGATTTATTATAATTGTAGTTAAATAAAGATATCTTAAAGAATGTTATTTTTTTATAGTAATTATTTATATCCAAGTTATCAAAATCGAGATTCCACTTTGAATTACAAGGGATTTAGATGTGTATGTATTACTGATGATAGTAGTCGTTTCAAAAGTTTTCTTACAAGTTTTTATTTCTCACATGAAAAGGTTTTTTTCTTGTTTTAAGCTTAGAATATTTTAATTATGCAATTTTATTTTGGCAATAATTATTCTTACAATGTAGGAGAATTCGAATGAGATGATTTTTAGTGGTTGTGACTATTCACCATAATTTTATTTGATATGTATGCATGTATGAATTTTTTAATACTCGCATAGTATCAATTAGGTATTTTATATACTTTGAAAACTGAAGTGACATCATTATAAGAATATTATGATTTTTAGATTGTTTGATTAATCTTATTTAGTGACCTGTTTACAAGCATGATAAGAAGTGATAATTTAATTATTACATAATACATTTATTAAAAGTGAACTGAATCATATAATTATTTAATTATAAGTAACAAGAAAAAATTAATGTAAGCTTAATTCAATTTTATAAGAAAGAGCTAAATTTATTATTTATAAAACATAATTATTATTTATTACTCACTCATATTTATAGATTGAGACAAGTAAATTTAATACTCTTTTATAGAATGAGTTAAGTCAAAGAAGGATTCCAACGTAGAAGTGTAATTATGCACATTTTGTGTGTGTCATAACCATGTAATAAACTGATTAATCACGAAATAAGGGGTGAATGCAATAAATTATTACATATAAATATTTAAAAATATGATATTTAAAAATATAATATTCTAACGGATAAATCACAAAAGAAATTCAAAAGAGGTGAGTGAATAGTGGAAAAGTGTAAATAATGCAATTAAAATAACGGATGAAGTAATTAACAAATTACATAATATTTATAATTATAAAAACAAATAATATCTAACAAAAATATTATTATTTTTCCCCGGGCCACCAAAATATTAGAAACGGCTATGAGACCAAGAGATCATTTATATCATCAAGTTCCAATTTTTTTTTTTGGGTTCTTGCAATGTAAATAAAACCAACATAGAACTATTTTTTTTTAAAAAAAAAACCACAATAAATTTACAATATCAGATGCAATTTGAGTGCATTATCACTCTGAAATTTCGAAATCGAAACAATGTAATGTCACGTAACGAAAAAACCCAAAATTCATACCTAAAACTAAATTTTGTGCAAACTTGAGAGTCAAGCTTTAAATTTTGCTCCTACTTGATTTTAGCTTAATAATATGAGAAGCAATGGGTACGACAGAGAGATAATAGTATAACATTATGACCTGTATATAAGCTATTATTGCCTGGAAATGGGTCAATGTTTGCAAAGTTTGACCATCAATTTCTCAAAAAAAATTAATGAATTCAAAATGCAGGCAAATTAAGCAAGTCTCTTTTTACAAATACAATCAAAATTTAATTAATTCATATAAGAAATGATTAATGCAAAGTTTCCAGTTGGATTATCAAACTACCCACAAAAATTATAGCTTTAAACACTGAAAAATTACTGCAAACAACATTGATAATGTTCAATAAAAACCCAGAAAAATTGGATCGTAAATACATAACATTTCACATTGAATTAATCTGTAAAGTATAAACATACCTCGGTGAATATGTCAGGATCTCAAAGAGTGTGTAGTCAATGAGTAGTGAAGTGATGAAGTATCTGTGATTCTGAAATTGAGTGCATATAGGCGCATAGGGCCTATGTGTTTCACAAGCTTATAGGAGGGCATTTTGGGTTTTTTATTATTTTTTTTTCTCCTTTAATGGTACAGTGGTACATTTAATGTACCATTATGCATGTTGTGGTACTTTTTGCCATCAAATTTTATACCACCGCTTTTTCTCATGTTTCCATTATTTACAAAATTGTCATCCTATTTATTTCATTGGCACATTGGCCCTATGCGCCAATACTTATTCTCTGAAATCAAGATAATATCAGTTAATATATGAAAAATATGATGATGATGATTTAACAGAGTTTTTGGAGAATGTAAAATTAAAATTAGGATAAATATTGAATCTCAATGAGGTCTAAAGTCTAATTAGGCAGAAGGTCATGTTGTTTTTGTGGTCTAAATGGGCCCTTTCAAAAGTTTGACACCCTTTTTGGCTTTTGTTAGTCATACGGAGTACTAATTTTTATACTACCTCCATTTCCTTATGCTTTTTACGTTTGGAATTATGCGCGGTTATAAAGAAATTATGTAAAGTAGAGGTATATTGGAATATTACAATGATTGAAAGTACAATTCTATTGAAAAAAACAATATTGTACATGCGAGGCAAAGAAAGTAGAGGTGAGAGAAAGTAACAATGAGTATGAAAAACCATTAAAATAGTACAAAAAGTACAATAGCACATGGAAAAGTAAGGACTTTTGAGTATTAAAATTGTAAAATAAGGGTAATTTTGTCCAAAATTTATGACTAAAAAAGGAAAATTACTAAATATAAAGAATAAAAAGAAACATCTAAAATGAAAACGTATTAAACAAATAGGAACGGAGGAAGTAAGTAGTAGGCCACATCGTATAACCGGTCACGATGAGTTGTTATGTAAATGTTATAGACGCTACTCTTTTTAAATTCTAAGAGTTACTTGTCAATGTTGTTGTTATTTAAAGTTATCCAATAAATATTATAAGGGATTACTTTACAATTGGGGTTGGTGTTATAAGGGTTGCTCTGTATTTTATTTTTATTTTTTTGCAACCAGCCACACGGTGTGGTCAGTCGCACAGAAAATTTATTGTTTATTATTCCGTAAGGAGTATTATGTTATGGAGTAGCAATTTATGCATTCTTCCATTAAGAAAGTTGATATTATGAAACTGCACTTGAGAATCAAGGTTGACTTAGTGGTTAGAGGTCCTCCTTCCTTCCTTGTGAGAGGGGGTCGATTCTCACCCCAAACAAGTGGGATCTCTGATTTCCCCCCCCCTACTTGTAAGGGAAATCTCCTTACCCAAAAATAAAAAAATAAAACTGCACTTCAAAATACAGGATAACGTTATACATACGAAATATATTGTACATGTGTGTGTTTTTTTTTCTTCTTATAAGTATACTAGGTTAAAATCCCGTGCAATGCACGGTTGTTAAATATATTTGACAATAATATTACAAAATATAAAGTATATAAAAGATATTTAGAAATATTTTATTTGGGTATATATGGAATATGATTGTCAAACTGGAAAGAAAATATCATAGATATATATAGTTTACTTAAAGATTTTGCAAAAAAAAAAAAAAAAAAAAAAAAAAAAACGAAAAAGGCAGTAAAAATTTTCACAAGGTAATGACAAGTGTCATGGAAGGATTTGCTGTTAGTATAGATTAATAGATAGATTGTGATTTGGGAACCAGGTTAACATTGGAAAGGAGAGCACCTTCCAGCCATAAGGTTAAAAGTTCAATCCCTATTCTAATGACAATTTGGGGATAAAATTCCCTTATCTCCCCCCCCCCCCCACTCTCCCAAATTGTCTAGTCCGCTTACCCAAGGTGGGTCGACCTGTGAGCAATTCCGATCTGTTAGACCCTTCATCTTACCTACAAAAACTATATATATTGTAATTTGAGAGAGTATTATACGTAGTATAAGATTTTGGAGTTATATTTGGAATGAGTTAATTTAGCTTTATGTCCAAATCATTTTACTTATTGGATGTGGACAAATTATCTTAAGACTAGAAAAAAAAAATGTTCAAATATAGAAATTAGGTCAAAATAGATCAAATTGGACGAAGCCTATATTATTTTTGTTATTAGTCGGCTAATCACATATAAAAACAAAATTACATGAATAATAAGTTTTTAAAAAGGATTAATAAGTACAAATAAATTAAATTTAGATAAAAAAAAAGCTCACATAGTATAATTTTACCTAAATGAAATAAAGTTGATAGAATACGAACATACCCTTCGTGTATTGTCAAAATGTCAATTGACCATTGTGGCGTTGTTCCTTCCCTTGACAATAAGGCGATTAATTATCAGAATACATATTGTTGAGAGGATTGTTGAGTATTATTATCAAACAAATTTTCTATCTTATTGAAGTGCCATTAGAGGTGGGCATGGGCCGTGCCGACCCGCAGGCGGCACGAGCACGACACGATGGTGGCACGGCCCGGCACGGTGGCCTAGCCGTGGGCCGTGCGTCGTGTCGTGGACAACATTTTCGAAAATCGGCATGAGTACGACACGGCACGGGTTGGCGGCACGGCGTTTGGCCCACAGGCCGGCCCACGAGCACGGCCTGCAAGCACGTCACGTAGCACGGCCCAGGCCCGCCAGGCACGGCACGGCAAGGCACGCGACCCGCAAGACACGGCCCGGCACGGCTCGACCCGTGCATAACGTTCACTTTTTTCAACAGCCAAAAACGGCTATATTAACAGCTACTTTTCTTCCTAATTCCTATAAATATTTCACTTCTTCCTCCATTTTTTTCCACAATTCATCAACTCATCTATTCTCAAATCTCTTATTCTCTATTCTCTAATTCCTACTCTCTTATAATCTCTACTTCTCAAGAAAAAAAAAAAAAAAAAAACAACTCTCTTATAATCTTTAATTCTCTAATTCTCACAATTATAAAAATTTGAAAAAAAAAAAATTATAAGTTTGGGAAATTAATTAGCGGAAAGCAATCGAAGCGTCGTTGTAAGATCTAACTCAAAGTTATTTTAATTTGTTATTGTTATTGTTATTGTTATTATTATTATTGTTATTGTTATATATTAATTTATTATTATTGTTATAGTTATTGTTCTTGTCACTATTATTATTGTTATTGTTATTATTATCGTTGTTATTATTGTTATTGTTATTGTTATTATTATTTGTATTATTATTATTATTATTATTATTGTTGTTATTATTATTTGTATTATTATTATTATTGATATTATTATTGTTATTATTGTTAATCATGGCATCAAACCCGAACCCTTCTTCCTCCTCTAGGAAAGCCAAGTCAAAACGTACTAGTACTAGTAGGGAATCACCAAATCCAAACACTTCTATATCCCCCCTAACATACCCAATCCGAACACTTCCACCCCCTTCTTCCATCCCCAAACCATGGGAGGATTTGAACAATTTAACAATATGTCTCCTTGGAATATGTCTAGTTCGGGATTTCAAGTAAACCAATTCTCACCTCATTTATACGGCTCACAACATGAATTTTCTTATCAAACTACCCAAAGTAGCCAAACAAATGCCACCGGGTCAAGTGAACAATCCCCCGAAATTCCAAACACCCAAATTCCAAACACATTAGAATGGTGTACCGAAGAGGAACTTGTTAATAGCAATCGAAAGAGTAGTGTTTGGGGATATTTTCAATTAAGTAGAGATGAAACCAAAGCCAAGTGTAAGACATGTAACAAAATTTACTCGGCCGAAACCAAGGGAGGGACGAGACACCTTAGTAGACATGTAAAAAAATGTGGTGGTCCATCTAGCGATCCAACTCAACCCGAAATTTCTCAATTCCGTCCACATGGCTTCACTTACAATTATGAGAGAGATAGAGATGAATTTGGGAGAATGTTAGTACATGCCGAACAACCTTTTATTTTTGCCGAAAATGATCCCTTTAACAATTACATTAACCGAGCACTACAACCCCAACACAAAAAAAATCTCTAGAAAAACTGTTCGTTCGGCTGCCATGAAATCTTTTCTAGAGTACAAATTGAAGTTATATGATGAATTAAGTAATCTTACTTGTAGAGTTTCTTTGACTGCTGATGCATGGGATAGTGGTTACGGATATCACTATTTGTGTGTGACTTGTCATTGGTTGGATACTGATGGTTTATTACAAAAACGCATTATCCATTTTAAAATGCTTGAATACCCCCACACCGGTCTCAATATTGCTCATCATTTAATGCAAGTTATTGATGCATATAATCTTAAGTCCAAAATCATGTCTATGACTTTTGATAATGCAACTTCTATGACATTTTGTGCAAATTTTGTTAAAGCACAACTGACCGACTTCATATTAGATGGAGATGCACTTCATATTAGATGCATTTGTCATGTTCTTAACTTGTGTGTGAAGGATGGAATACAAGCAATTGGTCCATTTTATCATAAAATTAGAAATGCTATTTTGTCTATTAACAGCTCTAACATGAGATTTCAAGAATGGAAAGCTTTTTGCAGGCAACAAAGGATAAAGGCTATTAAAATATCAACGGATTGTGTAACTAGGTGGAACTCCACCTATGAAATGTTGAGTAGGGAAATCGAGTACAAGGGTCCATTAACAATTTTTTATAAAAAAAAAATTTGCACAATTTGCTTTACTAGATGATGATTGGTCTAATTGTGAAAAATATATGCAGTTTTTACAATTATTATATAGTATGACACATTGTTTTTGTTTTGTTTATAATCCTTGTGCTCACTCTTTTCTTAGTAATGCATGTTTACTTGCACAACTTTTCGATGAACACTGATTACAACACGATTATGATGGATATCTTCCATCAATGGAGGAAAAATGGCGTAAATATTACACTACTATTCCTATGATTTATATTTTTTCTTCTAAATTAGATCCTAGGCAAAAGTATGATGGCACATTTTTATAAATTGATATTATTTTCAATGCATGAATTTTGAAGATGATATTGAATCTTATAAAACTAATGTAACCGATCAATTTTTTCCTTATATAGAGTTTATGAATCTAAATATGGAACCGTGACTCGATTTGCTCCTTCTCAATCATCCAAAACTGTAAGTAAAAAGGCCAAAGGTTTATTTGCACAAGTACAAGCTGCTAACATGATGTCTAAGTTTTTAGGTAGTGAATCATCATCTAGGAGAACACAAAGTGATATTTCAGAGTTGCAAATGTACTTAAGTTACGACTTCATGAAAGGCATGGAAGACGAAGAGAAGTACGGCCTCGACATCCTTGAATGGTGGAAATCACAAAACTCGAAGCATACAATTTTGGCGGCAATGGCACGAGATATTTATGCTATCCAATTCTCTTCCGTTGCCTCCGAACGAGCTTTTAGTGCATCAGAGAGGGTTTTAGACGATATAAGAACAAGACTAAAACCCGAAACACTTGAAATGTGTGTTTGTTTCAAGGATTGGTTGGATGCCGAAACTCGCTGCCAAGATCGTACTTATGCACAAAACAACGACGATGAAGGAACGTCGGGTTCTACTAGTTCTCAATCAATTCAATTGGCCGATGAACTTGGACAACAAGAAGAAGATGACGAAGACGAAGAAGAACAAGAAGAATAATTAGATTATTACATACTATTAAGTATAGCTAATTTTTGTATTATTGCACCCTGTATAATAAAATAAGTTATAAAGTTAAGTTATTCACCAATTATTGTACGATTTTATCATTATAAATTATTGTATTATCAATTTATCGTACCGACGTATAATAAAATTAAAAATATATTCATCAATTTTTGTGTTATCGCACTCGTAATTTTTTAATTATGTGCCTTGTTACTTTTTGCTAAATAATAATAAATATGTATAATAATAAAAAAATAAAATTAATTATAATAAATTAATAATAAAAATAACATAAATAATAAAGAGTAAAAGAACTATAATAATAAAAAGCACATTAACAATATAATAATACAAAAACATAAACATAAATTAATAAAATTATTTAAATATACTTATTTTAAAAGTTGTTCAAAAATAATATATATCAATTTTTAAAAAAAAAATCGGGCCGGCCCACTGCCCGACACGGTACGGCACGCCAGGCACGTGGGCCGTGTTGTGCCGTGGGCTAGGGTATGCCAAATGGTGGCCCGACACGGCACGACCCGCGGTGGCCCGGTACGGCACGGTGCCCACCTCTAAGTGCCATATTCAATTCTAACGTACTCATGTTAGCTGGTGGGTCTATATGTCATTTTCCTCTTATTCATTTCTTCCTTTATAATTTATAAATTCACGATTTAAACTTGATACTTACTCTTGACTCTTATTTGCATGTCACCATTTTTCTCCATAAATGCTGCTTTACGGAACATTTGACAAATAGAAGGTGCCACTTTACAACAACGTGCCGCCACATACTAGTAATATTAATGACTTCCTTACTCCTTAGTCCTTTAGTAGTTACTCCCTCTGTCTTTTAAAATTTGCATCATTTAATTTAAAAAGCTCTTACATAAAGTAATAAGTCTATGGTGCAAATAAAAGGGGACTGATGAAATAATTAGTTACGAGTAGTACCTTGACTCATTAGTCATTACTCCATCTACCACGATGGCACACAACCTAGAGGTAATCCTAGGCCGGACGAATTGTGTTCAGGTCGGGCTGAAGTTTAAAAAGCAGCCCACTTTGTTGGCTGGGCCAAGATTTGTGTCCGAAAGTCCAAAACTCATAAATTAAGATCGGGTCTAATGGGTTTTTCAAACTAAGAAAAAAAATATAATTAAAATTCATCTTACACAAATTAAGAGGATGGAGATCTTAGACTATAACGGTACTGTGATTGCTGCATGGCTACTCTTGCAAAATTTTATTTTATGTCAGTATAAATTGATTTGTATATAATGGTGTTCTATTTATAATGAAGTTTTACATGTATGTACTAAGTATATAAATTCTTCGTAGTTCAAATGTATAAGATTTGTATTGTATAGTGGTAAATATATAGTTGTATTCCAATAAAGTTGAAAACATATAATTGTAATCCGGTTGAATTAAAAATTACAGGTTAGATGTGGCCGGAAAAACGTCTATAGGTGTTGATTGCACATATTACAAAAGATATAGGTTTAATTTGCAACAATTAATAGTAAGGGGGTTAATTTGCACATGAGACTTAAGTCTTGGGGCTTATTTGCCACAGATGCCTTGCTATTACAGTAGAGAGTACTATCCATCCCATCCAACACTTCATGGGGTATTTAATTGGCTACATTTAATGCATCTATATTAAAAACGTACCAATTTCAGCTCAATTTTTTGGTGGTGACATCATTTATCGAGTTAGGTGGTAGTTAAATTTACAACTTGATTGAGTTACAGTGGTATATAGATAAAAATGAGATATGTCTAATTAGATTGAACGACTTGAATTTCTCATTCACAAGTGAAGAATATATATAGTTACAAGAGATATTCTTAACCCTAACAAGATTAGGAATAAGATAGAATATTAATATAACTAGGAAATCTAAAGATATTATACAATATACCTAATTATTATCTTAACATCCCCCCTCAAGATGGAGCATGTAAATCTCGAATGCCCATCTTGTCAAGAAAAAACTCGAATTGCGCCTTTCCCAAGGCTTTTGTAAAAATATCCGTCAATTGAATTTTCGTGGAAACATATGATGGCTTTATCACACCTTCTTTAATAGCATGTTTTGTCCTCTCATGGAACACCGGATTATTAGCAATATGGAGTGCTGATTGATTATCACAATACATGTTCATGCCTTGCTTATGTTCTACATCCAAAGCTCGAAGTAATTGTTTCAACCATTTCAACTCACATGTCAACCCTGCCATTGACCTATACTCTACCTCGTTGGAGCTTGTAGAAACTGTGTGTTGCTTCTTAGTCTTCTAGGACACAGGAGGCATCCCAAGTAATACGAACCAACCAGTCAACGATCTACGAGTCAAGGGACAACTTGTCCAATCCGAGTCACACCATCCTTCCAACTGGAGACTACTATCAGACCTCAGTAGGATGCCTTGACCCGGACATTTCTTTAATATCTTGTGACTGCCAAGTATATCAGACGGCCAATCAACCGCCTATATTGTTCACCATCTGCAAACTTCTTTCCCTTTGCTAAAGTAAGTTTATGATTTTGCTCCACCGGAAAGTCTGCCAGCTTTGCTCCTAGTAACCCTTTCTCAGAAATAATATCCAAAGCATACTTACATTGACACACATAGAAACCACGTCTACTATGTGCCACTTCTAGCCCCAAAAAATATTTCAAGGCTCCCAAATATTTCATTTTAAAACGTTTGCTCAAGTGTGCTTTAAAACTTTCCAATGCAAATGTATTATTTCCTGCAATAATCATATCATCCACATAAATCAAGACACTCAAATGCATTCCACCCTTCGAAAGAGTGAATAAGGAATAGTCAGAGTATGACTGTTTAAATCCATATTTCTTCAAAGCTGTGGACAATCTTTCAAACCAACATCTAGGGCTTGCTTCAATCCGTTTAAGGATTTCTTCATCTTGCAGACTTTATCTGAGTTACCTTTTTGAAATCCAGGTGGTACTTTCATACAAATCTCCTCCTCTAAATCGCCGTGCAAGAAAGCATTATGTACATCCATTTGATGTACATCCCAGTTTTTAATCGCTGCAACTGCTAAGAAAGTACGTACCGTAGACATTTTTGCCACCGGAGCAAATGTTTCATTATATTGTAATCGATCCCTTCTTCCCGATATTACCAAACACCACAAGTCTTGCTTTTAATCTGAGCAACTTGCCTTCCTTATCTCTCTTCTCAGTATATACCCACATACTACCAAGTGCTTTCTTTCCTTCTAGAAGTTTTTCTAAACTCCATGTTCCGTGATCCTCAAGTGCTTTGATTTCAGACACCATAGCATCTCTCCATCCTGTATGTTGCATTGCTTCCTTGTATGATCTAGGAATTCATGCCTCTATCACTGCAGCAATGTAATTCCTGTGTTTTTCAGAAAAACGATCATAATTAACAAAATATGTTATTGGATAGGGAGTATCTGAGAACGGTGATGTCGTGGATGAAGATGAGACTTTATTTTTCCAAATGGTATGTGTGACGCAATCTCGTAATTTCGTCGAAGGAAATTTCACTCTCTTCCCCCGACCCTATTCCTCTTCACCCGTACCTATTCTCACTCCTTCGTCCCCCTAATCCTCGAGCTGCGAGGCTTGCTGTTCGAAGCTGAAATGCGGCTTACTGCTTGTAGTGGGCTAGTGCTGACTCCCTGAGGTCGTGGCCTGCGTTGCAGGACTTCCTGGGGTCGTATCCTGCTCTGCTCCCGCTTGAAATCCAGCGTCTAAACCAGACGCAGCAGCTGCGATGTCCTGCGGGGTGGCTGCGGGCGCTGGTCGGCCTACGGGCACTGGTTTTCCAGCGGGCTGACCAGATGCACCAACCGTGGGATGCTGCGGGCTGCTTGCGGGCGCTAGTTCATCCCCACCAACCTGCTCTCCTTGAATCTCCTCATACACTCCCACTAAGTCTCCACCATGCCAAGCATAAACTCGTCCCCTACTACAAATTCATCCATATTCACAATTGTTGAATTCCCACTATTATCTTCTACAAACTCCTCAAATGGGTACACCCGTTCATGAAATTGCACATCTCGAGACACAAAGTACTTCTTTTGTCTCTAAGTCAAATAGTTGCCACCCCTTTTTGCCAAATGGATATCCAAGAAACACACATTTCCTACTCCGAGACTCAAATTTATCTCCCTTACTTCGTTGATTGTGAGCGTAACACAAACAACCAAATACTCTAATAGAATCATACGATGGAATCTTCCCAAACAACATCTCATACGGAGTTTTATTTTGGATAACCGAACTCAGAGTTCGATTAATCAAATAACAAGCAGTCAAAGCATATTCTCCCCAAGATTTTATGCGTAATCATCCTGAAACCGCAAAGCACGAGCAACATTGAGAATATGTTGATGCTTCCTCTCTACTCTCCCAATTTGTTGTGGGGTACCCACACAAGAAGACTCAAAAATAATCTCATTTCGAACAAAATAGTCTTGAAGATGATTAAACTCGATACCATTATCACTCCGAACAATCTTAATAAGTCTATCAAATTGACGCTTAATTAAAGCAATAAAATTAAGAAATGTAGGTTCAACCTCTGTCTTATTGCGAATGAAATAAATCCATACACCTCTAGGATAATCATCAACAATTGTTAAAAAATACCTCGCCCCACATGACGAAGGAACCTTGTATGGACCCCATAAATCAATATGAACTAACTCAAATAAACTACTAGCATTATTTTCACTAAGAGGAAAGTTATCTCTAGTTTGTTTTGCACGTGGGCATACATCACAAACACTTTTATTTTTTCTAGCTAAGTTACTCACGGGGGGAAGTAACTTTTAACACTTTTTCAGACGGATGTCCCATACGTTGATGCCAAAGATCTACCTCACAATCCATTGCTAGCACCTTCACTTGCGGCACACCTCGGAAAAAATAAAGTCCATCTTGTCTCTCACCCACGCCAATCACCGTCCTCGTCAACTAGTCCTGAATAACACAAATTTTGTTAGTAAATTGAATTGTACATTGTAACTCATCGCTAAGTTGAGTAACATAAATCAGGTTACAATTCAAATTTGGCACAAATAAAACATTGTCAAACCACCGTCTAAGGTGACCGAACCCAATTGATTTGCATTAACCGTTTGACCATCCGGTAAACCAACCGAACAATTCCGTATTGTCTTGACATTTCTCATGAGAGATATGTCATTAGTGACATGATTAGAAGCTCTCGTATCCACAATCCATAATACTCTGGCATTACCTTCCAACCGTGGCTTAAGAATATCAATGATTTGATGTGCTTGTTCTGTTGAAACTCCTACAAGGCCTTGAGTGGGATTTGTTTGTGAGGATGATGCACTCCCAGAGCTAGAATTCGTCCCCTCTTGGACTGCATTAGAACGAGTAGCAGCAGGGGATCCACTTGACGAAGTATTCCCACGACCATAGCCTCCTTTACCTCCACGAGTACTAAAGCCGCCTCTACCACGGCCCCTTCCTCCTTTCCGATTCTCATCTCATCCTTCCGGGAAACCGATGATCTGATAACACCCCTTCTTCCAATGCCCCATACGATTACAATGAGTGCAAAAAGGTCGGTCACCATCCCCCAATTCTTTTTTAGCACGAGACTCCACCTTAAACGCCATAACATTTTCTTTTGGTTTCCCATCTCGAACCCGCTATCTCTCGGTGTTAATCACCATTTGATATGCATTGTCAACTAGGGGCAATGGTGATTGTGCTAATAATTGAGCACGGATTGCTTCATAGGGATCATCAAGTCCCATAAAAAAATAATGGAGATAATCCTCCTCACGAATCTCCGTAACCTGCCTTGCAATGTTACACTTACATAAACCACAGGAGCATTGCGGAACACGGAAATGTTGCACCAATTCTTTCCAAATTTTTGACAAACGACCGAAATAATCAGTAACAGACTCGAAAGAAGCCTGTTTACATTCTCCTAACGATTGTTTCAACTGGCAATTACGAGTCCCACTCACCACACAATATCTTTGCTTGAGATGCTTCCACAATTCACTAGCAATATCAAAGTCTTTAACCTGTGAACGTATGCCATCCTCAAGTGTGTTTGTAATCCACGAAACAAGCATGGAGTTTACAGCAACCCAATGCTTCTTCTTCACCATATCAGTCGGCTCTAATATGGAGCCATCAATGAAGCCAAACTTGAACTTTGCGATCATCGAACGAGAATCGCTTTAGCCCACTCATCATAGTTTGGTCCCTTCAATTTCACAGGGGTTATAACCACTCTTGGATGATCACTTGACCCTAGATAATAGTCTAAGTCAACCGGTGGTGGAGGTGGAGATTGATCGTCATCCTTCGCCATCCCTCACGACCCTCTGTGTTTCCTCACGTAATATTTTTTTTTTCAACCTAGGCTCTTGATACCATGTCAAATTAGATTGAACGGCTTGACTTTCTCATTCACAAGTGAAGAATATATATAGTTACAAGAGATATTCTTAACCCTAACAAGATTAGGAATAAGATAGAATATTAACATAACTAGGAAATCTAAAGATATTATACAATATACCTAATTATTATCTTATCTAAAGATATTTACAACTTGATTGAGTTACAGTGGTACATAGATAAAAATGAGATACAATAGTGGCACACCAAGCTGAGGGCTTGTATGATGGTTGAAATCAACATTTAATCTGCGGATCAAAAGGTTCCTTTAAATTAGTCTAATTGATTCGTCACTTAAATTTGAGAAATAAACTAACACGAATAACTATAATTAGTATGAACTTTTAACTCTAGTTTCTCAATCTCCTAATTCTATGAAACCATGCATGACAAGCTAAACGACGCCCTTATTTTACCAGGTAACACGCCACATTTAAATATGAATGGACAAACATACCTTCGCGTGCATTGCATATTCTAACTCAATCTAACATTCTCTCCTCCCAATAAACCACCACCGACCGAGGGCAAGGTCATCGGACACATCGCCGGAATTAAAGTCGTTTTTTTTTGTGAAGGCCAAACGCCTAATTTTTTCAAAACTCTAAGTGAGAAACGCCTAGAAT
The DNA here is from genome assembly GCF_001683475.1 of Chenopodium quinoa. NCBI lineage: Eukaryota > Viridiplantae > Streptophyta > Magnoliopsida > Caryophyllales > Amaranthaceae > Chenopodium > Chenopodium quinoa. The sequence continues at coordinate 2,606,115 of NW_018744367.1, forward strand.
TTTCAAAAGTCCCTAGGAGATTCGAAAATTCTAAGCGTTTTATCCCATAGAATTTTCCACTTTTTTTGCGTTTTTTATTTTTATCATAACTTTTGATCCCAAACTCCGATTAAGATAAATAATATATAGTTGGTATACTCTGGAAGTCTAATTTCTAACCCAATTTGAATCAAGTTAATATAATTTCTAGATCTTAAGATATGATCGAAATAGTTCAAGGGTGTTGGTTTGGACCAAACTTAGTATTGTAGCCATATCTGAAGATCTAGAAATGATACTGATCTGATTTTAATTGGGTTAGAAAAAATAAACTTCTAGAGCTTTCTAACGATATATTATTTGTCTTAATTCGAGTTTTGGATCAAAAGTTATGATAAAAACAAAAAAACAAAAAAACTGGAAAATTCTACGGGTGGAAACGCCTAGAATTTTCGAATCTCCTAGGGACTTTTGAAAATTCTTTCGAAAATTCTAGGCGTTTCTCCCCTAGAGTTTTGAAAAAATTAGCCGTTTGGCCTCCACAAAAAAAACGACTTTAATTCCGGCGATGTGTCCGATGACCTTGTGATATGTTCATTTTATATAGTGATTTTACCCCATCCCTTGGTCATTTTTAGGAGTATTATTGGCTTTTTGGAGTCACTTTTATTACTAATATGCGTTTTCTAGTGTTTTCGTAGTTTTGGTACTATTTTATAGGAAATTGCAAATTTAGAGCATTTTTCTGGACTTATGATAAGCCACTACGAGCATTGGAGAATTATGACCGTATTTCATAGCCCAAGACCGGTTGGAGTCATCAAATCGGTGATTAAGGGCTCGACATAGAAGAGATCGAGGCAATGGACCAAGTACTCAAGACCCAAGAGGAAATTCATAATTGGGCCAAGAGAAATAGCCCAAAAGTAAAGGTCCATGCTTGCCCGAACACTCGCCCGACCGGGCAAGCCCTCGCCTTGAGGCGCGCCTGGCCGGGCAAGACATATAGAAGAAAAAGAAGCCTTCGCCCTGAGTCGCGCCCGACCGGGCGCGAGAGAAGACTAGAGGATCAAAAAGGCGCGCCCGACCGGGCGAAGCTCCGCCCGATCGGGCGCGTGTTTCTGAAGAGTTTAATGATTTAATTTGTTTTATCTTTTTAGCCTAAGTATAAATACGTTTTGTTTTAGGAAGTTAAGCACGTTTTTTTCACTCTTTACTTAGTTTTAATCTTTTGTTAGTACTCTTACTTTCTCTCTCTACACTCTTGAGATTTATACAATTCATCATTTCCGTTTATTTTGGTAACGATTTCTTCCCTTTTATTTTCAGTAATTTTATTGCTTATATGTCTTGCTTAATTGCTTTGATTAGTTCAGATCTAATTATGTGTGAGTAGTTTAATTCTAGGGTTATGGGGATCCATAAATAATATGAAGGGGTAGTTTATTATTGTTGATTGTCAATGCTTGATTGATTTCCTATTGATTAATTTAATGCTATGCAATTAGATTAGGCCTGGTTTAATTGTATGAGTTATGCAATATTAATTCAAGATTCGAGAGATTAGAATTGATGTTTAGGCTTAGTTTTAATAGGCAGGTTAATTTATAAATGGTTAAGTCAAGATTCGAGAGATGCGATTTAATACCTGTAGATTAATTCTGTGATTGTAATACGTAGCGAAAGCCCTTTATAATCTGATTAATTGATGCATTGGTAATTGATTGTTGTGTTTTACCCTGGAATATTATTTATTAGTGAACCTATACCCTAGGCCTTTTATTATTGATTTCCTCCCTTAGTTTAATTATTTTCCATTAGTTTAATTCTCATTAAAGAACAATTTTGTTACTTGATAATTTGGATTATATTAATTGATTAGGAATAGAAAGACTTGTTTCCCTGTGGATTCGACTCTACTTCCCTATCTATTTTAATTAGTGGTTTTAGGAATTACTTTAGATTAGGTGATACGACTTTAGCCTGTCACCTTGCCCTCGATCGGTGGTGGTTTGTTGGGAGGAGAGAATGTACGATTGAGTTAGAGGCCAGGGAAGAAAAATATGGAGTACAAGCGAGGGTATGTTTGTCCATTTATGTTTAAATACGGGTGTTACCTGGTAAAATAAGGGCGTCGTTTAACAATCCTTTTTTTTTGAAATTATTAACACCTATTTAATTTCAAATTTATCAAAGTTAAAAAACCAAAAAAAAAAAAAAACTTTAAATGAAATAATAATAATAAAAAAATTACGAAATGTGGTGGGGGCGTCTGGCTGGGACGCCGCCACCGTGGTACTGGCGTCTGGGTGGGGCGCCACAGCCACGGTGGCGGCGGTCATGCCATACGCAGGCCAGCATTTCGTAATTTTTTAACGCAAAGTACCTCGCTTTCCGGCGACGATGACGGTTCTCCGGTGTCCCTCGGCGATCCGGTACTGCTCCACATTTTTCGTGAGAGAGAATTACGTTTTGGGTAAAAATTAGAAAAAGGGCATAAGCGTTAAAGTAAAAATAATTGTGGGCTTTATGTAGGGATTTGTGGGCGATGTTTAACAAATCCCCTTTTTTCCTATAAATAAAGGTCGTTTTTCCCGCTTTCAAATCAGCTAGAACCATCATTCATAAGCTACAATTAGCTACAACCACCTAGCTCCAATAATCATCAATCCTTAGCAATCACTCATGTTCTTCGCCTTGCCTTAACACTTCTTTGATACTCATCCAAATCAGTCACAATACCTCATTCACGAGATTCAAATACTTCAAGCCATACTCGATGTTGCCTTAAACCTCGACGTGAAAGATTGATAGTTCTAAGGGTTTGGTCCCAAATCTATATTTCAATTCATATTTGATTTATTTACTTTATTGATTTAACTTTTTTGAAGTTTACTAATATGTGTATTGTTTTAATAGCAAGAAGGTTGAGGCATCAAAGTGAGTAATTCAATTACCCTTTGTTCTTTTGAATTTGGAGTATAAATCATGTCGTCGATGTTTTTTAATTCCTAGAATCATGTTTAGGATGCTTATTATGATTTCTAGTATCATGTTTAGGATAACGCTTTGATCTTGTTATTAGTGATATTCTAGGATTTGTTATTAATCCGTTTAGTATCTTGCCTAGGATCTTACTACTAACGATGTTTTGATGATGCTCTTATGACGATGATTGTTATATTAATCATATATTGCTTGATTATTCAAGATGATTTATTGTTATTGCTTGGTCACGCCTTTTCTTGTAGGTTTAAAGGGAATTTGTGCTTGAAATCACGCCTAATAAGATAAATAATAATTTGATTTTAGGCTAATATGACTTTAATTCAAGTGATCACCAATATTAGATTTTATTGTGCATTAATAATCAACCAACGTAGATTAAACAGGTTTAGGATTACCCTGATGTATGTATGTTGATCGAAAAGCGCACATGAATATCATAAGAATTGAGTAGAGGCCTATTTAAGGCGGATTCAATCTCTTTTAGGTTGGATTCGTACGATCATCCCCGAACATCTAGTCATGATTCCAGACCACTATGGAGTTAGCGATCTCCGTGATTGTGAATGGAGTGTAACCTTCACACCTGTGAATGGTTTACAAGTTCCTAAAACTTGTTGGCGACTCTTTTTCTATAGCTTCTTTTCCTTGGAACGCCGTCATGCCTAAAAGCATGAACCACAGTAGGACGATAGTTGAAAAATTCCCTACAATATTGGTTCCCCAAAACGCAGTCACAAGAACTTGTGCCACCTCATTGACACAAAACTCAAAGCTAGTTTCTCCAATGATAAACTTGTCTTTGAAAAATTCAATCACATAAGGTACACGAGGACTAATGAGCCTTCAAGGTAATTTTTTGGTAACTTGTCACCTTCTTTTACAGCTTTTACATGATCTTAAACTTGATTGAGGAACTTGGAAAACTTTGAGTCCTCCATTACATAATAATAATAACAAAAAGTCAATCTCGACAACACAAGTAACATTACAAGGTACTCCCTCCATATTTTTTTATTAATAAAAATGTCAAACAGATATATCCAATGCAATAACCTTAACTACCAGGCACAAAATTTTCCAAAAAATACACCTTATGTTGAGACAACTTAAATTATACGAACTATACCCTAAAATGTGAAACAAATTATCTTTTGAATGTTGTCAATCACGATGTGATTTCTCCATGATAAACAAGTTTGGATTAAAAGTGGAAGCACAAGTAACATATTTTGTTGAGTTAAGCATATAAAAGAGTCTTATCTTCTTCATTTTTTCATCCTTTGGGTACTCACTTCTGTTTTTTCACCCTTTGGGTACTCAATCAAGAAATCCATCAAGTTAACTCTTGTTTAACTCACCGTTAATCTTAGGCAAATTAAAAAAAATAAAATTTAAAGCTAAAACATATAAATTCATTAAATTTGGCACAAAGTTTCAAAAATTTTCAAAACCAACAATAACAGGATTTTTGTAACTATATGTTTTAAGTTTTAACAAAACAAAATAATGTACATGAATTTTTTTTTATTTTTTTTTAAATTCAAGAACAAAAATTTCACGACAGGCTAACAAAATATTTTTTCGTAAAGCCTCCACAATAAAACTTGCTCCTGATCATTATTGCTGCAATAAAATAATAATCTTGCACTTAAAAATAACGGTTTTTTCACCATATACCTCTGAGTTTTTTGTTTATTCACCATATACCCTTAAACTTTTTTAAATTCATCATATACCCCTGGGTTTTTCACAAAAATACACCATATACCCTTGATGACTAATGATTGTTATTTTTGTCAGTCATTAGGGTTAATTATTAGTAGAAACCACCCTAAATACATTCCCCTACCCCCGAAACCACCCCAAATTTCCTTTTCTCATCCTCAAAATCAATCATACGGATATGGTTATGGAGATTTGGAGTGGTTTCGGGGGTTGGAGAAAGGAGAGGAGTGGTTTTAGGGTTGGGAGGAGATATTTAGGGTGGTTTCGATGCATAATTAACCAAATTTAACTCATATTGTTGTCATTAGGGGTATATGGTAAATTTTGTAACAACTTAGGGGTATATGGTGAATTTGAAAATTTTCAAGGGTATATGGTGAATAAACAGAAAACTCAAGGGTATATGATGAAAAAACTGTAAAACTAAATTAGTTAGGAATTAAAAACAAACAGTAATGGGAAGCTATAGAGGAAGTCAACTCAATCTTGAGAGAGTTGTGTAAATAGATGACATCATGCAGGCTTTAGTGATTGTGTTAGATGCTGCCTAATTGAGCTTTGGAAAAAACTCAAGCATCATGCTCTATAACAAGAGTTGGATGTGCACCCGCTACCCCAGCAAAATTAAGTGGAGGTTCCAATTGAGGAACACCGACTAGCCATGGATCATTGTTCCATTCAGGATTCATGTCCATTTTGTAACATAAACAAAATCGATGGGCCATAACCTAATGTTAGAGGTTAGTGGCAACAACAACAACATAATTTGACCATCTAAGTGAAAAATTAGTAATTGCAAATGTCTTTCATCCTTTGTTCCCTATTTTTGTGCAAAACACACAATTCTAATCAAACCCTAGCTATAATTGTATACAACACTCTCACATTCAAAGATAACAAATTTATACAACTAATTACCCATCACATTTGCAGTTTAAATGCTAAATTTTTTGACACACCACAAATGAAGAAAGAGGAGTATACATATGATGAAACAAGGGAAGGGGAAGATCAGCTAGCGGCCTAGCGCCAAGGATAAATATGTGGTCCACACATTTTTGAATTTTTACTTAATTTAATTAACTTGCTTGGTTAAATGTGTAAATTGATGATGTGTCAGAAATGTTAACTAAGGGCCCTATCTTTTTAACCAAGGCCCTATCTTCTTTAGGAGAATTAATTTAATTTGGCCGAAATTCTCCCTTGAGTTCCCAAACGGTGAATACAAAAAATGAGTACCTAAACAGTGAAAAAATAGAGAAGATAGGGCCCTTTTGTATGCTTAACTCTATTTTGTAAGACCATATTTTTTTAATAATAAAAAGTCAAACAAATACACTAATGCAAAAACCTTAACTACTGGCCACAAAATTTTCCACAAAATTATATACACTTATTCTAAGACAAAGTAAATTAAGCATCCTATAATGTGAACCAACTTTAAATGCTCTTAGTCACAATGTGATTTATCCATGATAAACAAGCGTTAGATGTGAGAAGCTGGATATAAAAGAGATTTCTTGAAAAACCCTTAAAATCTTTCTTTGTTAAAAAATAAGTCACTACATATAGAATAAATATAGCCATATAAACTAAATATAAACTTCCTCCAACAGTCTCACAGCCTCGCAGTCGTCCAAACCATTTGGCAATTTAACTTTTAAGTTAATATAGATAACAAACATATCATGAGACTATGGATATTTATACGCAATTTCATAAATCATTACAGACAACAACATATGAAGTACATAATAATGTTTATTAATAGAAAATTAAAGACCTGATCTGACAACATGGAGCTACGATAATAATTAACCAAAGTGGGGCAACAACATGTCTAATAAAACTAGTCTAATAAGCTACGCACTAGATATTCATGCTTAGGTGATTAGGGAAACCATTGCAATATATACACAAGTTAAACTAATTTACAAAGTAATATTCCCATAAAATAGGTCTTACTAAATCCCATTTTGACTACAATCTAATTCCAAAAATAGCAAATTTTTTACCACATGAAGTGAAATCTCAAATCAACCAGAAATGGAAAGAAACAAACCATTAACAGAACTAAATTAAAAAACAATGAAATTATACTGGCACACAGCAGAGACAAAGAAGAGACTGGGATTTTCAATTAATTAACATAATCATAATACAAGATTAACAACATCCTATTACTAATGATAGCAAGAATAACATCTCATCACCAAATACATAATTAATAACCTCGTGTACTCAAATTAAGAAATGAACATACATATTCAAATTAGCAAAACCATATTTTTCTCACATTAAATTCAATAAAAGTACACACAGAAAAATTGAAAACAAATATAAGTACAAAAACCATAAAATTGCATAACAAACCTAAAGTGCAGCATGCTTTTGCTTTTTTTTTGGGGGGGGGGGGAGGGGGTTTCCTTTACTTTCGCTTTAGATTTCATACATCAGATTTGATTTTGTTGTGCTTAATTCTATTTTGCATTCCATATTGAGAATTTTTAATCAGATATTTTGTAAATTGATTTGGACAATTAAATTAGCGGAAAATTTGGGGGTGGGGGATTTACTTTAATATTTTGAAACTCTTTGCCGAAATTTCGAAACGGTTATAATTCAAGGTTAGGATGTTTGTTCTATGTTAGGATGCTTTAGGGGTCAATCTAATTTTTATAATTATAAATTAGAATGTTTGTTCTATCACTTCTATGTTAGGGTATTAGAAAAAAGAGGGGAAAATATGTAAATCATCATTAGACGCATTCATATAAGGAAGTAATTTCAAGACGATATTTTTTCATTTTCGTTTTTTTTTTTCCGGTATGTTTCATTTTCGATTATGAATTATCATACTAGTATTTATATAATGATAATAGACTAGGAGGTTTGTCATTGTATGTGCTAATTTAAATCATCATAAAACACACGTAATAAAACAATTCAAATATAGTATACAAGTAATATCAAGAGAATGAAGGGATGTTAAGTACACTAATTATTAGAGTTGTTCATGGACGGGACAACCCGATAAGCCTGTCAAATATGACCCGTAAAATAGGTGGGGACAACAATTTTGAAAAAAAATGAAATTTGGTCGGGCTAGGCTCGACCCATTTATATTAATGGGCAGACATGGATAAGACAATATGTAACATGGGCTAGCTTGCCTAACCCGTTTATTAAAAATTTAATATTTTAACAATTTTTTTTAGTTACTTGTAATTAATTGTGTACATATACTTTAAACTTTACTTAAGCTTTAACTACTTGTCAACAAAAAAAAAAAAAAAATACTCTAAGCTCTCTTTAATTAGATACAACTATTTATTTTTATTTTATATTTTATCACCGTTTAACTACTTGTCAACAAATAAAAAGAAGTTATTTTTATTTTTCACTAAAAAATTATCTCCGATTCATATTATCTTCTACATTTTCCATATATGGTACTTCATATTATCTACTACAAACTTAAAAAATTTCCCTTTTTAGTAATTTTTTTAAACGAAATTACCAACACATCCTTACTTAAATTCAATTAAAACATTAATAAGTTATTACTTACTTATCAACCTAACTTAATTCATTTCTCATTAAAACCCCAACCCACATTCTCTCTCCTACCTCACAACGATATCCACCACCAGCACCACCACATTTTCTCTCTCATCCCTACCACAACACCACCATATAGCCAGTTTTCTCTCTATTCTCTTACAACCAAAACACCACACCACCACCACCACCACTTTTCTCTTTCTTTTCTCACAACCAACACACCACACCACCATCACCAAAGTCACCGCCTCCTTTCTCCATCGATGTCGCTAGATCAATGCCTCTTTCTCTCCCTCGTCGACTCGATGTCTCCTTCTCTCGATCCCTTGTCAATTTGCTGCTTAGTCCTTTATCTCCCTCGTCGACTTTTCAGGGTTATGAAAGGCGGGTGAGCTTTATTGTGGGTGGGTTGTTCTTTGATAGATTTTGGGGTGAGAAAGGGGTAGATTTTGGTAGGTGTAGGGTAGGTTTTATTGCGCGCTTGAGGTTTTTGGCGTTTCGGTGGTGTTGTGAGGTGGGTGGGCGACTGGCTGGTTATGGGTAGGCGACTGGTGGGGTTGATGTTGTTGGGGTGTTCAGTTATGCTTTTAGTGGTCGGTGGTGATGTTGTTGGGTGGTTAGTGGTGTTTCTAGGTAGGGTGGTCCAGTGATGCTGGTTGAAGTGGTCGATTGGGGTGGTCGGTGGTGTTGTTGTGGTGGAAGACTTTGATTAATAAACTATCCTCACGCTATCTTAATAATCACATGTTCATTTTTTTTATCTTCTCTTAAAAACTTTTGCCTTGGAGTTTTAACTCACCTTTTTGTTGCACATAATGTGTAACAGAGGTAATGTCACGATTTTAACATTTTTATTTCTATATTACCATTTGTGATAAAAAAAAAATTAACAAAATAAATTTATATTTAAAAGAATAATTAATGTTAGTGAAAATAAAACAAAGACTTTAGACTCGTTAGCCCGCGAACAAGTCCGCCCCATTTAATAGAGCGGGTATTGACAAATTGTTAAGTTCGCATAAAAGGGCTTAGGTTTGCTACATTAAGCCAATTGGACAAAAAAATAAATTACAAGCCCGACCTGTTTCTCGCTGAAGCTCGCAAACGATCACTTCTAGACAAACTATAGAATCCTTTTAGCTAAAATATACCTATACCCTTATATTTATCGCTACATTTGGAGATTCACTAGACATGGGTAAATGACCCATTTCTTGGTCGGATTGATCTGATTAGGCTTTTATGTTTCGGATTTATCAGATTAGATAATTTAAATATTTTGGATTGGATTCGAATTGTCTTTGAAATTATCTGGAAAAAGCTCGATATCTGATCGAAGAAACTAAGTTTTCAATTCAAAAAAAACAAATATATGATCCAGTTTTTAGTGTTAGGATATTTTTTATTTGATATATGATTTTTTGAACCAAATTCTTCTTAATTTGAAATTTTTGGATATCCAAACAAATTTTTCTTAATCTGAAATTTTTAGATATCCCATCAGATTCTTCCTAATCTGAAATTTTTGGATATCCAAAATCCAATATTTTGGATCAAATATCCGATTTGAACACCCTCAAGTTTCACATTTGTCTATGTATAACTTGTTTTTCTGAAACACGTGTAGTTATTGACATTTTGAAAGTGAATACGCAATAATATATTGAGACAAATCTGCCGAGATTCTTTTTAACTATCTTCTTTTGTGTATAAATAAAAAAAAATTAAAAAAATAAAGATAAAAAAAGATTAAAAAAAATTATCAATAGAGATTGTGTGAATAGTATAAAAGTCGTAATTTATCAATAAAAAAACGGAGAAAGTACTATAAGACTTATTTGTATGACAAATAACTAGATTTTGTCTTCACATGAATCTTTTGTTTAATATCCACCGCCAAATTCAATCTCAAAGTAGCTGATATATCATTGCTTTACATTCACCTTTTGGCTAAATATCACCCTAATTTGAGCCTCCCCTTTTTTTCGAGTAATTTTGCGTAAGCAATTATTGAAAGTTCTTCAAACTTTCTAAACTATTTGCTTGCTATATAAGAAATTCCTTTCTCATACTGTAAGAATTTTCGGTGTTTTGCTATTGGAAATCCCAGTTAGGGTTTTGAGATGGAAATTCTTCATGTATTTATTCTCTCCTTGAAGTGGAGCTTGATGATTGATTTTGCATTCAAGTTGGATTTTAAGGTTTGCCGTTTTCAAATTCATTGGAGATTTAATAAGCAATGGAGAGGAATTTCTTCATTTCCTCATCGTCAAGGTTGGATGTTGTGAGTTGTTGAGTTGGCTCTTAATGGTGAAAGTATAGTAAAAGTTAGAGTGAGGGTGGTGGGTTGGTGGCATTGTGAAATATTTGTTGTTAATTGATGGTTGAATTTTTTTGGAGTGAAGTAGTAGAGTTGAAGATGGAAAGAGGATAAGGGGTCTCAGGGATTTTTCTCACATGCACCTTTTTAAATTGTCATAATTAAATAATTGCTTAACTAAATCTAATAAATAAAATGGCTTTTATCCTCCAAAGTTTGACTTACTTTTTCACGTTATTTCATTGGAAAATTGGGATTAAATGACTGAATGTAAGTGAAAGAAGGAAAACTGATAAGTAAATAGTGTAAAATATTTGGGCGAAAGGAATGTGGGGATAGTATTAAAGAAAGCGAATGAAAAGATATAAATGGTGTAATATGAGACATTAAATATTAAAATTAGTGCTTGTTTGGTTGTACTTCTTTGAAAAGCAGTGAAAATTCCTAAGAAATGCTTAAGTCCCTTGTTTGGGTAAACAAAAAATTTGCAAAATACGGAGTAGAGAAATTGCAACTTCTGAGGAATTATAAGTTCACATATCATGTGAAATACCTTACTCCCCCTCTTTCCACCCCCCTGGTTAATCACACTTCACATAGTATGCAAGTTCTTTAAGTCAACTAAACAAGTTTAGCAACTGTTATAGATAATCCAATGAAATGATTTTAAAAAAAAACTTATCTCAATGTTGTGTAAACCAAGACAATTTTCGCGTCGTGAACCACCGACCCAAAAGGCGATTTCGCGCTACCGCTGGTGCAGTATACATCAAGCGGTCACCCTACATGATAAGCATACGACGCTAGAGTTTGTGCACTCACAACCTAACTAGAATTCAAAATATTGCCCAATAACAAATATAATTTTTGTAAAGAAAGAAAAGAAGTATGTTGATGTCTATTTTTTGAAGAAGCTAAATTAAGCATATATATGGCATCAAGGTTGGTGATAACGGCTAGAAAATAAAGAGGAAATGGACAACCATTAAAGCAGCCATTAAAGGAGCCAAATTAATGATAATCAAGTGACATAACAACCGGCTATTTGATGAGGCATTAAAAAGTGTTATTGCCAACATTAATAAAGCAATCCCAACATCCATAATTAATAACTTATACAATATTCTAATAACATTACACCGTCAAAGAAAAACGGGTGCCAAAAAGACAAGAGGCCCACATCCCACTTACTACTTCTCAAACAAGTAGTACTTAACTACTCCAAAAATAAACAACAAGAAGCTTTGGTATTTTATCAATGTGGCACTCTCACTTTTATATCTCTCATTTTTCTTTGTGTTTCACTCAAGAACTTCCAACGCCAAATTCCTAGGAAATATATGTAAGAAGATACTTCTTATGACATGTAAATTCCATATCTTAGTGCTATCGGTGGATTGATGTATCTTGCTAACAATACGCGGCCAAATATAGCCTTTGCGGTAAATTTGTTAGCCAAATATAGTTCAACACCTACACGAAGACCTTGGAATGGTGTTAAACATGTACTACGTTATTTACGTGGCACTAGTGATATGGGACTGTTTTATAAAAAACATGAAGATGAAAGTAGTTTCCAATTGGTTAAAAATGCAGATGCTGGTTATTTATCTGATTCACACAAAGCCATATCTCAAACGAGGTATCTATTAATGTATGGTGGAACTGCCATTTCTTGGCATTCGACTAAACAAACTTTAACAGCCACCTCCTCAAATCATGTAGAATTGATTTCATTAAATTATATGAATCATTATATGAATTAGGGCAAGAATCTGTGTGGCTTAGATCGTTAATTCACCATATCCAAAAGTCATGTGGCTTGACATCGGTTAAGGAAAAACCAACAATAATATTTGAGGATAATGGTGCTTGTATCGCTCAGATTAAAGAATATATTAAAAACGATAAAACCAAGCACATATTACCTAAATTTTTCTATAGCCATGAATTACAGTAAAAGGCGAAATTGATGCTAACAAATTCGCTCAGATAAAAACTTAGCAGATTTGTTTACAAAGTCATTACCTATGAGGATATTCACAAAAATCATACATGATATTGGTATGCGGTGTATGAGAGATGTATGCTAAGTTAAGGGGGGAAATTATAATATGCAAATGTACTCTTTTCCTTAGTTATGGTTTTTGTCCCACAGGGTTTTTCCTTGCAAGGTTTTTAATGAGGCAGTATTGCAAAAGATGTAAAAGGTGTACATCCAAGGGGGAGTGTTATGAAACATTCATAATAAGTGATTGTATCACCTATATTTACATCTTCTAGAGTTACATTACTAATGGAAGAGTAATGTCTCCATTAGTTACACCATTAATGAAGAAAGTGATGTTACTCTAGTTATTCTAGTATATATAGATGGTCTAGCAAAATCTATGGACTACACGCAATACAATACAAGTAATAACATGAAGGCTTGATTTCTAATTAGTATTCTTATTCTTTTCTTGCGTTGTTCATTACATTTTGCTATCAATATTACAACAGAGTACTATTAATAAATATAAATATGCGATCATAACATGTGTATTTTTTTAAATTTAAATAGTATAATTAACTATTCCATCCGTTCCAAATTAAATTAAACATGCCTTTTATTATGTTTGTCAATACAAAAATTCAATCGAAAATATCTTTAATTATGTTATTGTAAAAAATACTAAAAAAAACATTTGAATTTTAATTAAGTATACATTGAAAGAAACGTAATAGATCCCACATAAATATGTTCTTTATATTAATAAATCACAAATAATAGTTAAAACAAAGTTTATGAATAGTGTCAAAAGTTAGCTTGTATTACTAATTGTTCGCAATGTGTAAATTATGTTATTGGAATATGGAAAGTATAAATAATCAAGTACTAACATACATGTCAAACAAAAAAAAAAAAACCTTAACTAAATGTCACATATGTCATATATTCGTATGAAGTGTAAATAATTATTACTCCGTAGTTATAACTATTTGATCACAAGGTGTATTTTTTTTATATTTGTCGATAAAAAGATTAATTAATTAGGAACTTAGTTGATTGTTCCATCACAAGTGTAACTATCTGATTAGAAATAATTAATCAATCCAAGATTCTTATATTATACCCGAGTGCAAGGTATAAATCAAACCCTATAAGGTGTAACCATACAAGGTAATTTTGCTCATTTAATCATCAAATGAGAAAAAAAAAAAAGGTTAACCTTAGGTACTTCTTGCATCCAAATTTATATAATAGGTAGTATATATATACTTCATTCATCTATAAATGATAATTTTACAAGTTTGTTCTTAAATAAAAGTATCATTTTATCTTTATTAAATTATTAATTCATTTTAAATCCGTCAAACTTTACTATCTTACAAGAATTTTTATATTTTCCTTTAATCAATCAAATTAATTTTTCTTATATATAAATTCACATTTAATTGGTCAAATAATCCAGTTATTTGATAATTTTATTCAATTTCTTAAAACCTTATATAAAAGGCAAATGAAACTTTAATTGGGGACATAGGAAATATTTATGGTTAAAGCAGCTAATATTTAATCACAAAGTGTAACTATTTAACTAGAAAGTGTAATTAAAAAAATATAAATTTACTTGTAAAGTGAAGTGTGATTGTTTGATTTAAAAGTATTACAAATTGACCATAATTTTTGTATCGCCATATATAGCTAATTGACACTAGTATTGTGTCATTTGTATTGAGGTTATTGAGGTATGACATGAGAAGGCAAATCCGCAAATAGCTGCAAACACTTCAACTTCTACAATAACATAATGGTATGAAAATACAATTATCTCTTTATGTATCAATTATTCAATTTGTTCTTTTGGTGTTTTTTTTGGAAACTCTCTTTGGTAACCATTTACTTTTTATTTTTCTCTTCTGAGGATTGGAAAAAAAGATTATTATCTTTGGTAATCTTAAGTTATTGATAATAAGGCCTTATTATTTTGGACTTATCTGCAGACCTTATCAGTTCATTTTAGATAAGTTCAGTTCAGTTCATTTCAGCAAATTTCAGTTCGTTTTAATCCAGTATTATTATTATTATTATTGTTGTTGTTGTTGTTGTTGTTGTTGTTGTTGTTGTTGTTATTGTTGTTATTATTATTGTTATTATTATTGTTATTTTTAGTAGTTCTTATTATATTAATTAAAGTTATTGATATTAGTATTATATTAATTATTAGGTACATATTGTATAAAAATAATAATAATATTATAATAAGAGGAGCCAAGGATAAGATTGTGGACTTTAAGGGATGCAAATGCTAAGGTTTTTACAAAAAAAGGTAATCAAGGAGGCGGATTGGGATGGAGAGGTGGATACAAACATGACTTGGTTATGAATGAAGAGTTGTTTCTTAAGAGTGGCCAAAGAGGTCTTAGGGGAATCAAGGGGGAGAATTTCGATGCAAAGAGATACTTCGTGGTGGAATACAGAGGTGAAAGCAGTAATTAAGCAAAAAAAGGGAATGCTATCAAGCCTTGGGAAAATGTAGGAGCGACGAAACCTTTGCAGCGTATAAGGAGGCAAAGAGTAAGGCAAAGGGAGCTGTTCGTCAAGCGAAAGAAAAGGCTTATCAGGAGGTTTATGAAAAGCTTGACTCCAAGCAGGGAGAAAATATCATTTATAAGATGGAAAAGAGAAGACAAGAGGCAAGGAAGGATATTGGCATGGTAAAGTGTGTCAAAGATAAGAACCAAATTGTTCTAGTACAAGATGAGGACATCAAGGACAGGTGGAAGGGGTACTTCGATGAATTGTTTAATGGAACTAATGAAGTTGTGACAGGAGATACCTCTGTGAGTGATGAAGAAATCAACATACAGTATGTGCGGAGGATTAGGAGAGTAGAGGTGGAGATTTCACTAAAAAAGATGAAGCCAAAGAAGGCGGTTGGTTCTGATGGTATACTGATAGAGGTGTGGAGGTGTTTGGGTAAGATTGGTATTGATTGATTAACAAACCTCTTTAACAAGATATGGAGAGCTACAAGGATTCCACAAGATTGGAGGAAGAGCACCTTGGTCCCGGTCTATAAAAACAAAGGAGACGCTCAAGATTGTTCTAACTATCGAGGGATCAAGATTATGAGTCACACTATGAAGTTGTGGGAAAGAGTGATTGAACATAGGTTGAGGGCATGCACTAGCATTTCTGATAACCAATTTGGTTTTATGCCTGGGAGACCTACTATGGAAGCAATTCATTTGATATGACAAATGATGGAGTTTTATAGGGAAAAGAAAAAATATCTTCATATGGTTTTTATTGATTTGGAGAAGGCATATGACAAGGTGCCAAGAGAGGTACTTTGGTGGGCAATGTTGAAAATAGGTATCCCGCGAAGGTACATAGACCTAGTTAAGAATATGTATCGGGATGTGTTAACAAATGTGAGGACATGTGGAGGGTTAACGAAAGATTTTCCTATTACAATTGGATTGCATCAAGGGTTTGCATTAAGCCCTTTTCTTTTTGCAATAGTTCTAGATGAAGTAACTAGACCAATTCAAGATGAGGTTCCATGGTGTATGCTGTTTGCGGATGATATCGTTTTGGTGGATAAAACTAAAGATGGAGTTAATGCCAAGTTGGAGCAATGGAGGCAAAGGTTGGAATCTAGAGGGTTTAAGTCAAGTCGGAGTAAGACTGAATATTTGGTATGCCGATTTGGTACTCAGAGGGGGACAAGCAATGATGTGGGAATAGTGATCAAGACGTGGCCCACACGATTAAGTCAAGGTGGCTTAAATGTAGAGTAGCCACGGGAGTGTTATGTGACCGAAGCATTCCCTTAGAGTTGAAGGAAAAATTCTACCAGGCGGCCATAAGACCGGTGTTGCTCTATGGTACAGAATGTTGGGCTTCTAAGAAGGAGCACATTAAAAAGATGGAGTTTACAGAAATGCGCATGTTAAGGTGGATGTGTGGGAACACTCTAAGAGATAGAATCAGAAACCAGGTTATCCACAAGAAAATAGGTGTGGCAGGCATTGCAGACAAACTAAGGGAAAATCGTCTGCGTTGGTTTGGGCAAGAGGGAGACCCAAGGGTACACCGGTACGAAGAGTGGAAGGGTGGGACCATGGAGGGGTTAAACGAGGGAGAGGGAGACAGAAAATGGCTTGGTTGAAAGAAGTTAGGAAGGATATGAAGTATATGGACTTGCATGAGGATGAGGTATTGGTCGTAAGGGATGGAGGAGGAAGATTTTTGTGGACGATCGCACGGAATAATCATATTTGGTTTCAAGTAGTCGACCCCATTTATGGGATTAAGGCTTTGATTGATTGATTGAATAATAGTATAATATTATTCTTACATTAATAATCTTTATTATCAAACAAATTGAACCATTAGCATATTATAATATGGAATATGATAATAAAGTGTACCATGTTAAGGAGTGAGTTACAAATTGATGAGTACCACATAAGAATCTAACAGAAACACATATCTAAAGTAGAAGATAATTTAACATGAGTTCAACATCTTGTTTCGCTAACCATCGACTTCCATACCATCATCATCTTCATTATTACTTTTTGATTGATTACCATACGTGATTTGTTTTGTTTCATAATCATTAGTTTATTATTATCATTATAACTATAAATATTTAATTATCATTATTATTTAGATTGTTATCATTATTAATAAACTATAATATTAATAATAATAATAAATAATTATTATTATATTAATAATAATAATAAAATAATAATAATAATAATAATTATTAAATTTAATATTTCATTTCATTTCATTAGCAAATTTCAATTCAGTGCAGTTCTGCAAATTTTATTTCAGTTCAGTTTAGTTCAACAAATTTCAATTGAGTTCAGCGCAGCGAATTTCAGTTAAGCAAATTTCAATCCAAAAGAGCAGGGCCTAAGTCACTTAGAACAATAATGATATTTTTTAATTAAATCTTTAACTATTGTTATGTATTTTTATTTTTTTAACAATTAAAAAAAATATATACTTATAACTTTAATATTTTTTAACAATATTTTTTAAAAAAAACCCAACCACCCTACCCAGCCAACCCCCCTCTCCCCTACCAGCAGCACCCCATCCCGCCGGCACCTAACACCTTCCTGTTGGAATAAAGGAAGGAAATCAAAGTTTGACCATTGGCTTTAGGCCCGATTGGGCGTGAGAATGAGCTGTTGCGAGTTGGCAGTTGGCTCGATCGTGCGAGCGCTGCCCGGTCGAGCGCGAGAACGAGTTCCAGCTCGTTGTCTCCTAGCCCGGTCGGGCGAGCTCTGCCGATCGAGCACGTGCTCATGGTTAGTTAACGGTTTAACCTTTGTCCGTTGGTCTCTCATCATCTTTCTTGTGATTAACTTTCCATTTGCTCCCACTTAATGGGATGTTGAAAGGGGGTAGTTAACTCCTCTTAATATTTTTTGAGGCTTTGTCCTTTTGGATTCTCCAACCTTTGGTATTTTCCTTGTTTGATTATATATTCCACGGTTGTAAAAATCAGTTTATAGCTTCTTAATACATACACAAAATTACATCCAAATACATTAAGCTAAACACATTCCCCTCTTTGGCCATAAGTTTATATGACTCCAACCTCTCACCCAAAAGTGTCTTTGTGTGAGAGTAGTGTGTGAACCATAGTGAACATGTCGGCGAATACAATTGAGCACCACGGTTGCGCCAGAATTTAGTTTTCAAGTTAGTGATTTGCATCACAATACACCATATTTGTTCCATTGATCATAAGATCAACATTTCAATCTTATTGTTTATTTCTTTCTCGTAGGCTTGTAACCATCTTATTTTACAATAATTTAAAAACAAAATTATTTATTTTCAATGGCTACTCAATGGATATTGGTCGAAACATTGCATGGTGTAAATTTTTAATGGCTACTCAATGGGTATTGGTCGAAAAATTGTATGGTGTAAAGAATAATAAATTTTTGGGGAAAAATTTTGTTCATGTTTTTCTGGGAGCGGTCCCGAAGATGAATCCTAATTGAAGGTCAAAATTTGTCGGTTTCAGCTGAAATTTTGGGAGCTTGTTCGGGACATATGGGTTATTTTTAATTAGTTTACTTTTTAATAAACCATCAACCACCTACGCAATATTTTATTCCATTCAACTCACCTTCTTCAAATAAGTGACCATACAGATGCACTTAGGGGTGTTAATTCGGGTAAATGATCAGATTTCGGGTTGGGTTTATCGGTTTCGGGTTATAATGGGTTGAAATGATTAGCGGGTCGGTTTTGAAAATTATCGGGTCAGTTCTGTTTGATTTTTTTATTTTTATTGCGGTTTCTATTCGGATCGGGTCTTAATCGGGCTAGGTTGTAATCGGTTCGGGTCATAATCAGTTTGGGTTGAAGCGGGTCGGTTTGAAAACGGCTTTAGCCAATTTTAAAGCGGGTTTTGGTTCAAAAAAGTTTGGGTCCTAATCGGGTCGGGTTGTAATCGGTTCGGGTCATAATCAATTTGGGTTAAACTTGGTCGGTTTGAAAACGGGTTTCGGTTCAAAACAGATCGGGTGAAATCGGATCGGGTCATTATTGGTTCAGGTCATAATTGGTTTGGATTAAACCGGGTTGGTTTGAAAACAGGTTTACCCAATTTGAAGCGGGTTTCAGTTCAATTCATATCGGGTTAAAATTCAAGTCGGATCATTATCGAGTCGAGTTAATTAGATATGGGTAGAAACGACAGGTTATAATCGAGTTTACTCTTAAATAAGTTGAGTTTATCGAGTAGTGGGTAGGAACGAGTCAAGTTATAATCGAGTTTAGTCTTAAATAAGTTGAGTGTATCGAGTAGTGGGTTGAAACAAATCAAATCATTAACATATTGGGTTACGCGTTGTAAACAACTCAGTCACAATGGGTTACGGGTTGTAAACAGTTCGGTCCCAACAAGTTACAGGTTGTAAATGGTGCGATCTCAACGGGTTACGGGATGAAAACGGTCCGGTCATAACGGGTTACAGGTTATAAGCGGTTCGGTCACAGCTAGTTATACAGGTTGGAACGATTCAGGTTTATCCGATTTTTGCCGGGTTTAAATAGTTTTTGGTTTAAAATGGGTGAGTTACTATCGGCCTCGGATGCAATCGGTTCGGGTTGTTTTTGGATTCGAGTTGTAATGGTTTGTCTTGATAACGGGTCGGGTCATAAACGATATGCACAAATTCGGTTTGGTTCAGTTTCGGGTTGGAAAAAATTCGGTCAGGTCGGTTTTCGATTTTCAAAAAACGAATTTTTAACTGTTCGATTCCTTTTCAAATCGGTTCAAAACAGTCAGGTTTAACGGTTTGGATTAGAAACTAACCTCTAAATGCAATTAAAGAAACGAAGAAATTAATAATCCCAAATCAAAGTGTGTCGAACCGAGGGAGTAAATAAGTTAAAACGAATAAAAATAATTTAAGCAAACATCATCTTACCAAAAACCTAGATCTGTCCTCGTTCTCTCTTTCAGTTTCCTATTCAAGCGCAATCCACTTTCTCCATTGAGGCGACTTCTGATATTTCTATCTTCCATTGAAGCAGCTCTGAGGTACTCGTAAGATGTTGCTCTCATTTGCAATCATCGAATTTCAATTTCATAATCTAGGGTTTTTCGTTGATTTAATTCTCAGTATACTCAATTTAGGGTTCTTCTAAACTCAATTCTTGAACTGTTGGAGTTATAATTATTAAATTCGAATTTGTTGCTAGAGAAGATAAATTATGAGCATAATTTGATGTTTGAATCAAATTTTCCGGATGAAACTATGAAATTGGACCTTTTCTCCTTAAAATTATGAAACTAATTTGATTATTGAATCAAATTTGGTTGTTTATTCGATTTGTTTTGCTGCAATAACTTCGTATTTTCAGTATTCTTTTTATTGAAAGGTTTTTTTATTTTTTATTTACTTTTTATTTTTTTGAGGTATAGTGGAATCTACTATGGATCCTACATCGACTCCAGTCGATGGGGAAGAGCTGGAAAATGGAAAGAAAAATGGGCTAATCGGCAAGCCTGGTAAGAATTGTATATTTTCAAAGTGAAGTGTGTAAGAATTTTACTATTTAGAACTTGATAAGCAAGGTAAGTTATGGTGTAAATGTAAAAAATGCGGTTAATCGAATTGTGGCTGATAGCAAGTATGTTGCTAGTAATTTTCTTCGTTTTTTTTTTTTTTTTTTTTTTTTTTTTTTTTTTTTTTTCTGGTTGTTAGATGAAAGGTATGTAGGCTAGATCCTATTGTAGGCATTAGGCAAATGCTGCTGGTCTTGGTGGGTCTAGGGCTCCGGCATTTGATTTTGATGTTTTTGTTAATTACTTGATATTGCTATTGTTAAGCATGGGTTGCTTGTGTGAAATGCTGAAGGTAACGGGTCAGTACTCAGGAATGCATTTTTACCCCATACATCTTTAACCTCTAGATACTTACATCGCCTTCCTAAAGCCGATCTCTCTTTCACTTGTAAAATGTCACTCAAATTTATACACTAATATACACAATAATTATCAATACAACTCATATCGGCGAACACACTGTTTTAACATTTTGTACTCATATGTAAGTGATGTGGATTTGTTTCCTGTTTTTAAAATTGCGTACTTCATGCTTTTTACAGATTGACTTTTGCACTATTCATATATTAGTGAGTAGTGACCAATTTCTTGTTTTTCCCATGTCACATAATAATCAGCTCTTTTAATTAGCACATTTTATTAGGTGATAAAATGTATGGTGATTATCAATTATTTTAATGAAGAACTAGGCATGGTAAGAGATATGTGGGAAGAGAAAAGTGTTAAGTAGTCAAAGGTGTGCATCTACAAGCATGAAAGTCTATCTGTTGCAATTGTTGTGCAACAAAAGAGTTGTCTTTGGTCCATTACACCATTTATATTAGCTGACAATGACAAAGTAATTACAATAACCTCAAGATGGAGAATAACATTCCATTTCCAATGTAAAATATTACCTATGGTGATCGAACTTGTCAACTAGCTTCATTGTACTCATTTTGAGATGACAAAAGTGCATACATGAAATATGGGTTAGAATATGAAGAAAGAAGATAGACGACTATTCTCACATAGAATCAAACTAAGCCTTTCAAAAGTGATCTATAGTCTTTCTTTAGTAATATACCCATCAATTTCAGCTTGATATGGTAAGTTATTTACTATGTCATCTAATTCTAGTGCTTTAAACCAAAAACCATGTTTAATTAGGCCAAAACACTAGAAATATTACTCGTATTATTAGAGATGAGTTTGGTTCCTATAGTAGAGGAAGTTGCTTTTTTTTTTTTTGTGCTTTAAGCAAATTTTTAAAGGTGAGAGAAGGTTTATTATGCAGCAAAGAATATGATAATTGCCAATATATAGCCATCAAGTTCTCACATTCCTTTTTCTCCTTATCGATCCTTCATTGCCATTGCTTTATCTTTCTCTATTCCATAGATATAAAGTTCAAAAAGCGTAAGCTGCATCGAGGCACATAGGGCCCTTGGAGCCTAGGCTAGCAAAGGTGTGCATCTTTCATAGTCTAGGTGTAGATTATTTTTGTAAAATGATTTGTGGTATTGAATTTTCCGATTAATAGAACGTAGATCTGTGCTAAAAGAAGGGTAGGGAGGTGCCATGTGACTATCCTAGTGAATAGCTAACTACTTTGTGGGGCATATTCTTCCTGGTCCATCACAAGGGAAGCAAAACCCAAGATTTGCTTTATCCGGTATCAAACGAGAGCTCCAAGCAAATATAGCCTTTTAGAAGTATTAGTACCGTCACATGAATTGTAAAAGCATGAATGTGGTGGACCAAAAAAAATCTACGGTCCCTAAAGGAATGGCCGAATGGGTAACAAAGCTACTTTGCCACACACTGCTACTAAATCACTTCCTCCCTAAGTCAAACGGGTGCTTGTTGTTGCACCTAGAGCCGTTGCGCTAGGCGCTAAAGCATGGGTGTTTTGGATCCATTGAGTGAAGACAGGTTAGATTGTAGAGTAGAAAAAAATCTAAAGCCATCCTTTAAGTCTCTTTATCAAAAAGATCGGAGGATAGAGGAGAGGGTGAAAGAAGAAATTAAGATCAAAGAGAGAGAAAGATGAAATTTACATGAATGCCTGTTGTTAGATGGCCATTGGAGCTATGGTGGCATAGATGAGTGAAGATGGCCAACAAATTTATATTTAGGAATTTTCCAATTTAGGGCTTTTGAATTGGGCCTTAATTTGATGAAAACTAATTTAGTAGAATTAGGGTTTTTGATTTATAAGCCTTGGTATGTTTTTATTAGTAATTTTGAGAAAGTTCCAGTGTTTCATATTATTGGTTCATCATCCCCAAAAGAGTGCACTGAAAGTGTTTTCTCATCGCCTGAAGTTAAACTCTTTGCATTGGTTGTCTAAAGTGTGTTCACTTGCTGTTGGGATCATGTAATGACTAAGCTCTTTTTATTACTTAGAATGGTGATAAGGATTTTCCAAATTTAATAACGAGTACAATTTTATGGAAGTCCATATATTTAGACACTAATTATTAGCACAACTAATTATTGACATGTTAGAGTGTTAGACTCTAACTTGGAGTTACCATAATTGGTTTGCACAAAGACAGGTCTGGGGATCGATGTTTGAAAAAGCGCGCCTGAAGCCTTAAAGGCACACAACATTTTTTTCTTCGCATAAAAAATATTATTATTTTTTATTATATTAGCCTCACTTTAATGAGCACATCAGATGGGTACGAGGATAGATGAGCGCCTGAATACCTTTAGGGAAGTCCATAGCGCCTTTGTGTGCCTTTTTATACATTGATAGGGATAGATGAGGTAGAGGACGAAAGCCAACAATTTTCAAAATTTAGGGTATGGGTACGCGAGGAAAAAGAAAAAATATACTCGTATAATAATTCAAAAATAAAACAAAGAGAAAGAACTCGGAATTAAATTTCTCAAATACTCCCTCTGTTGTAGAACTCCGCCAGTGGGACTAGGAGGGGGTTATGGTAAGCCAGTGACAACCAATATAAAAGTTTGTCACATTGCTTGACATGAGCCACAATGATTGAGAGTAGTACTAGGATGGGTAACCTCATGGGAAGTCCTCATATTGGTTCATATAGCCGACCCTATTTATTGGATTAAGACAATCAAGCAGAAGTAGAAGAGACTCCCTCTGTTGTAGAATAATTTGCACGTGTGATTTTTTTTTTTTTTTTTTTTTTTTTTTTTACTATTTATACACTAACTTTGATCATAATTTTTTTATTAACGTATTAAAAACAAATTTTTTATCATGTTAAATAGGTTTTAATATAAAGTTTCATAATATTACCTCTTTTATATTACTTCCGTTTTTGAATGTTCTGACTCACACTTAAGCTCTTTACTCTTCATCTTTAAAAATATAATTTTCGGTATAAATAATTTTAGTTCAGTATAGATTTGTAAAAATAAGTTCAAATAAATCAGTATGTATAAAGAAAAAATTTAATAAGGAATTAGTATAAATAGTTTCATTTTAGTAGAGTTAAGTAAAAATTATTTGTGTTCAACAAAAATAAGTTAGAAGAGAACAAGGCCTTACTATTCATCTGATCTATTGTAAAACACTTTAGACCACATTTTATGATTTAGGCTGTGTTCACTTTACCTTATTTATGTTGTACTTAAATTATTTTTAGTGAAGTGAAATTATTTTTACTGATTAACTATTATATTTCTTCTTTAAAGTTACAGATTTTTACCTTTACTGAACTAAACTTATTTTTACTAAACTAAAATTATATTTAAAGAATTTTATTTATTTAAGGTGAAGTGATCACGACCTTATAAAAAAGAAATAAATAAGCATGTGGGATCTTATTACATTCGCCTTAGCTTTAATTGTCCAAATATCAATCTTATAATTTTCACTTATACATAGCCAAAAATATAAATGGTCAAAGATGTACATTAAAGACCGTGCAAATGCAAATGAATGGAAATAAAAACAGCATTTGGGATCTAAGTGTTGCAAATTTTTTGAAACGGAGAATGTATATCTTAGGTCAACCTAGTTTATTGGCATATGTGTCAAGTTTGACTATGCCAATTATTCTGGACATGAAATTTAAGTTTAAAAAAAAAAAACAAATAATTTTTTCTCAAAAAGTTGGATAAGTTGTTATCACGTGACTTGTGAAATAGAGGGTGGATGGTTGGGTTCATGTAAGCTATGTAAAATAATATGAAGGGAAAAAACAAAAGAAATAAAATCAATCATCCATATGTCCCTAAGATAAGTCGTTGCCTACTAAAACGATACATGAGAGAAGAAGATAGGAGAGCAATAAAAGAAGAAACAAATCAATCATTGGTGTTTTATAACCTTTACCACATCTCCCTTCACCTTTCCCTGCCATCTCTCCTGCCCAATTGCCTAGGTATGTGAAACGTCTTTCCACTGTTGTCCCTCATGCAATGTATAACACGAACACCTTATTAAGAATAATTGAAAATCATTGTAGAATAATACTATAATTACTATATGATATAGATCCTTGACACGTTCTTTTTTAACCTAATATATATTTTTTGAGCTGCATTTTCGTATAAATTAGTTGGACAAAGATTTTGAATGCAATTAATTTTAATGACTTAGTGATGGTAAACAATTTTATTTCCAATCCCCCCCTATTTTCAAGGGACTTCTCCAGTTCTCCTAAAAAACATTCAGATTCTAAATAATGAGAAAATAAGGCCCATTGCCCGCTACTATAATGCACAAAAGATTTCTAAATTAACATAGGCATTGTGTCTGTGTCTTTTCTCTTGGCATTAAGTTTTGGCCTTCCCATGGCAGATTTGCATGGAATCATATCTTTAATGGTTGGCCCATTCAAGCTATTGAAGATTTGAACAGTTTTGAATGGAATATAGTTTATTGAGGGCTAAAAACCCCGTGGACCATAGAAGGATAACTGGATAAAGCCCATTCAGGCTGTTGAACATTTTTGAACGGAATATAGTTTACCATGGACCATAGAAGGATAACTGGATAAATTTAATGCTAATCGGTGTATTATAAATGATGCAAGCTGTAGTTATTATTAGTTGGGATTTGTGGTTTTGTCCATTTAATATTTTGAGTGCTATTTAAGGTTGAAACTATGTAGGTATTGATTATTTATTTACGTCATTTATGGACTAGACAATTTCAGAACATGCTTTTTACATATGCAAACTCGATTCGGAGCTTTATACATGATCAAATTGTTGATGTAATATGTATGGCAATATGATCATTAAATTGGTTTTACATGTTATTTATTTTAAATCTATTGTTTTATGCAGGTCCTGGATTGTTTGACGCATCACAGTATGCATTTTTTGGCAATGATATTGTTGAAGAAGTGGAATTGGGAGGGCTTGAAGATGAGGAGGATATTCCTATCGTTGGAATTGAAGGTGATTATCAAATCGACCATGAAGAGGTGTGTATTCTTCGATTGCATATGTGACTTTGTTTGAATCGATGTTTTTATTTAGATTCTATTAATTTAACTTTCCTATTGCTTTCTGTCACATTTAATTATTTGCAATTTTCTTGTCCTTCTGGTAGTCATTTTGATGTTTGTAGGGATTGTTAAATTGATGAGCAACCCTCCAAATTGATGTAGTATATAACCTCTGTTTTTTTTTTTTTTTTTTTTTTTTTTTTTTTTTTTTTTTCTAAAAACTGTTGACGGTTGTTGCATGCATGGAAATAAAGCACTAAAAGAAAGTGTGAATTTCGGGCAACAATTGGGGAAATGATTGGCCACTATCCATCAATACAAGTGGGCAGGTTGTATGGGTTTCCATCATCCCGATGTGTTCATTAGTGTTTTCCTCTGCTCAATAGAATAAGCTAGGTGGTGAAGCGTCAATTCTAAATGTAATGAACAAAAATAGTTTATTGCCATTTGTGTTAAACCTATAATGCAATAAATAATAATAATAATAATAAATAAAAGAATAGATCCGTTTTTCAATTTGTTTAGAAAGTACTCCATAGATGATAATGTGTTTGGCTTCAAATTGAACTGTGAATAGATGTGTTCTATTAAATGTTACAAACAATATGTATGATTTTGTTAAGCGATGGTTTTATTTCATACTTAGTAATAGCACCTGCTTATTAGAGATTATTCGGTCACAAAACAATTTTGATGAATTGGAGAGGTCCATCCGTCCAATGTTTTATTTCTTTGTGTAAACTGTAATAGTATTGAAGACGGTAATCCCGATAAAGTTTCAAGCCTTGATCAGTATTCTAGAACATTCGCTTTAGTTTCTTGACCTTTAAAGCTGAGATAGTTGTTGATATTCAGTCATCATGTTGAATTATGGATTTAAAATAGTGAATGTAGTGCATATGTTCAATGAAAAAAATGAATATTTAATACTTCCTCTGTTTCCATATTATTGCAACAATTACCATTATAGGAAGTGTTACAAATATTGCAACATTTCCTTATTTGCTCATGGTTTCTTTCTATCTCTCTCCTCATTATGTCTCTCTATCTCTCTCCTCATCTTAAAATCTGTGCAATACCCCCATGTTGCAATATTAAGGGAACGGTGGAAGTATTTTATTTCTTTCCTGAAAACAGGCCAAATGATGTTACTGTATACGCTACTGAATTTAACTCAGCACACTTTTTACTTGAATTGCATCTAGAATTCTTTGTCCCAAACTAAATTCCCATTTGAAATTTTGAATAGTCTTTCATTTGAATTTTTGCCGTATACAATTGCATTCTGCATGTTAGGTGTGCTCAAATCATGGTATTGTTCAAGCAGCATCTGATTTGAATATTAACTTCTATATCTATATTGGAATTTTACTCTGCAGGTTGATGTCATTGGATCTTTTTCTGATATTGATGATCTGGCTGGTGCTTTTACAAAGGTCAGTTAGTCAAATACCTATTTTATCGAATGACTTTATTACTATCGGTGAATATATGTGAAAGTGCCACTCCAGTTTGTGTGAATTGTACCCCACCTTTCCCTTTATTTTTCTTAATTTCCTGAAAATGCTGAAAGAGCATTGTGTCGACTGATCACTTAGATATGTATCTCTCTAGTTTTAGGGTGTTCCTTAGGTTGTATTCATGTGGCAAGCAAACTCTTTAAATTGGAGAAATATTTCTACAAAGTTGACCGAACTGCATCTTATTGTCGTGCTTCTAGTTTTCGTTGCGCCTATAGAGTTGTTATTGCATCTAAATGACAACTGATTCCTTATCTTTGTGTTTGAAAAACGAATGCAGTAGGAGCGAGTATTGATCTGTTTCTGATTTTTAATTATAGATTTTATTTTCTCAGAGCTCACCTAGTAACACTTAAGCGCAAAGTGGTTTGTTTCTAATTCTTTTATAGTATTCCCTCCTTTTTTTAAGTGCCCCATTGGCACTTTTTGCACTATTCATTTGACTTACTTTGGCTTATGGTTGTGAATTATATATACATAAGAAAAAATTTAGTCTTGTGGTTGTGGGTACTTGTTGGAATCATCTTAATGAATTTCAATTTTGAATTGTTGTGATTTATACTTACTGGAAATTAAAGATATTATTGGTCAAAGTTCTGAATCTGCCTGTGTGCCAAGCTCCAATAGGGCACTTAAAAAAAAAAAAAGAGAGGGAGTACTTGTTTTCTCAAGGTTCACCTGATCATTTAAGCACAAGTCTGATACTGGGTCTTCAGGAGCTACACTTTATTTATAGAAGTCTTTCAATCTTTCATGGTTCCCTCTATCCATCCCTTTTTTGGTTCTATCTCCATTTGGTTTTCAAGAACTGTTGTGATTTCATGCAACTTATTAAAATGAAATTGCAGCTTGTTTGGTCACTGGTAATAATGGAGGTGAAAATATGAATATAGCTTTGTAGGAAAGTTCCTTGCCAATGCAATTGGTAGTTCTTCAGTACTCCAAGTACCTCTTTTTCTATGACAAATTTTCATCACCGTGCAATTCAATTGCATAGGAAGGTAATAGAAAGTTGTGAAAAATAATATTTGTTTAGTGATGGTGCTGGGATACCATGAACATTACAGTTGGATGTTCTTTGCAAATTTGCATTAACATTACAGTTGGACGTTCTTTGCAAATTTGCATTCATATTCATTCCCAATAGCTCAATATATTACCTCTCTTTAAATGGGCCAATAGTAGTGTAGGCTCCCTATCAACATGTGCTGCAAATGTTGTGGTTTTTACTTTATGGTAATCATTTAGTGAAATTCAGAAGTTTATTACCTTTCTTGAAGGGCCATGTGGAAGTCAAGTACTCCATAAATGGTTATACCCCAGTGCACAAGGTTCCTGCTACACAGCGCAGGTCTGGGGAAGGTCCAAATGTACGCAGCTTTACCCTTTATTTCATTAAGAGGCTGTTTCCTTGTATTGAAACCATGACCTAGCAGATTGCAATTACACTTAATAATGTGTCCCGTGACCTGACCTGTGATCATTCTTGAGGGACCATGTGGAAGTCAATTATGTGTTTAAAATCCCTTGTTAGTGTGAAACCTTGTGCTTTTTCTTTAGTTTTATCATTATTTCTGTGCTCTTTCCCTCCCAAATGTTTCTAACTTATTAAATATAAAAAAGGACACTGAAATTGCCAGGAATTTTTGAGT
The DNA here is from genome assembly GCF_001683475.1 of Chenopodium quinoa. NCBI lineage: Eukaryota > Viridiplantae > Streptophyta > Magnoliopsida > Caryophyllales > Amaranthaceae > Chenopodium > Chenopodium quinoa. The sequence goes on from NW_018744367.1 coordinate 2,635,410, forward strand.
GAGATAGGACTTTCAGTGCTAGTTCTGCCTAAACAGATTGGTGCTTTTCATGCCTCTAAAGTTTGTTTACTGCGGTTAATGTTTGTTTAAGAGCTTATTTTGGTACAATTTTATTTTTATGCAGCTAAACAGGACTGTCAGTGAACCAAGAACTGGCTTCATTGGTGATATGGGGTCCAGAGAGAGTGAGTACAAGCATATATCTCAGAAATTTGTTACATTGAGTGTGACTATTGAACTCTTTCCTTGCTTTTCATCATTTTGGGATTTGAATTCTTACTGAAGTTCCTTGTCAGTTGATAGATCATAGCCTACTTATTGTGTAAAATCAAGCTTCTATAGCTAAGCTAATGGCATAGTGATTGAGTTCAACCATCCAAAATAGTGAATTTTTCCAGACTTCCTTAATACTTTGGAAGACTGAGCCATTTTGGTTATTTATTGACCTTGAAGTTTGGACGTAGGTGTAAGTGTTATAATTATTTATATTTAAGCTGAGTTCTTATTTTGTTTAGTACAAAATTTACTTATGTATGATTTTTGGACTAATAAGATCAGGGACGAATGATGTGCAACTGAAGGTCCTGAAACTTTACATGAGCATGATAGCTGTATTTGTTGCATGGAAGGTCTTAGAGGAAAAAGGAAAATTGAGCCAGAAAATGTTTTTAAAATGGAATTTATCCAACAAGTGCCACCACTCCTTTTATTTGTATTTGTGTCTGAGATTTCTTGCATATGATCCTTAATAAAATTTAGAGGAGATAGTATCTGTTGTACAATCCTGGTCCCTTGTACGGGACTTTTGACTATTGGATGTCTTTCTAGGTTCCAGAAATTAATTGTTAAAAATTATATATTTGCTTTGTCTCCATTTCTCTATCTGCAAAAATCATCCTTTGAGGTTTGATTCGCTTTCATTGGTCCAGAATATTTTAAAATTTCATTGAGCTCTATCAAGATTTGACCCATTTTCATTCTTTTAGGTTCTTCTGCAGCTGAGTGGTCACAGGATATTGATTATTCATCTTGGTATGATCAACATGTATATCATCCAGAAGATGGACCTGAAAGCAAAAAGTGGGCTTCACAACCATATGGCTCCTCTGTTCGTGCCGCAGAGTCAAATTCATTGCACAGAACGTCATCTTATCCTGAGCCCCCGCCTCAGCTTCTTCCTCAACGTCATCAAAATTTCTCTAGTGAACCAATTCCCATGCCTAGGTCTTCCTTCCCCTCCTATCCTTCTTCTGGGACCAGGCCACAGATGCTTCCACCAAACCACCATCCACAGCATGCAAACAATCCATACCTTTCTGGTGGACCACAGATGACACTGCATTCACAAACATCCTTTTCTGGTCCTATGTCTGGTTTACCTCATGGTTCTCATCTTGCTGCAAATCTGCCTCACTTCTCCCCTCCAGGTCGTTCTTTGGATGGTCGCCCTCCTGGACAATGGTTAGATCGTGCCAACCTTGTGAACAACATGTTGCAACATCAATTACCTCATCAGAATGGATTGATGCCTCAGATGATTTCTCAGCAGCAGCAGCAGCAACAACAGCAACAACAGCAGCAGCAGCAGCAGCAGCGACTGCACCATCCAGTTCCTCCGCCTTATGGTAATTTAACTGGTGTACATTCTCAACTTTATGGTTCCCATATGTCTCCATCACCGCCCATGCTGAACAAATTTGATGCAATGATGGGGCTCCCTGATCTCAGAGATCAAAGACCTAAATCATCGCAGAGGAATAGACAAAATTTTCGGTACAACCAACAGGGTTTTGATTTAAATGGTCAGAGGAATGATGGTGGGTGGCCAGTATATAGGTCAAAGTATATGACATCAGACGAAATTGAGAATATTCTTAGAATGCAGTTGGCTGCGACACACAGCAATGACCCATATGTAGATGATTACTATCACCAAGCTTGTCTTTTCAAAAAATCTGCTAGTGCAAGGTTGAAACATCATTTTTGCCCCACTCAACTCAGAGATCTTCCTCCAAGAGCTCGTCCTACTGATGAGCCCCATCAATTTCTTCAAGTTGAGGCACTGGGAAGGATTCCTTTCTCTTCTATCCGCAGGCCAAAACCCCTTCTTGAAGTTGATCCCCTGAATTCAACTAGCTCTGGCAGTGGCGAACAAAAAGTTATTGATAAACCCCTTGAACAAGAACCTATGTTGGCTGCAAGAGTGACTATTGAGGATTGTCTTTGTCTTCTTCTTGATATTGATGATATAGACCGTTTCCTTCGATTTAATCAATTCCCAGATGGTGGTGGTGAACTGAGACAAAGGCGGCAAAGCCAGCTGGAAGGATTAGCAGCCTCACTACAGCTGGTAGATCCACTTGGTAAAGACGGTCAAGCTCCTAAGGATGATCTTGTATTCCTACGAATAGTTTCTCTCCCCAAGGGACGGAAGCTTCTTGCAAAGTTCCTATGTATAATTTCCTCTGGAAGTGAGCTCCTCCGGATAGTTTGCATGGCCATTTTTCGTCACTTGAGATTCTTGTTTGGTGCTCTTCCTTCTGATCCAGCCGCCGCTGAGGTGACTGCTTACCTTGGGAAGGTTATATCTTTGCGTGTAAGTGAAATGGATCTTAATGGACTGGGTGCTTGTCTCGCTGCAGTTGTTTGTTCCTCAGAGCAACCTCCACTTCGTCCTATTGGGAGTTCTGCTGGAGATGGTGCCTCTGTTGTAATAAAATCAGTTCTCGACAGAGCAGCTGAGCTACTTAGAGACGCACATGAATTTTCCAATCCAGCCTTTTGGCAGGCATCATTTAATGAATTCTTCAATCTACTCCTGAAATATTGCTTGAACAAGTACGATAGCATTGTGCAGCCAATGCAAACGCAGGGATTGCCAAACATGACCACTGATGTGGCCAAGGCTATTAAGAAAGAAATGCCAGTTGAGCTGTTACGAGCAAGTCTTCCTCATACTAGTGAGCACCAGCGGAAACTCTTGCTGGATCTTGCACATCGTTCCGTGCCTTTAGTTGGTTCTGGTGCTCATGGAGGCAGTGGTAGTTTTGATGGTTGAGAATTTGATGTCACAGCAACTCTCGAGGCATCAATGTCTTAAACAGTGCATGTGATTTATTATGATGCAGAGTATTTCGATTCCTCATGTTGTTGCCGAAATGGAAGAAACTGGTGGTAATCCGTTTGAAGCCCCCTGAAATTTGAACCTGTAAGAGCAAGTTAGAATTTTTTTGGTTGTCGATGGTCTTTGGTGGAGCTTATTTTTTATGATGCTCAATAGTTAAAGTAGGATGTACAGGGTCCATAAGTGGGTCCCATGTTCCTGTGTTATTTGGTTTGAAGGAGCTGGGAGAATTTTGCATATCACATTGAAGATCAAGTATGGCCGTCGGCTGTTCCATTTAGCTATTCATGCATTTGGCTTCAAGCCGTAGAGCTTTCGTAATTTGGGAATGGAAATCATATAATAGGAAGTGGTTGCCTTGTAAGCCAGGTAATTTTAAGATGGCAACTAAGAAGATTATAATTGCCTTTGTCTTTGCTTGTATGTAACAATAATAAACCAATGTTTTAGATTAATCTTGTTTTAATTTTTGGCCTCATTTCTTAAAGGCTTATTTTGCTGTATTTGTCCGTAACATAATTGATAGTTGTGGCCTCTTTTTTGGGAAAAAAATATTGAAGTTGGAGGATGTCATCATTGGCAACTTCTTTTGGCTTGCGATTATCCATAACAAGATAATTCATTTCAATTTACAACTGTTAAAGTTATGTGAGGTACATGTTTGTCAAATGGTATAAGGGGGTGATGAGAATCAATCTCTATGATCTCTTGAAATCGAGAGGATAGTTCTAACCATTTGAGCTAATTATGTGAAGTACATGTTTGTCAAATGGTATGATGATGTAACATTTTTAAGTTTTCTTTAGGGATGCTATTCTCATACACCATCCGTCCCAAAATATTTGACGCGCTTGACTTTTTTTTATCAACTTTGACCGTCTTTTTTTTAATATTATATATATTAAATAAAATGTTAATAAGTAAATTGTTGGATTTATTTTAATGTATATTATTGGAATATCAAGTTTTTATTAAAATTTTATTAACAGATGATTAAAGTTGATAAAAACAACCAAGTGTCCCAATTATTCTGAGACGGTAGGAGTACTTCGTTTGTTCCATTTCTTAGAAACTTTTTTTTTTTTATTTTTTGTATTTTTTTTGTTTTTCTGTTCCACTTTTTTAATGATTGATGTCTTTGATGATTGTTAAATTTAAATTATTAAAATAAAAAATTGATAGTGTTCCGGGCGTAGTTACGAAGCTAGGTAGGCCCTGACTTTGGACTTCGGCAAGGTTAACCTGCACAATGAACGACGGTTACTGCCCTCGGGGGTGGTTTCAAGGAACCCCCCCTCCGATACTTAAGTTAGTATAGATCTAGGTGAAAATGCAAATAATAGAAGGTAAGTGATGAAATGTGATTGTCTAACCTTTTCTCCGTTATACTTGGCTTGCTATTTATAGTGGTACTATTCCTTGTGCTGCGGGCTGGAGCCCGCTGGAGTCAGCCATGAGGCAAAGCCCCTGGGAGATTACCCATGACTTCGAGCTAGACTGGCGTGAGTGTACACTTCTTAGGTGGTGTTGGAGCATGGGTCAGCTGCGGGAGCTACCCTATACAACTAGCCCCCCAAGAGGTGGTTTGAGGCACTTAAGCCAGCTCTTGCTGAGTGAAGATGTTCTTCCGAGCTGGGGTTCGGAGCATGGGGAGAGCTCTGTCAGAGCTACCCCATACAACTAGCCCCCCAAGAGGTGGTATGAGAGACTCGTGCCAGCCTTTTCAAGTGTCTGACCTCCGCTGGCTCTGTAGGGAATTTTTCAACTGTCGCCTTACTGTGGTTCATGCTTAGGCATGGCGGCGTTCCAAGGAGCCAACAAGTTTTAGAAACTTGTAATCCATTCACGGGTGTGAAGGCTACACCCCATTCACGATCACGAAGATCGCTAACTTCATAGTGGTCCGCAACCATGACTGATGTTCGGGGATGATGGTACGAATCCATCCTTAAAGAGATTGAACCCGCCCTAAATAGGCCTCTACTAAATTCTTATGATATTCATGTACGCTTTTCGATCAACGTACATACATCAAGTTAATCCTAAACCTGTTTAATCTACGTTGTTTATTATTAATGCACAATCAAACATAATATTGGTGATCACTTGAATTAAAGTCATATTAAGCCTAAATCAAATTATTAATTATCTTATTAGGCGTGATTTCAAGTACAAATTCCCTTTAAACCTGCAAAAAGGAGCGTGATCAAGAAATAACAATAAATCATGAATAATCAAGCAACATATGATCAATACAACAATCATCATCATCATAAGAACATCATCAAAACATCGTTAGTAGTAAGATCCTAGGCATGATACTAAACATGTTAATAACAAATCCTACGGTCACTACTAACAAAATCAGAGCGTTATCCTAAACATGATACTAGAAATCATAATCGTCAACATGATACTAGAAATCATAAAAACATCAAAAGCATGATACTAGGAATCAAAATAACATTGTAAACATGATTTCTACTCCAAAATCAAAAGAATAATAAAAAGGGTAATTGAATTACTCACTTTGATGCCTCAACCTTCTTGCTATTAAAGCAATACACACATGTTAGTAAACTTCAAGAAAATTAAATCAATAAAGTAAATAAATAAAATATGAATTGAAATATAGATTTGGGATCAAACCCTCAGAACTATCAACCTTTCACGTCGAGGTCAAAGGCAACGTCGAGTATAGCTAGGAGTATTCGAATCTCGTGAATGAGGTATTGTGACTGATTTGGGAGAGTATCAAGGATGTGTTTAGGCTAAGGCTAAAAACATGGGATGATTGATGATGGGATTTTCGAGGCTAATTATCAATGATTGTCGCTCAGGATTATAATGGTTGTTGATGGTAATTGTTGATGATCTGAAACTGGGAAAACAACCTCTATTTATAGGGAAAAAAGAGAGTCTGGACGATTAGAATTTGGAACGGAATATAACTCTTTTTGACGCGTGGCGACCAAATTATCGTGGCGCCATCGCGGTGCGATGAAGCTGACGTGTCACCTTGGTCCTGTCGTTCTATGATGATTTATGTAGATAATCAAGCCGTACGGAGTTTGATTTCTAATGGAATTATGATCGTGAAATATATCTGAACGACTTTGAATTCGAACAGGATGATTATCATATGAGAAGTTTTATTCAATATCGAACTCTTTGATCTTTATCTTTTCGAGAAGGATGGATAGAAACTTCTAAAGACTTCTAGAAGTTCCTAAAGAATCCTAGTTGATTTAGGATTTGAAATATGATATTTGGACCCTCATATGATCATTTGGTCGTAGGTAAGGTGAACATAGGCTCGATTTGGGCTCGCTTTAGTATTTTGACCATAACTTATTCATTTTAAGTCGGATTTGGGCTTATAATATATCTTTGGAAAGCTCTTTTCAAACCCCATCCAACTAAACAATAATTGGACTGGGATTATGAACTAAAATAATCAGGTTGGGACATTTTTATGATTTGGACACGAAATGAATGATTTTAAGGACACGAAATGAATGATTTTGGGTTTAAATACACAAAATGAATGATTTAGGGTTAAAACATTTAGTTAAGGTTAGAATATGGTCAAGGCTTAAGGGAACTTCACGAGACTCTTCAACTCTTTATCGAAATTGTTAATCAAAACGTGAAAGGTACTCATCACTAGGTTTGGTTTTTTGGGGAGACACAATCAGGTGTCTACAGACTCATTACTTGTCTGGATTGGCTGACCGAGATCGTCTTTATACAACTAGCCCCCCCTGAGTCTCATATCTGCGCTCAGCTAATTTGAGGGTCAGAAAGTTCTACCAGTGAATGCTGCCGTACGGAAGTGATGTGGTGGGGAGCTTTGATTACTCCCGCTGAAGTTACTCAAAGCGACGAGTTGAACTGAGCAAGGAGCTTTGATTACTCCCGCTGAAGTTATTCAAAGCGACGAGCTCGACTGAGTGAGGAGCTTTGATTACTCCTGTTGAAGTTATTCAAAGCGACGAGTTGGGCTGAGCGAGGAGCTTTGTTTACTCCCGCTGAAGTTATTCAAAGCGATGAGCTGGGCTGAGCAAGGAGCTTTGCCTACTCCCGCTGAAAAATATTATTATTATTTCCTTGTATTTTTTTTAACGCAGTGGCCTTGTGAGTGGGCGGTTTTTCCTTTATTGGGTAGGTAACTACCATTTATTGCTCCTTTAATTCTTACTGTCTTTCTTTTCATCTTCTTCTTTCACTCTTATTTCGAAAATTTTCTCTTGCTTCTTTCATTCTCCATACTCTATTGCGGTTCTCTCACTTTCTCTCTTCGCAATTTTTCAACTTCTCTCTTTTCTTTTGCTTTGAAAAAGAGATTTTTCTTTTTGGGACTTGTTTGCTGTGAGTTCGTCGCGAATTACCCATTGCTCTCCCAGTTCTTGTTGCTCGCCCTTCAAAAGATATCGTCTTTTTAACCTTGCCCTGCCATTTTTGTATTCAATTTGTAAAATTAGGTACATTTCTCCCACAATTTGTGCTTTTTGCTTTCGCCTTTCTGTTAATTAGCCCCTGTATACTAGTGTTCTTGTTCAAAGGCCGATTCTTTTCTTGTTGTTGTTGTTGCATATCCACTCGCCGTTGTTGTTTTACTGTTGGGGGTTTTTATTTTCCATTTTTCTTGACTTTGCTTCTCTGTTGGGGATTTTTTTTTTCCTTTCATCAATTTCTGATCTTTTGGCTATGTCGGACGACTTTGATAGTCAAAATATTTTATCCCGCTCATGCAGCGGCGGTAGCGAGTCTGAGTCTACTTCTTCTTCCGAGTTGACTCGTTCAGGTGAGCCTCTCAGGCCATCTGTCCCTTTTTCCTTTCCTGTTTCTTGTAATCCTCTTCAAGTTGTGTAACCCCTGGTTGCGATACACCTGTAGGAAGTGCTTTTGCTGCTGGTGCTACTAATCGTACAGAGGGGCCCAGCGGCGGTCGCACTGCCCCCAGGGCCTTTCATCCCTACCTTTATGGTAGGGTCCACGATGGTACTTTTGACCCTTATTGTGAGAGGGTCTTAATGACTAGGGGGGTTGCGCTGCCTCATCTCCTCCGTCTGTGGCTACGTGCTGCTCGCCATGCACGATTAGCAGCGGAGGTCAGGTCTAACCCTCCCGCTGATGATCTTTTAAGCCCTTTTCCTGATGTGCTTCCTTTGCGTGAGTTTGCTTGGTTGGATGATATGTCTGAAATGCACCGTTTTGATCATTATGTAGTGCGCAGTTCGACTCCTATTGCTAGTTCGATGGCTACCCTTCAGTCTCAGTCCCCTGGTGATGTTGCTCTACACGCTCGTTAGCCATGGCTGGTAAACGAGGTTGTTCCCCCAAGTGATACCTCGTTTTACTTGGATGAGTAGGCTGAAGGTCCAAGTTGTGCACTCTAAGTTCTGAATGGCGATCTTTGGCAGATCGCCTTACGCTGGCGGAGTGTGGTAATTATTTTTATGGGCCGGGCTCAGGTTATGAGCTGGTGTTGCCTGAAGCTGGAGCCAGCCTTTCCAATCATCCTTTTGGTCACATTGCTGTATTTGCGTCTCAACTGGATGTGGGGTTATGGTTTCTTCTGGATCCAACTCTGGATAAGCTACTGCGTGCTTTCAGCATCCCTCTTTCTCTAATCCTGCCAGCTTTCCTACATACGTTAATGTGTTTGCTCTGGACAGTGCGCTACAAGCGCTTTCCCAAGTCTTTATCACTTGTGATTTTAGCGCAGATTTTGGTTGGTTTTATCTTGCACCTAAGCCCAGAAGGGTCTTGTCCTATCCCAAGCTTGGTTGTTTTAAGGATTAGCAAGGGAAATTCTTCTAGTTACGCATCCTTGACGATTTTGGGTGCCCTCGTTCTTTATGCTTTGTAAGATCGAACATGGGTGGTATTACTTTGCAATTAGTTGATGCTGCCAGGGAGGCTCAAGCTTATGCTCACTTTGGGGGTGAAGATTACGTACCCAAGGTATGGCTTCCCAACTGCGTACATCACTAGGAACGCTCAGCTCTATGCCATGCGTTTGTGTTCAATCCATGAGTCTGGTAAGATACCTTTCCTTTTGCTTTACACTTTTCTTTGCTTATTTTCTTTTTCTTTCTTTCTTTCTTTCTTTCTTTCTTTCTTTCTTTTTTTTTTTTTTTTTTTTCCCCTATGACGTGGCTAATTTTTCACTTTTGTCCAGATTATGATAAATTGGACAAAGCTCTGTTGGGTGTGGATGACACTTGGAAGACTGTTACTAAGACTTCAGGGTATCCCTCTTATCCCTTTGAGGTGCTGGAAGTCTATGCTGCTGCCCGAGTGAGTGAGACGCGTTCGAACCCTGCCGAATTTAGACATGGTTCAGCCTCTACTGGCGCTTCTTGATGAGTGTCATTTATGGAACTCATATGGTAGTATTTTAGGTTGTTTTTACCTTTATTTTATAGCTTTGTTTCCTAATAAATGCTTGGTTTTGTCCATTTGTTCATTAGTTTCCTTATTTTTTCTTATTTTTTGTTTTTGTCCACTTTTGTGGATTTTCTCGTGGTTTCCCTTTTATTTGTTCTTTTCTCTTTGTTTGTAGGATTAGTGTGAAGCTCGAGACCCATCACGATGTTTCTTTTTGGTGCAAAGATTTAGCTCATGGAAGCTCATAGAACAAGTGATGGCTATCTCCAAGACTAAGTGGTTGCGCTCCCATGCTACACTCTCATGAAATCATGGTGTTGAACCTAGCTATTGTGAACCTTCTTTCGAGGCTGCCATGCCTAGTAACGATCATGAGGAGCGCACCATCTACATCATGCACGCACTGAAGGAGTGCCCTGCTCCAGGTAGCGCGGGCGCGCACGACAGCTGCGCGGGCGCGCATCTTGAGGTCTCTATTCCGTACCCAGATTTTCGCGGGCGTGCAAGCTCGTGAGCGGCCGAGCCTGTCCGGGTCTATTTTGGGATTTTTAGCTTATTTCCTTCTAGTTAGTTATACTATAAATAGCTTTTCCTCTTATTTTTCATGAGAGACTTGATTATGCAATTTTAGAATTCATTCTTAGCTTAGTTGAGAGTTTCTCTCTTTAGATTAGGATTAGTTTTAGGAGTAGTTTTAGAGAGAGAAAGTGAGGGATTTCGATGGTGATTTGATAGATTGAAGATGCAAGGGTGACAATAGTATTGAAGATCTTCTCAATTATCAATGAGCATTTCTTACTCTATCTCATCTTATTGCTTTCTTTAATTTCATGTTTGTTTGATTTAGTTTTGTTGCTTGACTCTTGATTAGATTAGTTGTTGTTGATATTTGATTGATTCTTGATTTCAATTACTTGTTTGTTTGGATTAGACGATGATTGTTAGTGAGAAGTTGTTTTGCTAGGGTTTGGATAAAACTTTTATGATTGATTGATTGTGATTAATTTGGGAATTATGTTGATTGATTGTTGAGATTAAATTGATTAATGGAAGTTTTCATGTGCTTAGTTTGATTTGGCCTTGAGAACTATGTTAGATTACATTGTAGATCCTAATGACATGACCACTCGATTTAGGTTGCAATTTTCGATTGGTTTGATTTGTGATTCTCCTAGTTTGTCATTCATAGTAGAGACTTAGCTTGACGATTAGGCGATAGCTCTTCAATTCCAATTGATAACTATGTCCATTGGTCCTCACAACCATTAATTGGCTTAACCTTCCCAAGTTGTTGCAATTATCATGATTACATGTTGATCCCCATTCCCTAGTGTTTCATTTGTTCGATTCCTGTTTGTTTTGGTAGTTGTATATATAGTCTTTCCTCACCTTCGACTTCGACCTAGCTTAGGCATTGATTGAAAGCACTTGAACATAACTGTTCCTAGTGGTTCGACCCTTGACTTACCTCTATACTTGTATTTAGGTTTGTTAATTGATTATAAATTTGTTTGACCTTAGGGAGGATTAGTCAATGACCTACTTTTCCCTACGTCACTTCTGCTCGTTCTACTCCCACCATTCAAATAGAGGCTGAACCTGAGGTCTCTACTGCTGGTAGTTTGTCTGAGCCTATGCAAGTTGATGTTAAGCTTGAGGGGTTGATGATTCTCCTCAAAAGTCTCGGTCGTTGGCTGCGCCGATTTCGTCGGCTGCGGTCTCCAGTCGATGGACCCCAGGTTGTGGAGGAGGATAAGGATGAGGTTCCTGCCCGAGATGCCCTTGATGCTGCGGATACATCTGACCGTACCGGCCACATCAACGATGGGTTTGCTAATTCTTGTTGAACACTGCATCCTTTGACATCTTTCCTATTGCTAGTGCTGGTGGTTTGTCTGAGCCTATGCAAGTTGATGCTTCTTCTAGGCTTGAGCCACAGGGTTCTATTTCTATTGGGCATGTTCTGCTCTCACTCGGGGAGACTTTTCTTCCGCTTTCTGAGAGTGTTCTTGGTCCCGTTTCTACTTTTGCCGAGCATGTTCTGCTCGAAACTCTTGTTTCTACAAGTCTCAACATTCCAGTTCCTAGGGTTGTCTCTACTTTTTCTAACACTACTGTGACCCACAACCCCCTCTCTCAGCTCTGGTCCCCCGCTGTCGGATACCGAGGTCGTTTGAGCAGCCATCGTCGTGGCGGGCATACGCCTAGCATTACCGACAACGTGGGCCCCACTATCGTTATTGACTTGGAACCTGTTTCACCTCCTCGTGAGCCCTCTCCAAAGAGGGCCCAGATTCCGACTGTGGAAGAGCTGTTTGCTTCAGCCTCTGGCCAATCTGAGCCTTCCGTTGCGTTAAATTCTCAGGGCGGAGCTGCTCCTACCTCCAGCGACCTTAATCGCTGCGTGAACCAATACTTTGGGGAAGCCTATGTTCACCCACTATCTGTCTCCTCTAAGTCTTCAGGTGGAACCTTCAGGGCAGCTGGTCCCCTTGAGTTCTCCGAAGTTTAGATTGATCCTTCCCTACAACCTGGTTTGTATCCTTAAGGGGTAACTGAGGAGCCCATCCGCCCCTCAATGAATGTCAAGGCTGACGAGTCTATCTTTCTTGATGATCCCCTCCATGGAGGTACCCTTGGGTTTAGGCTAACCTAAGATGTTAGGCTCCCTGCGGATTCTGGTAACGAGTATGTCAGCATTCCCGCTGCTACTGCCTTCCATGACTTGCAAAGAGTATGTTTAATCTTAGCTTCTCCTTGTTTTTACTTACAATATTCTTGATTGCTTCTCATTTGAGATCTTACTGCAATCCTTTTTTCTTGTAATTTCTCATCTTACTCGCTCTGTTGGTGACTTAGCCAACGCTTTACTGTGTGTTGAGAAAGGATATCAATCTTAGGGTTCGAGTTTAAATGAGAAGATTGCTGATCTTGACCGAGTGCTAGTAGAGAAGGGAGAGCTTGAGCAGGGGTTAAAGGCGAAGAGTTATGAATTAGAGGCTTGCCAACTACAACTAGCTGAATATCTTCCTTCAGTTCAGAAGCTAGCTGAGCGCGAAGAAGAGCTGAAGAGGGCTCGTGCTCAAGTGCAGGAAAATAGAGGCGATCGTGGCTCGTTTGGAGGGAGACCATGCTGCAGGTTGGAGGCAGCTCGTAAAAATGCTTTAGTGGAGTTTGTTTCTTCTCCTACCTTTGCAAAATTGCTCACAGACCGGCACAATGGAGGTTGGGAGGTTGCGCGCAGAAGTGCTAATCATGTTTTTGGCACAGGCGAGGATCAATAGGAGAAATTTGAGCAGTTCTGGGCCAGGGTTGACCGAGCAGGGAATCAGGATGTCTACGTTTATCCTGCTGATCACCGTTGTGTGGCACCCTGTGGTATTCCAGCCCATGCCGTTCTCAACAAGGTTCCTGTTGAGTCTCCTGATAATTCTGCTGCCGTCGGAGTGGAGGCTCTACCTGTGAACCAATAAAGGTTTTGGTGGCCATCTCCCTCTTCCTCTAGTGGCTCATCTGAATATCCCTATCCTCGCTCTATAGTAAGCTAGTGCTTTTAGCTTTATATTTCCTTTTTCTTCTTCCATTGGGGTGCATGGCCGCCAGTGGGAATATGCTTTCTTTAAGGCTCTTGGGCCATGTGCGCTCTGGTCGTTTGTTGGAACTATTTCTCTTTTTGTGCTGTGACGTATTTTTGCGCTTTTGGATTCTTATTTTGGATTTACCTAGTTCCAGGGGGTGTCTGGCACAAGCTTGAACTTACTGTGTGAACGCCTTTTTTGCTTTTAACTTGCTTCACTTGTGTTCATTTTCAGCCTCCTTTTTCTTTTTTTTTCTTCTTCCGTGTTTCCCATATTGCGTGCCTCTGTTCAGTGCAGTTAAGGCTCAGCCACTTGGGGTCAGAGGAAAAGGTGCTTCATCTTGTATCTTCTAAAGTCATCCTCTTTTTGGCTGACCTCACTGCCAACTAGCTGCCCTATTGGCTATTTTTGCTTACTGGTGCCTCTAACCTTCAGGCGTCCCCGTTGTAACACTTCCCTACCAGGGCTGAGAACACGTGCAGCGTAGAATTGTGGTCGTCTCGCTTGTGTTTTTCTACCCTTCCTCTACCTCTTGGGGAGGGCTTTGGGTTTCTGTAGACACCTGATTGTGTCTCCCCAAACACCAAACCTAGTGATAAGTACCTTTCACGTTTTGATTGGCGAGTTCGGTGAAGAGTTGAAGAGTCGCGCAAAGTTTCCATAAGCCTTGACCATATTTCTAGCCTTACCTAAAGTGTTTTTAACCCAAAACATTCGTTTGGTGTCTTTTAACCCAAAATCATTCATTTTGTGTACTTAAAATATTTTATTTCATGCCCAAATTATAAAAACGTCCAACCTGATTATTTTGGTCCATGTTCTTAGTCCCATTATTGTTTAGATGGATGGGGCTTGAAAAGAACATTCCAACGATATATTATAAACCTAAATCCGGCTTAAAATGAATGAGTTATGGCCAAAATACTAAACCGAGCCCAAACCAAGCTTAGGTCCACCTTTAGTACGACCCAATGATTATATGGAGTCCAAATATTTTATTTACGCCCAATATGATCATATTCCTAATCCTAATTTAGTTAGGAACTTCTAGAATCCTCTAGAAGGTTCTAATCTATTATTCCCGAAAAGATAAAGATCAAGAGTTCGAGATTGAATAAAACTTCTCATATGATAATCCTTGTTTTATTCGAATTAAAATACGTTCGGATATATTTTGCATAGAAAACCTATTAGAAACTAAACTCCGTACAAAGTCTTTATCCTATTGAAACCATCCCGCAACGTCAAAACCTTCGCATCGCAATAGTCCTGACACAGCACGATAGTGTTCAACGCGTCGCGACAAGCCTGTCGCAACGCGTCAAAAGATGTTTTATTTCAGTCCAAATTCCCCGTTTTAAAATAAGTCACAACCATCAACAATTAGTCACAATCATCAATAATTGTCCACAATAATCATCAACAATCATCATCAATTCTCATATAACCAACCCAAAATTCATAATGCCAATGTTCCTAGCTTTAGCCTAAACCAACATAGATACATCCCAAATCATCCACAATACTCCCTTTGCGTGATTCGAATACTAGCTCCAAACCCCACTCGACGTTGTCTTCGACCTCGACGTGGAAGGTTGATAATTCTGAGGGTTTGGTCTCAAATCTATATTTCAATTCTTAATTAATTTAGTTAATTATTTACTTTATTTTTTCACTTTCTTGAAGTTTATTAACGTGTGTATTGTTTTAATAGCAAGAAGGTCGAGGCATCAAAGTTAGTAATTTACTTACTTAATTATTCTTTTGATTTGGAACAGAAATCATATTTAGGATAAAGCTTTAATTATTAGTATCATGTTTAGGATAATGTGTTGATTTTGTTATTAGTGACATGCTAGGATTGTTATTAATCCGTTTAGTATCATGCCTAGGATCTTACTACTAATGATGCTTTGATGATGCTCTTATGATGATGATTGTTATATTAATCATATGTTGCTTGATTATCAATGATTTGTTATTATTACTTGACCACGCCCTTTTTTTGCAGGCTTAAAGGGAATTTGTACTTGAAATTACGCCTAATAAGATAATTGATAATTGGATTTAGGTGTAATATGATTTTAATTCAAGTGATCACCAATATTAGATTTGATCGTGCATTAATAATCAACCAACATAGATTAAACAGGTGTAGGATTAATTTGATGTATGTATGTTGATTGAAAAGCGCGCATGAATATAAATAAGAATCAAGTAGAGGCCTATTTAGGACGGGTTTAACCTCATTAGGTTGGATTCGTACCATTATCCCCGAACATCCAACCATGGTTTCAGACCACTATGGAGTTAGCAATCTCTGTGATTGTGAATGGGGTGTAACTTTCACAATCGTGAACGGTTTATAAGTTCCTAAAACTTGTTGGCGACTATTTTTCTCTAGCTTCTTTTCCTTGGAGCGCCTCCATGCCTAAAAACGTGACCCACATGTAGGGTGGAGTCCCTACAGTTTTTGGCAACTCTGCTGGGGAGGATTTCTAAATTCATTCCTGATTTGTTTAACAATTAATTAGAATAAGTGGATGAGACTTGAAAGATTCTTAATATTCACGTGCGTAATTTTATTTACCATTTTGGCATAAGCATAAAAAGGTACGCAATGGAAAGACCATCCATAATGCGTTAAAACATAGGAAATACACGTAGGAAAGGGTAGAAATATTTTTCACAATTAAAATCCGAAAAACGATGCGAAAAATCGGAAAAAATATCGGAAATTGAGTCTGGCGCAGAGCGTCAGACCTATCGCCGGACAATGGTTCCTGCCGTCCAGCGACAGAGTCTGGCGATTTTACGCCAGTTTTCTGTCTTCGTATTTCGCCTGGTTTTAGTACTATCTTGATAATTTTACTTCCTGATTAAGTTTTTTCGACCTTTCGGAACCCATATGTGTTTTACATGTGGTTTTAGCCCTTGGAAATTCATGCTCTGTCCACCCTATTAAATGCTCCATGTAAAAAAAGGGTGCATCCGAGTTTGTTGAATTCACCAAACCATGGAGTTGAGTTAAATTCGCAGGGTCCCATCCATCGCGCCAACCCTTTTAAGGTAAAGCTTCCGTGCAATGCATCCAGACTCTTAACCATGGACCCTCTTGGACACCAAAATCCTTGACCTTAGAGAACTAGAGCCATGGTTAGGTGGCAAACTCATTGCATCATATTGTGACTACTTGACTATTTGTACATGTGCATAACTTGTTTGTGAAAAACTAACCCTTAATGTTGACTTGTTTCTTGTACAGATGTCCAAACATACTAACTCAAGGACTAAAGGGACTTTGCTTAATTAATTTTGTTAATTAATATGAACCCATAAAGTATGAATATGCTCGACCTAGAAGACTTTAGGCTCAAACCTGCTAAAGAACAACTGAAAAAAAATCATTGTGACGTTCTAGTCTTGGTGCGTCACTTTTAATTTGTGGCGCATGGCAATGGTACCATCGCGTCGCGACAAGTTTGTCCTTTTGCGATGGCACCATCATCTCGCGAGAGTTCCATCGCCACGCGATGGTTCAGTCTTTCTTTTCGAGTTTTCGCATCGAGTCCTACTATCACGATTAACCAGTTTAACGTCAATATATCGTCTTTCCTTGGTCTTGTACGAGTTTAACTACATGTCTAGCCACATGGTCATGACACGAGTCTTGTAAATATCAATTACACTCACGAGTCTTTGCACACACTTTGTACATACCTTTTTCCACACCATGACCATGTCTTAGGTCTAGCATGAGTCATCCTTTCTGTCATTTGAGTCGAGGGTCCATCCTATTCCCAGAAATTTCCATGTCCTTCTACAAATACATCCTTTCCCTTTACATAACTTTCCATACGTTACATGCCTTAGCATAAATAAACCTTCCTTCTTGAACACTTTCCACATTCACATACTTTCCCCATACATATATACCTCCTTGAATACTCTCCTCTTACATACTTTCCCCATACATATCATTCATCTCATACACTATGCTCCTTCCTCATATGTGCATGTTGAATTGAGTACGAGTCATGTGATTGACAAGAAACGTCCATGATTTCCTTTTCTATAGCGTGTGGTCGAGGAAAGAAGGACGCTTAGTTCGAGACAACTCCTATATACAAGAGATCTTCTTTACAAATACGGTTCGAAAGAAGAAGAAACCAATGGCATCCATTAAGGAAGACGTTGAAAATCTCCTAAAAAACCATGGAGAATCATGCCGAGCTTGTCAAGGGACTCTCCATTCGAATGGAGTAAGTTGAAGATACTAATAAACAAGTTCTAGCTGAGACCATCAAGCACATCCAAGAGAAGCTAAGCCAAGTTTCCAATGACTATAAGTATCTTGATATAAGTACCAAAGGAATCTCACTGGATAAGGAACTTCCTTCGCACAAGTTCTCTACCACTGACATTCCTAAGTTCAAGCCCACATATAACCCTTACTTCCACTTGAGAGCGTTTTAAACGGTCATGGAAATCAAAGGGATTGACAAACGGCTCTTCCCTTCAATTTTCTCCTTTTCATTAGAACCGGTGTGCCAACAATGGTTCTTTTCTTTGGATCCCTAAGAAACGGCTACTTGGGAGAGTATTATACCTACTTTCATCAAGAGATACCTGACAGGCTAAAGTTGTATCACCTAATCAAAAGAATTACCTAAGTCCTCTAACTAAAGTAGATAGGGAAGTAGGGTCGAATCCACAAGGAAACAAGTCTTTCTATTCCTAAATAATTAATATAATATAAACTATTAAGTAACCGAATTGTTATTATGTGAAAATTAAACAAAGGGAAAGTTAATTAAAGTAAATCAATTTAAATAAGGGAGAAATCAATAAATCAAAACCTAGGGTATAGGTTCACCAATAAATAATATTTTAGGGTAAAACACAATAATCAATCATCAATGCATCAATTAATCAGATCATAAAGGGATTTCGCTACGTATTACAATCACAGAATTAATCTATTGGTATTAAATCGCATCTCTCGAATCTTAACTTAACCATTTATAAATTAACCTGCCTATTGACACTAAGCCTAAACATCAATTCTCATCTCTCGAATCTCGAATCAATATTGCATAACTCATGCAATTAAACCTGGCCAAATCTAATTGCATAGCATTAAGTCAATCAATAGGAAATCAATCGAGCATTAACAATCAACAATATTAAACTACCCCTTCATATTATTATGGATCCCCACAACCCTAGAAATAAAACTACTCACACATATTTAAATCTAAACTAAGCAAAACAAATAAACAATACATAATTAATCCAAGCAATTAAATTACTGTAAATAAAAGGGGAAGAAATCGTTACCAAAATAAACGGGAATAATGAATTGCATAAACCAAAAATGTATAGAGAGAAAACAATAGTATTAACCAAAAGTTTAAAACTAAAATATGGAAATTAACTAATGAAAGACGTGATCGTCACTTTCTAAACAAAACGTATGTATACTTAAGGTTAAAAAATCCTAATTAAAAACAAATCAAAATTGTCAAAACTCCTCTTAGAAACACGCGCCTGGTCGGGCGGAGCTTTGCCCGGTCGGGCCCGCCTTTTTGCTGGGAGAGTGCTTCGTTCGCGCCCGGTTGGGCACGCCTCCGGGCGAAAGGTGCTTCTCTTCTATATGCCTCGCCCGGCCGGGCGCGCCTCAGGGTGAGGACTTCCCCGGTCGGGCGAGCTCTCGGGCGTCATGGACTTCTTCAATTGGGCTGTTTCTTAGCCTAATTTGTATTTCCTCTTTGGGCCCTTAAGAATCGATCCAATGCCTCGAACTCTTTTTCTCAACTATCGAGCCCTTAATCACCGGTTTGATTGCTCCAACGCGGTCTTGGGCTACGGAATATGGTCATAATAATGCATCCCACTCCAATGCTCGTAGTGGCTCAAATAAGTCCGAGAAAATGCTTCAAGTCTGAAATTTCCTATAAAACAATACCACAACTATGGAAACACTAGAAAACGCATATTAGTAATAAAAGTGACTCCAAAGAGCCAATAATACTCCTAAATATGACCAAGGGACGGGGGTAAATCTCTATATAAAATGAACATATCAAACTCCCCCAAGCCAAACCTTTGCTTGTCCCAAAGCAAAAAAGCTCACCAATGAACAAATAAAACATACTTCACCCCAAAAAATCAATTAAATCCGAGCATAACCAATGCAAGGCAAATCTAACAAATTTGCATCAAAGTCAACCAATAAAATCCATCCAACTACTCATCCTCCCTAATAATTGTCAAGAAGAGAAAACCACAAGTGTATATGGAATTCAAGACTAGTGCTCACACACTCTTCACTCTTTTATGTGGCGATATAAAATGTATTCGATCGCTATCCATCCAACCCCTTTAATGTGAACAATGCCCTCCCAAACTCACAACACTCGTGTGTTTAAGAAAACAAGCACTCTACCTAGTAGTCGACTCGGAATATGTCAAATCATTCTTTGCATTGATAAACAACTAATTTCACATTCATACGACTCTACGCACAAAGGTCAAAAGGTCTTCAAAGCTTGTAATGTAAGGTTAGGGTAAAAGGTAGGATAAATTTGGGAAAATGTGAGAGTAAAGCCATGCTTTAGGGAGCCAAAATCCTAATAAAAACCAAGGTCAAAAATAAATAATGACCAATTCATATCAAACACAACTCAACTCTACAAATTTCACCAAACAACCAATTATATCAACAATATTTCCAACACTTACAACTTCACTCATAAAAATATTACAATGAGGAAATAGAGTGAATAAACAATCTTTGAACTCTTTTTTTTCTTTTGAATTTGATTTGTTTTTTCTTTTGAGCAACCTTCATTAGAACACTTGAACATTGAAACAATTTTTTTTCTTTTGCTCTTTTTTTTCTTCTTATCTCACATTGGAATTCTTTTCAACTTTGAACAACAATTTCTCAATTTTTTTCCAATCCACAAAAATAAGAACAAATAAAGAACTTCTCAGATCCACCCAAAATTGTGCAAATTATGTGCACACTACAACTCCCTCATCTCACTCACTATAAGCTCCCCAAGCCAAGCTTGGGACTAGTAACCAATAGCGCAAAATCGGCTTATAACGTGGCTAATAAACAACAAAAAGTCAAGGCAACAACATGGGTAGCAAGAAGGGAACAAATGTATCTAATATCATTTGAAGGCTACCTAAAAGAACAAATGCCTTCGTCCTCCTCGATGTGCATAATAATGAACTATATAAACATTACTCAAAGTTGCAAACCAATACTCAACTTCATTGACATACCAGGAACTAACACACAATTCCTAACCAAATCAACTAGCCAAGCACCAAATCCACAAATAGTTGGACAAAATTGACTCATGTTAGGGCATCCAAGTAATCAAACATCAAATCATGACTAACCTATCCACAATACTCATCATCATGTACCAAGAATCAAAATAGTTTTCATGTATGGGGCACAGGGAAGCATGATTTATCATTCATTGGATCGTTTTTTTGTATTTTTTTCAATATTTTTCAAAGCAATAAATCTAACTAGAAAGCAATAAATCTATACTAAACACACCAAAAATAAAACAGAGAGAATAAGTGAGATACCTACATCCAAAAATCTCCCCCAAGCCAAAATCAGACAATGTCCTCATTGACTCGGGAATTAGCCCAACATGGCTAAACATTACCATCCTCATCCATCGCACCAAAATCTCCTCCACTGCCACCTGCACCACCAGAAGAACTACCACCAAAATAGTTAGGGTGAACACTTCCCCTCAACCCCCCAAAAGGAAAGTCTTGGCTATAGCCACCAAATGCGGAATAGTTAGTGTAAATGCCATGGGAGGTGGGATCCACATATCCCTGGGGTGGTGGCCGGAACCAATCGGGGTAAATAAAATTTTCGGGAATAGCACCACGACGAGCATAGTCATCATACATGGGAAAAAAGGCCCTACCCTGGTTCCTTTTAACATACCCTAACCTCTGGTCAAGAGAGCCAACCATCCTCCTAAGGTCTCCCTGGGTCTGCTCTATGCGACTTTTAGCCTGACCTATGCTCTGAAGGTCCCAAATAGTCTCGGGGTCAGGTCTAGAGGGTGGTTGAGGTACATGAGGTGGAGGTAGTGGTACCTCATGCTGTGGATGTGGTGGTGATGGTGCATGTGGCTAAGGCTATGCCAAGCCCTAGGCATGGGCAACTAGAATATCATAAGTGTAAGAATCTTGCCCAGGGGGAAAATAGTCAGCTCGAGGTTAGGAAGAGGAAAGATGGGCAAATTGGCCATTCCTACCCTTACATGCCACTCAAGAATCTATTGGCAGTTTGGCTTGACCCAATCTAAGCTCTGAAGATAGGACAATTTCATGAGAGTCCCTCCCCCACAATTGGTTAACCCCTCATATCTAGACTCGATAAACCTCGTCTTTTTAAGTGCTATCCTAGTGATTAGGCCTCCAAAGCGAATAGGGGTTTTGGCAGAGCCACCACAAGCGGTAGCATGCCTACTCAAATGGGAAATAATGTATTTAGCAATGTTCAATTTCCCATAACCATAAACATAATGTCCCAGGATAGATAGCTCGTTGGTTTAGGTGTTGTGAGGTTCATGACGAGCTAGAAAACAAGTCCCCGAAAATCTTTGGAAGATTTTAGGGACGGGGTGGTGAAAGGGTCGTGCACTGGCATGTTGTGAGTTTGGGCAAGGCAAACCCATCAAAGCATAATATATGTCATTCAATTTATAGTCCTCATGCCATTGAGTAGGGGGGTGGGGATCAAGATCAAACAATTTTGCAAATTCAATATGGGTTAAACTAATATTTCTATTATTCAACCTAAAATGCATAATCGGTCCATTATTTGTCGGAAAAACATTTAAAGATGACAAAATTCACAAGTAATTTCGCGATAAGTGGGATAATGCATATCAACAAATTTACGCATTCCTATGTCATTCATAAACCTCCTAACATGCTCAAATAATCCTAAAGTTTTAAGAGTATCTCGGTGTAACCACCGAGAGGGAGTTACCTCGCGTTCGTAGAGATTGATGAGTCGTTAACGTTGCGTCGAGGTTGTAATCTTAATCGTTGGCCATTGTTCTAGCTGCAAATTTGGGTCATATGAAGTACTCGATCTCGAACCACGGATACTTTGAGTTCTTGCCCTCTTTGTAGTAATCTTGTATATGGGTCTTCAAAAAAAATCTGCTCAAAACCGAACCAAAATAGTATAGATACGTAGAGGATGAAGAGAGGAGTAAGAGTATGTAAAAATTTATGAATTTGGGTGAGAATTGGAGGAGAGATCTTAGAGAGAAGGTAGAGTAATTTGAGTTTTAGAGAGAGAAACTATGGAGGAAAAAGAAAGAAAGAAGAAGAAAGGAGAAAGAAGAAGGAAAGAAGACGAGGCGTCGTGGGAAAATAGGCGCTCCTGGTAAGGCAGCCTTTTGCCCGGTCAGGCGCTATCTCGCCCGGTCGAGCAAATTTGAACCCTTTTTCGATCTTTGATGTCGTTCACGGCAGGACGGGTGCTCGCCCGGTCGGGCGAATATTGGGCCAAAAATCCTTCTTTCTCTCGCGCCCGGTAAGGCGAGTGCTTGCCCGGTCGGGCGCGCTACAGCATTATGAGTTCGATTTTTTTCCTTCTTTTCTTCAATATTTGGCTAACTCTTTTTCTCCATTTTGTACAAAATACTCTAAAACACATTAAATTCCTTCTCTCTTCTTCTCAAAAGACAAAAATAAGGGAAAAACTATTCTAAAAAGCAAGAAAAATACGAGTTCCCTCCCGCAAAGCGCTGGTTTATCTAGGTCCCGCACAACCTTCTTACCATATGTCGATCAAGATGAGATGGAATCGATTAGGTGAAGTAATTCAACTGCACCAATCGTAGCCCCTTCATGGTATAATTTCAATCTTTGGCCATTTACCTTAAAATCACCACCATGTTCATCATATAACTCCACAGAACTGAATTTGTTTGCCCTTTTAACAGTGAAAGGACCCGACCACCTTGACTTTAACTTTCCTGGGAAAAGTTTAAGTCTAGAATTGAACAACAAAACCTTATCACCCTCTTTGAACTCTCTTGGAAAGATCATCTTGTCATGCCATTTCTTGGTTGTAGACACGTGCTCTATCATAGGCCATCAACTTAAACTCATCTAGTTGGTTAAGTTGTAGTAGCCTCTTCTCTCCCGCTAACTTAGCATCCAAATTGAGCTCTTTAATTGCCCAATAATAAGCCTTATACTCTAATTCCACCAGGAGGTGACATGCTTTCCCATACACAAGTCTATAGGGGGAAGTATCAATGGGGGTCTTAAATGCAGTTCTATATGCCCAAAGAGTATCATCCAACTTATCGCTCCAATCCTTCCTAGACTTTGCTACCACCTTCTTTAGAATGACCTTAATCTCACGGTTAGAAACCTCAACTTGGCCACTAGTTTGGGGATGGTAAGCTAAACCCATCCTATGGTAGACACCATACTTCTTGAGAAGGGTATCTAACTTCCTCTCATGAAAGTGAGATCCTCCATCACTAATAACGGCTCTAGGGACTCCAAATCTAGGAAAAATGGTTTTCTTGAAAAGCTTATGGACCACCTTGGCATCATTGGTAGGTGTGGCAATGGCTTCAACCCACTTGGATACATAATCAATGGCGATAAGGATATAACGATTCCCTTTTGAAGAGGGAAAAGGTCCCATATAATCAACACCCCAAACATCAAAAATTTCAACTTCCAAAATACCAGTTTGAGGCATCTCATGCCGCCGTGAGATGTTGCCAATCCTCTGGCAAGAGTCATAAGCTTGAACAAAGGAGTGAGAATCCTTAACCATGGCAGGCCAATAGAAACCTGACTCATTGATCTTTGCAACCGTCTTGGTAGGACCATGATGTCCACCATACGGTGAGTTGTGGCATCTTGTAAGTACACTGTGGACTTCCCATTCGGGAACACACCTGCGAAATAGTCCATCTGCACACTCACGAAACAAAAAAGGCTCATCCCAAAAATAATGTTTAACATCATAAAGGAACCTCTTTTTCTGTTGGTAGGATAAATCAGGAGGTAGAGTACCACCTGATTAGGGGATTTTTATCCACCAATCACCGTCTGACAAGTGGACCAACCAGGTTCCGCCACGTGTCCTTCACGAAGGCCAATAGGAGCCTGCCACGTGTCAGTCACAGATACGTCCTCTACGGACCAATCGAGGCACGCCACGTGTCCACCCATGCCAAATGGGAAAACCGGCCATCAAGGCCCAATCCAGTCTAGAGGCCCGGTCAGCCCTAGGTTTACCTTAAACCTAGAGAGTGGCACGCTTCTCAAGGCTATAAATACTTAATTAATCCTCATTAGTTAAGAGATGAAGAAATCAAGCAGAGAAGAACAGAAATATTACGGAACACCAACAACTGGCTAATCTCGCTAACGACGCAGATTACCAACATTAAACACTCTCACCTAGAGAGATCTTATTGATTTAATTTCCGTATTAATTACTCCTTAATCAGGTACTAACTTGACCGTTGGAGGCGGAGCTCTCAGGAGTCTCCGTTATTTTGCAGGTACAGGCGTCCGGTTCCAGTCTCGGAATTGTAACTCTCCCGCAGGACATCAGAAAACCCCGAAACATTTGGCGCCGTCTGTGGGGAGAGTACTTCAGAGATGGCATCCAAGTCTGTACCGACTCCTGAAGAAAGGCGTCCCCTAGACGATCCTCAAGTTCAGTCGGACCATGATACCGAAAGTGAATTTGAAGTTGAAACTCATACAGCTCCAAACGGGACCCTAAGGGCCCGACGTACCCGTCATACCGAAAGGAGGGAACGGGAGCATCGTCAAACAGGAAGCGAGCCAGCAGGCGCACCGCCTGCTCGGCAACAGCCGACTGATGGGTCTGCTCCCATCACAAGGAACGAACTCATGACCTTCATGAGGGACTTCAAGGGAGAGATTCAAGAGTTGATCAACAAAAAACCGCCTGCTTCAGTCAAAGAGCAGTCGGCCAAGAAACCTTCCACTTCACTGAAGAGGAAGCCAGTTCAAGGGCGAGAGGCGACTCCTCATCCTAAACCTAAGAAGCGAGAGCCACCTGCTCTTGATTTCACAAAACTCCGTTATCCTACGGGAAATAGGAAACCGGTTCGTCATATTCAGGCGGACGGGTCAAAGAAAACGTTCACAGATGCTCGGCTCCTGCTAGAGCAGAAGAAGAGTGACCGATTATCAGAGTCGGCTTCTACTTCAAATTTTCAAGACAGTTTGCGAAATGCCTCGATGAGGCATACTCAGTCGTACCATGAGAGTCAGTCAGGCGGCACCTCCCGTCAGTCCGGCTTTCATAGTGCCCAGGCGGTACCAAACTTACAATTTGTGCCGCAACAACAGTATTTTATGCAACCACCTCCATTTGGTGGACCTGCAGCAAAAAACGTCCAACCTATGGACTGGCAGCTACGGCTGCTTAGACTTGGTGAACAGCCGTCGGCCTTCTCCAAGGAAATTACTGAAGCCGCTCAGCCGGCCAAAGTAAAAAATGTTCTAGTAGGCGCCTATGACGGCACTACTAACCCAGAAGACCATCTGATGGCATTCACCAACCTGATGTACCTTCAAGGGTTGGATGATCCCACTTGGTGCAAGTGTTTCCCAGCGACTCTCAAGGGAATTGCACAGCAATGGTTCGGCAACCTGCCGACTGGTTGTGTAAACAACTTCAGGACGCTTGCTTACTTATTTGCCTCCAACTTCGCTATGAACATCCCTGCGAAGAAAACGACCCTTGATTTGGGAACAATTCAGCAGGGCGAGAAGGAGGGGCTTCGTTCTTACATCAGGCGGTTCAACCTGATGAGAATACAGATTCAAGGGTTACCGGATGAGGTAGCTTATACTGACTTTTTTAGAGGTCTCAAAGACGGGTCTACCTTCAAATTTGATTTAGTTCGAAAAAGGGTGGCGACTCTTCAAGAGGCCTTGATTGAAGCAGAAGCCTATATACAGGCGACTGATCTGTGTACAATAAAACAGTCGGATGGGAAAAGGTTCGACAAAAGAGAAGGACGACAGAAACAGTCGTCTAACAAAGATGAGAAAAGAAAAGAGGTCTGGGCGGCTGATTCCTCTAAACAGCCGGCCCAGAAAAAGAAAAAAGAATTCAAACCATACTCCCCAAAGTATGTGTTTAACAAGGATAACCAGTTTATCCTAAAAGAAATAAAGGGACGGTTCTCAATTGAGAAGCCGCTCCCCATGAAGGGTTCTGCAAGCAACCGGAACCAAGACAAAATCTGTGCTTATCATGATGACGTTGGTCATCACACCAATGACTGCATCAGTCTCATGCGGTACCTAGACCGCTTGGCTGAGCAAGGTGATCTTGACACTTATGTCAAGAAATCTACGGGGAACACTTCCTCAAAAAAGCAGTCGGCCAAAAAGAATCAACAGGCCGACAGTTCCGATACAGATGATGCAGTCGTCTACACCATTGCAGGCGGCTTCTCAGGAGGCGGTCCCACTATTAGGGGCAATAAGAATAATATAAGGCGGTTAGATGTAAATTCCGTTCACCAAGAACGGCCGTCCAAATATACATTCCCTGAGATTGTCATCACTGAAGAGGATCTAGGAGGGGTAAGGGGGCCGCATGACGACCCTCTCGTTATTGAATGTAAAGTGGCCAACCAGAGAGTTGGCCGAATCCTCATAGATACCGGGAGCTCCTCAGATCTCATCAGCAGCAAATGTCTGTCAAAACTGAAATATCAGACGGACTGCATACATCCGGCCTCCCACCCTTTAATAGGGTTTGGAGGAGGAGTCGTCCACCCACTGGGACGAGTAGATTTACCCATTCGCCTGGGCGAAAAAGGGGAAGGACGACACATGGTAGTCAGGTTCCTAGTAGTAGAGGAACTCTCGGCCTACAACATGATTCTGGGTCGACCAACCCTGAATAATTCCAAGGCTGTTATGCTGCTTAAGTTTGAGAGGGATAATGGAACAGTCGGCTCCCTAAGGGGAGATCAGAGGATGGCCCGAGAGTGCTATCTCTCGGATGTCAAGCCCACTGTTATGGCCACTGGGTCAAGTGGAGAAAAAACAGACCTTGACAATGTCAAGGAGAGTGCGTCTGTTCAAGAAACAGGCGACAAAAAGAGAAAGGCGTCCCAGACAGGGTCCGCAAGAAAAGCAAGAAAATAGCAATCATTGGCAGAGGAGCGGCCGGATGAGTTCCGCCCTCAGCCGGCTGGTGAGCATGCGGACCTAATATTAGACGACTCACGTCCTGACCGAACAGTCAAAGTTGGGACGACTGCTCTGAGAAACCTTGGTAACGACTTTCACAACCTGTTGAAAGAATACAAGGACATCTTTGCATTTGAAGTCCATGAAATGCCAGGCATTAGTCCTGATCTGGCAGTACATAAACTCGCTGTGGATCCGAAAAAGAAGCCGGTACGGCAAAAGAAGCGGAACCATGGTAAAGAAAGAGGTCAGGCGGCAGCCGCCGAAGTCAAAAAATTACTTGATGCAGGGTTCATTCGGCAATGTTACTTCCCAGATTGGGTTGCAAATGTGGTGCTTGTTAAAAAGCCGAATGGCACCTGGCGAATGTGTGTAGACTACACAGACTTGAACAAGGCGTGCCCCAAAGACAGTTACCCTCTGCCTAAAATTGATAACCTGGTCGACTCAACAGCCGGCCATGCCTTGATGAGTTTTATGGACGCCTATTCTGGTTTCCATCAAATTCCTTTATGGAAGAAAGATCAGGAGAAGACGGCCTTCGTCACTGATCAGGGATTATACTGTTACACAGTCATGCCGTTTGGTCTTAAGAATGCCCCAGCTACCTTCCAACGAATGATAAACACAGTGTTCTTTGATCAGATTGGGAGAAACGTCGAGGCATATATTGATGATATGATTGTCAAGACTAAACTTCAGAAAGATCATCTGGCGGACCTCCGAGAAACTTTCGCCACACTCAGGCGGCACCATGTCATGCTCAATCCCAAGAAATGTGTATTTGGAGTTGAGTCTGGGAAATTTCTCGGATTCCTTATCAATCAGAGAGGAATAGAGGCGAACCCTGAGAAGGTACAGGCGGTCATTGACATGCAGTCGCCTCGTACCGTCCGAGAGGTTCAGAAGTTAACAGGTTGTCTGGCGGCCTTGGGGAGATTCCTAAGCCGATCAGGCGACAAATGCCTATACTTTTTCCAGGCAATTAAGAAAAAGGCAAGGTTCGAATGGGGGCCGGATGCTGAGGCCGCCTTCCAGAAATTAAAGGTTCACTTGCATTCCTTGCCGAGGTTGGTCAGCCCTTTGCCCAAAGAAGATCTCTACATGTACCTGGCTGTTTCTGATCATGCGTTAAGCGCTTTGCTCCTTGCTGAAAGGGACGGCTGTCAGCTCCCGGTCTACTTTGTCAGTCACGTACTGAAAAATGCCGAGTTGAGGTATCCCCTAGTGGAGAAATTTGGTCTTGCACTCTTCATGGCTGTTAAAAAATTGAAGCCCTACTTTTTGGCACATGCAGTCGTCGTGTATACCGACCAACCAATCAAGCGGCCCCTTACCATCATGGAGTCGTCAGAACGAATGATCAAATGGGCCATAGAAATACAGAGCCTCGAAGTTACTTTCGAGCCTAGAAAAGCAGTGAAGGGGCAAGCCTTTGCTGACTTTATTGTGGAGATGACTCGTCCTCCTGACTCTCAAGTTCCAGACCTAGTCTGGAAGGTATATGTGGACGGAAGCTCTACTTCAAATGGTTGTGGAGCAGGCGTCGTATGTCAATCTCCAGAGGGCGACAGGTTCGAGTATGCTCTACGCTTCAGTTTTCAGGCTTCAAACAATGAGGCAGAATATGAAGCTTTACTAGCCGGGATCCGCATGTGCAAGGCGGCAGGGGCAAGAAAAATAGACGCCTGTTCTGATTCACAATTGATAGTGAGTCAGTACAATGGCGAATACGAAGCGACCCATCCGGCCATGATCAAGTATTTACAGGCGGTCCGACAAGCAGTCGGCTCCCTTGAGGATTTCCATCTGATCCAAGTGCCGAGATCAGAAAACAACCAGGCAGATGCACTGTCAAAATTAGCATCATCCGCCTCCTCCGATACTCCTCGAACTGTTTTTTGGGAAGTAATGGAGAAGAGAAGCATCGAGGAAAACCCTATTGGAATCCTAGACAGAAGCTCAACCTGGATGGATTCAATCAGGGCATATCTGACAAACGGTACACTGCCGGATGATCCTCAACAAGCGGCAACACTAAAAAAACGAGCCTCCTGTTTTGAAATGATACAGGGAGAACTTCACAAGAGGGGGTACCTTCAACCCTTCTTAAAGTGTGTTACTCCTGAAAAGGGACGAGAGATACTAGATGATCTTCACTCTGGTTTCTGTGCTTCCCATATAGGTGGTAGGATGCTTGCTCAAAGGGCAAGGCGGCAGGGCTACTTTTGGCCTACTTTGGAAGCAGATGCAATGGAGATGGTGAAAAAATGTGACAAGTGCCAAAGGTTTGGCAAATTAATTCAGCGTCCGGCTACTGACCTCACTACCATTCACAGCCCACTACCGTTTGCTAAGTGGGGCATGGACATTCTGGGTCCATATACGCCTGCTACAGGCGGCAGAAGGTATATACTTGTTGCCGTTGACTACTTCACTAAATGGGTAGAGGCGGAGGCTGTAAAGGGAATCAAGACGAAAGATGTAATTTCATTCATTTGGAAAAACGTCATCACTCGGTTCGGGGTTCCCATGTCTATGGTTTTTGATAATGGTCCCCAATTTGAGACGCCTGTTCTCAAAAGCTGGTTGGGAGACCAAGGAATTGCACATTACTTTGCATCTGTCGGTCGTCCACAAGCAAACGGCCAGGTAGAAGCCTTTAATAAAATCATCTCAGACGGTCTCAAGAAAAAGATTGAACGAGCAGGCGGCCTATGGGCGGACGAACTACCACATGTTCTCTGGGCCATTAGGACGACTGAAAAAGGGGCGACTGGAGAAACTCCGTTCCTCCTAACTTATGGTGCGGAAGCTGTTCTTCCAATAGAACACTACGAGCCGACTCTTCGAGTAATGCTATATGACGAAGAGGCAAACTGGGAAGCCATGCGCCTGGCATTAGACTCACTTCCTGAAAAGAGGGGCAATGCTGTTTTGCGCCATGAGATCTATCGCCTGAGAATGACTAGATCATACAACAAAAAAGTACACAGGCGTCCACTCAAAGTAGGGGACTTTGTACTTAGAAAAATGGAAGTAGTTGGTAGGGCTAATGAGTCTGGCAAACTAACTCCCAACTGGGAAGGACCCTACCGAATCTATGAGGAAGTCAGGGACGGTACCTACCGTCTGGAAACACCAGACGGACAACCGTTGCCTCGAACCTGGAATATAGATAACCTTAAAAAATATTTCTTCTGAGAGATGTAAAGTAAAGAGCTACTTAATAAAGTTTGCACTTACTATTTAATGTTGTATTACGAGGGGCATGCCGTCTGTACCTTTACAGTCGGCTACTCTCCATTGAGTTTTTCACTCTATTTTCTGAGGGGCATGCCGTCTGTTCCTTTACAGTCGGCTACTCTCAATTGAGTATTTTACTCAAAATACTTAGCTAAAAAGATTAGGGCCTGGCCGACCCTGTGCCTAACAGGCGGCTACCCTTCTTTTACTTAGCACCTACGTTCACCAAGAACTTACCACGGCCACCGGCCGAATGATCAGACCAGGCGCCAAGCCACCTGATCAAATCTACAAAACTAATACGACCTGTCCCAACATCATAGCAGGCGTCCGACGGCATCCATCCGGATGAAATTCGTCGCAGAGAGCAGCTCCCTTTTGGGTGGAACATTGTTCTATAAACTAATTACACGGCACATATACGACTGTCCCCAAGGGCAACCACGTAGCCGTTTTTGAGACAAGGATAACTCTATCACTAACCAAACCAGTGGTAGCAGTTGACATCTGAGTCAGATGACCGCCTGTATTACTTGGGATTAATGCAGGGGGTACCTATTGAGTTAATAGCCAACAAACATTGGCGAATCAAGGGGTCTAGCCGGCCTACGCCGCCTGGTACCTCTACTTCTCAAACAAAAGTGACGGCGACTGAGTAACTCCAACGTTAACTCATAGTCACTCCTTCAAATTTGGTATGGAACCTAAAAAGTTTGAGTCGTCCGCCTGTTTCAAACAAACAAGGGCACTCAAACCCCTATTCCTACTAGGTAACCTATTGAGTTAATAGCCAACAAACATTGGCGAATCAAGGGGCCTAGCCGGTCTACGCCGCCTGGTACCTCTACTACTCAATCTTGATTGTGACGAAGACTAAGTAACTCCTATGTTAACTTAATAGTCACTCAAACTTAGTATGGAGCCTAAAAGGTATGAGTCGTCCACCTGTTTTTAATAAACAAGGGCTCTCAACCAATACTCTTGCTAGGTTAACAAATTACGAGTTAAAAGCCAACATTGACAATAAAGGGAAACAACCGGTACCCACCGCTTGTTATCCTACTTAATTCCTTGGCAACTAGGTAATACTATTTACTTGGTCAGACTAATTGAATAAATAGTTCGAATTCCGATTGAATAAATGGCCGACTGATCATCTACCCTGGAAACAGACCACCAGTCGTCCAGGGGCATAGGCGGCATACTTACTATTTGTACCTGTCTTAACGTTCGGCCATACACAACAGTCGGTCTAGTGAACAAAGGGATATTAGATATGGAATACTTAGACAAATTTGAACCAAAACAAAAATTTGATTAAAAATAAGCCGGTCATTAAAGACCAGCAGAATATTCAAAACCCCGGCCCCCTGGCCGGGTAATTACAAAGCAAACGGCACGCAGGCCGTGGAAAAAATACTTAAAGCTTAAGAAGGGGGCAGTTCAGTATCAGCAGCTGCCGCCTGGTCAGCACTCTTCTTGCTGGACTCGGCTTTAGCTGCACCCTCTTTTGATGTCTTACCCCCAAGTGGCACAAGCGCCACAACCGGCTCTTCCTCCTCCAACGCACCTTCCAACGCCTCTTCTTCAGCAGCCGCCAGGATCTGTTGATTATATGTTTCCGAACACTGGCGGTACGTTCTTTCCCATGAGGCAAAGTCGGCACTGGGGAACAGTCGTTCCCAGGTCATGCGCTGGATTTGAGCGGAGTCTTCCACCATCTCCCGGACGAGCTCTTTCTTCTCTTGCTCGGCCTTTTCCGAGAGCTCTTGGGTAAGACTCTTCTCTTGGCTTACCAGGCGTTCTTTTACGTTGGCCAAAGACTTCTCCATGGCTTCGTAAGAGTGCATTTTTTGGCGAAGAGGTTTCAGCTCGGCCTTAAGGTTTGTGACGGTCGCCTCCAGCTCGTCAACCTTCTTTTGGGCCGCCTCTAACTGAGCCCGAACAGCGGCGGTAGCCTGCGCCTGATAATAAAGAAGATCAATGGTCAGTACTTCATTTTGGGCAATTTGAAACATTGCCTTATCACAGCTGGAGGCGGCCATAGCTTTTGCGGCCTTTACCTCTTTGTTTTTCCGATCAATCGGCTTGCGAAGGCTGTTGACTCGGAGCAGGGCCTAAGTACAAAGAAAAACAGGCGTCAGCGTCCAAACAAAAAAGATAACAGGCGTCCTGGAACTCAAAAACTCAAAAATATGCTAAGTATACCTCGGCAAGGACCCCTGAAATCCCATCAAGGTCAAGGGTGCCGGCACCCCTGACCGCCTCCCTTTCAGATGGAGGAACTACTTTGACCATGGACTTGGCTACCTCAACCAAGTCAAGCCCCTGAGGGCCGGCTGCATTAAGCGAAAGGAAAAAACAAGTTAGACCTAGTCAAGAAGGAAGCAAGTGTGAAAGTTTTTACAAGTGATTGTCCATACTTCTAGGCGGCCCCACCGGGGTTTTAGAAGACGTGGCCGGCTGCTTCTCAGCCGCCACTGTTTTCCTGGAAGACCCAGGAGAGCTTGCAACAGTCGTCCTCCGGGCCTTGGGGTCCGGCTGTTGCGAGGAAGAAGCCCTTGGAGTGTCAGACTGAAAACAAAAAGAGTTAGTACATGCATAAGACAACTAAAAGAGGAAGAGTTTTCGAAGCTTACCAAGGGTGCCCCCTTGTTGGGGGAGTCGGCATAGGACTGTTTCATGAGCGAGGCCCGCAACATGGCCGCCGCAGTCTTGGATGCTGTTATTTTACTCATGGCGTCAGCTGCAAGAAATAAACAGCAAAGTTAGTAAAAATCCTAAGTAAACAAGGCGTGAAAAAACAGAGTATTTGTCAGGCCGGCTACCTCTAGAGCACCGACTGCTGAGGCCACAGGCGGCCAAAAAGTACTCGTCATAGAGCCACTTGAAGCTCGGGACGCAGTTTAGGGGTACTTGCTCTCGTACCCCTGACGTAGGGTTCACCCTAGTCTCTACTTTGAAGAGTCCTTTGTCTAGGATCTCTCTTTTAGCCTTTGGGGGAACAGGCGGCATGCTTCGGCCGCCTGCGAGAAGAGGCGGATCCCTATTCCACTTGTTAAAACGTTGGTTCAGCTCCGTGTCTGAACCCTCAATGATAAGGAAGGTGTTCCGCCAATCCTTCCATTTGTTCGCCTTACCTCTCGTCATGAGGTAACCCCTATGGCTTGTTAATTGGTACCAGCCGGTACCTCCCGACTTAGGGGTCCGGCTGAGATAGTTCATGTGGGCGAAAGCCTCAAAGCTTGGCTCCACCCCGTACATTTCGCACCCGGCCACATAGCCGAGTACGTTTACCCAAGAGTTGGGGGCTAACTGCCATAACCCCAGATCATACCCATCTAAAATCCGCTGAACAGCCGGATGTAATGGGAAGCGCAGTCCAGCTTTGATGGCCGCCACATAGCAGCCAAAGCAGCCGTCACCATAGCTGGTACCAGCCGGCCAGACGACAGTGTCTTCTGGATCTGGCACGAACAGTAAAAAATTCCGGGCCCATTCTGTGGTTAGCAATAAAGCTCGCCACATTGTCTTGCATGGTTGCGATCCGGCCCCGGGGTACCATGCATTAGTAGGGGGCGTTTTCCTCTCTGTAAGAGGCGGACGGCTCCCCCCAATTGTCCCCCTTCTCAACTGCGTGAGAAAGTCTCGCCTCTTGTAGGCGGCTATGTTTTTCTTCTGAGCCTGGAGAACTGTGGCCAGAAGAGCTGGACTCGGACTCGTCCTCTGATGAGTCCGAAGAGGACGACTCCTCCCCTCTCCCAGAGGGGCCCGCCTCCTCTCCCTTAGAAGGGGCAGGAGGAAAATTAGACATGTCAACGGTAAGATGGGAAGGGACCACCTTGGCCCCTCTCTCAGAACTGTCGGCTTGGCAGTCGCCTCGTTTCAATTCTACATCTGGCGCCTGGTCAGATGTTTCACTAAGGAGCACCCTTTGGGAGGAGCCGTTTGAGTTTGATATCATAGCAGTCTGTTTCGTTCTGGCCATCACGTTCTGCATAGACACAGATACAGTCGGACTTTGTATAAAGGGCAAAGATGGGTCCAGAAAAGGGCAGGCGGCACTCCTAGTCCAGATTCAGCCGTCCCCGGTGACCGGCTGATCACTAACTTAGGTCGTGTCGTGTGCTTCCGTGGTGCCATTTCAAAAAATAAAAAGAAAATTAAGAGTAAGAGAACTGAGTTACCTGAACGGGTGACGGTTGATGAAGTTCTGGAAGTCCGGTGCAATCGGCTTGTCAGAACAGGCGGTAGGCAGAAAAGGTCCGAAATGTCAGAGCAAGTTCAGGGGTCCGAATGTTCTCGCAAAATTCTCAAATGTGAAAATGACCGAAGTCAGCACTTCCTTTTATAGGCAAAGTGAGAAGGCGAAGGGTCGCTTCCAAATTCAAGATTTGGGCGGGAAAATCTCTCGGCCGTTTGCAAGGTGACACCTGTAGCAGGCCGTCGTCTGTCACCGTGCGACACCTGTCACAGGCGACACGTGACCAGTCACGTGCCACCTGTGAGGGGCAAATGATTAGGGGATTTTTATCCACCAATCACCGTCTGACAAGTGGACCAACCAGGTTCCGCCACGTGTCCTTCACGAAGGCCAATAGGAGCCTGCCACGTGTCAGTCACAGATACGTCCTCTACGGACCAATCGAGGCACGCCACGTGTCCACCCATGCCAAATGGGAAAACCGGCCATCAAGGCCCAATCCAGTCTAGAGGCCCGGTCAGCCCTAGGTTTACCTTAAACCTAGAGAGTGGCACGCTTCTCAAGGCTATAAATACTTAATTAATCCTCATTAGTTAAGAGATGAAGAAATCAAGCAGAGAAGAACAGAAATATTACGGAACACCAACAACTGGCTAATCTCGCTAACGACGCAGATTACCAACATTAAACACTCTCACCTAGAGAGATCTTATTGATTTAATTTCCGTATTAATTACTCCTTAATCAGGTACTAACTTGACCGTTGGAGGCGGAGCTCTCAGGAGTCTCCGTTATTTTGCAGGTACAGGCGTCCGGTTCCAGTCTCGGAATTGTAACTCTCCCGCAGGACATCAGAAAACCCCGAAACACCACCCACCAAATAATTAGCATAATCACCATACCAAGGGTGTTGCTCTACAACTGTAAACAAGTGGTCATCAGGTAAAGATTCATATATAGGAAGAGAATCCTTACCCTCATCATACCTGACCCTCGACAAGTGATCTGCAACAACATTCACTGCGCCCTTTATGTCCTTAATTTCCACATTGAAATCTTGGAGTAAGAGAACCCAACGGAGGAGCCTAGGCTTTGTTTTTTCTTTGGCTATTAGATATTTCAGAGCTGCATGATCACTAAAAACAATAATTTTAGAACCAACTAGATATGATCTAAATTTTTCTAAAGCATAAATCACAGCAAGAAACTCCTTCTCTATGGTGGCATAATTGACTTGGGCTTCATCCAAAGTTTTACTTGCATAATAAATAGCATGCAAAACTTTGTTCTTTCTTTGTCCTAGCACGACTCTACTGCAAAATCACTGACATCACGCATAATCTCGAAAGGAAGATTCCAATCGGGAGCACATATGATAGGTGCCGATATCATTTCCTGCTTAATCCTGTTGAAAACCTCAAGACACTCGTCAGTAAAATTAAATGGGGCATCCTTGAGTAAAAGCTAAGTCAGTGGTTTAGCAATTTCAGAAAAATCTTTGATAAAGCGACGATAAAACCCCGCATGACCTAATCAATGCACATACGCCACCCTGTTACAGTTCTAGTGGGAATCAATTCATTTTTATCATTTGTAATTAAAGTTATCCCACCCTTTTTAGGAACTACCTGTACAGGACTCACCCAGTTCGAGTCAGAAATAGGATAGATAATACCTGCATCAAGTAATTTCATAACCTCTTTCTTAACTACTTCCTACATGTTAGGATTCAACCTTCTCTAGGGTTGGATACATGGCTTGTGATTGTTCTCTAAGTGTATCC
This sequence comes from Chenopodium quinoa, assembly GCF_001683475.1. Classification (NCBI taxonomy): domain Eukaryota; kingdom Viridiplantae; phylum Streptophyta; class Magnoliopsida; order Caryophyllales; family Amaranthaceae; genus Chenopodium; species Chenopodium quinoa. The sequence continues at coordinate 2,672,033 of NW_018744367.1, forward strand.
TTTGCATATAAAAATCAGGGCTAATACCCTTGAGATCATTGATACTGTAACGAATTGCCTTTTTGTGGGTTCGAAGAACCTTAAGAAGTTGGGAAGTTTGTGGGTCATCAAGTGCAGTACTAATGATCATAGGGTGTAATTCCTATTCATCAAGAAATACATATTTTAAATGAGAAGGGAGAGGTTTTAGTTCAGGTTTCTTAACCTCTGCAGGTTTTGATTCCTGAACTAATTTTACTACCTTCTTTCTCTCCTTGGGGTCAAGTTCTTCAAGTGTGAGAGCTTTCTTTATAGCATCCACCTCACTGCTCAAAATACCAGCATCACCTGTAGTAAAATCACCGCAAAGTACTTCCTCCAAGGGATCCCTTGCAAGGATCAGTGGTAAGCTATCTTCACAAATAACATCAATCACATCAATACTACAACAATTTTCCTCTAACATAGGACCTTTCAAAACCTTCCCTAAATTAAAAGTGATATTATCATCTCCGACAGATAGAGTTAGTTTTCCATTTTTACATCAATAATGGCTCCTGCAGTGTGGAGGAAAGGTCTACCTAATATTATTTGAATTTGTGTATCCTCAGCCATGTCTAAAAAAACAAAATCAACAGGGTTAAAAAATTTACCAACTCTAACAGGGACATCCTCTAGAATACCTAAAGGGTATTTAACAAAACGGTCTGCCATTTGCAAAGTAATGTTAGTAACTTTTAAATCACCCATATTAAGCTTTGGACACACAGACGATGGCATAACACTAACACTAGCACCCAAATCACATAATGCTTTATCAATGAATACATTACCAATATGACAAGGAATAGAAAAACTACCAGGATCCTTAAATTTAGGTGGAGATTTATTTTGCAATAAAGCACTACATTCTTCTGTAAAGCTACAGTCTCTACCTCATTAAAGGCTCTCTTCCTAGTCAAAATATCTTCATAAATTTAGCATATGCAGGAACTCGTGTAATTAACTCTCTGAAAGGAACTGTTACCTGCAAATTTTTGACAGCCTCCAGAAACTTACCAAACTGCATATCTAACTTACTTTTAAGATGTCTATTTGGGAATGGTAGTTTGATAACTGGTTTCTGTACATCTCCACTCTTGGCTTGAGTTGTAATTTTCTTGGGAGTTGTACCCTGCAATGTATCATCAGAAATGTTAGTTTTACCCTAGAGCCCTGTAGGGTCAGTAATAAAATCATTTGGTATAACAGAATCAGGGTTAGCAATTTTTTGTTAAAACAGGTTCATCAGACTTGGGCGTAGGAGGCCCATCATAGTGTGAACCACTCCTCAGAGTAATTGCATTTGCATGATCTGTAGGTTGTACTAGCTGCGATGGTAGGGCTCCCTTCTGGCGAGTTGTAGAGTAGAGGACAGTTGCGCAATTTGATTATCCATGATTTTATTGTGAGCTAAGATCGAATCAATTTGTGCATCCCTACTCTGCATGTGCTTTTTCATACTAGCCAACATAGTTTTAGTTTCTGACAAGGCAGGGTTAATAAATGGAGGTGGAGTTTGAAGTTGGGTCCTTTAGTTGGGTGGTTGATAATATTTTTGTCGTGGTTGCTGTGGTGCTTGTTGTTGTGGAGGTGGAGGGTTTTGAACATTGGTACTCCGGTAAGAAAGATATGGATGGTTTGGAGACCAGGATTATAAGTGTTGGAGTATGGGTTATTTTGCCTATAGGTTTGGAAGACATTAACTTGCTCCATGGAACTCCTACAATCTTGTGCCCAATGACCTACAATTCCACAATTTTCACACAAAGCATCGTTGGTATTGTTGACAGCAAAAACATTAGCTACAGAAGTAGGAATAGCAGTACTAATATTATCTAATTTTTTGCAAATAGAGGTTAATTGAGCATGCACAAAGGATACGGAATCGACATTATGTTTCCCCTTGTTTGCAAAACCTCTAGGATTCCTGTATTGGGAATTATGAATTGCCATCTCTTCAATAACTGTTCCTGCTAGATCTACTTGAAGATTCATAAATCTTCCATTGGCTGCTGAGTCAAGAATTGATCTAGATGAATTTCCAAGCCCGTAGTAGAAGGCTTGGATTATATGCCATTACGCTAATCCATGATGGGGACATTCTCTCTGCAAATCCTTAAATCTTTACCAAGCATCATATAGACTTTCATCAGCTTCTTGGGACAAATTTTAGATCTGATTGAACTCCTTAATAAAGCTGTCCTCTCTACAGGGTAATATTTGTTATAGAAATTCAAAGCAAGAGTATCCCAGTTAGTAATACCAAGGGCAGTTATATTGAATCCATTATACCATAATTTAGCTTTACCACATAAGGAAAAGGGAAAAAGAATCTCCCTGATTTGGTCCTGCGTGACCCTAGCTTGCCTAATGGTGTTGCAATATTGGCAAAAATCCAAAATATGAAGATTTGGATCTTCACCCTTAGCTCCGCTAAATTGCTTCCTTTCGATCATGGTAATAAACTGGGGTTTAATCTCGAACTGTACTCCCTCGAGATTAGGTGTAGGAGCAAGATGTGGAAAATCCGTCAGGGACGGCTGCCTGCGAGGTGGTTGAGCCATCATCTCTGATTTTGGTTCTGAAGAAACTTCTATGTCACTAGAATCAGATGGGGGTTCCAAAGGTGTATCACCCTCGGAAGTAACTCGTACCTGTCTAAAAAGATTCTTTTGTCTATGAAAAGAACGTTCGATTTCAGGGTCGAATGGAATGTAACCTGATCAAGAACTCTTGGGCATAAACACATAACTAAATAAACAAATATGAGAAACTGCCCTAAAGAACTTGCGTTCTCTAAGACTAAAGAAAATAATCTAGACAACATAAACAATTAGAAATAAAAATAAAACCGTTTCCCCGCACCAAATTTTGACAGGCTAAAGTCGTATCACCTAATCAAAAGAAATACCTAAGTTCTCTAACTAAAGTAGATAGGGAAGTAGGGTCGAATCCACAGGGAAACAGTCTTTCTATTCCTAAATAATTAATATAATCTAAACTATTAAGTAACCGAATTGTTATTATGTGAAAATTAAACTAAGGGAAAAATAATTAAAGTAAAGCAATTTAAATAAGGGAGAAATCAATAAATCAAAACCTAGGGTATAGGTTCACCAATAAATAATATTTCAGGGTAAAACACAATAATCGATCATCAATGCATCAATTAATCAGGTCATAAAGGGCTTTCGCTACGTATTACAATTACATAATTAATCTACCGGTATTAAATCGCATCTCTCGAATGTTGACTTAACCATTTATAAATTAACCTGCCTATTGAAACTAAGCCTAAACATCAATTCTCATCTCTCGAATCTTGAATCAATATTGCATAACTCATACAATTAAACCTGGCCATATCTAATTGCATAGCATCAAATCAATCAATAAGAAATCAATCGAGCATTAACAATCAACAATAATAAACTACCCCTTCATATTATTTATGGATCCCCAACACCCTAGAAATAAAACTACTCACACACTTTTAAATCTAAACTAAGCAAAGCAAATAAAAGAGACATAAATAATCAAAGCAATTAAATTACTGTAAATAAAAGGGGAAGAAATCGTTACCAAAATAAACGAGAATAACGAATTGCATAAACCAAAAATGTAGAGAGAGAAAACAAGAGTATTAACCAAAAGCTTAAAACTAAAATATGGAAATTAACTAATGAAAGACGTGATCTTCACTTCCTAAACAAAACGTATATACTTAAGCTTAAAAAATCCTAATTAAAACCAAATCAAAATTGTCAAAACTCCTCTTAGAAACACGCGCCCGGTCAGGCGAAGCTTCGTCTGGTCGGGCTCGCCTTTTTGCTGGGAGAGTGCTTCGCTCGCGCCCAGTCGGGCGCGCCTCCGGGCGGAGGGTGCTTCTCTTCTATATGCCTCGCCCGATCGGGCGAGCTCTCGGGCTTCATGGACTTCTTCAATTGGGCTGTTTCTTAGCCTAATTCGCATTTCCTCTTTGGGTCCTTAAGAATCGATCCAATGCCTCAAACTCTTCTTCTTAACTATCGAGCCCTTAATCACCGGTTTGATTGCTCCAACGTGGTCTTGGGCTATGGAATATGGTCCTAATAATGCGATCCCACTCCAATGCTCGTAGTGGCTCAAATAAGTCTCGGAAAATGCTTCAAATTTGCAATTTCCTATAAAACAATACCACAACTACGGAAACACTAGAAAACTCATATTAGTAATAAAAGTGACTCCAAAGAGGCAATAGTACTCCTAAATATGATTAAGGGATAGGGGCCAATCTTTATATAAAATGAACATATCAATACCAGTGCAACGTACAAGTAGAGACCAATCACATAGAGCTCAAAATCTTAAAGCAAAAGGACAACGGCGGCTTCACCGAATTCTATAATAGGTGGAAGGAAGTTTCTGCTAGGATGATCAAGGCCCTAAACGAAAAGGACTCTATGAGAATGTTCATAAAAAACCTTCAAGACAAGTATTATAGGCACCTAAAATATCAACTTTTAAGCACTTTTGTAACATCCCCAAATCTCCCTCTACGAAAATTCTAGTAATATGTATAATTATATCGTAGAGATAGGCTTAGGCGTATTACGCAAGGCTACTCGATATACTTAACTCAATAACAAAACTTGCAGCGGAAACTCAACTTTCTTTTATTAATACTTATAAAAATAGTAACGTTATGAGTACTCAAAATAAAGACAAGACCAACATTCCTAAACTAGGTGAAGAAAATCCCGGGACTCCCATATGCTCATTCATGACTCTACCTGAAAATAGTCAACACTGCTTACCATTACGGTAAACAGGACAAACCAAAACAAGTAGGAAACACGGATTAGCAAAATATGCTAAGTATGATAAGTAAATTCAATTTATTTGCAAACATGGTTTTAAAATCAATTCCAATAATTAATCCCATGAATTCCAAAACTCATGTTTCAAAACCAATTCTCAATAATTCGATTAAACGATTTATAAAACCTATTCCAATAATTCAATATTTCAATAATCAATTCAACAAAACCAATTCTTCTTTCTAAAACCAATTCCTCATCCAAGTGTACACACCCCCCAAGCTAGTCTCCTTATATTGCAAGGCTATTCTTGAGGAAAGACTCGGTCATACAAAGTCCAAAGTCTTATATACCAAATCCGCATAGTGGGATTACTATCAACATGCTTGTAAAGCTTTAATAATAATAATTCAATAATTCCTCCTTAAATAAAATCAACCTTTATAATAGGTTAAATCAAAATTCCTTTGTATTTAATTCAACATGCCTTCAAAATCAACCTTTTAATAAATACTTGAGAATTAAATCTCATATAAATAACTCTTCAAAATCAATAACTCTTCCTTTGAAAAACCTTTTTATAAACTCTTTAAAACAATCCAACATACTTTTTTTTTTAAAAAACCAAATTCCTTTAAACATATAAATAATTTCAAACCATTCAATCATGATATTAAAATCAATCCTTTAATTTATTTATCAAAATCAATTATTTAAACATGCTTTTATTTTATAAGCCATAAGTTAATTCAATTCAATTTAAATTCAATCATCATAAAAATTACTCAAACATGCTTATTCAATCCAATTAATTTCAATGGTATTTAGCCACCTAAACATACCTTGATTCCGAATACCAATCAACACTTCGCACTTTCAAAGTTCAATCACGAATACACCTTACAATTAACATAACCATAAGGTTATCACATCTTTAGACATAAACCCAAATCTAACGTGCATGGACTGTAAAACTCATTTAAAAATAATACTTTAATATAAAATTTTAACTTTGAAATAGGTATTTATATTTTAGAAAACTACCCATGAAAAAAATAAAGGAATAGGATTAAACAGAATTGAATTTGCGTTGGAAAGAATAGGTAGAACTTGCAGAGGTCATAAATCCTTTGATATAACTCCGAATTGGGTAATTCTTGAGCCTAACCTCAAGGATTTTTTTAGAGGAACAATTTTTTGTGAAATAAAAAACTCCAAAACAGACTAGAAGTGCCCGAAAATTGCCTCCAAAGATATAGGGGCAGATTTTCTTTTAGAAAAGAGGAGAAGAAAAGTAGGAAAAGGTTGAGGGAAAAGAACAGTAAAAGAGAAGAAGAGAATTGAGTATTTGGTGTGAAGAATATGAGAGGTACGAGGGGTTATTTATAGGCTAGCTCATCCAAGAATTATGGTAGGAGAATGTAGGAAGAACTATGGTAAAAAGAATTAAGGAATTACTTAAAGAAGAGAATGAAAGAAATATGGAAAGTTTTGATATTAGGGTGATAAAGAACAATAGAATTAAGGAAAGTAAGTTGTCATGAAAAATAATATGGCAAAAGAGACTACTTGGGGAATAATTAAGAAAGATATAAGGTAGGAAAATAAGATGATCAAATATTTAGGAGATGGAGAAATACAATTAAGGAAAATAAGAGATTTTAAGGAGATAATTAAAAATACAATTTTCTAAAATAAATAACCCAAAATTTGACCATGAGGGCCGAAAATATTGAGCTTCCATAGCTCAAATTTTTGAATCCTATTAGTATATTAGGGAGTTATTTTGCTAGATTTTAGGAATTAAAAATAATCATGTAAATAATATTTATTGTATAAAATAATTAATTAAAAAGATACCAATTATTCACTAAATAAATTAATCTAACACTAGGAAAATCTGAAAATCTTAGTCAATAATTAGGAATTTTCAGACCTTATGAATAAAATATATTTTTTGCTTTAATTAAAGTATCCGAAATATATAAATAATCCGGTTTTTGAAATAAAATAAATGGATAATAAATCTTATCCAAAATCCAAAATAATTATTGAGTTTTAAAATGTATTTGGCGCCAAAATTCAAATATCATTTTGGCTCCAAATTCAAATAGTAAAATAAATTACTAAGATACCCTTTTTTGAAAATATTAATTAATTAATTAATTAGAAAATACGTTTCAAAAATACAGGGTATTACAACTTTCTAGGCCATCTATGACATAGGTATTAAAATTGAAGATGACCTCTTGAAGGCCAAGGCTAATCACAATGGCAACAATGGAAAAAACAGGAAGAACGACAATCCTTCTTTTACTTCTTCCCATCAAAATAGCAACTACATTAATAATATCGATGACAATGAAATATGTGCCCTTAACAAGGATACTTCAAAAGCCAAGAAACCCAGAAGAGAGTTCACACCTATTGGAATATCCTATGATGTCGCCTTCGATCGTCTCTACGATCGGGGTTTAATCAAGCTTATTGGTCCCACTGAAGATCCAACACCAGACTAGCGGTCTTCAAGATGGAATCTCAACTCTTATTGCAAGTGCCATCGAGGCAACGGTCATACAACGGATGAGTGTTACAGGTTTCAAAACCTTATTTAAGATCTCATTGATGCAAATAAACTTCCGTTCCCTCTAGCTGGAAAAAAGAACGAGTAATAATGAAACGAGGCACAAGGCACTTCGGTTCTTAGGATTTTCATGATTTTTTCTTTCTTTTCTTTTGTTTTCCCCTCCACTCAATAAGTCTAGCATTAGGCACCCTCCATATTTTTTCTTAGATTTACTTCGTGCGTTTGTTTTATGCCCTTTTCCATTTTCAATAAAATGAGCATTTATTTCCTTACATCTGATCATTGCATTGCATTTCATTAAAAAAAAAAAAATTCTTGCCAAACTAAACACGCAGTATACCAATTATTTGAGGCACCCCTTGTAGCCATATCATATCACCTTTACCATTTTGAATATACAATCCTATCTTGATAAACCACTTTGAGCCTCGTCTAACGATTGGCCTTTATTTTTTCGACCCACATCTACCTAACCTTGGGATGAGATGATGTGCAACTTACGCAATTTTCAAAAACCAAGTACAAAAGCTTGAGTTATTTTTTGAGTGATTTTTTACCAAAATCCCAAAATTTTGAAAGTTCAAAAAACAATAAAAGTGTGCAAAAGGGCAAGTGATCCAATGTCTTTGATATGAACATGTCTCACATTGCGTCTCTTGTCGAGTGCTCGGCACCATGCCTGTGAAACATGAATTCCAAGTGAGTGATAGACCGCATGATCAGGTTGCCCACACTTATCTAAAGAAGATTCAAAAACAAATCTTAAAAGCAAAAACAAAAACAAAGAAAACAAGTTCAAAAGTAAGAAATCTCAAGCATACAAATACCAAGATTCAAATGCAAGGTTGCACACCTTGGGGGCTTACTTTAGGTCTTGAGCCTTTATCCTTTCTTCTTCAACCTTTAGCCTGACCCCGTTACAACCCTTGAAAGACCTCCTTGAGGTGTACACACACATGTGCGAGGTTCGGCTAGAGCTACGTTCGGCTTGATCCTAACGGATATGTAGGAAACCTTCTATTGGGGTGCGACTGTAATAATTATTCATCACAATCATATCAAGGGATCTCCAATGCTCATCCCTATCCATTTAGATCTAGACTTGGGGGCTTGATCCCTACATCATTAGCCTACCCTACCTAAGAGTCACCACCATTTAACTCTTCTCAAAATATTGTTCCACACCCTTAGCCTTTACAGCCTAACCTTAGTATCACTTTCACACACATCACAAATACGTAGCCAAATAATCCTTCCCTTAATTAGGAACCCTTAGTCATGAAATCTTGATATGACTCTGAACCATGCCTTGTCATCATAGAATCACTCATTATCACAATCATCGCATCATAAAGTATGAGGTACTTAGCCTCTGAGCCTAAGTTACCTAAATACTTTCATTATCGAATCATCAATTGAGATAGTCTAGGATACTAAAATCCTTGCACCATGAGATGCAACAATTAATGAATACACTTGATTAAGCTTATTCAACATGCATCATTACTCGATTTATTCTTTTCATCTTTTTTCCTTTTGGGGAAGTTCAAAAAATCCTTCGTTTTTCACCAACACTTTTCACCTACCTTCATTTTCACGTCTTTCTTTTCGGGATAAAGTCGGTACCCTCCACAAAAATGATAAAAAATGACAGAAAATTTTTGCTTTTCTGCATTTTTGAGCTACACGAGCACAATTACAACGTAATGCACACACGAATCATGCATAATCATGTTATGTAACCACATCGAGTTCAGTCTACACACATGAGTTGTGCACTTTAAGTCATGTCGAGTCAAATAAGATCAAGTTGAGTTAAATACATATGAGTCAATACATAAGAGTCGATAAATACGTACAACACAAGCAAAGTCCTATAGTCCAAAGTACAGATGCAGGAAAACTAAGGCCCTGATGGACGAGGCTCCTAATAAACTTACATAGGTCGGTGTAAAGGATCGAATATAGCAACCTTTATAAAAGATTTGAGACGATTTGATCAAGAAATGAGCAAAAACAAACAGCAACGAAGATGAACAAGCGCAACAAGCAACATGACAGATCTATTGTAACACGATAAAAATGACGCAGCGCGACAAGCACTGTTGTCGTGCGATGAAATCTGGCATAGCGCGTCAGTCTTGAAACCCTACAGAATGATCTGCTGGATGATGATCACTCCACTCGAGCTTCTTGATGAGCAATCAGTTCTTTCCAAAGCCTCGTGATGAGCAATTTATCAAAAATCTCGATTTAATTAGTGGTCGGCTCGATTACGATCACATTGATTACTTTGATTAGTGATCGGCCCGATTACGATCACAATTTCCAAAGACGGTTCAATAGGATTCTCAAAGGAGAGATATAACCATTAGAAGAGGATTTCTATAGAAATCAATTGGAGCTCGGTAAAATCTTGAGGAGTAAGGTTTTACGATAGGATTTCAAAGGCACGAGAAACTATCACTTCTAAGGCATGAAGACAAGAAAATTCGAGAAGACAACTCAAGATGAAGTGGTCTTCATCAGCGCTCCCTAAGAATGAGGAGGTTGTCACTTGATTTGAGAAGACGGCTCAAGGCGAAGCGGTTTTCGACAGCGCTCCCTAAGAATGAGGAGGTTGTCACTTGATTTGAGAAGACGGCTCAAGGCGAAGCGGTTTTCAACAGCGCTCCCTGAGAATGTGGAGGTTATCACTTGATTTGAGAAGACGGCTCAAGGAAAAACGGTTTTCGACAGTGCTCCCTTAGAATAAGGAGGTTTTCACCCAATTTGAGAAGGCGGCTCAAGGCAAAGCGGTCTTCGACGACACTCCTCGAGAATGTGGTGGTTGTCAAAAATGAGTTTGAGATTGACAGGATGTCACCTAGAGACGTATACGCGGCGGTGTCAAATACGCGTTTATTTCCTTAACTCCTTTATTTTGTAGAATTGGCGTTTTTTTAGCAGGTATCGGCGTGAAAAGAATGATATAGGATCGCAGAACGTTCTAGGTCATTCTCCATCCCTATCGACTTACTTTAACTTTTGTTTTCGAAACTTACATTTCTCCAAACTTAGTCAAAGTGGGGGCTTCTGTAAACACCTGATTGTGTCTCCTCACACACCAAACCTAGTGTTGAGTACCTTTCCCGTTTTGATTGGCGAGTTCGGTGAAGAGTTGAAGAGTCTTGAAAAGTTTCTGTAAGCGTTGACCATATTTCTAACCTTACCTAAAGTGTTTTTAACCCAAAACATTCATTTCGTATCTTTTAACCCAAAACATTCTTTTCGTGTCCTTAAAATCTTTTATTTCGTGCCCAAATTATAAAAACGTCCAACCTAATTATTTTGGTCCATTTTCTCAGTCCCATTATTGTTAAGATGGATGGGGCTTGAAAAGAGCTTTCCAACGATATATTAAAAGCCTAAATCTGACTTAAAATGAATGAGTTATGGCCAAAATACTAAACCGAGGCTAGGTCACCTTTAGTACGACCCAATGATTATATGGAGGCAAAATATTTTATTTAGGACTTATATGATCATATTCCTAATCTAAATCAGTTAGTAACTTCTAGAATCCTCTAGAAGGTTCTAATCTATTATTCCCGAAAAGATAAAAATCAAGAGTTCGAGATTGAATAAAACTTCTCATATGATAATCCTTGTTATATTCGAATTAAAACACGTTCGGATATATTTTGCATAGAAATCCATCAGAAATTAAACTCTGTACGAAGTCTTTATCTTTTTGAACCATCGTGTAAACGTCAAAACCATCGCATCGCGATAATCCTGACGCGGCGCTACAGTTTCCAACGCGGCGCGTCAAGCCTATCACGACGTGTCAAAAGATGTTTTATTTCAGTCTAAATTATGATCTTTTTCTTATCGTCTCGACTCTCTTTTTCTTTATAAATAGAGGTTGTTTTGCCTGTTTTAAAATTAGCACAACCATCAACAATTAGTCACAATCATCAACAATAATGAAAAATTAGGGGAACAAAACATAAGAGTAGGACACAAAGTTAGTCTAAAACCCAAAAAAAGAAAAAAAAAACTCCAATGCAAAAGATAAAGTCGTTCTAAACCCAAAACCAAACTTGACCAAAAAAAAAGGAAAAAATAAAGGGAAATAAAAAAGCACTTAATGTAGAAGTGGTCAAACAGACTAGGAAGGTTTTAATTTGAGAAGCACCAAAAGTAAGGGATTAAGGGAGTATACTTGAGCCTGTCCATTTTTTTTCATAACCCCGAGCCTAGCCACGTTACAACCTTGGAAAGGCCCTCCTTGAGGTAGACCATAACCATGTGCCACGAAAAATCATCATTCTATAGTAATATGGCCCACCTTAGGCCTTTGCACATATGAACCTACTATTGTGTAGTTATAGCCATTAAAAAAGTACATGAAGTGTTGAGAAATTATTATAAAATCAAATCAAAGTAAAATAATTTGGATGATTTGACAGCCATTGGCTTGATTATATCAATTTAGTGGAGCAATCGAATCAAATTTATTCAATGTTTTTCATATTTTTTGCTAAGAAAATTAAGATGACTATCACTTTCAAAACAATCATCTTATTTTCCATGAATAATAGGGCCATTTATTACCAAGGTGATTCAAGTCCTATATACATTGCCAAAACAAGTGAATACAGTTAATTGATTTGATATATTGACAGCCTCGACGTCAACTTTAGACGTCTTTTACAACTCTTGAGAATTAGGCATCTCGTTCATCATAGCCGCCTGCGTGGGATATATTCATCCTCTCTAAGCGAGGAACATTGATTGAACATGATCGCTACACAAAAAATGATCGTTATCGCTATTACACGTACACCTCACTGCCAAGTCATCACGATGATTCACTATTAAGTCAATAATCCTTTGTTTTCATGTCTAATTCTCTTTCTTTATTCTTTTATGGGAAAGTTGGATTCCCCTTCCCTTTTATGAAAATCCGTCTTTTTTTTTGTTCATTTCTTTTTTGGGGGGTAAGTCGGGATGATCCTTCCCATTTGGCAATTAAAATACCCCAAAGATGGTATGAATTTTTTGCTCTTTGCTTCAAACTGGGGGCTGACAAAGCCAGGACATCCCCATTTCCCCTATCTACAGATGATTATGTTACTTGATTAAACAATTCATGATAAACATATGCAAAATTTCACAAATCCTGGGGCTTCAAACCTGAGATACATCCCCTAGCATATGTATACATGAATTCCAACAGCCACCTAGGTCTACACTTAGGGGCTACAAAAATATAGGTCCAACCTTTACTTTCGTTTTGAATTAAGACCATATTATGGAAAGAGATTCGAATGATTTTATAAATTATTCAAACACTCCATCAAACCTAAGTTTGATAATATTCATTTTCAAAGTACGGTGTCTGTTTAATTGGAAGAACCTCACTTTCAATTAGCAAAATATGACAATGATGACAAACACTAAAAAAAAGGAGCGATAACAAGATTAGACATACAAAATTTGCTCACATTTTCATATCTAACCTTCATCAATTTTTGAGAAAAAGTCACACTCAATTACAAGCTAGTCTTTTCTTTCCATTTTGGGTCCAGTTTCGAAAATAACATGTTTATGTATTTTGCGTACTAGATATAGTAGCTTCACTTTATTTTTAAAACAAACTTTCATTAAATTTATTGGACCCTCTCCAAATTTTGAATTCTAGTTCAAAATAACGTGTTTCCTACTCTCTTCAAAAATAGTCTTCAAAATTCCCTTTCTGAATTTTCTTTCAAAATAAATAAATTTTCAGATTTTCCATAACCTTTTGGACAATACATGCATATACATAAATATTTCCAAAAGGAATGAACTAAGATTCAACTTCTTTTCAACTCGAACTTGTTCTCATCTAGTTATCCTGCGAATATTGGCATAGGGATGGTTAAGAAACCACCTATAAGACCAAAATCAAAGATTGATAAGAACGAAGAAAATATTTGAGATATTGTTCTAAATCAACTTTGAGAATAATCTTACCTCAATGATCTCTACAATGTTTTGACATTAAGTAAAGTCTACTAAACCTTAACAACAATTGTTTTTGGTTTATAAACAAGCAAAGAACTAACTTGCTTTCTTAAACATGACTTTAGCTAAAACTGCGTAAGTCATGTTACAATCCTAAATGTTCTCAAGACACAAAACATGGGATACATAGGCCTATCTCAACATCGTGATTATATATTTATCCTAAACAATAGCAAGTCTTTGGAATTACCCCAATTTCAGGGGTCCAACACTTGAGAAATAGCAAGAAAGTGCAGAACCCGACACATGGGGGCTCCAATATCCACAATAAACAAAGTGAGATATTCATACTATTCGAGCTACTTTCGAGAATCGCCTAAACTATAAATAGTTTAAATAGATATCGAGCCTTACAATTTTCAAATGTATTACAATGATGAATCATTATGTTCATTTGAAAACTAAATTTGCAACTGAACTTGGCCATAGAACAAACTACAAGTACAAACATGTCACATTCGAGCCATTTCAAGTTTGAACTTCAAGTAACTAATCTTAGTGCATAATTTTTGTTTCAATATTTCAATTTACTCTAGAGATTAGAGAGTATGACTAGTATAGAGCAAAAGAAACAAAACCATGAGTATCAAAATAAAATAGAACTCAAACACATATGACATGCTTGCTCATACGAAAGTTTAATACTCAATCATTCATCATGAAAATTGTATCAAAACACTTTATTGACATAAGACAAACAATATCATGAGCTATGACACGAATCGAAGACTCCCGAGTTCGAAACTAAGGGGTCTTCATTCAAAATTCTCCATTCTTGCACAAATGACAAAAATTAAAACATTAGAATTTTACAAAGGGGTCGATAGCTACTTTCTCAAACTTCAATCGGAATGAAATTTTAGTTGATGGGAAAGAGCTTGAAAGTAGAAAGAAGAGACGGAATAATTACATCGCATTTTCCTCTTACTTGTTCTATGAACGACCGAAATTACTAGACTTAACAGTCTTCTTTGTTAAAGCTATAAAAGGTCAAAAACGGTTTAAACACAATCGTTTAAACGTTTCCAAAGATCCTAGTTGTTATCATAATAAGACGAAATATAGGATTTCTTGACCCATTTTCAGCAACATGAATGAAAAGGTCTAATGCTAAAAAAAAAAATAATAGATAAAAAATAATAAGCCACCCAATATTGGGGGTTATGACACTTGAAAATATAAAATGGGGGCTCAAAAGCCCAAATATAGCCAAACTATACCAGTTCGATTATGTCTTCAAGAATTTCCTAAACTAATTAGTTTTATACAAATCTTGAAATCATAGTTTTATAAGTGAATAATAATAACTATCGGTTCTTGTTATCATTGATAAAACCAATTTCGCAACTTAAGCATGGAAAAAATAAACATGAGTCGCAAGAACAGTTTCATGCCATTATCAAGTTCAAAATTTCAATCCTAATTTGAAAGCATAATTGTTGTACTAACACTTCAATTTACATTAAAATTAACAAGTATAGTCCATGTGAACAAAAAAGAAATAAGTTCAAGCACGAATTCGAACTCAAATGAAGAAAAACTCATATATGCTTGTATATGCTCATACAAGACTCGATACTTTACCATTTCACATGAAATTTGTTGCTAGATTTTCCTTAAAACATTGAACAAACAAATTCATGAAAAGAAGTCGAATCGAATACCCCCAATTTAAAAAATTAGGGTTCTTTTTTATATTTTCCCCATTTTATTGACCAAATTCAAAGTTTGGCATAATAAACGAGGAGCAAGATTTAATTCCCTTAGCTTCAAATGACAGCAAAAATGGAGCTCTGGAGAAAGAGATTGAAATTGGCGAATGACGAAAAAGAGCACGAGCCGCGGATCGTGTTTCTTTCAGAATTGTTCATTGTTTAAGTTCTGTGCGCAACTCACAAAGTTGCGCGAGACAACTACGCGCAACTTCTAACAATGCGCGCGACACTCTAGCGCAACCTCCAAAGTTGCTTGCGGATATTGGTCAGTCAAAATTACCATTTCTAGGTTTTTGTTAAGTGTTCCAAACCAAACGTTTTAGCTCGTTGATTTCGCGCCTCAACAAGATTTCTCACGAAGGTTTTAAAACCTTAAAAACCTTTTATTGCTTTACATTTTGTAGTTTATTTTCTTCTTTGATAGTTTTTTGCATCCTACATGCACACCGTGCTTTGTGCCAGCCCAAGCATACATTTTTTTATATTTCTCGGAAGACAACGAAAAAATATCACGTAGTGGGACCTTTAAGAAATCCCACGTTTTTCGTATTTTTGTCGTTACTTAACAATAATACCGCGTAGCATACAACGTAAAATTGTATGGTGTATGTGCTATGTAAAATTGCACTAGAAATGTGATCTTCCTCTCGTCAAAAAGGGTAGAACCCATTTTTTTAGGCGTTACCTTAACGAGTCGACAAAGCGCGCCGACCATCGGGGCAGACAACCCCCGTTGGAAGCAAATACGGTTAGCTTTACCGGACAGTTAGGGTGTCCGATCACCCTCTGTATAAAGAGCGGCCCCAACAGAAGCTACACCTATTTAGACACGTGCCCCCAGTCCTGAGACGCGTGTTTTCATCTTGTGGACAAAACTACTGAGAGAGTTGTCGATTTTCATCTCTCTCACTGGATTTGGATATGTGCCTCCTAAGACATGTATTTCTATCTTGTGGACATCGAATCTTTGTATTGGCAGTGTATGTCAAACTATTATTCAAGTGTTAGGCTACGAATGTCGAAACACTCCTAATTTGTCATCTTTTCTTTTGTTAAAATCGTGGACTAAAGTTTCAATGACAGATCGAGGGACTTTAGACCGCCGATGCCATATTGAGAGGGTATCATCCTCTTTTAATCTTTTTTAAACTCGATACCTTTTCATAACATGACATCACCCAGGACAGCCTTTACTTGTAAAAGCGTTATGTACTTGCAAAGGGTCAACCTAGATTCTTTAGCGCGCTAAGTTCAAAATTACTTTGATCTTAGTAGCTACTTGTCTTGAACATTTAGCGAACCGAGAATAGTTTCGACATTCTCAACACTACTAAAAGATTCTTTATTTTTAAAGAACTTCGCAGAATGAGTCTCAGATTTATTTCCTTGACTACTTTGATCTTTGTCTATTCTAGACTTGGTCAAAGTGGGGGCTAACTATAGACACCTACTTTTGGCCTCCTGTCCCGACGAGAAGTACGATGATGTTACAAAAACTCATTCTTTATGCTAGATCAAAGTTGAATTGTTTCTGGACTCCGAAAGGCATTATGATGTAAGTTAGAACCCATATTTGAGATCAAATCATCTTAGATCCTAGTCTGATTACTAATTAGGCCTAAAAAGTGTTCATACATGCTTAATCTTTATTAATAACGGACCTAAATGAATCAAATGCTGTGATTGGATCAAATGGATCTTATATTATTGAAAACCGAGCAAATGAGAACAATTAAACACCTAAAACATGTTCGTGGCCTATAAAGTTGGATATCCCTTTCAAAGATCTTTCCAACAGTTTATTATAAGCCCAATTCCGAGTTAAAACGAAGAATTTATCATCAAAATACTAAACCAGACCCTAAAAGCAACACCCTTGTACTCAAACGACCATACCTTTTGATCCACAACAGATTTTAACCTAATTCTAACGACATTGGACATTAGACAATCAGTGCTTTCCAATTATATCTTATTTTCCTTAATCCGACTTCGTAATCAAAAGTGATGGAAGTTTTTAAAACGCATTTTCGTATAAGGCAAACCGCACCGCGCACATCTTCTACAGTCGCGCGCGTTAACCGCACGCAAGTCCCGGAGTTGCGCTCGCCACTCCTGCGGGACTTTAAGAGTTGCACACACCTCCTAACGCCACAGCTCTAAAACCCTAAACCTAGATTCCTACTGACAACAGAAAAATCAGAACAAAAACCCTAGAATTCTAAAAACCTAATCTCATCATACTACTTTTCCCCTCTCTTCCCAAATACTCTTCAACCTTAATTCATTCCATTGAAGTCCTTGGAGGTACGAAGAAGGAGGGAAGTCCATAAATGCCTAAAACGAAGATCTACAAAAAAGGAGAATAGTTAGTTTCCTGAGCACTTAGTTAAATCACTTTTCCTTTCTTGTTTAAATAACTTTAATCAATTAATTAGTGTTGTTTGATCACTTTAAACGGGTCTCTAATTAACTAATTTCACATAGTATCGTGCGTCAATTAAAGACTAGGATCGAATAATTAAATTTTTTTTTATCACTTAAGTCAAGGCGAATATTGTTTATTTCTTGTTCCTTTCACGAATTTAATAAAAAAGAATATATAACGACATTCATTGCAATGTAGACTTTTTGTGATTATTGTTTATAATTAAAATCAACAAACTTAGTTTTAGGTATCACGTTGCAGATATTATTTGGTGATGAAATTGTGAAAAAGGAAGAGCTAGTTGAGGTCACAATAGAGCTAGGATGGCCATTCCCCCCTAAAGGGAACGTTATCTTAGTCTCTCGTTCCCGAACTCATTTCTGGTACAAGTAGACCAATTTTGGCATGGGTAAACTTATGATTCGTGCTAAATATCACTCGAACTATACTTGGGAGAAAGGCATGAACGAGGTTTATGAGTTTTCCTAAAAATCATTGGCGACTCTCTATTGGTTTCTTATAAAAAAGCGTAATGATACAATCAATTCTAATTCAAGGTCTCCGAAACAGTCAGGAATTCAAATCCTAACACACCCTAAAAGGTGTAAAGTCCTAGGCTTTTAAAGGGCCATGGGCATAGAGGAAGTGGGATCCCCAACGACAGGCTACCCTCCTCACACCTTCACAATCGTGAACGTTTTACAAGTTCCTAAAACTTGTTGGCGACTCTTTTTCTCTATCTTCCTTTCCTTGGAGAGCCGCCATGCCTAAAAACATGACCCACATGTAGGATGGAGGTGAAAAATTCCCTACAGTTTCTTATGTCAGCACTTTGTTTTAGTGAGGCTTATGTCATGCCACTGTTTTTTAGTAAACAGGGTTTCTACCATCACTTTATTTTAGACTTTAATGAGACGTATATGTTGCCCCTTTTTTATTTAATTATCATTGGTTTCACATTATTCTAGCAACTTTCATTTCCCTGCCTAATCTGGCAAAAAACATATTTTCTTGCAAGCAAACAAGTAAGTCTCAAACAAAACATCATATTAGGAAAGGCCTCACGCAGAGGTTAATATTCCATTCATAATGTGAAACGCCTCACGTAGAGGTTAATATTCCACCTTTTGTATTAAAACTTAATTAAGTTTGCATCTAAGCCTTCTTCATTTAAAGCTAAAGAGAACTTTAAACATTAAAGCAGAGCATTAAGTTACATAAAGAACCTTTTCACTACGTCAGTGTTCCTCAGGAAGCAGCCTTTCTGGTCAGAGAGTGGATAAGCTTCTGGCCCTACTAGCTTGTGTATTATGAAAGGACCTTCCCAATTTTCACTTAGCTTCCCATGCAACTTTCCTTTGCCCACTGCAGCTGTTCGCCTCAGCACTAAATCTCCCTCGCTGAGTTCTCTGTGCTTCACCCTTGTGTTGAAAACTTTTTCCATTCTACTCTTTTGAGCTACTAGCTTTAGTGCAGCTTTCAGCCTGACTTCTGACAGGAGGTCTAGCTCCTCCCTCATTATGCTTTCATTGCTCTGGTTGCCATAGTGTTGCACTCTCAAGCTCGGGAGTTGTACCTCTACGGGAACTACTACCTCTGGCCCATATCCCAGGAAGAAGGGGCTTTTTCCCGTTGCCTTCTTCTCTGTCGTTCTGTTTTCCCATAACACCTCTAGCACTAGGTCAACCCATAAGCCCTTTTGTTCTTCTACCTTCTTTTGGAGACCATAGAGTATCTGTTTGTTGGCAGCTTCTGCCTGCCCGTTGCTCTGAGGGTGGAAAACGGAAGCGCTGACATACGTTGTACCTAACTCTTCAAGGTAATCCCTGATGGTGTCACAATCGAATTGGCACCCATGATTGAACACTATGTACTGCGGAATTCTAAACCTGGTGATGATATTTTTCCATATGAATGTTCTAACCTGGGAGGCCTTAATGTACTTGGTAGGCTCTACTTCTATCCACTTTGTGAAGTAATCTACTTCCATAATCAAGAACTTCCTGCCCGCTGAGCCAGTGGTGAATGGCCTATGATGTCCATTCCCCACTGTGCAAATGGGATGGGGCTGAGAATTGGTGTGAGGTCATTGGCAGGCTGATTTATCATTGGGAAATACTTTTGGCATTGCATGCACTTTTTGACATAGGCGAGGGCATCCTGGTTCAGAGTTGGCCAATATGCTCTCCGCCAAATGATTTCAACTGGGCTTTTCCTCCTATATGATTCGCGCATATTCCTTCGTGGGCTACCCTCATGACTGTCTGCTATTCCCATTCCGGAATACACCTGAGGGCAGGCTTAGAATATCCCTTCCGTCATAGCTCTCCATATAACACTTTGTATTTATATGAGTCCTTTTTACTCCTTTTGCCTGCTCTTCATCCTCAGGTAATGTTTCTTGGAGTTTGTATGCCAGTATATCTTAATACCACACTCTCCACTGATCATTGCAGTTCACCTGCTTTTTCCCCTTAACACTCTTGTGTTCCAAGACTTCCACCATCACTGTTCTGCTCAGGCTTTGCAATATTGAACTGGCCAGTTTTGACAGTGCATCCGCCTGAGAATTCTCTGCTCTAGGGACCAGCTCAATGTCAAAGTTGATTATTCCGCGTCCCACGGTCATATTTGTGTTTATTTGAGCTCTACGAAGCTATTTTTATTACTAATATACGTTTTCTAGTGTTTTTGTAGAGTTGGTATTGTTTTGTAGGAATTTGCAGATTTATGACAATTCCCGATCTATTTAAACCACTACAAAGCATTAGAGTTGGATCGTATTTCATGACCATATAATCAAAGCCCAAGACCGAGCTAAAGAAATTTGGTCCGGTGATTAAGGGCTTGATTAATAAAGAAGTTCAACTTTTACAAGCTAGTACATGAATCATTCAAGATAAGAATTTGGACTCAAGTTAAGGTTCAAGTGCAAAGCCCAATTCTTGTGAAAGAAGTCCAGCTCGCTGCCAGTTTGACCGGGCCCGATCGATCAGTCCAATGCCCGATCGGGCGAATGTCTTGCGAGTTTGCTGTTGACTAGTTATGTCGGTTTTGATTTCCTTTAGAGTTCTATTCTTAGTGGGATTTGTAAAAAAAATCCCATTAGCTTGGCTATTTAAGGGGGTAGTACGTAGAGTAGGGGGTTTAGCTTATTTTTATTTTAGTCTTAGTCTTGTTTTAGGGAATTAGTTTGCAACTTTAATTATTAGCTTAGAATAAAATTTGTCTTTGGTTTTTACGTAGTTAGCTTCGTAGGAGGTTGTGAGGGATTTTTGTTTCTTGTTATATTATCTCGCTTTCGTCTCTTTTGTCTTTTCTTAATAGCATTAGTTAGAACTTTCTTGTTTTCTTTATGCTTTTTACTTTATTTTCTCATATATTAGTTTTGATTTATTTCATTAGTTTGAGTTTCATTAACGATAGTTTTTACAAAGTAATTTTTGTTTTATTATGCATGGTTTTATTGCTTTGTTTATTTTAATTTTAATTATGTACGAGTAGTTTAATTCTAGGATTTTTGGGGATCCATAAGTAATATGAAGGGATGATTTATTATTGTTGATTGTTAATGTTTTAGATTAATTTCCTATTGATTGATTTAATGCTATGCAATTAGATTAGCGCTGGTTTAATTGTATGAGTTATGCAATATTGATTCGAGATTCAAGAGATGAGAATTGATATTTAGGCTTAGTTTATGAATGGTTAAGTCATGATTCGAGAGATACAATTTAATACCGATAGGTTAATTCTGTGATTATAATACGTAGCGAAAGCCCTTTATAATCTGATTAATTATGCATTGATAATTTATTGTTGTCTTTCATCTCGATATTGGTGGACCTATGACCCTAGAATTTTTGTTATTGATTATTCCCTTAGTTTAATTATTGTCATAGTATAATTCTCACAAAAATACTCGTTTCTTGATAATTTAGATTATAATAATTTATTAGAAATAAAAGAACATTGTTTCCCTGTGGAATCGACCCTACTTCCCTATATATTTTAGTTAGTGGTTTTAGGAATTACTTTTGATTATGTGATACGACTTTAGCCTGTCAGGAATTGATGACCAGAAATTCTACCCTTACATTTCTGGCTTGTGCCCCCTCTCCAATTTGGACTGATAATTCTATGATACCCTCGGGAATCATTCCTGGGCCATCAAATTCGGTGACCTTATATTTCACTCTCTTGAGATCTCTATCATCGAGTTTCATCTTCTAGAAAGCTTCGATAAACAGGAGTTAGTTGAACTTCCTCCATCTACCAGGACTCTTCGGACTTTCCACTTTGCAAATGTCATGGAAACCACCAGGGGTTCGTCATGAGGATAGACGATGCCTAGTTAATCATGCTCATCAAACACCACTTTAGGATAAGGTTGGTTGTAGTTTACTTGGTGTACCATATCTCTGACGTCAGCCCTTACTCGGCTGACTGTCACTCCATGTACAGGTCCGCCACTTATCACCAGCACTTCCCCTAGCTCTTTTTTGTCTTTATCTTTGTCGTCACGTCTATTCCTGTCATTCTTATTGTCCCTCCATCGCTCGTTTCTGGGTCTATCATTACTCTGAGCCCTGTCCTAGCCATAATATTGCTTAAACTGATTCAGGTACCCTCTTCTGATGAGATCTTCAATGTTATCCTTGAGGTGGATGTATTCCTCAGTCGTATGACCTTTATCTCTATGAAAGTCACACCAAGTCACGCATGGTCATTCTTGGGGATTTCCGCCACCTGTCGTCATACTTATTCATATTGAAAATGTGTGATCGGCTGTGGGTGAGAGGCGTGTACTGTTCATATCTGCCCTGCAGGCGTCCTCTGCCCATCCCCGGTCTTCTTTGACCTGTCCCCCTGTCATTATCTCCCTTCTGTTGATCATGTTGGGGATTTTCTTGTAAACAAGGGTCACAAAGAAATGGAAATGAAATTATTGGAAAAATCTTCGAGGCGTGAACGGGATCACTTTCCCAAAAGTATAATTCCGACCTTATACTACAACCGGGTATCACGGAAATTACTCTGAAGATACAACGTAGAAAAATTACGATAACTCGTAGGGTTATTGCAATTTAATGTATAAAAGTGTTTGTAATTTTATGAAAATTAACAACTAATTATAACTTCCTATGCCAAAGTGATAAGATAAAAATTATATTTCATTCTCAACCTTCGTCATATGAGGAGTCTCATATATATAAGATAGTAGTATGTGAAACAATGCATTAAGTATCGAAACCGAAACTATGCATTCACTAAATAATGCATTAAGTCATCAAACGTTAAGAGATGCATTAAACAATGCATTAATACATTCATTAAACAATGCATTAAGACATGCATTAAACAATGCATTAACAATGCATTAATTCATTAAGTTATAATGCATTAAGTAACTTCCAAACTAAATCAAGAGAAATCAAAACCGAAACCGTAAGTAGTAACGGTTGCAACAATAGTGACGAATCAGGCACTTTCTTTTATTTCTCTTGATTAGTTGCATACCACTATCTTAATCATATGTTGTCTAAGTCATGACACCTTAACAAAATGACTTAAACTTAACATAACATGAATATAATCAACTAAATACTCTAAATTCTCCAACAATCCTCCCCCCATTTAGAGTATTTAAAACGATTTATTGCATAAAAACATCATCATTCCAAAAAACAATCTTATGCATACATGAAAGTGTACAAAGACTTGAACTCCCACTTAGTGCAATATACAATCCAAGAATCTGTATCCATTCGGTATCGTAAAACGTTTGAGCCAAAAGCAATACATATTGGATACTTGAAGATATTACACACAGAAGATTAAATACTTAAATACATATTAACTTGACACTTAAGCCATGTGTCCATATCGAAGTTATGCCCATAATAACTTCTTGAAGCAGCTAAACCTCATACTTATATAGGTAGATTTCCAAAACATGCTCCTGTGACAAAGCACAATATTAGGAATTCTATTAAGTTAAATAACCTCTTATACATCACAGAAAATCTGGAACTTTACCTTAGATGAATAAACACATTCCCAATTAGCAAATGAGAAAGTTAATCTTATTGAACTTAAGACCCAACGTCTTATTGGGCGTTAAGTTAAGACTCCCTCATTTGCAATTATTTAGGGCTCCAATCCTAAACCGATTGACATCCTATTGATAACATCTCTTTCCAATGCCTTTGTGAAATAATCGGCGAGATTAAGATTTGTTCGAACATAATCAATAGTGATCACACTATCCTTAATAAGTCCTTGGATGTAACTATGTCGTGCTCCAATGTGTCTTGACTTACCATTATAAACTTGGCTATAAGCCCTTGCCAAGGTATCATTATTATCACAATGTATCACTATTGGTGAAATTGGTTTTGGCAACAAAGGAATCTCAAACATGAGATCCTTCAACCATTGGGCTTCTTTACCATCCGAATGCAAAGCAATGAACTTCGATGTCATTGTGAAGTCCGCAATGCAAGTTTGCTTTTTAGAAGCCCATGAAATAGCACCTCCTCCATATAGAAATACCCATCCACTTGTGGACGAATGATCTTTACTAGAGATCCAACTTGCTCCGAATAACCTTCTACAATCGAAAGATATCCACTATAAGACAAACCATAATCCGTGGTTTTCTTCAAGCACTTTAACAAGCGTCGAACCGCTTTCCAATGTAGCATACTAGGATTACTAATGTACCTACTTAGTTGACCAACTACATAATCAATATCCAGCCTAGTACTTGTCATGGAATACATCAAACAACCTATTACTTTAGCATATTCAAGTTGTGAAACTGCATTACCTTCATTAGGAATCAACTTTATGCTAGGATCCATAGGTGTTGAATAAAGAGAGGTCGAATCATCACTGACATTGAATTTCTTGAGCACTTTCTCAATATAATGAGATTGTGACAAGATCAATTTTTCTATTTTCCTCTTTATCCCTATGCCCAAGATGACATCCGCTTCTCCCATGTCTTTCATAGAAAACTTTGAACTAATGAAAGACTTTGTCATTTCAACTTGTGACAAATCCGTTCCAAAGATCAACACGTCATCTACATATAGACAAATTATGACACCTTGACCGTTGTCATCAAATTTGCTATAAATACACTTGTCTGAGTTGTTCAACTTGAAACCATTAGACAACACAACCTCATCAAACTTTTAATGTCATTGCTTAGGTGCTTGTTTTAGCCCATACAAAGATTTAATCAACTTACAAACTTTTCCTTCTTGACCTTCCACAACAAACCCTTCCGGTTGTCGCATGTAAACTTCTTCCTCTAGATTTCCATTCAAGAACCCTGTCATGACATCCATTTGATGGATCACAAGATTGTGGAATGTCGCAAGTGCAATTAACAACCTTACAGTTGAGATTGTAGCAACTGGTGCATATGTTTAAAAATTATCGATACCAAGCTTATGTGTAAAACCTTGTGCCACTAATTGGGCTTTGAACTTTTCCACCGTTCCATCAATCCTCAATTTCTTTTTGAAGATCCATTTGCACCCTATTGGTTTACATTTTGGTGGAAAATTAGCTAACACCCAAGTATTGTTTCCCATGATAGATTCTATCTCATCATTAATAGCTTCCTTCCGAAATGGAGCATCACGAGATCTCATAGCCTCATCATAGGTCAAAGGATCATCTTCCACATTAAAAATGTATGGAAATTGTGTCGTAACAGAATTCCTTGATCCCTCAACTGAGTACGCATGAAAGTTCGGGCCAAAAGATTTTCCTTTCCTTGCCCTCTTACTTCTCCTAGGTTGAGATTATGATGTTGATGCCTCCTCTAAATGATTTTGGTAATCTATCTCTTGATCAAATTCAATTTGGTCAAAACTTTTAGCATCGGTATTTGGAGTTATATCATTTGGTCTAGGAATTGATGAATATCGATTTTCATTAAACAATGCATCTCTAGACTCAATGGTGGTATGAACCGACCAATAGTCATTTTGTTTAATCACATAGAACCTATAGGATTTGCTATGTTCCGCATATCCTATAAAAATGCATTCCACTGCTCTTTCACCTAACTTTTTACGTATAGGTTCCGACACTTTTACAATTGCCCTACAACCCCAAACTTTGAGATGACTCAAGTTTGGTTTCCTTTTATACCATAGCTCATATGGGGTTACCTCATTCCTTTTCATTGAAACTCGGTTTAAAATGTAAAAAGCGGTTAATACCGCTTTCCTCAAAATCCATCACTCAATCTCGAATAGGACAACATGGAATTAACCATTTCATCAAGAGTCCTATTCTTCCTTTTCACTACACCATTTTTTTTGGTGTATATTCCGCGGTAGTTTCATGTACTATTCCTATTGATTGGAAATAAATTGGATTATAGTATTCACCGCCTTTATCGGTTCTTAATCTTTTAATTTTACCGTTTGTTTGCAATTCTACTTTATTCTTGTAGATTTTAAATTTGTCAAGGGCTTCATCCTTAGAATGAAATAAATAAAGATAGAAAAATCTTGAAAAATCATCAATGAAAGTTGCTAAATACTTTTTGTTGCCTAAGGAAGGTGTGCTATGAAAATCACATAGATCACTATGCACTAAATCAAGCAATACATTATTCTTTTCTACAACATTAGGAAATGGTTTCCTTGTGATTTTTGTTAACATGCATGTCCTAGACTTCTCTAATCCTTGGATCAAAATATGGAATTAAATCATGCTTTGACATAAAATATAACTTTTTATAATTAATATGTCCAAGTCTTACATGCCATAGAGAAGAGCAATCATTAACAACATACAAATTTTCTTTTAAAGTATTAGAAATACTAAGTTTAAACATTCCATCACATAAGTAACCAAGTCCTACAAATAAACCACCTTTAGACATTATAAGTTTATCCGACTCAAACACCATTTTAAATCCTAAACGATTCAAGATAGCATCAGAAACTAGATTCCTCCTAAGTTCGGGAGGATACAACACATCCCTTAAAATAAGAGATTTACCAGAGCTAAACATTAACTCTACTTGTCCCTTGCCAAGTACTTTTTCGGTGGAATCTTCCTCATGTAAAGAATCTCTCCATTGGTCACCTCAACAAAGGATTTAAACAACGAACGATCCTTACAAACATGCCTCGATGCTCCTAAATTGATGTACCTAGAAGTATCACCTTGTACACATAGGATTTCAGAAATCACACACAAATAACTCATTAAAGAATTAAATGAAATTTGTGTATAAGTATTACCTTGCTTGTCTTGGGATTGGCTTAACCCGCCTTTCCTGCCTTGAGCTTTCTTGTTGCTCATCTTTTTCTTCCAAATGGTACAATCTTTCTTAAAATGTCCGGGTTTTCCACAAACCCAACAAGCTCGTGAATTTTGACCATCACTTCTCACTTTAGGATTTTTGCCTTTGTTTTTGTTTGAGTCATTTCCTCTCTTCCTCTCATAAGACTTAGCATCCTCCACCACATTCACCGTGGTAGAACTAGGATTAACATCCTTTTGTCCCTCTTGCACTCGGATGTCCTCCTCAATCCGAATGTGAGAAGCCAAGCCCTCAAGATTCATATCATCTTTCTTATGCTTTAATACATTTCTAAAATCTTTTCCAAGATGATGGTAGTTTATCATTATAGAAGAAACAATAAAGGTCTCATCAAGATTGATATTATGTTGCCTAAAACTCCATAAAACTCTTTGGATTTCATGAAATTGTTCCATAACCGGCCTACTATCAATCATCTTGAAATTATTGAACTTACTAACAAGAAATTTCTTGCTAGATGCATCCTCAACCATTACTTATACTTTAATTCATCCCAAAGCAATTTAGCGGACTCATGAAATTGATAAACACCAAACAATTCATTAGACATGTCGTTAAGGATGTGACCACGACATATGTAGTCATCATTCTCCCACTTGTTCCACTTTCTAGTAGCCTCCAATGTCTCGTTTTCCTCCTCAGGTGGCTTCGGGAATGTGAGAACATAAGCCACACCGAGCAATGTCAACAGAAAATGCATTTTATTTTTCCACCTTCGAAAATCCACACTCTCGAACTTGTCCAATTTCTGGAAATTAGTCATCATTTCCTTCACATTTGCCATCTTTGTAGTGGATTATACTTTTGGACTATTCGGAATTTTCTAGTAAACAAGGGTCACAACGAAATGGAAATGAAGTTATTGGAAAAATCTTCGAGGCGTGAACGGGATCACTTTCCCAAAAGTATAATTCCGACCCTATACTACAACCGGGTAGCACGGAAATTACTCTGGAGATACGACGAAGAACAATTACAATAACTTGTAGGATTATTGCAATTCAATGTATAAAAGTGTTTGTAATTTTGTGAAAATGAACAACTGATTTAACTTTCTATGCCACAGTGATAAGATAAAAATTATATTTCATCTCTCAACCTTCATCATATGAGGAGTCTCATATATATAAGATAGTAGTATGTGAAACAATGCATTAATTATCAAAACCAAAACTATGCATTCAATAAATAATGCGTTAAGTCATCAAACGTTAAGAGATGCATTAAACAATGCATTAAACAATGCATTAACAATGCATTAAGACATGCATTAAACAATGCATTAAAAATTCATTAATACATACATTAAGTTATAATACATTAAGTAACTTCCAAACTAGAACAATAGAAAATAAAAATCGAAACCGTAAGTAGTAATGGTTGCAACAATAGTGACGAATCAACCACTTTCTTTCATTTCTCTTGATTAGTTGTATACCACTATCTTAATCATATGTTGTGTAAGTCATGACACCTTAACCAAATGACTTAAACTTAACATAACATGAATATAATCAACTAAATACTCTAAATTCTCCAACAAGTCCACCCTTCCATTTCCGCTAGAATTTGAGTCCGTCCTGCCTGCTACCTCTACACGACTCGACTCTGGCTTTCTGCCTAATTTGGCAGAGATCGACCTTCTAGCCAACATTGCTCTGTCTATCTCACCCCCTTCAATGAACTCATGAGCTTTACCCAGTGCTTCAGCCAGGGTTTTCAAGTTCTTTCTACCCATGTATTCTCTGAAGGCTAACCTTGGCAATAAGCCACTCTGCATTACCAACAAGGCCACTTCTTGGCTCATATTGGGGATTGAGGTTTCCTCCTTGTTGAACCAAGTAATGAAGTCTCTAAGAGATTCTGTCTCTCCCTGCTCCAGTGACATTAGCTCTGTTGTCATTTTAGTGCTATCCACTAGTGTGACGAAGTAGTCCATGAACAATCTCTTCAAACCATTGTAAGAGTAAACTGACCCTTTATCCAGCAAGCGATACCACTCTACTGCCAGCCCTTCTATGGTAGGAAGAAAGGCTTTGCACCATACTAAATCAGTTCTAGTGTATAGGACCATGTGGCTCTCAAAGGTAGACAGATGGTTCTTTGGAGTTGTGGTGCCGCTGTACTAACATGAGGGAATTTTAAATTTCTCCATTGGATCCTCTAGAATTTCCTTATAGAAGGGTGAGTCCTCAGGGATCACCATAAATTTGCCTTCTTTGACTGCTCTAAACTCAAAGATCGGCTATGTGTTGGAGATCTGCTACGAATGTTCCCAAATGGAACCTCTCCCAATTCCTCTATACTCCATTCTCTGTTCAATTTTTTGTCCTCCAGCTCCTTCACCTTCTTATGCAGGGCTGCCGGCACTTTCTACTCTAGGGTCAGATTGAGCGCAGGTGACCTGTCAGAGGGCTGACCAGCAGGTGCCAGCGGCCGAGTGGAGCTGGATCCTTTCTCTAATGAGTTCAGCACAACTGTCATGGCAGCCAAGTGATCCTTACTACACTAAGACAGATTCTATAGCACATCTGGTATTTAAACTGTCGGGAATTTTCCAGGTGGTGTTTGAGTAATTAGCTCATTGTTTGGTTTGAGGGTGGCATTCCGAATCGGATTGTTTGAGGTGGTCCTATTGGCCTTTGAACTCCAACGGTGCTTTTGGTGACACCCGAAGAAGCTCCGGTGGGATTTGGATTCTGGATACTAATCGGAGTTGATTTCACGATAGATTTCGCGGAATCGGGTTTATTTTATGGTGTTTGGGTGTTATTGATTGTAGGTGTTTGGTCTTCAGGTCGGATTTTTCTCCCATCATGGCGGTTTTCCTAGCTTAAGATAAGCTAACCGGCTGAGCAAACGTGTTGGAACTACCCCCTCTTTCTAGCGGCAATTGTTCCGGTGTAGTTCCGGAGCTAGGTGGGCAGCTGACTCTGGACTTCGGCTGTGTTATCCTGCACAATGAACGGCGGTTACTGCCCTCGGGGGTGGTTTCGAGGAACCCCCCTCCGATGCTTAAGTTAGTATAATTCTTGGTGAAAATGCAAATAATGGAAGGTAAGTGATGAAATGTGATTCTCTAACCTCTTCTTCGTTGTACTTTGCTTGCTATTTATAGTGGTACTATTCTTTGTGCTGCGAGTTGGAGCCCGCTAGAGTCAGCCATGAGGCTGAGCCCCTAGGAGATTACCCATGACTTCAAGCTCACGTACCGGTGTGAGTGTACACTTCTTAGGGTGTGCTGGAGCGTGGGTCAGCTTTGCGGGAGCTACCCTATACAACTAGCCCCCCAAGATTTGGTTTGAGGCACTCAAGCCAGCTTTTGCTGAGTGAACATGTTCTTCCAAGCTGAGTTCGGAGCATTGGGAGAGCTACCCCATAAAATAGTATTTTGAAACTTCTCAACTAAACCTATTTTATAGCATTAGTACTAGGTCTTACTGTTTGTATGTGGCTATTCTTTTTGCCTTCTTTCTCAAGCTTAACTGCCTTCTGCTTATATGATTTTCTTTCTCTTCTACAAAATTCTACCTAAATTCGGCTTTAATTTTAAAATTTCCCTCTAAATGTCATTCAATTTGTGTTATAGAAATTAAGCTGATGAACTAAGAATATATAAAATAGAAGCTTTACATTGCAAATGATGGAATTGATTAAACTACTTATTATTAATCCAATCCCAATTGATATCAAGAATCAAATTTAGCTTTGCATGTGCATCAATTTATGAGAATGAAAACCATGAACATAACAACATATTCGGTTGTGGGTTTATTTATAATGTTGAAACAAGATCTTTTCAGTGGTTATTTTCAGCCTATTTGAAGTCCATGAATGTTTAGAGCAATTAATTTTGGCACACCAAATTTATTGTTTGCACACCCATTCTAAGAGCACATTTTTCTAATCCTCCTATCTCATGGAGGTGTGCCAATATCTATCAAAGGTGTGTGCCTGTCATACATCAGCAACTCCTATTGTAATTAATTGCTAATAATGGAAATAGAAGATGGACTGATGATTGATAATTTCTGTCAAAAGGTTACAAGTTGAGCGACTTAACGCTGCCAATTTCCTAAGCAACTTTAGGTTGCAAATCTCTCAAGAATTTCCTCACTAATTTTCTGGATGGATTTCTTGTTACACATACTATTATACTTATACTAAGATTACTAATGGTCAAAGCTGACCTTAAGGCTAAACATGTGACTACTTAGCTAATATAGAAAAACCATGAGAAAACATAATAGAAGCTGGTTGCTTTCTTTCCTTCTCTTTTTGTTAATTGATTTTGTCACCTTACTCTTTGCTGTTGTTGACTCATGTTTCACCCCTTTCCTGCTACTGATGTTCCCTTTTCTTTGATTGTCGCTTCTTGACCATTGACTATCCGTTTGTCATCCTTGGGCCTACGGGTGTACACTTGTATGGGATGGGCCGTTTGGTGATCCATAACATTACCCGTCAGCTCAAGATTCACCTTGTCCTCAAGGTTGAACCTAGGGAAACGATATGTCACCTCCAAAGTCAGTTCGCTAGTGAGGGTGATTGGCAGCCCTGCCATGGTGAATCTCATTTCTTGAGTCTTCCAGTTGATGCTCATCACCCCTAATTTCTTTAACCATTGAATCCCCAAAACTAGACCGGTACTCCCCAATTGTAAAGGAAAAAAATATTCCACAATCCTCACACTGCCATCCATTTTCACATTCAACCCTTCACACACACCACTTCCTTTGACAGTAGCTCTATATTAAAGTCACACGGAAAGAGTCCCTTTTCTTCACCGGAATTGCCGCCTTTTCTACCACCATCATAGAAAGAAAATTGTGTGTTGCCCCAGATCGATCGTCAGCACCACTCCCTGACCTTCGACTTCTCCCTTTAGTGTCATGATTTTTGGGTTGGATACATCCACCATGGCGCACAAGAATCATTTAACTGTCGCTCCACCCTCTGCAATTTCAGCACTTTCTTCTTCCGCATCATCGTCTTCGGCCGCCACCAACACGCTGAGCTCCTTGCACATACATCGATGGCCCACCCCCCACTGCTGGTCACAATGGAAACATAATCCTTTTGCTCTTCATTCTTGAAGCTCTGATTCTGTCAGCCTCCTTGTCTCACTATTGCTCTTGTGAACAGAACTCTCACTAGACTTGGCAAGATTAATTGAACCTTAAGATTCTGGTGGGGCCTCGGGCCATGTTTTTGCTGGGCTGGCTGGCCTTGGATTCCACAAGTCTGAATCAACCCAGAATTCCTACCTTTGCCATTTGAGCTTGAGGGATTTGAGGAACCTAGTTTTGGCCCACTTTGAAATGAGCCCAATCCACTTCCACTAACTTGACTGACCCTATTCCTATCCTCAATCCTCCCTGCCAGATTCATGGCCTGGTCTAAATCATACGGATTTAAAATACGCATCTCAGCCTTGATATCTTCCTAGAAGCCTTTGATGAATTGCCCTAACATTAAGCTCAAAGGTATGTCTTCTAACGGAAAAGCTAGCTCAATGAACCGTCGGCGATACTCCTCCACCGTTGACGTCTGAAGTGTCGTCTACCACTACTCGTGTAGCGTGCCCGTGTTCCAAGGCCGAAATTTGTTGAGCATCTGGCGTCTTAGATCAGGCCACCGCGTAAATGATTGGCATTTGTTTTCCGACTGAAACCACTTCAGTGCCGCCCCATCCATGGCAAAAATAATAGCATCAAACTTTCCCTCTTCCCTCAACCTATGAAACTCAAAGTATGTCTTGGCCTGCACGATCCAATTATCGAGGTCTTCACCATCAAAGACCAGCATCTCCAATTTCCGGTACTTTCGATAACCGCCCCCGCCATTGCCGTTTCGGTACCCGCGTTGGTCGAAGGCTCGGTTGTCCTCCTCCCTCACCGGTGTTCACACCCTGTTCTCTCCATTGCCTGGCTGGCCTCCAAGTGGATGTACGATGGCCTTCTGGTGGCTAGGTTGCCTTCAGTCATGGCCTTAAGCTCTGCCTCTTACTCTCCTCTGTCCTCGGCTGCTTGAGTTTCATGACGCTCACGGAAGCGATCTATTCTCCCCTCCAGGTGACACTAGCCACGTTTTCTTCTTGCTTCTTCCTCTCTGCCTCCATGAGGGTGGCGATCTGTTACTGTATGGTTTCCTAGACAGTTTTCATAGCCTTGCTAACGGCTTCAGACACCAGCTTGCTAATGGAATTCTTCTGTGTTGCAAGATTCCCATCAGTGGCAGCAAGTTTGGCATCTACGCTGCCCACCTTTTCCTCGTCATGGATGTCACCATGATCGACTACTGTAATACCAAGTTTGTAATAGACTAGAAAATCCTACTATAATTAATTTCATTTAATGGAAATAGAAGATGGACTGATGATTGATAATTTCTGTCAAAAGGTTACAAGTTTAGCAACTTTAGGCTACCAATCTCCTAAGCAACTTTAGGTTGCAAATCTCTCAAGAGTTTCCACGCTAATTTTCTTAATGGATTTCTTGTTACACATACTAGCATACTTATACTAAGATTACTAATGGTCAAAGCTGACCTTAAGGCTAAACATGTGACTACTTAGCTAATATAGAAAAACCATGAGAAAACATAATAGAAGTTGGTTGCTTTCTTTCCTTCTCTTCTTCTTAACTGATTTTGTCACCTTGCTCTTTGTTGTTGTTCCTGCTATTGATGTTCCCTTTTCTTCTATTGCCGCTTCTTGACCATTGACTTTCGGTTTGTCAACCCTGGGCCTACGGGTATACACTTGTATGGGATGGGCCGCTTGGTGATCCATCACTATGCCAAAATCAGATTCCAAGCTTTGTATCCTAAAATTTTCATGACAACACAGTCTTTTACTATATATGAAATCGTGAAAACGTGTGTGGTGCAACCATGAAGATTGGATTTGTACACTTGAGAGGTGATACATCTGCTGCTTATAGTCTAAGGGGGCATACAATTGCATTTGCTCAAACAATAAACTATAAGTTGGTAAGGAATAAAAGAAGAGATATAATTGGTGTTTCTACTATTTATTATAGCCAACGTTGTTGAAGATCTAAGTTGTTGAGTAGGAGATCAAGATTGAACTAGCTATTAAAAGGAAGATCCGGTGCATATTAAGGGAATCATGTCAAGGCTATGGTGGAGGAGGGCATGGACCTGAGGGTTCAGGGTTTATCTCACACATCTTATCTGCATCAGCTCTTTTAGAACAACCCTTGAATCTCATACCAAATCGTCATCAGATATGTACAGATCACATGCTGTAGCAGCAGAAGCAACCAACTCTGGTGGTGGAGGGTGACTGAGGCCTCGAGAGCATGCCTTTAAGATCCAGAAAGAAGCCCATTCCGCCCATTTGAGTCACCCGAGAGACACCCCCAATGCGCTGACATCATAGATTCTCGGTTAACCTATGCCCAGAAGAGAGCTAGGAGTCAGTGTCATCAGTGAAAAAGGCAACGTCATGGACGTCTACCTGCATCAGCCCGCAGACAGCACCATACATCATGAACAAGTTCTAAACAGTATATCAGAACAAGTTCTAAACTTCAAAATATCAGATCATAACACATAACTTCTAAATATCATACTTACTCTGTTTCTTGATACATGCAACAACTCAAGATGACTTTTTATGACTGTTTAGTGAAATCAAGTTGTTGCATGTATGAAGATATGGAAGAAGTAATTCAATTTTCAAATGATAGTTTTATTATGAAATTGAAAACACTTTGTCAAAAATTACACTGTGAATTATAACTAAATATAAATATGCCTACACAAGTTTTATACATAAGAGTAAAATAAATAAGTAAAACCGAGCACACACTAAACGTAATTCGTGAACGTATGATCTTGTTTGCATCACCGACTTTGTACTCCCTAAGCTTCCGCTTCTTCAATAGCTTATATTTTGCTTTTACATATGAGTAAAGATTATAAACAATTGATAATTTGAAAATATATATCAAGACAAATTTAACAAAATCCCATATGATAATATTGTTTTGATATT
Organism: Chenopodium quinoa; assembly: GCF_001683475.1. NCBI lineage: Eukaryota > Viridiplantae > Streptophyta > Magnoliopsida > Caryophyllales > Amaranthaceae > Chenopodium > Chenopodium quinoa. The sequence goes on from NW_018744367.1 coordinate 2,707,021, forward strand.
TGTAATAATTAGAACTTTGACCACCGCTTAAAGGAACATAGGGGCTAGTTATGATTGTAGGTGCCTCAACCCAAAAAGAATACTTCCAATCTCTTAACAAAGAAGGATTAGGGCGATCTTAAATAGCAACGTTCTCGTTGTGCGCATCTTCTTCAACAAAGTAGATACAATTAGGCTTACAATAAGAAGGAGATGCCTCAATGGAAAAGGAAGACATATCACTCAAGAAAAGGGCTTTGTTCCCCAGACTCTTCACCTCCTCCTTAGTCAGCCCCATTATCAACATTTACCTCATATACTTTGAAGAATGATGGCTTTGATAATAATAAATGGTTAATCCAATAGCGATCATACTCCATAACTACTTGCAACAACACCCCGTATGATTCCACACATTATATCTTGAAACGAAGTGGCCTAAGTTCCATTGCCTCCTTTAGTCTCACAAGCCGAATTGCGTCTCCAAACTCACTTACCGCAATCCTTTTGCTGATCTCGTAATCCACAATATAGAATTCACCCTTAAAAAATGTGATACTATAAATCAGATCAATAGAATAAGGAAGTGTCGTAATCACCCCCCACTCCCATCCCTGCTATTCCAAAATCACTCAGAGTTCTCAGGGCACTTGTTGAGAACAACGGCAAGGGTGTAATGAGAAGTGGTTGAAATAGGGCATGCTGAGAGAGCAAAGAGTGCTTCATCATATAAAACTTCTTCACATCTTCCTCCTCCTTCGCACAGATCACGCATTACCAAATTTTTTGGAAGAGAAGGAATTCTGATTCTTACCCCAGAAAGCGGGTGCACTAAATAAATAACTTTATTACCAACATAATCGTCTACGAAAATAAGCTACCCACGGGAAGTACCGAATTGTCGCTTGTGCTTATTCTCCCCCATATCGTCTAAACTCGGGAATTCCACATCCTTAACCGAGCGAGTGAGCGACCCAGCACAGGCCTTCAAGCAATGGAAACCCGGAAGAAACAACCATGGGGTATTACGCGATGCTGCATATCTTGCAGTTTGTTTCATTGCGCTTCTCCACCGGGTACAAACTAGACCAAAATTCTCAAAATCTTCGTGGAGTTATATATGCTCCGTGATCTTTATAGTCAATTCTAAAGGAAGCTCAGTATAACTTACCATAATCATTCTTTGTGTTATTAGCACTGCAATTTGTTAGGTTTTCAAGTAATTCAATAACAAGAACTACTTTAATAATTGTGGGAACAAAACCTAACTGTGTATGATCAAAATCAAATTATACAATAATCCAGATACAAATCAATGTATTTCAACCAAACACCAAATTACCAAAGTATTACAGAAAATACAATGAAAAACACTAGTTGTGAAAGATAATATACTTGCCTCTACTTCAAGCTTTAACAACCAACATGAACATGAGAAAAACCGGTGACCACTTGAGTCTCAATCCTTGATACACTGACTTAGGCGTATGAATACATTCCTAAAGAGTTTAATTTCCCCCACAATGGTGCTTGGGTTTGATCCGGAAATACTCTTTGAGATACAAAAGTCAGCCCAATTGTTCTTTGCACTAAGAAACAAATTGATGATGAATAATTCACAAAGAAGGAAAAAATCAAGAAGATTTCTCACAAAAGTTTGCAAGATTTTTGAGAGAAATTATGGAGAATATCTTAGGGAGAATATTAGAGAATAAAGTTCTGTATATCTTCTATCCCGAAATCAAGTCTTTAATAAAGACTTCACCGTCAAAAAATTCGCGAAAAACAGATGGCGCGGGCGCTCCTCTTCTGGAATCCCAACTTTCTGATTTTCCAGAAAGTTGACGCGATTTTGTCGCGATTTAGGCGCGGGCCGCTCCTAATAGTGGCGTGGGCGCGCCACCTGGAGGAGCAGGCGCTCCTCCAAAGACTTGCAAGATTTCCAGAAACCCATCGCGGTTTTGGCGCGGTTTCATCGCGGGTCGCGCCTAGTTAGCGCGAGCGCGATCAAACAGTAGAGCACACTCCACTCCGACACTCTAAATATTCCAACAATCCTCCCCCATTTAGAGTGTCCCTTTAAACATTCTCCAATTCTATCATTTAGCCACATCTTATGCATCAATGTTAATGTCCCTTCGGATTGAATTAACACCTAGTACAACACACTTAACGATGATTATATCACATGATTTCCATATGGATTGAATCACACGGATATATCCAACCATTCGAAGGTGAAGTACACACAAGATAACTCGAATCATTCATCACTTGACACTTTTAAACAGCCATGTGTCTGTATCTTTCATAAGTTCATTAAAGTCTATATGTCCATCTAGACTTCTTGAAGCGGCTAAACTTCGAACTTATATAGGTAGGTTCTCATATACGTGAATGTGCCCTTGTGACAAGACACTTACATTTAGAGCTTCTCAACTCTAAACCTTCGAGAACTTTTAATTGACGCTACCTAATACATCACAAGTACCATAGTAATATGGGTCATTAAATATTGCTAACAAACATCAAAGATGCGATTCAACCACATTGAATCTAAGACTTGATGTTTCTTCAAGCGTTAGATTGGGTTTCACAAATTTGTGTTTTTGGACATAAACCCATTCCATTCATAGCAAATATGATGGAATGTCTTGGCATTGCATTTTTAAAGCAATCCGCCAAATTCAACTTTGTTGGAACATAGTCAAGACTTATGACCCCATCATGGATAAGCTCTTTCACTAGGCTATGCCTTAGTGAAATATGCCGAGACTTACCATTGTACACTTAACTATAAGCCTTTATCAACGCCGAATTGGAATCACAATGCATTGCCACCGGTGGCATTGGCTTTGACAATAAAGGCAACTCTATCATGAGATTCCTCAACCACTCAACCTCTTTACTAGCTGAAGCAAGAGCTATAAACTCTGCTTCCATAGTGGAATTCGCAATGCAAGTTTGTTTCTTGGAAGACCATGAAATGGCACCTCCTCCAAACATGAATACCCAACCACTTACAGAGGAGTCATCCTCTTTGTAAGTGATCCAACTAGCATCCGAAAATCCTTCTAAAACTGAAGGAAATCCACTATAAGGTAGACCATAGTCTAACGTACCCTTAAGGTACCTCAAGACCCTCCTTATTGCAAACCAATGTTGTGCACCCGGGTTACTAGTAAATCTACTTAATTTTCCCACAGCCAATGCAATATCCGGCCTTGTACTAGTCATGGCATACATCAAGGATCCAATTATCCTTGAATATTCCAATTGGGAAATTGTTTTCCCCGAATTCTTAACCAATTTGACATTTAGTTCCATGGGGGTGTTCACGGGACACTTATCAAACATATTGAACCGTTTGATCATTTTCTCAACATAGTGAGATTGACTTAAAATAAGTCTTCCATTGTCCCGAATTATCTTGATGCCTAAAATGACATCCGCCTCCCCCAAATCCTTCATCTGAAAAGATGAGGATAAGAATTCCTTGGTCAATTCTACTTGTTGTAGACTTGTACCAAAGATAAGCATATCATCAACATATAGACTAATGATGACACCATGACCTTTGTCATCAAATTTTCTATATATACACTTATCAGCTTGATTCACCTTGAATCCAAAAGACAAAATTGTGTCATCAAATTTTCGATGCCACTGTTTTGGTGCTTGTTTAAGTCCATACAAGGACTTAACCAATTTACACACCTTATCTTCTTGTCCTTCCAAAACAAACCCTTCGGGTTGTTTCATATATACTTCTTCCTCTAGCTCTCCATAAAGGAATGCCGTTTTCACATCCATTTGATGGATTACTAGATTGTATACCGAAGACATTGCAATTAATAACCTTATTGAGGTGATTCTTGCAACCGGTGCATAGGTGTCAAAATAATCAACACCATGCTTTTGCCTAAAGCCTTGGATAACCAATCTGGCTTTAAATTTCACAATGGAGCCATCTGGTCTCCTTTTCCTAGTGAAAATCCACTTGCAACCAAGAGGTTTGCAACCGGAAGGTAAATCCTCTAAGACCCAAGTGTTATTTCCCATGATGGAATCCATCTCATCATTTATAGCCTCTTTCCAAAATGCACTATCTTGGGAAGAAATTGCTTCATTATAAGTTTTTGGGTCACTATCCACATTGAAACAATATGGAATAGTAGAACTTAGGGTATCCTGAGAACCTTCAACTAGGTAGATTATAAAATCATCACCATAGTTCTTAGGTCTCCTATCCCTAGTACTCCTCCTAACTTGAGGAGGCTCAACATTCTCTTCTTCGAATATTTCTTCATGAGGAGGTTCAAGTTGGACATCCAACTCTATTATTTCCCTATCATTGGCACTAATTTGTAGATCTTTCGGTCTACTCATTGATGAAAATCGGTTTTCATAAAAAATTGCATCCCTCGACTCTATAACCGAATGAACGGAAATATAGTCATTTTGTTTTATTACATAGAACCTATAGGTTTTGCTAAACTCAGCATAACCTATAAAAATGCATTCCAAGCCCCTTTCACCGAGCTTTCTCTTCTTGTTGCCGGGCACTTTTACGACTGCCCTACAACCCCAAACCTTGAGATACTTCAAGTTTGGCTTTCTCTTGTACCAAAGTTCATAAGGAGTAGATTTTTTTCCCTTTGTGGGAACCCGGTTAAGAATGTGACATGCTGTCAACATAGCTTCACCCCAGAACCCTTCACTCAAACCTGAGTAAGACAACATGGAATTAATCATTTCTTCAAGAGTTCTGTTTTTCCTTCCAGCTACACCATTTGATTGTGGTGCATAACCAGCTGTAGTCTCATGAATTATACCCAAAGATTGGAAATAACTTGGATCATAGTATTCCCCTCCCTTATCAGTTCTAATTCTCTTAATAAATGAATCTACTTGCAATTCTACTTCCCTTTTATAAATATCAAACTTGGTTAAAGCTTCATCTTTGGAATGCAAAAGATACACGTAACAAAACCTAGAATAATCATCTATAAAAGTGACCATGTATCTTTTGTTCCCCAAATAAGGCGTACTATGAAAATCACACAAGTCACTATGAATTAGTTCTAAAATGTTAGAACTTCTCTCAACTCTCTTAAATGGAGTTCTAGTGATCTTGTTCAACATGCAAGTAGAACACTTATTAGGAGAAATATCACAACATGGAATCAATTCTTGTTTGGACATAAAAAGCATTTTATTATAATTAACATGTCCTAATCTTGAATGCCACAAGTCAAATAAACTTAAATCAACATGAATATCACTTGCATCAACATTCAAACAAACATCATCAAATCCATACATGTCTTTCAAAGAAAGCTTAAATAATCCATTACATAAATAACAACGACCTATGAAATTTGTTCCTCTAGTAATAATACACCTATTAACTTCAAACACTAGTTTATAGCCAAGACTATTCAGGGAAGGCCCCGATACAAGATTCCTACTAATATCCGGAGAATACAAAACATCCCTAAGAATGATTGCATTCCCCGAACTAAACATTAGTTCTACTTGTCCTCTACCAAGGACCTTGATGGTTGAATTGTTCCCCATAAAGAGATCTTCTCCATCACCAACCTTGTGAAAGGTTTTGAACCAATGCCTCATCTTGCATACATGCCTTGAAGCCCCCGAATCAATCCACCATGAGTCATCATCCTGCACCATAAAAATGTTAGGATCCGTTGCATTTAAATCCAAACCGGAATTAAATTCAACCTCATGAATTGGAAAACCTTTGGTGGGTTGTTCCTTGCTAGTGCTAGCATGGCCCTCCTTGGCTTTCTCCATCCTTTTCTTGTAAGAAAAGCAGTCCTTCTTACGGTGACCAACTTTACCGCATTCCCAACAAGCAAACTTGTTATTGTTTGCTTGCTTCTTGGACTTTCCCTTGAAAGAGGTATTATTCTTCCTCTTTCCACTAGTGGAAGCACCAGTTTTTCCTTCCTCCACCAAATTAATGGTAGATGAGCTAGGATTCCCATCCTTAGCATTTTCCATGGCTCTTATCCCTTCTTCAACTTGAAGATGGGTGGCCAACTCGGACAAAGACATGTCCTCTTTCTTGTGTTTAAGCTCATGCTTAACACTTTTCCAACTTGTCAATTATACTTGAAACAACAAACAATTCATCCATATAAATACCATGTTGTTTCAAGTTCCCATAGATTCGTTGTAATTCATGAAATTGGTCCATTATGGACCGACCATCAACAAACTTAAAATTATTAAAATTACTTACTAAAAACTTCTTACTTGAAGCATCTTCAGCCATATATTTCCCCTCCAAAGACTCTTAAAGCTCCTTTGCCGACTCCACATTTTGATAAACATCAAAAAGATCATCCTCCATACCATTCAAAATATGACCACGACAAATAAAGTCATCGTTGTCCCATTTTGACCTTTCCCGAACATTCTCCAAGGATTCATTCTCATGTTCACTAGGTCTTAGAGTACTAATGACATAGGCCACATTCAAAGATGTAAGAAGAAAGTACATCTTCTTCTTCCATCTCCGAAACTCCACACCGTCAAACTTCTTGAGTTTGACAAAGTTTGTGGTCAATTCTTTCACACTAGACATGCTTGCTAAGTTTGCTTAAACTTTTTAGATTGTTAGGTTTTCAAGTAATTCAATAACAAGAACTACTTTAATAATTGTGGGAACAAAACCTAACTGTGTATGATCAAAATCAAATTATACAATAATCCAGATACAAATCAATGTATTTCAACCAAACACCAAATTACCAAAGTATTACAGAAAATACAATGAAAAACACTAGTTGTGAAAGATAATATACTTGCCTCTACTTCAAGCTTTAACAACCAACATGAACATGAGAAAAACCGGTGACCACTTGAGTCTCAATCCTTGATACACTGACTTAGGCGTATGAATACATTCCTAAAGAGTTTAATTTCCCCCACAATGGTGCTTGGGTTTGATCCGGAAATACTCTTTGAGATACAAAAGTCAGCCCAATTGTTCTTTGCACTAAGAAACAAATTGATGATGAATAATTCACAAAGAAGGAAAAAATCAAGAAGATTTCTCACAAAAGTTTGCAAGATTTTTGAGAGAAATTATGGAGAATATCTTAGGGAGAATATTAGAGAATAAAGTTCTGTATATCTTCTATCCCGAAATCAAGTCTTTAATAAAGACTTCACCGTCAAAAAATTCGCGAAAAACAGATGGCGCGGGCGCTCCACCGGGAGGAGCGGGCGCTCCTCTTCTGGAATCCCAACTTTCTGATTTTCCAGAAAGTTGACGCGATTTTGTCGCGATTTAGGCGCGGGCCACGCCTAATAGTGGCGCGGGCGCGCCACCTGGAGGAGCGGGCGCTCCTCCAAAGACTTGCCAGATTTCCAGAAACTCATCGCGGTTTTGGCGCGGTTTCATCGCGGGTCGCGCCTGGTTAGCGCGAGCGCGATCAAACAGTAAAGCACGCTCCACTCCGACACTCTAAATATTCCAACACAATTTCAATTTAAAAGGTGTTCAATCAATCAACATTGCAGTTATGTTTTCTAGACAAACTAAATCAAATAATTGATAGTTCAATCCTAACATTAAAGGGTTCTGCAACACATAAGCAACCAAATTTGATTCAATTATTAAAATCACATAATTTTAGGGAGAAAAGGCATAGATGATTCACTTATAAAATTAGGCTCATAAGTTAGTAATTAGAACCAATTGTTGAAAACATCGAACCTTAAATTTAGTATATAGACAATTAGATTAAATTAGATCAACGATTAACCCTAGATTGTGAAATTGATAATCGATGATTACAAAATGAAATAATAACAACTTATCTTAGAAGCTGCTTCAATGGAGGTTATAAATATCAATGGAGAACATGGAGTGCGCTTCAATGGAGAACGTCGAGTGCACTTGGAAACTGAGAGATAGAGGAGGACAGGAAGGTGTTCATTGGTTACTTTCAATACTTTGAGGCAGCCTATACTGAGCAAATACAAGTTGGTCTAATAGATCAACAAAAATTGTCAATCCATTAATCGCAATCACTATGCTTATCGTTAAGAGCTCCATTTGCTTCGGTTTTGCAAACCGTTTGCGACGTCGGTTTGGTGTGAACTAACGACGTTTCCTTACCTGTCGAATAGATGAATTCGTTAGTCGTTGGTGGTTATGTAAAATGATAAAGCCCAGCATTTCGTATTACCCCAAATCCGACTGCAGTCCGTAGATTTCGGTGTTAACCTCAAACCTTTATCGAGTTTATGGAGCTTTCGTCTAAACACTGAGTATATCAATAGATCCTTTACTAAATTGATTTTCGGCAGAAGGATTTGTAGGAGGATCTTGTATTTAGAGCTGTCAATTTGGGTAAACGGGTTGGGTTTGGGTCGGGTTAGTGTGGGTCAGGTCAATTCGGATCGGGTCAATTTGGGTTAATGTCGTAACCTATGCAGGTCGGGTTTGGGTTGGGTCATGCTTGAGACTGCAGTCCGTAGATTTCGGTGTTAACCTCAAACCTTTATGGAATTTATGGAGCTTTCGTCTAAACACTAAGTATATCAATAGATCCTTTACTAAATTGATTTTCGGCGGAAGGGTTTGTAGGAGGATCTTGTATTTAGAGCTGTCAATTTGGGTAAATGGGTTAGGTTTGGGTCGGGTTAGTGTGGCTCATGTCAATTCGAATCTGGTCAATTTGGGTTAATGTCGTAACCTATGCGGGTTGGGTTTGGGTTGGGTCATGCTTGTGACGGGTCATACATCTTATCGGGTTTAGGTCGGCTCAATAACAACTCGGGTTACATTTGGGTCGAGTGAATAATAAGTCGGGTTTAATACGGGTTTTAACGGGTTAAAACGATTAAGGCATTCTCGGGTTCGAGTCGGGTTCGGTTCAAGTCAATAATTTGCGCGTTATAATCAGGTCGGGTCATTTCCAAGTCGGGTCATGTTCGGATTCTGGTCTCAAATATTGGGTTAAATTTGGGTCTCGAGTTGATTTCAGGTCGGGTCATATCGAGTTCAGGTACATTTTTCGTATTGGTTTGTTAACAGTTCATGTATTGCCAATTTAATACTCCATTCTTTATTACTTTGTATAAGCTTTATGATTCATATTACAATCCTTCTCGATCAACTAGCTTCATTAAGGAAAACATTTTAAAGCATTAATGTGCTAAACTAGATTACTAGCTATATTAGATAAGAGTATAAGAGTTAAGATATGTGTGTGGTGTGGAAAAGTTGATTTAAGGAATCAATGTTAAAGGTAGATTTGTCAATTTGAGTGTTTAGGTCGAGTTAGCTCGGTTCGGGTCAATTTGAGTTAATTGCATTACTATTCGGGTCGGGTTACATCAAGTTTGGGTCAGGTTAAAAACAGATTGGGTTGAATTCGATTCGGATTAGTAACAGGTCGAGTTGAATCCAGGTCGGGTTGAATCCAAGTCGGGTTAGTAACAGGTCGGGTTGATTTCGGGTTTCAACGGGTGAAAATGGGTTTGGGTCAATCTCGGGTTCAGGTCGTGTTTAGTTCAGGTCAATAATTGACGGGTTATTTTCGGGTCGGGTCATCTCACGTAGGTCATGTTCGGTTCGAGTCACGAATCCTAAGGTTAACTCGAGTCTCGGGTTGGTTTCTGGTCGGGTCATATCGGGTTCGAGTCACCAATTTCTCGGGTTCAAACAGGTAGGTCATGATCGAGTTCGGGTAAAATTTTTGGGTAAGGTCAGCTTTTGACAGCTCTACTTGTATTAAGGTAGCGGGATCCCTTTGTCGTTGTTTGGGTCGAAGTTAATGGTAAGTATTCTAAGTAAAACACTCTTATAGTTTACGCGTCAATTAATATGAAACGGAGGAAGCATATATCTAAACTCTAAAGTCTTGTCTTTCCAGCAATCTATTTTTTCCTATTCTAGATATGCACTACACTTTTAATGGATAAAATGCACCAAAACTTACAAGAATTGGGTCGAATATATTTATAGTTACAAGTTGAAAAATACATTCAATGATCAACCAATCAATTAATCAATCAAATCCTTAATCCCATAAGTGGGGTAACTAACAAACCTTCAATTGCCAAAAACAACTCAATTTCTATCCTAGGAGACGAATGCCGCCAAAGTGCGTTAAATTTGAAAAGTTACATCACGACTAAGCACAAGACTCTCCCCGTCCCAAACACATGGACCCTAAATTTCACCAGGCTTTTAAGAACCAGTAATATGGAAAACTGTTTCAAGGCCCATGGCTACTATCATCCTACAAACTCCGTAACACGAACCAAAAAAGCTGTACATGTCTAGGGTTGTAACACTGAGATAGAATAGTTCCTTGACCTTCACCAAAGTAAGTACTGTAAAATAAAGAAAAAGGAACAGCCCAAGCCAAGCCCTTAATAATTTATGGCATCTCTGACTCGAAGCGAGTCACATGTGAAGAGAATGAGCATACCACCAACTGGCAACCAGTGGTAAAGACTTATAGATCTTTCGTCTTCGTGTAGGATTTCAACTTGCTACCACATTTGGTAACCCTTGATATTAGATGATCAATTTCTTCTTCTTTCTTATCATAGATGTAGAACGCTACAAAGATCATTAGCATTCCTACAATGCCAAAGCATAACTGCAGGTTAGCTTTAAAAGAGCAACATATAGTAACACTATAAAGTGGGAATATGATAGGTAGCTTACCAACCAAATATAGCCGCTGAAAAGATATAAATCCTAACAGACTGACAATCAGAAGCATCGTGACAACCTGTTTCATTTATAACAACAATTAAAATGGCTAACATTCATACAATCTAAGCTTCAAATTGAATAAAACAGCAAAAGAACTCGTAGAAGCTTTGACAATGTCTGAAAACAAGGTTTTAACAATGGCTACAATTAATTGCAATAAAACAATCCGCATTAGCTGTGATCGCTACTAGATTGATTGAGATCAAGGGCATAGAACATTATACTTTCAGTAGCTACAGTAAAGTTTAGCCATAATTTTCTCCAACTATAAACAATAATTAATTAAAGAAATGTATCAATCTAAAATATCAAAAGGAGCCTGTAGAATTATCTTTAGATTAGTATATTAATCTAATATCATTTTAATAGACACTGCTGAAAACCTGCCCCGGTTCATGGCCCATTATTATGATACAGTGAAAGTACTAGCAAATATGTTGAAGCTTACTAGAACAGGGAGAATCGGAGAAATGAGACGTTCAAGACTCCCCTGATCCTCTCCTTCATTGTAGGATCAAGGAGTACAATAGAAACAACAAATGGAAAATACTTGAACAGGATGCCAAGTCTTTCACAAAAAACACAGGGAGCTATCACAATATCTAGTTTCCAGCTATGAAGCATGGGTAGATTGGTTGATCAATTAGGACAGGAAATTGACTCTGTGTTCCATATTCATATACTCCATCAGAAATGACTCCATTGGCATGCTTACTAGTAGGATAGACCAAACATAATAGTTGAGGATATAACCTATTCTAAGAATTTGGCATTGTCACTATAAGTGCACCCACATCTCTTGGTATACTTTCTAACTTCAAGAATCTTGATGCATCAGTTCCTAGCATCTTTTGTCAGCCAGCTCCAATTCACGTAAAACGGTACAGCGAGTACCATATTATCTCAAATCAAGGTAAGTGATAATCCAAGGATAAAATGAAAGCTGGATTTTAGGAACTTAAAAGATCCTCTTATACACCTTCTGTCCTCAAAAATGACTTCTCAGTTTGTTTTGCACAAATATTGAGCATGTCTCTAGCTCATACATCAAGAAGTACAAAACATGTCTGGTAAAAAGCAGCAATTAGGACATCCAAAAATATTAAATAAAGCAGTAATCTTCGATGAAGGGAGTATTGAGAATATGGCAGTATTTTGACGACTTTTAGTAATGGGGATTTTATCATTTCTAACCCCTATCCTCTATCTTGGATCCCCATTATACCTGTCTTTGTCGTTTTCTAATTTACCCATTTCTCTCTAATTCTCTCATTTCTAGTACATTAATAATTCATTACCATGTCAGACCTCCATTTGTAAGCTACTGCTATTCACGCAATTTCCAATTATAATCTGCACCAACTCCTACCAATGACCACTTAGCTTTTTGATCTCAAGGAAAAAGGATATTGGATACACCGAGAAAAGAATAAAGAATAAAGAGGGTGCTCCTAGATTTTTCTTAAAACATATTCTCGTTCTCTATTTGCAAGCTTCCACAATCTTTCTGATTCAAATTGATAACTTCCTTCAATTGTTTTCTCGCACCAGTGTACCAACTTTCCCCCCCTAATTCCATATAAGGAATTCAAGATGAGTGTGGACTTGTTACTTATCAGGGTTAGGTTGTGCTGTCAACCCTTTTGAGCTCAGTGAAATAAAAATGTCTGAGCTTGTTTGGTTGACAAAATAAAATGGGGGAAGTGAAAAATCATGGGAATCGACAAATTGGATACTTGTTTGATTAACACAAAAAAGCAAAAATGGAAGAAGTTGGAATTCATGGGAATTTCAACTTCCCAAAAAACATAGGAAGTAAATTACCAAGGTTCCCCTTGGTCAATCAAAATTCATGGGAATTTCAACTTTCCAATATCATAACCAAACAACTTTGTGAAATTCCTAGGAATTTCATGAGGGTAATAACTTCCCATGAAATACAACTTCCTATAATCCCATGGGAATTTATTTCCCGTGTCAACCAAACACTGATGCAGTTTGGTTCCAAAGAGGCTTACTTAAGGATTCCATGTAAAATTTTTGTACCTACTCACACATGAAACACTGCATAGCAAAAGGAAGAACAAAGTATTCCAATTATTTGGTGTATCAGAGAAGCAACTCTGCACACATTCACTTTTCTAGAGATAACGTCGTTCAACTTCCCCATGAGATGCCTCAATCAGTGAACATAGATAGCCTAGGCTTACAAGAAATATAGATCTCAAAATTGAATTGCTAAATCAAGAGATGAGACCAAGGTGGGGGAATAATGTCCATCACCCAGGCTGTCTTTTGATCTGGCTACATTTTTCTTTTTCTTCCCTTGTCAATTTCATATTAACCTTTTTAAATGGTATATTTGCATTAGCGAAATATGTACCCCAGCGCTCTTGGTACAATGCACATTTTGCAAACATTAAAATGTAATGCAACCTCATCACTAAAAAGTCAAATTACATGGTAAATCCTACATAACAATTAGCAATATGCCAAATGCTTGATTAGCAAGAATAACCTCACATGGATAAAGGAAAAGATGATCTACAAAGGATTATACCCAGATAAGCATACACATTTAAAGGGAGATGCTCTACATTTTCCTACAGTTTTTCAAGAATTATACCCAAGATGTTCTCTTCTTTATCATCTTTACTATCCATTTTCATTTTTCTACCCAGCAACTGTAACTCTCTCTTGAGTTACCTTTGTAAGTGAATATTGGGCTCGTTATATCTTAACTGATACTGATTTTCCATGGCTATCAGACGTGACTGATATAATGCCAGCGTCAATTGAGTCACATTGTCTATCTCCAAGACTAGATTAAATTTATAAATAGATTTACCGAATCCACATACCCTTCCCCAATTCTTATGTAATTAAGGCTCTGAAACAGTTATTTGTTGCAATTTCACACACGTGCCTGACCCAAAAAGAGGAAAACATAGTCCTAACAGAAGTTCCAAACTTGGATAAGTGCCACAAGTGATCCCTATCCAGCTATTCCCTAATCAAAATTATAGCAAATATAGCATATACTAAAACAAACATTACCGAAAAGACAACAAATGATGCCTCCACTTCCAGCAAAAAGTGAAAATATGGGCTACAAGCATCATACCATAGAGAATAAGTATTACCTTAAGAAACAACATCCAATCATTGCCCCTGCAAAGCGATTTTAAAACACCAACTGCAGTATTCCACCGAGAAACAAGTGAAAGAGCAGCTTTACGTGATTTCTCCTCAGAGCAGTGGAAAGCAGATACAGGAACTTTCTCAACAGTACATCCAAATCTGCACAAGAGAATTTTCCCTTTAGAATTCCAACTAAATGATCTTTCACCTATGTAGGTTTTATCTAGAGAAAAAATAAAATCAACCAATTGAAAAAGTGGAGATACAAAGAAAGGGATCAGATTCCACCAATAAACAAGACACAAGAATTAAATAACTCCAATCTCGCAAAACATCAGAAGGGGACATGTTTGGGAAAGCCCAATGAGAATGAAACCACATTAAGCTAAACACACCACTCGCTTAGATAGAGTATTCAATGAAGATTCCCAGCCATGGAATTTTTTGCTTTTCTATCCGACCAGATCACCCACAACTCGACCCCTCGTCTACTCTTGTATCCTTACAATAAAATTATCCTATCATCGTCAAACAAATATTTGTGAATTAACATCCTAGGGGAAGGGTGAGGGATGGGCATGGCTTTGTTGTTCTTGACTTAGTCCAATAGACAAACTTGAAGGAAAGTAACAGAATATAAAATTGATTAAAATAAAGTTGAACACAATGCATCTTAAAGCTGCATAGCCTAAATACTTGGGACAACCAAACATTGTCTCAGTAGTCTGCAGATCTTGCCATGGATTCAAATGTATCTAAACAACATGATGAAAGAGCTTTGCTGGGAGCTGCACTGTAAGATGGAGCAGCACATCGCAGATGATTTCGCCTTTCCATAAATGGTCAAAAGAGTGAGTCAAGAATTTTTATTACTTCTAAAAACAGTGGATTGGTCATGTTTTGCTTCCCAACTGCTATGTACAAGGGATTCCTTTACCCATAAATTAGTGTGCAAGTTATTCACACTATATCCAAAGTCCGATACCATATTAGCAATACAATTAACTTGAACCTTTTTTTTTTTTTTTTTAAATTCTGGTTTAGGATCGATTATAATAACATGGACTTTGGGTTAGGATATACTCAATAATTTGTTCCGAATAAACGGCATAAGCCACAAAATAAGAAACAAACAAAATAAAAATCTTAGCACAATATGAAGTATGCCAGAGATTCAAGCATACGCATGTTTACAAGTCCATAACTCGTGTAATATTTAGTAAGGACTTAAGTAACTAAGTTATTTACACTGATATATGGTTTCAGCTGTACAAAGAAATTAGCCAAATATTTCAAAAAAAAAATTTATGGAAAAGAAACAACTAAAAGAGCATCACCAGAACTGAAAATAATATTAGATAAAAAATGGTTTTGAGCTTGTTCCATAATTGGTACCAATCCAAACGACTTCAGTATGGATTTGAGCCTAAGAAAACTCCAATCTAAATTGTCCAATTTTACACCCCATCCTTGGATGTGGAGTTCTCCACAATTCGAAACAGCAGGCTTCCTTTAACATTTTCCCCTAACTTTAAACGGGTTAAGGGAAGAAGGGAAACTAGAAGGAAGGATGGAGTAAAGATAGAGGGAACAAACCAATCATACATTCTTTCAGGCAAATTGGCATGAATGTAGAGGAACACTGATGCCAACAATATGAGCTTGAAAACTGTTGTAACAATGGTATATCCAGATGCGACGAAGTTGTAGTAAAACGCAAGGAAAATAAGCAGGGTGGCTAGGCTTTGCCTTTTGTCCTTCCATAAGAGTACATCAGCAACTGCAGGGGGTACCAATATATTTTTATCAAAAACATTTACAGTTAAAAATAATATATTGCTAATAAGACAATGGAACGTCAAATAAAAGTTTCAGAAAAGTATGGATATCAGACTAATTTCATAAAAAGATAATAGATTATAATATTACAAATACAGAGATACACCCAAGATCCTTTTGAAATATTGAATAGAAATGCTTCTCCAATTATTTCCCATAGTGATTCCATATTACTTATAAGAACATCAGAATTCACATGCTAAACTGATGGTGCAATGAAACAACGGATAAGAATATTTGAAGATAAATATTTCACCAATTCTAACAATCAACGATGATTAAGTAAGCACAGATAGACTAAATTTACAAAGAAGTTCCATTAGACATCATTAATACTGATAGTGCAGACTCTTAACACTGCCAAAATATAAAGCAAACTTAAACAAGGCAATATGTTTATTCGTGTTTGATTGGCATTAAAGCTTTATGGCATTGGAAAAGAAAAAGGGGAAAAAAAAACAATACACACCCCTTGGGTACATCAAATGACAGAGGTATTAAATAATGGACCTTATGTCACATAGGCCAATTTCACCTTCAATTTAAAAACCAAATAAACACATTGAATCTCCCCCAACCCCACCCTCCCACCCCCCCCCCCTCAACCGGAGAAAAACCCTCCATCTTCGTCTTCATCTTCATCCTCCTCAATGTCCTCTTTAAGTCTCTTTAGCTTTCTCCATCACGAAATTCTCATGCAAAAGCCCCTTCTCTTCTTGTGTACCTTTTGAAACAATAAATTGATTACGGAGATGAGTGTAGAATCGAAAGAACACATACCAAGGTGCAATGGGGTTCAAATTCTTATCAGTGTCCCTTTATTCAGCAACTCTTCAAAAACAAAGTTTGCTTTTTCATCTTCAATGTTTTATCTCTACTTCATTGTTTTCATTAGTACTGGTAATGTAGAAAACTTCAGAACTCAAACCTCACACTCCTCTTTTTATTTCTATAAACTATTAGGTCACCTCACTCTTAACATTTCCTTAGTTTTAAACAGAAGGGAGCACAGATTTGAGTGGGGGTGAACAGCATACACCAAATGTAATCAAATATAGATGGCCATCAAGCATCTAATTTATGCATTTTCATACATGTATTTATAAAGAGAACAATGAAAAAGGTCATTTATGACACGTGCCTCCATACTTGCTAGTTGCTACCATGGTAAAAGGGGAGGGATATATATTATATTTGCAATATTTAATAATTAAAGATTAGAGGTAACATAAAAAAGTATCATATATTGAATAAGCACAAGCAAAGTTTTGTAATTTCTCACAGGAGATTAGGGGGCTGTTTGATCGAGGGGAATCACGAAAGGGAAAGGGAATTCATATTTTTAAATCCCTTTGTGATTGGTTGGATATTTTTTAATTTTCTTTCCAGCTCTCCCTTTTGGGATTCCCCATAAACCTCTACATCAAGTCCTGCTTCTTACTTGGGATTTGAAGATTACCTCATTTCCACCTTCCCATCTCTACACCACATACCCAACCGCCTGCCAGGCTGCCATGAAAAACCCACCATTAACTCTGCCTACCATCCGCCCACCAGAAATTCAATCTGACACTGCCATCAAATTAGATTTTCAACTGCATCATCACAATCTTGACCACCACCATCCTTCTATAAAACCTTAACCCCAACAATACCCAAACCATTACTTACCAACAACCCCAACCATCAAGTCCAAAACCCATTACCATCTCAACCACCAACCCAAAATTTTGAGGGCAAAATATATAGGATGTAAGAGAGAGTCCAAAACCCATTGCCATCCACCATCCCCAAAATTTTGAGAGCAAAAATTATAGGATATGAGAGAGATAAAGAACCAACCAAGAAGTACCAAGAGCCAAGTTTTTACCAGACTAGCTTATCAAATTTTTGGGAACAAAACAGCCCTATTTCACTCAAAAAGTTCATTTCAGTACCAAAATCTCATTTGCAATTCATATTCAAGACTGTTCATTTTTTACCAGACTAGCTTATCAATTATCATCCTAACTCAAGGTTCAGTCCATTAATTTACCTACAGGTCTGTAAGTGGCTGATGATTTATCTAGCCTAAGTGGCAAGGGTATTTTTGTGCCACCAGTCAAGCTATTTGACTTATTTTTTATACTAGCTCCTAATAATCATCTGCTACTTATTTAATAACCATAAAAAATTACACTTTCACTTTACTCATGTTATAGTATGTTTATTGTCATTATAATTCTAGAATTGGGTTCATATTCCATCTCCTTGACATTTTCAAGTGCAAACTTTCAAATAATGGGCTGTTATAAAATTAATACTTAAAGTTGATAGCAGATGCAAATAAACACAGAAAGTAGCATATAAGAATAATAGAGGAATTAACAACTACCTCTTCCACCTCCAAGATATCTATGCACTTTAGATGGTCCATCTCTTTTAGGCTGATGTTCTGCTCTTAAGTGCGAGTAGGACTCAATTGTTCTCTCAAGACCCTCCTGTGATCAAAACACAGCAAAGATTACACCAATGTGTTATAAAAAATTTAAAAGCCTTAACTACCAATCTAAAACCATTCCCAAGACTGAATCTTTACACACAAAAGAAAATAATTATGATTTATTATTTTGTGAAATCAGTAGCTTATCACGAAGTATTATGTAGAAAATAATTTCCAAGGTTAAAAACATTCCCATAGAAACTTATGCATCTATTGGAAACAGATCACATAAGAGCTAGAGATTACATATAACTAAATAAAATGAAACCTGCAGTGATACAATTGGTGTGTAGCCAAGTCGATCTTTGGCTTTCGAGCTATTAAATGTTCTGTTGCAAGAAAGGAGCCTGATTCTTGAAGGTGTCAGCTGTGGAACTTTCATACCATAAGGGGCCAATAATTTGTAAATAAGCTCCACCAAATGTGCAATAGGCATCATAATAAATGCAGGAATCTTAATTCTTGGCCTGAGAAAACATAAAATTAAACGAGTAAGACGGTTAAACTCAATTCCACTAGGAAATTCAAGCTGTACAAATCCAATGTCATAATCACAACAAAATTTTCATGAAGTTCGAAATGTAAAGAATATAAAAGACCAAACTTTTATACCATGCTTCAAATAAGTGGTGCGCAAAATGGAAAAAGTCAACTCCCTTAATGCAACAATCATAACTTCTCGCAATAACCAAAAGGAAAACAACTCCACTAAATCAAACACAACTAATAAAATAAACAAACAAAGCAAATGGATCTTACAAACTTTTGATCCATAGTGTTACACTGTTACCAAATACCAAGGCATTAACCAGAGAACTAGTACATTTGCGAGGTATTTCATTTAATTCCAAAAGAGCAAAATAAACATAATGAACCATACATATGAGGGGTATAGCTAAAATTACATAACAACTATAAAAATAAACAAACAAAGCATATGGATTTTACCAACTTTTGATCCATAGTGTTACACTGTTACGGTATTACCAAATACCAAGGCATTAACCAGAGAACTAGTGTGTTAGCGAGGTTTTTCACTTAATCCCAAAAGAGCAAAATAAACATAATGAACCAGACATATGAGGGGTATAGCTAGAATTACATTATAAATCAGTTAAGAGGCTAGAGGAAAAAGGCAGAACTTCGTCAGAGGAAAAGAGATAATATTGCCATATATAAAAAAATAGGGAAAAGCATGAATTTGGAAAATGCCTACTTCAAAATAAATTATATAAAAAAAAATAATAATAATAAAAAAAAAAAACCCCATTTAAGTCTTTTTTGTTACAAAATTCACTCCCTCCATCACAATAAATTTTCTCTATATCCCCCATTTAACTTTTTAAAGAGTTGGTTTATGTGTAAGCATGTGACATTGTATTAATCAAAGCACATGGACACACCACAAAGGGAATGGGAAAAGGTCAATAGGATGTCCAAAATAGGTAATTGGGAAATCTTGGTGGGATAGAGGGAGTGTAACCAATTCTCTAAGTTTTCTTGTCACAAGAATCAGCAATCAGGAACAAACATTTCATTATACTCATTACCCAAACAAAATAAAAAACTTTACTCCCAGCCAATTCTATGTAATATACTGCATACACAATGTTGCTAAAGATGGGGGTAAACTTTCCCAAAATGACAAGCCTCCTACATTGGACTGACTACGAAATCATTAGATTAGGTGGAATACTTGCTGGAACAAACTATCAGTGCTTAGACTCCAGAACCTATAGCAGAAGGTGTAAGGGAAGGGGGGGAAATTACAGAGTAATAAAAGAAAAAGAAAACAAAACTAAGGGATGAGAGATACCTTTCATAACCTAGACCCTCAAGTATGAGTGACATGAATTCCCAAAATTTGATTGGCTCCATATTTGTAATGAAATATGCCTGAAAATCAATAATAACACTAAACCTTTTTGAATTATAAATGGCTAAAATGGTTTCAAAAAAAAATTTAGAAAAATATAAGGATCACTAAAAGGGGTTCAATTATTATGGCCAGAATAACTAAAAAAATCTACTCCTAGGTAAATGGAATAGCCATATACTCCTTACGGTACAAACCATATGTACACTTGATTGCAAACCCATGACAGGAAACATAGGACCTTACACCAACGTCTATAATAAAAGTTTAAAAGGAATTGGATTTTGTGATAGACATTATATTAAATTTTGTCAAAACTGCTTGAAGTCCACAGTTGAAATTTAAAAAATATATACATACACCTAACAATTGTAAAAACTTCCTCTGTCCCATAATTTACATTTACATTGCATAAAAATTATGGAGAGTGAAAAAGTAGATCAGAAAATAAATATAAAATAAAAAGTGGGTGGGAGGGTGTGAAGCCCAATTTCGAAGAAAAAAGTAGGGAGGAAACTTACTTAACAAAGGTTAAGTATTTGTAAGGCATCCCAAATTGGAAGATGTAAACTAATTATGGAACAATGGGAATAAAAATATATTTTTTTTTTTCTTTCGGCATTCTCTAGTCTAGTATTGAGTAGCATATGTTTAAAACTGTAGAAGCGAAGAATAATGCTCAAAAAATGAATGGAAAAATACCTGCCCTGAAGCTTTTTCTGCAACTGTTCCCTTAGATGCTAGAGCTCTTTCAGCACATATATGGGCATGAGCAACGTTTTCAACGTAGGTGAAATCATACATATTATTTCCATCTCCTATGATAAACTGTTTATGATTACATACACAAAAATGTCAGTTGCTTCATAGAAGAAAAACACAAGGGGGGATCACAGCAAAAAGAGAGGGGGGAAGGGGGATAAAAGGGTGGAACCAAAAAAAATCAAAGGGATTATATTGATTAGTCCAATTACTTCCTCTTTTCTAATTTAATTGCTACATTTACTACTTTGGAAACTTCACATAATCATATCAATTGCTACACATCCATTTTTGGTTATTTGGTTTCTCTACCTCTCTCCCTCATCATGTCTCTCTCTTTTTATATCTCTCTCCTATTCACATGGATTCCTTAATATAAGTGCCTCCCCTACATGTAGTAATTAGCATCAAATGGAGGAAGTACTTATTTCCATTTCAACTCATAAGTTTCATTATAGTTTATACTCCTTTATTCACAAAAACCTGGTTATGCGTAAGGGAAAAGAAATTCCACATAGCATACTTTTCATCAATGAGTTCTAGAGGTATAATTCTAATACAAACTTTAGATACATGCATCATTTTGGGCCAAGTGTACAGATAAGAATTGATCCTCACATTTACTCCAACAGTCTTGAGCTGAACTATTTTAGTAAATTTTAAAGCCAATGATAAATGTGAATTTTAAGTAAGGCCAAGGTCAACTTGCAGTTTTGCTGAATGCATTTTTGTAGCATGTGTTTCAAATCAGATCATAACATCTATAATTAACTCTCTATTACATCATAAATTATTAATGTATATTATTAAAGCTGATATGCGTGATTGACACTATTAAAATTCTTGAAAAAAAAAAATTAAACTCATATTAGTCAACATACATCTAAATTCTCTACTCTTTACAATATACAGAGTACTAAGTAGCAGAATGAGGTAATAAAAATTATAGTCTTTCCAGTATGTTCAAGAATCAACATCATGTTGCCAGACTCCAATAAAACAATGCTGAGGTTGAATTTTTTTTATTTTTCCAATTTGTTTACATTACACCAACAATAAATTGCACGTGACACCGACGAGGCTATGATATTTATCAGAAGCATAACTTTTTCCTAAACATACAAGAGTAGGATATCAACCTCGAAAACTTTACATCAATTTCAAATTTGATAAGAACAAATTTAAATTAAAAATTACAAATACAAAGGACAGGGTCAAGTAAGGGAGATGGGCTTTGCAGAAAGGATTTGAAGATCCATAGGCCTCTGGGGTTTTTTTTTTTTTTAAAAAAAAAAAAATTTACCAGAAAACACGCATGAAGAGTTATAACTCAAGAGAGGATAAGGACAACTATGCCTTTGCCTCATATTCGAGAATGAAAGATATAATCTTTTAAACTTAACAAGAAACAAAAATCATTAATTCTAAAGAGAAAAAGAAAACATTAGCATAGTGGACGAGCACTTCTTTTATAGCCTAATAGCCCGTCAAAATAAAACGAGGAAAATATAGATCAGCAGAATGAATCAGCACTTCTCTAGTGAGTGGGGGAGCGGGATGTCTGTTCCAGCTTTTTCTACAAAGCAGTGAGCGAGGGAGGAGGGAGTTTCTTAAGCAGATAGAGAGAGACGCTACGGAGGTGTTCCATGATGTAGATGCTATAATCAGAGAGACAACACAGTTCTAGAAGACATTAATCACAACAGAGTGGGTTCTAATTTCAGGGGTTAGAGTGAGACCCATTCCATCTCAAGTAAGTGTTTCGCTGGAAAGACTTTTTGAGGAGGGCAGTGTTTGCTATGAAGGGGAATAAGTCTCCGGCACAGATGGGTTTACAATGGCATTGTTCCACAATTTTTGGGGTATAATCAAAGATGATTTGCTTGGCTTTTCTTCTTTTTTTTTTCCTTTTTTTTTTTTTTTTTTTTTTTTTTTTTTTGTGGAGCTTCACACTTTCACTGTTGGAGTTATCAAGAAAATCATTTACAATATTAATATCTTGATTCCCAATGTTTACCACCGATCAATAAGTTGTTTTCCCACACTGCTTTAACAAGCAAGGAACACAGCACATGACAGCCAATCTTAAACATTGAAACCAAGCTAAATTTCAACTTATACAGAAAAAAGTAAAAACAACCTATAGGAACTCAAAAACTTTATAACATTTGTCAGCCAACATGTCTGTACATCCTGTATTTGACAGCCAACATGTCTGTACATCCTGTGCATCTATCTGTCTATGTATGCCTGCCTATGCATTTGAGTGAAAAAAGCCACAGGTAAAAGTATTTCAATTCACATTCTATGGCACTTTCACTTTTGGCTATAAAACTCTCTACATGTGAAAGTATTGTAAGGACTATAAGTATAAGGATGTATACCTTAGACTTCCCAGCCCTTGCAGCATCAACTAAAGATGGAACTAGTAGCTTGTCACCAGGGCCAAAGATACCGCTTGGACGCAATGAGCAAGTAAGAAGCCCCTTTTCACCATTTGCCTTCAAGACCAATGCCTCTCCTTCAGCTTTGGTGGCTGAATAAGAATCATTATGCTAAAAGAACAAAAGATAAGAGCTAAATTATAAAAGAAAAAAATAATAATTAAAAGTCAGCAACTCGCATGCAAACTAGGATAAAGTAGCCATAGAAATGGATGAAGTAAAGTAAAAAGGATTACAGCAGCACATGAATTTATTCAACAAACTAAACAATGCTCTGCCTTGTATATTGATCTCATTTTCTGCATTATTATCAATTCTGAAACATTAATAAAACTAAGCTTAGCAGGGGAAGTGCTTGCATCAAAGTTGCTGTAAGTGACTAATTAAGATTCAAGCTAGTCATGCAGTATGACTAGCATATTTCAACAACAGAGGTAACAGTATTGTTTAATACCCATCAATGCTATCATCACATTGGAAACTTAATAAAATAAGTTAGCGTGGAAGCTCTTGCTTCAAAATTGTTGTGATCTAACCAAGATTTGAGATGGTAGTCAGCACGATATGACTAGCATACTTCAACAACAGAGCTAATAATAGTATAGCATGTTACAAAATGCTTTAAAAAAGAGGAAGAGATAGAACAAGTGACCTCATTCTATCTCAAAAAAGGATACCATGTTTTCTTTTCCCCTCATAATCTCATGTTAACAATGGACAAATCTGGCTACCAAGTTTCATGTATCTATTAATACTCCCTCCGTTCCTAATAATTGTCATGGTCAAACTTAGCACACATGACAATGCACTGGTTTAACTTTAGATATATATGATTAAATTATTTGTAAAAAAATATAAATAATTTGATATTATGAAACTTTATATTAATACCTATATAACAATATATTTCATGATTAAAAAAAATATTATATGTTACTAAAAAACGATGGTCAAAGTTAGAAAATGCGTAGTGAAAAAAGTCAAACGTGTCAATTATTTAGGAACAGAGGGAGTATATTGTTAAAAGCGCCTTTTCCTACCCCTTACTCCCTCTCCACACCTCACAATAAAAAACAGTATTGAGTTAAGTGAGGATGCAATAACATTGGGTGGTAAGAAGTTTTCCATGAACGATTTTTTCGTGTACTTGGGATAATTGTACAGAGGAATGGAGATATTAAACAAAATGTAACTCATATGATTAGGTCTGAGTGGCTCAAATGGAGAGAACAAATGGAATATTGTCACTATTGTGTGACTTTAGTATACCTTTAAGATTAAGGGAGAATTCTATAGGGTGGATATAAGACCAGCAATGTTATATTGGATGGGAATGTCAAGCATCATAGGAAGGATCATATTAGGAAACAAGAGTAGCAAAGATCTGTTACATGTGTATGTTGTGATGGATGCGTGTGAACACCTTATTATGAATAAAAGTTGGAAAGAAGATGCTTGGACGAAAGTTGGAGAATGAATAAAAGAGAATTAATTGTTGGAGCCGATGACATTGAGATAATAAAGGGACAATTTATTGTGTTGGTTTAGGTATGTACGAGAAAGACTAGTAGATGCACAAGTAAAGAAAGTAGAGAGCTCTATTCAAAAAAGAAAAAAATAAAATAAAATAAAATAAAATAAATAAAAAGAAAGTAGAGAACTAGTAGTGTGGAGATCTTAGAAGAAGTAGAGAGAGACCAAAGACTTAGATGGAAGGAGCTGAGAATATATGAAGAAATTGGTTTTACGAGAGCATAAAGCCTTGGAAAAAAAGATTAAAGGGCATTAAGGGAAATGATCTTAACAACTACAAAAGATAAATTCTTGATTCACGTTGTCAAGTAGCCAACCCCATCCTATTATTGGGATTAGCTCTGATATTATTGTTGTTGTTGTAGTAGTATTATATGAACTTAGATAGTTTAACAACGATAAAAAAAAAAAATAAAAAAAAAAAAAAAAAAAAAAAAAAATTACCTTACTATCTTCCCCTAAAGACACTTATGTTTTGCAGATGACAAACTTCTTAACTCTGGGGGGCCTCATAATGGTTGCAAGATTGGATACAAACTAAACTTTCAAATGACGATGCCAAATAAAAATTTATTCCATATACACTATCCACTATATAGGCAAAAAATTCAACAATTCTATCACGAAATAATTTTCCAATAACACCATCCGCGTTAAAATATGCCAGGAAATAAAAGGAAATTGAAGTCCTTCAATAAAGCATGTGATTACTAAATAGGATAAGAGATATTAATTCCGTCATTATAGGTAGTAGTAGTGCTAGAAGACAACTAAGATCCAGGATAGTAGAGTTTGGATAAAAAGAAAACACCAAGGCCCAAAAGGCATCATAGTGGGCAGCTATATGGACGATTTTAGGTCAATTAGATTTACTACTAAATGCTTAATTATACTATATAATTAACCTAAATATATCCGATCCCCCTTCTCAAACAAAGTTAAGAGAGTGACTTAAACCTCCTTTCGTTCTAGCAAACATTGAATCTAATATCATATTCATGGACAAAATAGAGGAGCAATGAATGAAGCTCTTGATCTCTAAAGGAGAATAATGTAAACCTAATGGAAAGCACAGATAAAGGGTTTTTATTTTATACTTATTATGTGATTTGTATATTTAATATGTTTGGGATCTTGTTTAGATGCCAGGAAAACTGTACATAAACAATGTAAAATCAATATACAAATAAAAGTGTCAATTTGCTCCAAATTTCTCAAAGTAATCTCCCAATAACTACTATCTACCCCCATTAAGTTCCCCAATAACTATTAAAGATTACCTATTTTGGCAAAGGATATATCCCATGAATAGCACTAATACATTCTAGTAGAAAGAAAACATTTTTAATAAATGACAAACTAGAATTTGCAATTCATAGAAAGTATAAACGGAGAGTAGAACAATGAGATTGATACCTTGACTGGGTAGGATAAAGACTCGTCTGCATTAATAACCCCGCGCACCCCATCAAAGACAACACTGGCAGAGCTAGTATAAATCAATCTCTTTACTTGCATCTCAACACATGCGTCAATCACATTTCTTGTTCCTGCCATAGGATAATGGTAAGCATAGTACTAATTCTACTTGGCATTAGCGATACTCTGACAAGTATGCAGCTGTGACATCCAATGTGACTACATGTATATGTAATTAATAAAGTTCACCTTCAACATTGACAGAGTGATGGAGGTTGTAATTATTAATAGAAGAATCCGGAGCCGCCATATGAAAGACAACATCAGCTCCATGACAGACTGCAATACAATAAACAATATCTTAACATTAGCTATCCTCCAGATCCTGAAAATTCACTTTAAAGCAGAATCGAGCAACCTAATGAAAGTGATGTGAAAGTAAATAAATAAAAAGAAAAAGGCAAGCAAAGCTACCCTTAAGCACTTGACCCTTATCTCTGAGATCAGCAGATACATACTGAGCACGGCCAGACGACAAAGCCTTGCCAAGTGTTCCCTCCTCCTCATAAGCATCAAGCTTAATAGAGGGACCCAAATCGGCTATTCGAACACAGAACATTTCGTACCGAATCAGCATTTCGACTAAATGCCGGGCTGCAAACCCTCTTCCTCCGGTAACCACACACCATCTCTCTTGACTTGTCATCAGTGAAATTCAACTACAACTACACACCCCCAATTGCATCAATATTACGCGAACAACTCAATAATTTTACAATGTTGAAATACAAATTAGGTGAAAAAAACAACAATTAAATCGCCCATTATAATCTTATAGTAATTATAACCAAAAGTTCAATGATCCAACATAGAAGACCCTAAACTGAGAATTAAATTAACGATTAACATTAGATTGTGAAATTGTATTCGATGATTGAAAACAAAGATCATACCTCAGAAGCTGCTTCAATGGAGGAGAGAGGAGAGAGGAGAGAGGAGAGAGGAGAATTGAGATTGAGGGATACGACGCAGTGAAAAAGCTCCAAAGCAATATGGCCTGTTTTGGCATGAGGAAATACTTGTTGCTCTCCGTGATTAAACTTCACAAAAAAAAAAATCACAGGGCATTTTCGTCATTTCGAAGTTAAAAATAGGGGTGTAGTTGGAAATTCACTGGGGAATGGTTACGGCATACTTGTAAACGGCAGTTTACTCTCACAAACGGAAGTTTGGCAAAATGAGGTGAGCAAATTCTTAAATCACGAGTAGATGAGGGAGGATCTATCTTCGAGCAGATAAGACCTTGTTTGGCAAGTGGCTATAACCTGTTGACTGCTTGCTGTTTAACTTGGTTGTTGGTTGCTGGTTGTTTAACTTGGTCGTTTGTAGTGATTGTTTGACCATTTGTTGTATGTAAATATGTTTGGTAAAATTAGATGTTAGCTATTGATTGTAAGTATGTAAAATGACTTTAAAGGACATTATTATTGTGTTCTTATTCATTTATTATCAATATTATTAATTACTAATTATTAGTTACCAATTTTTAATTATTAATTACGAATACAAAATACTAACTAAATACTAGTATTAATTGATTAATACTAGAATTTATTTTTTTTAAAATAAACTTGAACTTAATATGTACGTTGATATCAAAGGTTTTTTTATTGTAAATTTTAACTAGATTTAAGCCCGTGCGATTGCATGATTTTTTAGAAATAAATTTCACAAAAAGATAACCTTTGTATAAAATTTGATTAATTTGTTATTGCTTGTTAAAGATAATTTTTATTAATTTTATGTAATTATAATGCGACCTTATTAGTTGATGTTAGTTATGTGGAAATTGAGCTTAAAATTAATAACTAAATTATAAAATATGGTATCCTATTCGTTAGATATTAGAATTAAATATTTAATATTAATTTCAAAGACACGGAGTATTTATTAAAAATAATTTAAATCCTAAATGACTCTTAGTAGTTTTTTTTTTTTAACCTATGTGACACATAAAATTAAACTCTCAAATCTCATTCGTCAATTTTGCTTATGTGACGATTAATTTTTTCAGTTCTAAAATAGAATATAATTTATTTTCATTGGTCATAATAATGTCTTTGTATATGTTATATTATCCGGATATTAGGATAGAAAAATTTTAATGTGAAAAGATATTTTTTTGTTTTTAAATAATTTAAATAATCCTAAATCAATATTCGTATTTTTTTTACACATAATATTATACGCTCAAATTTTATTCGTTGGTTAGTGTTATAGCCATATGGTGTGGCCAACCACACAAAACACGCTAAATAATTAATGTTAAAAGATTTTTTTTTAAATTAAGTTAAATCGTAAATCATAGTTTTTTACATGACACTTGAAAATACACCATCAAATTTCATTTGTTCAAATTTTTTATCTGACGATTCATTTTGTTAATAATAAAAAAAATTTCATTGATCAAAATATTGTCTTTGAATATGTTATCTCATCTGATGGATATTAGGATAAAGATTCTAATGTGAAAAGATGACTTTTTTTAAGAAAATAATTTTAATGCTAAATCACTATTTGCAGCTTTTTTTTTAACCTACGTGGCATGTAAAATTAAATATCTCAAATCTCATTCATTAATTTTACGTACGTGGCGATTGATTTTTTTAATCCTAAAATAATATACAAATCTCTTTTTTTATTGGCTAAAATAAGTCTCTTGCTTATATGGCGCGCCGAATGCTCCCAAAAAATGTCTTCTTTATTTATATACTAGTACGTGCCCCAGGCGTTGCCTCGGGTTCCTATTTAGAGAGTTTACTTATTTGTGGGCTTGTTTTGTATTATTATTTTTTTTTTGAAAGAATGTTTTAATTATTATTATTATTATTATTATTATTATTATTATTATTATTATTATTATTATTATTATTATTATTATTATTATTATTATTATTATTTAAGTATAAGATGTAGAAAGAGAGTAGGAATACTACCTATTTGTTGTGAAATAAGGAGAAACATGAGAGATTGAGAGAGAATTAATCTGTGTGTATTTATTCCATATGATAGGGGTATATATACATACAACATAATTAGGGTTTGCTTGGATAAAAATAAACTCTATATCTAGAATATTCCGGAATGATAAAAGGAGTATAATGGGCATCCACAAAATATTTCATAACACTCCCCCTTTGATGTCCATTATTGAAGATCGTGCCTCGTTAAAACCTTAATAGGATAAACCCTGTAGGATAAAAACCTAATTAAGAAAAAAGAGTAAAATATTCTTCATAATACGCTCAAGATGCTGCCTCATTAAAAACCTTACCAGGAAAACCCAATGTGGGACAAAACCATGGTCAAGGGAAAAATATTGCAGCGCGTATTCTCCCCCTGATAAATACATAACGTGAAATCTTCTAGTGCAATAAATCCAACGAGATATGGTTGGGTAACTTCTATTGTGTAGCAGAACACCATTTGTTGATAATTGATCCTTTCAAATTGAACTTAAATCTTCAAATCTTCACGTGAACAAGTGAGGCGTCTTCAATTTCACTATATTTATGATAATAATACATGTGTTTGTCCACAATCCACATCTCATTCGAAATCTCTGTTTAAAGTTGCCTTAATCGTTATACTTATGCCTTTTTCTGGAGGCCGATCGACATATTTAGTAGATATTGATAATTAATAAGAGATCATATTTTATGGCAACACGTGATATAATCGTCCAATTTTACACGATTTAGTGAAGATAACAACTCGTATACATCACTCATGATTCTTCTGGACCATAAGAAAAGTATTCTAGCCGAAAAATATCTCAATGTTATTCTTTGGAAATTTCATATTTAATATGAGAGTTTCCAATAAGTACAAAGACTGATTGACTCTCACATACTCAAACTTCAGGTTGAGACATCAATGATGTAGTCATATTGACTTTTTCGGAGTTTGATAATAATTGCAATATTCAAAATATAAAATTTTTAGGGCTGGGTATTTAAATATATACATCGTACATAAGTTCTTCAGGAACTTTTCTTACATGATTTCATAACATGCTATTAAATCGACGTCATCAATAATTTCAGCACAACTGTAAGCCCATTGGAATATAAATATTTCTTTGTAATTCCCATCAATCTTGTAAATACGCCTTACTACACATTGGACGAACATTCACACATACCACAATTATTATACAGAAACTAGTGCATGCAATATGAGATATAAAAATCATGATAGGATATTGAACTACATATACAATATGTAATGCATCTAACAACTTCCTACACATGTAATAAGTAATCCATTAACCTATGACTCACGCATGCACATGGACATAAGACTCAAAATTATGCAAGACAATGTACAGTGTGGATTTAAAAATCTATATTTCATTGGACTTCTAGTCCATGATAAACTTTTGATCATTATCATTATGTCGACATCAAAATGGACATATATTTCAGATCCCTTATTCACTAGTCCATTCTATCATGCATATGCATATTATTCGTTGGTTCCATAGGATATCGATATGATAACATTCTGGAAATATAATTTCGCATGCTATTTTACAATGATATTTGAATATATCTCCAATCGGTACCATTATAAATTTTTTTTCTTTTTTTTTCATATCATATGCCATTTATTATAGATCAAATATCTATACCACCTATATGGGGTATTTCTCACTCTATGGTATTAATATACTATTATTATACTTTAAAAGCATCAACTGCAGTATCTTGCCATATATCACATATTTATATTGGAATCGATCATACAATCTACACTTTGGGTGTAGTGATTCAAAGAAAAATTAGCAAGATCTATCTTAATTAATGCAAATAATATCATTATCACTATGACCAAAATGTATTTCTCCATGCCTCTGGATGGGTTATAACAGTATACAAATCAAATCATAGATGTGCAACATATCTTGATACAAAAGTTGGCATGTAACTTTACAAAGTATCATTAGAGGGATCAACTATTTATAATTTTATAATTTTGCCAACTTACTTCAATTCTTCTCCCCCTAAATATTGGGGCAATTCTTCACCAACTTAGAATATAATTTCATGTGCAACAAATTTCATCTCTCAGGATAATCATATTTAACAAATTTCTATCTCTTATGGAGAATAATGAAATTTTGTTCTCTTCTAGAGATCAATATTAATAGGTAGTCATGAATTATATATTTGTCTATTTACTTATTCTATTTCTTATGTGCTGACATAAAATAGCCCCAATCAAGAGATTAATTTACTATTAAAATCACTTGTATGTAAAGCCACTATATGGTGATTTTTTAATCCTCCAAATACTTTAATATTGAATTTCTAGTTACTCAAAATTTCTACACATACCAGTTGTTTTAGTGAGCTCCTGACTACTTATTACTTGTTCACATGCAAAATTGTTCAAAACTAGCATATAATCTCTTGAAATTTCTTCAAAACAAAATATTAAATCACAATTTAAATATAGCTCAATTTCAACGTTATGTCCTTGCAATTTAATTCATTTCATATATCTAATATGAGAGAGCATCAACACAATTTCTTTCACATCAAGTGAAAGTTCAAGTTTTCATGACGGGTAATTATTAAACTCGGATGGCCTAATTTAATTATCACATCTAGTCACTTCTTTAAATTTGAACTTTGGTCGGTTTTCCAACACTAGTGGTCACTTTATTTAACTTACTTTATGCATGACCATGAATATGATGTGATATTAGAACACCAACATGTGTTTCTTTATACAATTGGAAAAACAATCAACTAGTATTTTATCCAATAATAACTCATACTCTACTGGAGTTTTGACTCTAATCTTGATACATGTATCTTATTGTACATTTCACACTCTTCTGGAGTCTTTTATATAATCATGGAACATATGAATTTTAATAAAAGTGATTTCTTCTAGAAATGTAATGGGATTTATCACTTCCTCAAATTTGTCATTGTCAATAGTCGTGGCTCCTTTCCTTTTTGAAGATACTTAATTATCTTTAAAACCTATTGATTTATCACGCTTCAGGCGTGCTATAAGTTCATCAACATTTGATGTTATCTGTCTAGGACATCAATTTTAATAGAGCATTTACAACTAGTATATGCTCAATGACATTTATTTATATCCATCTTCAAGATGGTATCATTTCAAAATATTTAACTAACATGTGGCCACTTCTATTAAATAAATCATTGATATTTAAATTAATGTATGTACCAAACTGATCATCAATATATTTTATTATTTATGTGTAAGGATTACATAAAATAATGGAATAAATACAATTTCCCTTTAATCCTTCCATATGGGGCATGAAATAAATCCAACAACCTTTAAATCTCTTCCACCTTGTAAGGCATAAATTCTTTTGGCAATGCATGTATCAAGCATAATAAAATTATTCTTATATTATAAATTAAACTCTTACTCGTAACTCTTGCCCAATTATATTAATCTCCTATAAGTATGGACATAATAAATATATTTTTACAAGTAAGTTTCCAACAATATCATCTATCTCTTGCTTAAATAAATATTGTGCAATCATATTTAATTTGTAGATTGTATAACTTTTGCATGAATTATATTCATCACAGAAACATGCATGTATCATATCAATCATACAATTATTTCTCATTCATTTTTGGGAATAAGAATCTAGTAAGCTATGAATCTTTAATAAAGGTAGCCTGTCGTTGGGGACCCCACTTCCTCTATGCCCATGACCCTTTAAAAGCCTAGGACTTTATACTTTTGAAGGTGTTTTAGGATTTGAATTCCTGACTGTTTGGGGGACCTTGAATTAGAATTGACTCTATCATTACGCTTTATTGTAAGAAATTAACGAATAAGGAGTCGCCAATGAGTTTTAGAAAAACTCATAAATCTCGTTCATGCCTTTCTCCAGGTAAAGTTCAAGGGATATTTAGCATGAATCATAAGTTTACCCATGCCCAAATTGGTCTACTTGTACCAGAAATGAGTTCGGGAGCAAGGGTACTAAAATAACGTTCCCTTTAGGGGGGAATCTCTATCTTAGCCCTAGTGCGGCCTCTACTAGTTGTTCCTTTTTCATAATTTTATCACCAAATAATATATGCAATGTGATTCCTAACACTAAGTTAGTTGATTTTATTGACAAGCATTTATCACAAAAGTCTACATTGCAATGAATGTCGTTATTCTTATTTAATTCAAATTCGTGAAAAGAACAAGAAATAAATAAGATTCGCCTTGACTTAAGTGATAAAACAACATTAATTATTCAATTCTAGTATTTAATTAACGCAAGAATACTATGTGAAATTAATTCATTAAAGTTTGTTTAAAGTGATCAAACAACACTAATTAATTGATTAGAGTTATTTAAAAAAGAAAGGAAAAGTGATTTGTCTAAGTGCTCATGACACTAACTATTCTCCTTTGTTTGCTAGATCTTTGTTTTGGATGTTTATGGACCTTCCTTCTTTTTCGTACCTCCAAGGCTTCAACGGAATCAATTAGCGTTTGAGTGTAATTGGGAAGAGAGGAGAAAAATAGTGTGAGACATTAGGGATTTCACAATGCTAGGGTTTTAATTCTGATTTTTCTGTTGTATTTAGTTCTAAGCAAAGACCCCTATTTATAAGCGTAGGAATCTAAGTTTAGGGTTTTAGAGCCACGGTGTCAGGTGGCGAGCGCAACTCTGAGAGTCGTGCTGAGCGCAACTCTAAGACTTGCGCGCGGTTCGGTTTGCCTTATACAAAAACACGTTTTAAAAACTTCCATAACTTTTGATTGCAAAGTTGGATTAAGGCAAATAAGATATCATTGGAAAGCTCTGAATGTGTACTTTCCAATGTTATTAGAATTATGTTAAAATCTATTATGTATCAAAAGATATGGCCGTTTGAGTGCAAGGGTGTCGGTTTTAGGGCCCGGTTTAGTATTTTGATGATAACTTCTTCGTTTTAACTCGGAATTGAACTTATAATATAACGTTGGAAAGCTCTTTAAAAGTTCTAATCATCCATATAGAACTTGCACGGAAATTGGATAGTTGGTTATCTGGTTGGCTCGGTTTTTCAACAATGTAAGATCCATTTGATCCAATCATTGCATTTGACGCATTTAGGTCCGTTATTAACCAAGATTAAGCATGTATGAACATGTTTTAGGCCTAATTCGTAATAGGAAAAGGCTCTAAGATAAATTGGTCTCAAATACGGGTTTCAACTTACTTCATAATGCATTTCTTAGTTCATAAACACTTCAACTTTGATCTAGCATGAAAAACGAGTTTTTGTAACATTATTGCACTTCCCGTCGAGACAGGAGATAAATCTGAGACTCATTTTGCGAAGTTCTTTAAAATAAAGAATCTTTCAGTAGTGTTGAGAATGTCGATACTATTCTCGATTTGCTAAATGTTCAAAACAAGTAGCTACTAATGTAATACCCCGTATTTTTATAAGTATTTTAACTTAAATAAGTATTTACTAAAGTATTTAAATGATTCAAATGAATTATTTATGGTGTTTCATTAATTTAAAAAGAATTATTTTAATTAAAAGTTTATTTTTAATTATTTAATAATCTTGAAAATATTTTATTTCATGATTTGAAAACTTTGGGGCATATTATTTTATAAAAGGAAATTTTAAAGTTAACGAGTTTTTAAGGAAAGTCAAAATATTTTTTTGAATAGGAAAGGGATCATTAAGGGTAGTAAAGGAATTTTAAGTAGGAAGGTTATTGAGAGAGGGTATAAACATTTGTATAATTTTCGATCTTAGTGAAATTACTGTCATCCGTGATAATTCTTGTACTGAAACTTTCGCTGGTATTTCCACTTTCATTAAAAATGTAACTCAAAATGTAACTATCACTGTAATTGTCACTATCACTTAGGATGGAACTGCCACTACGGATTTGAGAATGAAGATAATTATCAATGCAATTATTAATGTGATTATTCCAACTATCTTCAGTATAATCCATGAAATGATCATTATAAGTATCGCCACTCTTATCTAGAGTTCAGATAACTTGAATTCCAATAATTCGAAAAGGAACTTTGCAGTTCACTCAGAAAAGACGGATCGTTGTCAATCTAAAAAATTGATTTTCAATATCAAAGTATACGGATAACTGTCCTCTTTACTATCTATAAGTAAAAAAAGAGTATCAAAGATGAAATTCCGAATGTTCATACACTAGGCAAAAATTGCTAATCAGCACCGGTTCAAAACCCCCATTTCGCACTGGTTCTGATTTGAGGGATGTCAAATCCCAAGACTTTTCGCACCGGTTCAAAACCGGGGCGAAAACTTATTTTTCACACCGGTTCTTGATATGAACCGGTTCGAAAAAGTCCCCAAAAATATTAAAAAAAAACTTTAAGCACCGGTTCTTGCTGTGAACCGGTGCCTAAAGTGGCCAAAAAAATTTAAAAAAAACTTTTAGCACCGGTTCTTGCTGTGAACCGGTGCCTAAAGTGGCCCAAAAAAATTCAAAAAAAACTTTTAGCACCGGTTTTGTTTCAAAACCGGTGCTAAAAATGCCCCAAAAAAAAAAAAAATTTTTGTTTTTTTTTTTGCATTTTTTTCACTTAAATTGATATATAAACATTAACATATATATAAAGTTACATAAATTTACTTCTAATACTCCAAAAACCTGTTCTAATGAAGCATACAACTTCAACAATGCTCCTTGGCTCTCATTTCATATACATTATAACCACATCAAAAGTAACATCAATGATAAATGGAATGAACAAATTAGTAAGATGTTTGGATAAGAGGCAGCTGGAGTAAATCCTGATAACTGTTTTGGGGGTTTTCGGAGTCCCTCGGGAGAGTTACAATTCTGGGAATGCGCGCCGACCGTTTGTACCTGCAAAACCACGAAACTCCGATTGGGCGGAGTTCCGCCTCCGACGATCAAGTTAGTATGTCTCCGTATGTAGAAAAGTGCGGAAAGTAAATGGGTTTTTCTCTCTGATTCAGAGAGATTCTGCAATTAATATTGCTCGGTTTTTTGTGTTTGTATATGTGAATCTTTGTGAATGTGCAATAAATGAGGGCTGCCACGTGTCAGCTTGCTATTGGGCCACGTGGCTTACGGGTATTTTACCCCAAACATTTGCCCCTCACACGTGTAATGTGGCTTGCCATGTGGCACCTGTGACACGTGTCACACTCCGGGAAGGTGACGGTTCGTCTCCTTCCCTCCATTTTTTTTTGAATTCGAATTTCAAATTTGAATTGGAGGGGGAGGTGACGGTTCGCCTTTTGCCCCCCTCTTATAAATAGGAGGCTTCCTCCTCCCATTCCATACTTTACGAATTTTACAAAAATTTCCTTTGAGAGAAAAAAGCTCTGACACGGGCTGCTCTTGCGTTCAACCAACTACTTTGATTTAGACACGTCCGGATACCAGTTGAGTACTTCTTTGATCCTCTCCAAGGTACCGTCTGACTTAGTCAATTTCCTTTTCTTGATTTCAATAGAACCACAGCTGGTCTTACACCGTCTGAGTCACTTATAAGCAATTTCTTTCATTATTTGCATTCAATAGACCCACAGCCGGTAATATACCGTCTGGGGCGTCTTCAAACAATTTGTCTTCAAAACTTGCATTCAACAGACCCACAACCGGAAATATTCCGTCTAGGGCATTTTTGAGTAATCTTCTTCATAATTTGCTTTCTATAGACCCACATCCGGTCTTTATACCGCCTGGGGCATCTTCAAGCAATTTCTTCCTTGATTTGCATTCATAAGACCCTCAGCCGGTCTTGTGCCGTCTGAGGTACTTTTGAGCAATTTTCCTCAAAAATTGCATCTTATGGACCCTCAGTCGGTCTTATATCGTCTGGGGTATCTTGGGGCAATCTTCAAAAAATGCGCCCCAAAGATACCGTTTGGGGTATCTTTGAGCAATTTTCAAAAAAGGCACTCTATAGATACCGTCTGGGGTATCTTTGAGCCATCTTCATAAACTGCTTTCAATTTTCTTTCAAAATGCATGACCATCTGCTTTCTTTATAACTTTCTAAACAACCACAGCCGGACCCTTCCGTCTGTGGTATCTTAGAGTGATTTTCTTTGCAAACGTCTGACTGTTTTGTTTTGCATTTCAGCTTTCAAAACATACACAACTGGACTCTTCCGCCTGTGGCAACTTCAAGCCACATTTTGGGATAACGGTCAAGTCTTCTACAAACTTCTTCACAACTTCAAGGTACCGTCTCTGCCCTTTGCAACTTTTTGAGTTTTCCCGGTTGTATAGGTTAGAGAATAATGGACTCTCCCAACACACACACGGTACAGCCTAGGGCAGATGTCAACGTTCACCGGGTACGGCTGAGTCTAGGACTAGGGATGCCGTCTGGGGGTGTTTGGACCACCCTTATTCTTCTACGAATCCGACCGTCTATGTTCATGTGCAGGACAGAATGGCTCGGATAAGGAAAACGGTTGTTGACCTCGAGTACCAATCAGATGATTCAGCCGGAACTCCGGTTGAGGATTCTCCTTTTGACCAACCGGGCGTACCTAGCACGCCCGGAGATGAGATCCTAGAAGAGTCCGGGAGCTCAGGCGGTGAGGAAACCGTCCAGCAATCTTACTCAACTGAGTCTACAATGACGCTAGATGCCCCTCAAGAGGATGAGGAGGCCTATAACTGGCCATCAGCAAATAATCCAACAGAGGCGCACATGAGAGCGCCCGGGATGTTGTGACCTTAAATGCAACCCTCCCGGCTTTTTTGGAGAAGCGTCCGGTGGGCGCCGGATGGGAGGTAATTGTGCCTCCGCCTGATGCTGCCATTGTCTGGGATGACGACTTAGATCACGCCGATAATTACTTCGGCTGCTATGAGGCGGCATTCAAAGCCGGCCTCCGGTTCCCACTTCACAACACAATCAAGGCCATTCTAAAAGGTTACGAACTTGGCGTCTGGCAGGTCACACCCAACTCTTGGGTGAATATTTTGGGATACATTGCCGCCTGCGAGATGCAGGATGTGACACCTAGCTGGGAGGCATTTGCGCACATGCACTATCTGAGTCGTACCCCAGGCTGCTGGAATGCGTGGTACACACTGACCACGCATTCGGAGTATATGATGACTTTGGAGAAGCCATCAAAATGGACCAGCTGGAAGAGCAAATTCTACATGGTCTCTTCTCCTTCTCTGGCTGTGAACCACCGGCTGCGCCGGTACAATAAGAACCCGGCTATATTGGGAAAGAAATGCGCCCTCCCCAAGATACCGGCGAGGTCTTGGGATACAATTATGGAGCCGGGGCTTTTTAAGAAAACTACAATGCCATTGGATGATGGGACACAAGTTATTGTCCCCAAGTTCTTGGTCCCTCATCCGGACTGGTTTAAAGACGAGGGGTTCCTTCCCGCCTACGGTCTTAGCACCTTTTTGAGCAAACGTAGGTTTATTGCTTATCCTGCGTATTTTGCCGCCTGTATAGTGTTTGAATGCTCTCTAACTTATCTTCTTTTGTATTTGCAAAGAAAGGACTCGAGATGACTCTTCCCGAGAAAACGCCGGCTAAGTCAGCCGCTGAAATTAGGAAGGAGCAGCTTGAGAAGAAAAAGGCCCAACTTGCGGCCAAAGGTGATGGGGTAAGCACCGGCTAATATTTTACCGGCTGATATTTTACCTCCTGTATGCCTTGTAACCCATCTTGATAATAACTGGTTGTTTTTCTTTGCTTTGCAGTCGGGGAGCCAAAACGTCCCTCGGTCTCTAAGAAATATGCTTAAGAGACCGGGAGAGGAGCCTGCCCAACCCTCTTTACAGAGGCGGAGGATTTCGCCTGCCCCTGTCACTACCTCAGGCGGAAGACAACTGGCTTCTGAGAGGCCTACGTCCGCAGGCAAAAGCCTGAGCGATCTGGGCTTAGGCTCAGGGCCGGCTGAGGCCGGAGCTAGGGAAGCTGGGGTTCCCTTTGACCGGGTGCTTGCTGTTGCACCCGGCTTTAATGCGGCTGGGGGTGGTCTCACCCCTCAGCCTGAAAACCAAGGTACGGATTTCACTTTTGACCCCTCCGGCCGCTTGGGCCTGTTCGAGTCAAGTCCCAAGCTTCTCAGTCAGGGGATTCTTCCGGCAGCCGGCTGAATATAGGAGTTGCTTATGCCTAACACTTAACCAATATATCTCATGATGCAGATACTGCTTCTCGTTGGCCAGATATGCAAAGCTATGCCAAGAGAATGCTAAGGACCCTCACCCTGTCTGAGAAAGAGGCGGTACCGGGTATCAACCAGGTCAACATTGACCGCATAACCTCACTGCTGGCTGATGTAATATACCGGTTGGGGTACTTTTTGGCAATTTTGCTGATATACTGGATGGGGTACTTTGGGACAATTTTGCTGATTGTCGATTGTAATCTAACTGAACTAACTTCTTTTTCGGCTGGTTTTGCAGGTTATGTTGAGGGTTGATGGGTTAAAAGCCCCCTTGCGGAAGAAGCAAGAAGAGGTAAGGGATGCCCAAAGACGGGCAGCCGAATTAATTGATTTCTGTCAATATAACTCCCTTATTCTTGAAATCCAAACTAAAGCCCGGGAGATGAAATAAGAGGACTCATCGGGGAGCTTACGGCTGCTACTGACACAACCAACAAAAATGCTGCCGACTGGCAACTCCAAGTTAACCAACCTAAGGCATACGTCAAGGCCTTGGGGGAGGCTGATAAGGAGAATACTAGACTGAAATCTGAGGTCACCCGGCTGAAGGACGAGCTGGTTAAGACCAAGAAGGAGCATCTGGACCAGCTATCAGCTGAACAGAACCGGCTGGTCACCGAGAATGAGCGTGACTGCGAAGCACGCATAAAGATGGCATGGTCCATGATCCACCCGGACACCGACTATGCTTTCTTTGACTTGAGGTACAGATACGCAACCGAGGTATTTAACGCTCAAGTCCTCGGGATCAAGAAGCCGGCGCCCTTCTAGATATGGGCCGGCATAGAGGAGGAGCAGGCGGAGGAGAATGCGCCGGGTGGGGATAGAGAAGCCCAAACCCAGGAAGTATAAGAAGCCCCTCTTGCCGGTCAGGACCAGCCGTCTGAGCAGCAACAGCAACAGCAACAGCAACAATAACTTTATTATTTTCAACTCTTGCTTTCATCCGGCCTACGTGCCATGTACTTTTGTATCAATTTCTCCGGATAAGGGTCCGCTAACATTTGAATTTTGAAATATTTATATATATGCCGACTGTGTCGGTTTGCTTTACCACTTCGTTTCAATTTTTTGCAATTTTTTGCCTTGAATGAAATCTTTGCAATTCGAATTGATACATGCTGGATGCATTAGTCCTGTGTGCCCCTGGATGGTTGTTTGCTTAATAGTTACCAACTTGGAGCAAGCATCCGTCCATAAGCATCTGGATGAATGAATAGGCGGTCCTTGACCGTTTTAAAACAAAATTGATCCCAAGCTGAATCTGCCGGCTGTACCGATTAAATCAAACTTAGAATACACGTTTAACCGGCTGAGGATTACCTCTTGGGTATCCGACAATGCCGTTGGTTGGCATGCAGGCGGCCTGTGGCCGGACGTATGCATTTTAAACAATTGCGGGTTAAACGACAAGGTTTTGACCTTGATAATGGAAATGGTAGCCGGCTGTATTGCTTTTTGGCAAAAGCTGGCTGAAGACCAAAATTTATTTCACCGCCTGTATTGCCTTGGGGCAATAACCAGGTGTCTCTTGATTTTAACAAGGTTTTGACCTTGTTTATGGAAGCTGGAGCCGGCTGTAGTGCTTTTTAGCAAAAGCCGGCTGCACATCAAGATTTAATTCACCGTCTGTATTACCTTGGGGCAATAACCAGGTGTATCTTGGTTTCGATAGGTCATTCAAACGGCCATGGGTTATCTTTAACCTAACCGGTTAAAGCCGTTTGAGTCTATAACCTGTGGAACAATGTACCACCCGAAAGGGAGATGTTCTCTTCGACGAATTCACCCAAATGGGCGTCGCCGGATGCCTGCTCATGGTTAGAGCAGGCGGTTTA
This sequence comes from Chenopodium quinoa, assembly GCF_001683475.1. Taxonomy (NCBI): domain Eukaryota; kingdom Viridiplantae; phylum Streptophyta; class Magnoliopsida; order Caryophyllales; family Amaranthaceae; genus Chenopodium; species Chenopodium quinoa. Next base: position 2,748,358 of record NW_018744367.1, read on the forward strand.
AAATATGTTGGCCTTTGGCCTTTTGAATAACTAAGTTAGGTACTTAGCCTTCTACTCAAATTAAGCAAACGGGTGCCCGGTTGTGCATTGCACAGGTGGGAATTGGAAGTTGCCCGGTTGTGCATCGCACATGGGACTTAGAAGTTGCCCGGTTGTGCATTGCACATGAGACTTTATACAAAAAGCAATTGAAATAAAGTACTCTTTCATTAATATACTCTATTTACAAAATATTTACAAATCCTTAGTAGTAGTACTTTTTCAAGTTATCTACATTCTAGGTTCTGACTAGCTGCCTGCCGTCTGGTGTTTCCAGGCGGTAGGTGCCGCCTCTAACTTCTTCAAAAATCCGGTAGGGGCCCTCCTAATTAGGGGTTAGCTTCCCTTTCTCATTTGCCCTACCGATTGCCTTCATTTTCTGTAGCACAAAGTCCCCCACTTTGAGGGGCCGTTTGTGTACTCTTTTGTTATAGGCCCTCGTCATTCTCAGACGGTATATCTCATGACGCAAGGCGGCATTGCCCCTGCGCTCCGGGAGCGAGTCCAATGCAAGACGCATGGCCTCCCAATTAGCCTCTTCATCATAGAGCATGACTCGGAGTGTTGGCTCATAAAGTTCAATTGGCAGGACGACTTCAGTGTCGTATGTCATGAGAAATGGGGTTTTGCCGGTTGCCCCTTTTTCAGTTGTTCTGATGGCCCAAAGGACATGAGGTAATTCGTCTGCCCATAGACCACCAACCCTTTCAATTTTCTTCTTAATGCCGTCTGAGATAAGCTTGTTGAAGGCTTCAACTTGGCCGTTTGCCTGGGGCCGACCAACGGTTGCAAAGCAATGCGAGATCCCTTGATCTCCCAACCAGCTCTTGAGGGTAGGCGTTTCAAACTGAGGGCCATTGTCAAAGACCATAGACATAGGAACCCCAAACCGGGTGATGATGTTTCACCAAATGAAGGGGATGACATCCTTTGTCTTAATTCCCTTGACCGCCTCTGCCTCAACCCATTTGGTGAAGTAATCTACAGCCACCAGAATGTACCTTCGCCCGCCTGTGACAGGCGTATATGGACCCAAGATGTCCATGCCCCATTTTGCAAATGGAACCTTGTTGTAGATAGTCGTCAGGTCTGTAGCCGGACGGTGTATGAGCCGGCCAAATCTCTGGCACTTGTCACACTTTTTCACCATTTCCATGGCATCTCCCTCAAGAATAGGCCAAAAATAATCCTGCCGCCTGGCCCTTTTTGCTAGAGTTCTGCCGCCTATATGTGATGCACAAAAGCCCGAGTGCAGATCCTCTAGAACCTCTTTGCCCCTTTCAGGGGTAACACACTTCAGCAACGGCTGGAGGTAACCCTTTCTGAAGAGCTCCCCCTTGTAGATTTCGAAGCTTAAAGCTTGCTTTTTCAATGTTGCCGCTTCTGAAGGGGCATCTGGCAAGGTGCCTTCTACCACATAATCCCGGATGGGGTCCATCCAGGTAGAGCTTCGATCCAGAACTCCAATGGGATCATGCTCAGTACTTCTTTTTTCCATTACTTCCTAAAAGACTGACCTAGGCGTATCACAAGTGGCGGATGATGTCAGTTTGGACAATGCATCCGCCTGATTGTTTTCTGACCTAGGCACCTGACTTAGATGGAATTCGTCAAGTGTCCCGGCCTCACCTTTGACCGTCTGCAAATACTTGATCATCGCCGAATGGGTGGCCTCATAGTCACCATTAAATTGGCTAACGATCAATTGAGAATCTGAGCAGGCGTCAACGTTCCTTGCCCCTGCCGCCTTACACATGCGTATACCGGCTAACAGGGCCTCGTACTCCGCTTCATTATTAGAGGCCTGGAACTTGAACCGTAGTGCGTATTCATATTTGTCCCCTTCCGGAGATATGCATATTACGCCTGCACCACATTTTTTCTATATTGTTTCACATATTTAGGAAATGAACAAATAATTGAATGCTCATTTATCAAATGAGCAAATAACTCAATGTTGATTTGTGAAATGAGCAAATAAGTATTTAGGAAGCACAACCCCAACAAAACAAACTATCCTAGCAACAGCAACAAGATGCAACAATGATATCACTATATCAAATACCATTGAACATGACTGCCTATACCACCTCCATCAACTATAAGCTTTAATCACTACTATTAAACATGAATGAGAAAACAAAGATTATAGTATTTGCAATGTATCCATATGAAATCATAGCAATAGAAACCGACAGTAGTACATCTATAATAAAGCACCAAACATAGCACCAAAACCGACAGTAATACTCTGTAATTGTTTTATTATTAGAATTTCAAGTGGCTGACAACTTGTAAGTTGAGAGAAGCCATGCTCATTATATTTTTTCTATATTATTACACATATTTAAGTTTGCTCATTTTCAATTTATTTGCTCATCTTAAATTTGATTGCAAATAAGAACCTAATAACATAGGAGCATAATAACATCATTCGTAAATAAGAACATAATAAGAACATTGTAATGAATACTCTGACCATAAATATAGTACTGAATTTAATTTGGAAAAAAAATTAAGCCATTGTCAATGATTGTACAACTCCATTCTTTGAATAACTCGAATAATGCTTCAATTTCATTCATCGTAACAAATTCGAAAACTAGATCCACAAAAAATTAAAATTGTTAAATGAAACTTCATCAAATTCCGGAAACTTACGTTGAGATTCACGAGTAAGGCAAGTGAGGTCGGTAAAATCGAAATTATGATTGAACTTATCAACGTTGGAAGAAGATGATTTGAAATTATCAAAATTACAAAAATTAGAACTAGAAGTTTGGGAATTCAATTGAAATTATCAAAATTAAAATCAAATTAAGAGAAATTCGAATAAGAGAAATCAAATACTACTTGAAATTATGCAGCAGCGAAGAAGAATAAGAGAAATCAAATCCCACCTTCAAGCTTTGAAGAGAGAGAAAGAGGAGTATACAAAATAGTACGGGATTTGGGGTTGATTTGTTTATTTTCAGAATTACATTATTGCTATTATTAGTGGAACAATCTCAGCTGTTGGATTAATACAATCTAATGGATGAGATTTGTTCTCACATATGGGATGTGTTCTCACATAGGAGGTTGTTCTCACCGGATCCCGACCCTATATATATATATATATATATATATATATATATATATATATATATATATATATATATATATATATATATATAAGTTTTTGCTCATTTGACAAATGAGCAAATATTTTTTTGCTAATTTAGGAACTCCATTGATGCGCCATAATAGAGTGCCACATTGCATCATTATTCAAATGCTGCTGATACTCCACAAACCCAATTTTGCCAACCAAACTTCATGGAATAGAATTCAGAACATTGAATCAGAACGAATGTCATTAAAAAACAAAATAAATTAATATTAGATCTACATTGAAATATTAAAAATCATATAAATACCTTCTTTGGATCTACTTCAACATCTTCGTTAGTTTGTGGAACAGTTGGCACGAATGTTTCCTGAATGCAAAAAAAAAAACCAAAAAAAAAAAAAACCAAAAAAAAAAAAGTCAGAATAAGTTGGGACCATTTGCAATGAAATCTAACAAGATTTGTTCCAATTCAATTCAATTTTAAAAGGCAGAAAAGCTAAGTATTGATTGAAAGTGAAATACCATTTTTGGTTGTTCGGTGCCAGAAGGACCAACAACCTTCAGATTTTTATCAAAAATTCCAAGCCTCCCCTTAAAAATTTCCAATTTCTCACGACTAGACAACATATTGGTTGTCCAACCTTTGAAATAGGAGTTTCTCGTTTGGCTCTTACTTCCTCAATGACGAACTGATCAACATATAAAAGCTACAAACAAGTAAGATAGAAAAAATTAGTACATTAAAACTAAACAAATAAATAGCAGTTAATACATAAATTTTTTTTAAGAAAAACTTAGAAAATACCAGCCCCACCCCCTATTGCCACCTACCCACACATTTCAATTCAGTAGCTGATCACAATTCTGATTTCAGAAACTAATTTCAAAATCTAATTTCTGAATCTAATTTCTGTCTGTGTGTGTGTGTCTGTGTCTATGTGTGCGTCTGTGTGTGTGTGCGTATGCATATATGTGTGTCTACGTGCGTGTGTATGTGTATTTATGTGTATGTGTGTGTGTAAGTGTGTGTGTTCTTGTTTAAGGGAGGAAGGGGGTTGCAGGTGATCCTGCTATTTTTCAAACAATAAAATGCAACACATAAAAAATACCATAAGAAATAATAAAGATCCTGGAAAGTAGCGAGTAGAAAGCTCATCCCATTTGATCTTCGCCTTCACAAGAGAATCAAGGATAAATTTCGACAAATTTAAATCCTTGATTTTAGCAACACTAGTCAAATATCTGAGAATGTCATGATTAACATTCTTGTTTTGTCCTCCTAACATAAAATAACAAAATTCAATTAAAATGATCAAACAAAAACTAAAATGAGCAAAATGAAAGTAAAATGAACAAAATGAAATTAAAATGATCAAAATGAAAGTAAAATAAGAAATATGAAAATGGAAAGACTACCTGACATTAAAGTGGAAACACAAAGAACTACAAAATTGCGTTTGAACATTGGCCCAGCTGATTTATGGTCCTTCAAATACATTGAAAGCTCCCCAATGTTCACAGATAATGAGTTCTTTGGGAACTGTTTTTTCCATTGGTTAATAACTTTATCATCCTTTGAAAAAACATTAGCATCCATCTCTATGCCTCCAACAGCTGGCAGCCCTAGGACCTCATGTACATGTTGTTCCGTAATTTTGAAAGGTTCGGAATCAGGAATATTCAGTGTACAACTATGAGCATCAAAGAGCTTGACCAACCAAAAACCCAATTGGAAAGGCAGTTGGGACACTTTCAAAAACTCCAAGGACCCAAATCCTATAGCTCTAATCGCAATCAACTGATCTACAGAAAACTCCTTAAAAACATTAACGACAGATGAAGGTGACATCTTATTACGCAACGTCCCATAAACAACACATTTTGATCCCTGCACTTCATCAACATCATCTTCACCGTCTGGATCCTCTAACTTCACATTATGCTTTTCTTTCACTCTTTTTTCAACCTTTTTTCCTTTACCCTTAGTAGCAACTATTTTGATTTTCTTTTTCTTCTTTTCACTGATCTTCTCTTCTGCCACTAGAGCACCTGATGAACCAACATCAACAGCAGCCCCTGATGAACCAACATCAGCAGCAGCCCCTGCTGAACCAACATCAGCAGCAGCCCCTGATGAACCAGCCTCGGCAACAGCCCTTGATGAACCAACCTCGGCAGCATCCCCTGATGAACCAGCCTCGGCAGCAGCCCCTAATGAACTAGCATTGACAGCAGCCGCCCCTAATCAACAAGCATTGGCAGCAGACTCCTTTTCAATAGAGTTCTTGCTAATACAAAATCATAAAAAAAAGTCAAATATCACATAGATTTAATGAATAAGGAAAAACATAGATGCTCAATTGTCAAATGAACAAATAGTTAGTTGCTCATTTGTGAAATGAGCAAACATTAGTTTGCTCATTTGTGAAATGAGCAAACTTTTGCTCATTTGTAAAATGAGCAAATAATTTGTTACTTATTTGTAAAATAAGCAAAATAGATAGTTTCTCATTTGTCAAATGAACAAATACTTAGTTACTAATTTAACAAATGAGCAAAAACTTAGATGCTCATTTATCAAATGAGCAAATATTTAGTTGCTCATTTGTCAAATGAGCAAATACTTAGTTGCTATTTTACACAAATGAGCAAAAACATAGATGTTCATTTGTGAAATGAGCAAAAATATAGATGTTCATTTGTGAAATAAGCAAATAGTTAGTTGCTCATTTGTGAAATGAGCAAACATTAGTTTGCTCATTTGGGAAATGAGCAATCAGTTTTTTGCTCATTTGGGAAATGAGCAATCAGTTTTTTGCTCATTTAGAAAATAAGCAAATAGTTATCTGCTCATATGTCAAATGAGTAAGCATTTCTTTAATAATTCATTAAATCAACAAGCATTTAATAAGAAAACATAAAACAAGGAAAGAAAACACGTACATTATCCTTTCCAAATGTACATCTGTATAGTCTTTAGCATTGTTAAGATCAGTAGCAACCGAAGACTCCATATCACTATTACAAAAAAACCAAAAAAAAGTAAGCTAACTAAATCGCAGATTATAACATCCCCCATTCATGGTGTGAATCCATTGTAATAGCCTCGGCGAATGATATGTGACTAGATTCATATACATCAAGCCAATCTCTTGCTACTCAGTCAATAAGAGCAACCAGACATCAATTATTACTTAATGACTCAAAATATAGGATACTGATTAGAGATCAGAGCAATTCTCATTAATAATGAACAATCCTTATAAATGCAGTAAGCATGCCTACAATGCATACTGCCTCTAATAAAAACCAAAGTCTGGAATAATCTATTCTGTGATTCTTTCTGGAGTCAGAACTACAATTAGCAGTTTTTGTCTCACTGAAATTTAGTACTAGGCAATTACTAGCCCCTGCATTCAAATGACTTGAGGACTCAATCACAAAAACAAAAACATTGAGCCCCAGCCAAAAACAAAAACATTGAGCCCCAGTTTTTGTCTATTTTACAGCCAAAAACAAAAATATTGAGCCCCAGCGCTATTGTCAGATCAGAAGTCAGTTTTTGTCAGACCTAAAGCTTCATTACTACAACAAAGTAGGGAAAAATCTAAGTTAGAAATCTTATGTAACTTATTGTGATACAGTGCTTAAGATGCAAGCAACTCTTCCAATATATTATATTTTTCCAGAATAAGAAAATGTTTACCACTTAGACATTACAAAGATAGAGGTTTGGTACTCTACCATAATAGATAACAATCATGTGTAGGCATACATCATTGAATTTTCTACATAAATTAGCAAAAGTGATTCAGGCTGAGCCCTATAAATCCGTATTATGTTTTGGCTTATACACTTTCACATAAAGAACTTACAGTTTATAATTTCTATCATTTCTGCCCAATCAAACCTGCTAAATGACAGGATAGAGGGCTGATACCAGTTATACTCCAATACTCTTCTCCCTTTAAAGCACCCCGGTCTCGTACTAAAAATTGTAAGAAAGAATGGGTGGATAACTTAAAACATTCACTCCAAATATCTAGTAATAGTCAGTACACTGTGAGTGGTGCTATTCATAACTACAAGAGAGACAATATCATATTCCTGAGCATGCATGAACCAAGCATCATGGGAAATGAAATAGATTAAGTCAGCTAACCCCACACCAACACACACATGCACAACAGTTGGGTAGAACCGTAGAAGGAAGTCAAGAGTCTCAAGATAGAGAAATAGCATAATGGACCTAGGTTTTAGAAAAAGTTTCAAATGACAAAATAATTAATGATGATTCAAATTATTGTTACCCAAGACTCTTTTACAACAATATAACTTACCTAATTTCCCAAGTAAGGAATTTGAAAGTCCAATGTAGATATAGACTTTGAACACACTATTCCAAGCCAAAAACATACAAAGTTTTCCTAAAATTAACCAAATCTGGCACCAGAATATATAACCATCCCTGAGTCTAATAGATGAGTTTGTGTAACACAGTGAAATTCACATCTACTACTTCATTAAGAAATATTGATAATAGATTTGGGGTAATCTTAAGTTGCTACATCTTCACCTACTAATACATATCATTAAAGCAAAGCCATATTAGCATAGTAAATCCAACCCACCCTTCAAACATTGTTGCACACATCACAGCCACGACATAGTCGCCTCACATTTTACCAAAGACACGAGGAACAACGAAATTTAATCAAAGGGATCTTACTCTCTCACACAAATGCTTGAACATGAATGGTATGTGACTAGATTCAAATAAATCAAGCCAATCTCTTGCTACTCAGTCAATAAGAGCAACCAGACATCAACTATTACTTAATGACTCAAAAATAAGAACAAGAAAACCTAATCAACCACCACAATCGAAACCAATCGAACAAAGATAAATACACCACGAAACAAACATCAAATAACAATCAACAAACCATCCATAAGATACTACAAAAAGAAAATCGACAATACCATTCCAATTCACAATCAAACTAGATCTATCAATGTCATCAATAATCAAACGAAACGATATGAAATAAAATAAAATAGAATAAAACCCTAATTAAATAAAATAGAACAAAATAAAAAATTACACAAAATTAAAAAAAATCAATAATTAAATTCTACAAATTAGACACCTAATTGTAAGAAATATCAACAAAAATCGGCAAAAACATCTCAACAATAATAATCGAAATCATAAATTGTTAAGCAAAAAAGAGCAAATTCATAAACTTAAAAAAAAAATTGAATAAATAACAACAAAAAAAGAAAACTCAAATACCTTAATTATCCACAATCAAGGTATATGAAGAGCGAATTGAAGAAGATTGAAGCAAGATCGATGCAACAATGCGAAGAAGGTTAAGCTCAAAAACGAATTCGCAGAGAGAGAATATGAAAGAGGAGAGAGAAAATGTAATAAAGAGAGAGAAAGTGAAAATGAAAAATGAGAAGATTGAGGGTTGTCATTCAAGCTGTGAAATTACCCGGTTACCCTTAATTAGGTGGGTTGAATAAGAGCCGTCAGATGAATCTAATTCAAGGGTCTAGATTTGTTCTCACATAAGTTAGTGTTCTCACATAAGGGATGTGTTCTTACATGATCCCATATAAATATATATATACACACACACAACAATTTATTTTGCTATGAAAATGATGACACTTTTTTCTAACGAAAACAAACAATGACATTTTTCTTTTATATATGACTTATTATGAAAGTGTATATGTTTTTAAAGATAAAATTAGTTGATAAAATATGATACGTTATATGAAACATATTATATTAAAATTATTTATTTATTAACAAATTACGTAAAACTACATGTATATTTTATTGAACATAGTTAACACATGTAATTATGTGTTGTAATCCTCCGTAATTTTGTGAATTTTTTAGCTATATTGTATTATGAATATGTGAATATTCAAAAGGTGAAATAATTTTTGACATGAACGAAGAAGATGTTAAAGACATCAATGAAGAACAAGAAAATAAAAATATTAATAATGATGTTATGGACAAAGCATCGAAATTGGCGATGGCGGGTGCTACGGTCGAGTACACCTTTAAAGCCGACGTGGTGGCAAAAGCGTATGCCAGGGAGATGTTACTTTTGAGAAGCTCAAAAGAAAGCTCGGTGTCTCGGGTTCAGATGCATCCTACCATGATGTGGACAACATGCTTGAGGAGGCAATAGGAGATGTGGAGGAGCAAGAAGAGGAGCTCAACAAGATTGAGGAGGAAAAGAAAGCTAAGGGCAAAGCAAATGTGGGGGAGAGTGAAGATGAAGTGTATGATAAGAGTGATGAGAGTGAAGATGATGATACCAAGGGTGATGTATTTGTATAATTTATTTTAATCTCCTACTATTTAAAAGCCATTACGTGTGTTACTATTTGAAAGGAAAAGTGTCATTCCGAATTTTCTCTCGCCCTTTTGTTAAATTGCAATTAATGCCCTTTCTGTCAAACATAGCTTTTTTCCTGCTTATTTCTCGAATTTTCTCACAACCATTCAATGTTCATAAAGTTTTTCTCCTCTACGGTGATTCATTTTCCTTATCTTAGATTTTTTAACAGAGATTAAAGTTACACCCATTGAAATACAACGTACGCAAAATTCTCCATTCAAGCGAATATCAACTTTACAATTATCAAGATGATAGGGTGAGCGTCTTGCAATCTCATCGCAAGAATGGAGAATTATGAACTTCTAAACTTTTTTTCCTTAATTTGATGTGCTAATCAAAATTATGAATTAGGTATGCACAAAGTTTGATATTCTTTCTTAATTACTCTTTTAAAATCCTTTCTTCTATTAAATTTGAAATTTTTAGCAAGATTATGAAGTGAGTACTCTGAAAGTTTGATTTTTTGAACTTTTCCTCCTTAATTCGATTTTCTAATCAATATTATATACTGGTTATGTCTAATTTTTTTTTTACTTGCTTTTCTTAATCTAAAGATTTATGTAGTATTATGAAGTGGGTATGCTGAAATACAGCTTGGCCCTTCTCCGATCGAACAATTACAGCTACAATTGTCAAATTTTTCCTCTTTTTCTTTCATTTCTAGATATCACCTCTTTCCACCAATTTAATCTCATCCTCTCACTTTCTTCCTATTTCTTTCATATGAGTTTTTTTAAAGACTTTGATATAATGTTCGATCTTAACCTTTTGATATCGATATTGGTATTGGTATTAATAAGCCTCATCACATGACATTCAATTAAGGTCAAGGCTAGAGATTGTAGAAACATTGAAAATCTACATTAAAAATTAGGGTTTTTGCGTTTTTCTAATCAATTTCGAATGGGTCTCATAATCAACTTGAATTAAACAATGGAACACAAATTAGAATTATATCAAATTAAACTAATAAAAAAAAAAGACCTAAAATTTGCACTTAAAAACTATAGGATGTGGAAGACCTAGAAAACTCTTCTATTTAATTCAACATGCCATTCAAATCAATTCCTCAAATATTAAACATGAAAATTAATTTAATTCTTTCAAAACACTAACCATGATATTCAAACCCATTCAAACATATTTTCACATAATTTGATGATTGAAAAGCACTTTGATAAAGTATCTAGCCACCTAAACGTAAGTTGATCTTTAATTAACTTTAAAATCAACACTTCAAACCCTCGAGAAGATTCACGAAACACCCTACAAATAAATAGAACCTTAATTAATATAACGTCGCCAAATAATCAACAAAACCTTAACTAAATGTGCATAAACTAATTAAATTCTTTTTATTAATCTTTACAAAAATTCTATTTATTAAATAAAACATTAGAGAGGTAATTATTTATAAAACCATAATAATAATAATAATAATTAGAATTAGAATAAGAGAGAAAGAAGAATATAAAACCAAAAGAGAAGGGGAGTGGCCGGCAGGACAGTGGCGGTGGTGGTCATTATTGGAGGAAGAAGTTTGAGAGAAATATAGGAGAAAACCGTGAGAGATTAAGAGAAAATAAGTGAGGAAAATGTGTGTTTTGTGTGGATTTTTGGCTTTTTATGAGAGAGGTATTTATAGGTGTAAGAGTGTAAAAATTATGGAAAATAGGTTTAGAATGAAGTATGGAAATTATAAAGATATGGAATTACTTGAGCTACAATGATAAAAATAAGGAAAGTGCTAACTTGGTGAGCAAGTAGAGATTCTGGTATATGGAAAGTATGAGATTGTGAGTTGATCATGAAATGAAATAAAGAAGTAAAGCCTTGCTTGGAAAATAATTATAGGAGATTTGAGATCAAAATATATGTGATCATATTCTGCTTGCTAGTCTGTTGGGATAGAAGCCGTTGGGATCCAATTCATTGGCAAATGAGAAATAAGATCAAATATAGTGTAGATTTTATTTCATAAAAATAGGAAAACCTAGGAATTAAGGTAAGATAATTATTTTATAAAAATCTAAACAAAATCTAGTTAATTATTTACTTTGGCCGAAAATTCCAAGCTTCCTAATTAAATTAATTGCTCAAGATTTTGGACCATATAAATAATAAAAATCAGATTTTATTCAGTTTAGGAAAATCCTTATAAAAATTGGACTAATTAATTAAATAAGAAACTTATTGAAATATTTATTGAAATATCCCAAAAATGCATAACAAAAATATTTATTTTTCGGTTTTTATAAAATAGATAAGTGGATAATTAATTCTATTAAACATCCAAAACAACGTTTAAGTTTGAAAATAGATTTGGCGCCAAAATTGGTATATTCTTTTGGCTCCAAAATTCAAATAACTAAAATATCCATTTTAAAAAATAATTAATAATTAATTAATTAGAAAATACTAATTTAAAATATGGGGTATTACACAACATCTTTCCAGTCTTTAAAAATTGAAGGACAACATCAGTCACTCTTTCACCAACTACACTCTAGGAGGCCTTAATAAAAGTTCTATTAAAACCATAAGGATCTGGAGCCATAGACCCAAGAATTGATAACATAGCCTTCTTCTCATTCTCCCTTGAGAAAGGCGGAGAAAGCATCTAAACTTGCGCTTCACTTAGAACATGACCCTGTTGAACCACAATTGGACAAACACTAACCCTATCACCTATTTCTTCACCTGTAAGTAGTGAAAGAATTAAAAACCTACTTCAGAGAATAACACCAGGCACCCGTAACATCCTTGATATATAGTAATAACTTCCTTCTTATACTTTCTCATTCTAGTACTTTTATGAACGTATTTTGTATTATCATCACCCACCTATAACGATTTAATTTTAGCCTTCTGAAAAAGCCTAGAAAAATATTACCTTCTCACCAAAGTAGACTAAGTTAACAACTTTAGCTCCTTCTCTTTAACATTACTATCATTTTGATTTTGCTGAATAGCAAGCTGAACATTCGCAAGCTCTTCTGATCTATGCAAATGCTTTAAATCCAAGCAATTTCAACTTTTTAACCACCTTGCACATCTCCAGTCCATACAAATCATTGATCCAAGCTTTCTTAACAATCTTTGGATATAAAGGATGAGATGAGAGGTTCACATAACCAAAAACTTAAAAATAGGCTTAGAAATAGCACCAATTGTACCACTACTACAAAAAAGGCTTTAGAGAACTGTTAAAATATGCTTTATATAATGCCTGAGGACCGTTCTTCTGCTAAGCGATATATAAAGTTTACAGAACAGGCTGTAGAGGCGTTTTGTAAGTTAAGAATAGAGAATGGTTCTGTATTACAACCATTCTCTTTTCCTCCTAAAATTAAGTGAGAAAATGGAAAAAAAACAACCGTTTTCTTTATCTAACTGTTCTGTTTTCCCTTCACTAAAGAGTACTGTTGGGTTACCTAACAGTTTTCTATTCCTTTTTTTTATTTTTGAAAAAAAAAAATAAATTCCAAAAGATAAAGAAATAGTTACAAATTGCTTTTTTATCTTTTCTTTAGACAATTAAATAGTTACAAATTGGCAAATTGCTGACAATACCTTTTCCAATGACTTACAATTGTATTCAGTAGGAAGAATTTAAGACGAAATAAAAAATAGAAAAAAGATAGAGTTTAAAATTTAAATTAGAAAAAAAAAAATTAAACCAATAATTACAATAGATTTAGAATCTAAAGAAGCCATACTACAAATGCAGGGAAAAAGTCAGAGGTTGCGGATTTTTTGACTGGGTGACTGAAGATGATGTGAGTATTTATGATGCTTCACCAAATTCTGAGATTGCCACAATACATAACATGGTAGAAGACCTTTTTGTTTGCTGCAAGAGGCTTATTAAGATTGCTATTATCATATTAGTAATTTGTGTCTTTTTTTACCTTAAATGATGTAAACAGGGTAATGAAGGAAAGGGGAGTATCAAGTAGTTCAATCCTAATTAAGTTATGTAATCAGGGTAGTGATGTAATTTGTATGGGTTTTATGAATGCAGTTATGTAATTCAACCAAGTGTAAATAAAAACTCAGTTATGGTACTTGCTTTCTATTATATTTACATGTGCTGTTAATGAAACAAAGTTAAGGTTCATGATAATTTAGTTCCTAATTTAGTGTAATAGATTAAAAAGTTGCACAGAGTTCAAATTATTCCAACATTCCAGAAAGCACTCAAGAGCTAAATAAGATTGCATTATAACATGAAATTAAAAGCCTGTGGCAATGTATAAAAAAAGACATATGATCAAGTCAAAGTACAGATCATAACTAAACCTTCAAAAACCAAAACAAAGCCAAGCAATTGCAGTGTCATTTACAAAAAAAAAAAAACACCTAACTTGGTATTAGTTCAGCAAGCTACAGGACAGATTAGACTTTGTTCTTTCCTTTCCCATACTTCTTTGACCTAGTAACAGGTTGGCTGCTTAGACCTTCAAATGCTTGATATGAATGCTTAGTTGTGTTAATAAAGGGCGTGTGGTTGAGAAACAGACTGCAATGAGCTTCTTGTGAATCTTCTAGGTGGGTTTGGTGGGTTTGATGTGGAGGTACTCTTTGGTGCATTACGTTTAGTGGATTCAGAAGTTTTCTTTGCAATTCTATGTCCATCCCTATCACTTTGCTCTGCTGCTATGAGTCCACCCTTACATGTCTGTTTGTTGTGTCCATAACACATACATCTCTGACATTGGACTGTTGTAGACCTTTTTCCTTTGTCTGGTTCATCAGGTGCCCTTCTTCTTTGTCTAGATGGCCTACCAATGCCTCTTTTCATCTGTGGTGGTAGTATTGTAGGCATATCAATCTCTGGCCAATGCTCAAAATCTGGTACAGTGTGTATTGAGTTAACATAAGCTTGCTTATAAGTTTGGACTGAGAACCATGTGCTGCAAAATTTGTATGGGTTCAATCCAGCAGCCAAGATTGCTCTAATTGCATGTTTGCAAGGCAAACCTGGAATTTTCCATGCCCCACAGAGACATGTCTTTTTGTTTAGTGACACAAGAAGCATAGACTTCCCATCCTTCACTTCATATTCACCCTCCGTTGACTGATAAGCTTTGCAAGTTCGTGATTCAAAGGTCAAAATCTTTATTCTCTTTACTATATTAGGACATGTTTCATCCTCATTCCAGTTGTTGCACTTTTGTCTTCTTGTTGATAGTCTCACCATGTGCATTCTTCTTATACATATGCATTCATGTTAGGATAGGTTAGCATCAAAATGAAATGATGTCAAAAACCATTAAAGATGTTAGAAAAAGCAAACTTATACCTTCCAAAAGTGTTAAGACAGGCCTGCATCTGTCCACACCCAAAGTTGCATTGAAACTCTCTACAAAGTTGGTCTTATTTTCATCACTGCAAATTTTGGGATCAAATTTGTGCCTTGTCCACCTTGACTGCTTCCCCAAATCAGCCAACCATTCACAAGCCATTGGATTCACAGCCTTAATCCTATCCATAGCCTTTTTAAAGGTGAAAGGAGATGTTCCACTACAGGCCAACCAGAAGAGTGAATGCATTAAAGGGCTAGGAAATGATCCTTTCCAATTCTTGGCTAAGTGTTTACAACAATATCTCCTGTCCACTTCAGGCCATATCTTAGTTAGTGCCACATCTATTCCCTGCACACAAATACACAAAAGTGAGTTTAGTTGTTACTTGCAATTTCAGAAATCAAAGTGTGAGTGACAGAGCTAACTTACTTTTTATCTGTCTGAAATAATACACCAGCCATTACCCCTCCCAGAACCTGACAGAATATGCTTCAAGTGCCAGAAAAAATACTTCCAACTGTCACCATCTTCCTTGGGAACTATAGCCCATGCAAAAGGAAACAATTCATTGTTTCCATCTACAGTCACAGCAAACAGAAGGACCCCACCAAAATGTCCTTTCAAGTGAACTCCATCAACCACCACTAAACTCCTACATCCTGCAACAACACCATCAATGGCAGCCTTGAATGAAATGAATATACTTGAGAAAGTGAGGGATGGATCAGGTGGATTAAGTTGCTTCCATACACAGTTAGCTGCAGATCCTGGGTTGGTTTCTTTAACCATCTCACAATACTTTGGCAAATGTCCATAAGAAGTATCATGCCCACCATTTATCTCCTTCAATGCTACCCCTCTCATCTTGTAAACGGTACTGGTTGCCATATGCACTCCATATTAACTGAATAAGAGATCATTCAGTGTCTTTCCAGAGATGTCATTATTAGCCCTTATATCTTCCATTAGTTTTTCTACAACCCATTTAACAGTCACTAGGGGATTCCTTTCATCTAGGCCTCCACAAGTGTGCTCAGAGTTCTTTATACTCTTTATAGCCTAAGTAACTCCATCTGGTAGCTTACTTGAATGAATTCTCCAATCACAATTTAAAGCAAGACAGGAATCAGTGAACCTCCTTGGACTGCTCCTATCAACCACTACTGCAAAACCACATTGTATACAATAATCTCTGAAGACAGACATGAAATGCTCTTTATCACTGAAGATTATCCAAGGCTTCAACACTATACTGCCAAACTCAACATCAGACACAAATTCACCATTTTTATACATTCTACTAAAATAAGTGTCATCTGCATACAGACCTCTTTGCCAGCAATCTGATATGTATGGGTCATATGTGTCATGAATACTCCCAATTTCTTCATCCTCTTCATATTCATCATCAATATCATCTTCCAACACAGCACCCTCATCCATTTCATCTTCCAACACAGCACCCTCATTCATTTCATCTTCCAGCACAACACCCTTATCCATTTCATCTTCCAGCATAACCCCCTCATCCATTTCATCTTCCAACACAGCCCCCTCATCCATTTTATCTTCCAGCACAGCCTAAAATCCTTAGCTCTACCACTTTCACCAATCTCATATGTTCCCACAACTTGAGCATCCTTAACCTACCTAATCCTAACTGCTTCATTAAACTCATTCTCACTCACCACCATGGCTTCAACCATAGTTTTTTATTGGTCTAAACATTCTTCTTCCTAGCAGCTGTACTCCTTGGTGTTTGGGGTAAAATTACCCCAGCCACGTGGCCCTATGGCTGAGCGACACGTGGCACCTTGCTATTGGTCAGCAGGGCTCCAATCCCCTGCTGACACGTGTCCTAGGAACCCTAAATGGGGAGCCAATGCTCCCCACTATAAATAGTGGGAGAATCCTCATTAATGGGGCATTCAATTCAGAAAATTCAATACATTCATAAATACGCATATACCAAAACCGAGCAATATTAGTTGCGGAATTCCCCCATTACGCGAGAAGTAATTTCACCCCTTTTACGCACTATCTTCCTCCTGTACATCACTAACTTGATCGTCGGAGGCGGAGCTCCACCCAACCGGAGTCTTCGTGGTTTTGCAGGTACAGGCGGCGGAAGGGAATTATTGGAATTGTAACTCTCCCGCAGGACATCAAAAAACCCCAAAACATTTGGCGCCGTCTGTGGGGAGAGTACTTCTGAGATGACTTCTAACCCTGTACCACCGGATCAGGACAAGCGGTCATCGGCCGAGCCTGAGGTCCAGACGGACCATGAAAGCGGTAATGATTACGGACTCGACACCTATGTGGCCCCAGACGGGTCCTTCAGAACAAAGCACACCCGTTCCAGGGATAAGAAGGAACGGGATAACATCCAAGCTGCTCCAAGCAACCCAGCCGGCAACCCGGTTGGAGCCGCACAGGCGGCAGAAGGCTCTGCTCCCGTCACAAGGAACGAACTCATGACCTTCATGAATAGTTTCAAAGGCGAAATCCAGAGCCTTATTCGGTCAGCTACTCCCAAGAAGAGTCAGCCGGCCAAGAAGCCTTCTAACAAGAAGGCAATCAAAGACCGGGTCCCTACCCCTCATCCAAAGCCAAAGGAGAGGGAAGGCCTCAGGTTCGATCAAAACCGGCTCCGCTTCCCGCAAGCGGAACCCAGAAAACCCATACCGCACTTGCAGCCGGATGGTTCAAAAAAGATATTCTCTGACGCCCGGACGTTTCTCCAAGAAAAGTGAAGTCTGGCGTCTGCGTCGGCTTCAACGTCGACCTTTCCAGATAGTTTCCGTGACACCTCTAACAGGCGTACGGGAACAAGTCTAGGGAGTCAGACGGGCGAACCATCCGCCCGGTCTGGACCCCAAGTTATCCAACCTGGTCTATTTGGTTCGCCGAATGGGCTGGGTGGATCCCCTTTTACCCAAACAGGTCCGTTTGGCAGAAATGTGCAGCAGCTGTTCCAGCTCATGGACTGGCAGTAGCGCCTGCTGAACTTGGGAGAACAGCCCTCGGCGTTCTCCCCTGAGATAACCCAGGCGGCACAGCCGGCTAAGATTAAAAACGTGTTGGTAGGGGCCTATGATGGTACCTCAAACCCAGAAGATCATTTAATGGCCTATTCCAACCTCATGTACTTACAGGGGTTGGATGATGCCGTCTGGTGCCGATGCTTCCCGGCTACCCTGAAGGGCATTGCCCAACGGTGGTTTGGTAACTTGCCAGCTGGCTGCATCAACAGCTTCAAGACCTTGGCGTACTTATTTACGTCAAACTTCTCAATGAACATCTCGGCCAAAAAGACTAGCCTCGATTTGGGGGCAATACAGCAGGGTGACAGAGAAGGGCTCCGATCGTATGTCAGGCGGTTGAATCTGATGATAATTCAGATGCAAGGGCTGTCTGACGAAGTTGCTTACACAGACTTCTTTAAGGGTCTGAAGGATGGGTCAACCTTCAAGTTTGACCTCGTCCGGAAAAGGGTAGCCACCCTCCAAGAGGCGTTAATGGAAGCTGAAGCCCACATACAGGAGACGAAGTTTTATGCTGTAAAGCAGCCGTCGGATTCCAAAAAATCCAACAGAAGAGACAGCCGGCAACAACAACAACAGTCGGCTAAAAAGGAAGAAAAGAACAGAAAGGAGGTCTGGGCGGCAGACCGATCTGGTCAGCCGGCTCAGAAGCTCAGACGGAAATCTGAACCGTACGTTCCCAAGTATGAGTTCACAAAGGACTGCTCCTCCATCCTCATGGAGATCAAGGACCGGATGTCTCTCGACAAGCCGGCTGTGATGAAAAGCCCCGTAGGCAGCCGAGACAAAAGCAAATACTGCCAGTACCATGAGGATTTTGGCCATGACACTAATGGTTGCTATAGCCTCAGGCGGCTATTAGACCGTCTGGCTGATGAAGGGGCTCTAAAGTCTTATTTGCCCAAAGCCAAGGGTAACACCCTGGCCAAGAAAGGGCAGGCGGCAAAAGCTGTTCTTGCCAATTCAGAAACGGATGAAGAGACCATCTTCACAATAGCAGGCGGCTTTGCCGGAGGGGGTCCCACTATCAGGGGCACCAAAGATAACATCAGGAAGCTGGTTAACTCAGTTGAGGAGAGCCAGGCGTCAAAAGACACCTTTCTTGAGGTCCTTATATCTAAAAAGGACCGAGGCAAGGTCAGGCGGCCCCACGATGACCCCATAGTCATCGAATGAAAAGTTGCCAATCAGAGGGTTGGCCGGATCCTAATAGATACCGGGAGCTCGTCTGACGTAATCAGTTATCAGTGCTTGACCAAGCTCAAGTACAAATCCAGTAGCATGCACCAGGCGCCCCACCCGCTTGTTGGTTTTGGGGGAGGCGTAGTGCATCCGGTAGGAAGCATAGATCTTCCCATCCGGCTGGGAGAAAAGGGGGAAGGACGCCACATGGTGATAAAATTCCTGGTTGTAGAAGAGCTCGCCGCCTACAGCATGATTTTTGGCCGTCCGACCCTCAATGAGTCCAAGGCTGTCATCGTTCCTTCTCTCATGCTTGTCAAATTTGAAAAGGACGATGGAGCAGTCGGTTCCCTTAAGGGGGACCAGAGGGAGGCCAGGGAGTGCTATCTCTCTGACGTCAGACCTACTATGGGGGCAGCCGGAGACAGAAAGCCCATAGATCTTGATAACTGCGATACAGCAGTCCCGGCTCCAAGGGCAGCCGGTAAGAAAAGAAAGGCGGGCCAGACGGATCCCGTCAAGCAAGAAAAATAGCAATCACTAGCCGGGGAAAGGCCAGATGATCAACGACCTCAGCCGGCTGGTGACTGCATTGATGTCGTCTTAGACGACAACCGTCCTGACAGAGCTGTCAAGGTTGGGACGGTTGCTTATGAACGGTTGGGAGCAGACCTGCTCCAACTCCTAAGAGAATTCAAAGAAATCTTTGCCTTTGAAGTGGAAGAGATGCCAGGCGTCAGCCCGGATCTAGCTGTCCACAAGCTTGCCGTGGATCCTAAAAAGAAGCCGTTCAGGCAGAAAAAGAGGGATCACGGTGAAGAGAGATCTCAGGCGGCAGCGGCTGAGGTAAAAAAATTGTTAGATGCTGGGTTCATCCGGCAATGCTACTACCCGGATTGGGTAGCAAACGTTGTCCTCGTGAAAAAGTCGAATGGTACCTGGCGGATGTGTGTAGACTACACAGATTTGAATAGAGCATGCCCAAAGGACAGTTACCCGCTTCCAAAGATCGACAACCTGGTCGACTCTACAGCCGGTCATGCTCTGATGAGTTTCATGGATGCCTACTCAGGTTTCCATCAAATACCCCTATGGAAAAAAGATCAAGAAAAGACGGCCTTCGTCACTGATCAGGGGTTATTTTGTTACAAGGTGATGCCGTTTGGGTTAAAGAATGCACCTGCTACATTCCAGCGCATGATAAACACCGTCTTCATCAATCAGATTGGCAGGAATGTAGAGGCGTACATTGATGACATGATAGTCAAATCCAAGCTACAGACGGATCACCTACTGGACCTCCGAGAAACATTCACTACACTCAGGCGGCACCGGGTCATGCTTAACCCAAAGAAGTGTGTATTTGGTGTTGAGTCTGGGAAGTTTCTCGGATTCTTGATCGACCAAAGGGGCATAGAGGCTAATCCGGAAAAAGTACAGGCGGTGATTGACATGCGGTCTCCCCGCACTGTGAAAGAAGCCCAGAAATTGACCGGTTTCCTGGCGGCGTTGGGAAGATTTCTCAGCCGGTCAGGTGACAAGTGCCTCTATTTCTTCCAAGCCATCCGGAAGAGGTCCAGATTTGAGTGGGGTGAAGAGGCGGAAATGGCATTCCAGAAGCTAAAGAAACACTTGCATTCGTTGCCAAGGCTAGTGAGCCCCCTGCCCCGGGAGGTCCTCTATATGTATCTAGCCGTCTCTGATCATGCCCTTAGTGCCGTTCTCCTCGCTGAGAGAGACGGTAATTAGCTCCCGGTGTATTTCATCAGCCATGTACTTAAGAATGCTGAACTCCGGTACCCCATGATCGAAAAATTTGGGTTGGCCCTGTTCATCGCAGTCAAACGGTTGAAGCCCTACTTTCTAGCTCACCCGGTGATTGTATATACAGACCAGCCGCTCAAGCGCCCAATGACCACCATCGAGTCATCCGGTAGAATGATCAAGTGGGCTGTTGAAATACAGAGCCTCGAGATAACTTTTGAACCAAGGCGGGCAGTGAAAGGTCAAGCGTTTGCCGAATTCATTGTCGAAATGACTAGACCGGTGCAACCAGAAAATCCTGATCAGGTCTGGAAGTTATTCGTAGACGGTAGCTCTACAATGAACGGCTGTGGTGCAGGCGTTATATGTCAATCTCCGGAAGGGGACAAGTTTGAATATGCACTACGGTTCCGGTTCCAAGCCTCTAATAATGAGGCGGAGTATGAAGCCCTGCTAGCCGGTATACGCATGTGTAAGGCAGCAGGGGCAACAAAAATCAGCGCCTACTCAGACTAATTGATTGTTAGCCAGTACAATGGTTACTTCGAGGCCACCCATCCGGCTATGATCAAGTATTTGCAGGCGGTCAGAGAAGAGGCCGTGTCACTTGATGAATTTCATCTAAGTCAGGTGCCCCGGTCCGAGAATAATCAGGCGGATGCCCTTTCCAAATTGGCATCATCCGCCTCCTGTAATGCACCTAGGACGGTTTTTTGGGAAGTCATTGAGAAAAGAAGCATTGATCAGACCCCATAGGTATCCTGGACCGAAGTTCCACCTGGATGGACCCCATCCGGGATTACTTGGCAGACGGTACCTTACCGGATGACCCTTCTGAAGCAATGGCGCTCAAGAAGCGTGCTCTGAGCTTCGTTATGCATCATGGAGAACTCCTCCGGAATGGTTATCTACAGCCGTTTCTAAAGTGTGTAACCCCTGAAAGGGGAAGAGAGGTTCTAGAGGATCTGCACGCGGCAGGTCCTTGGCAAGAAGAACCAGACGACAGGGTTACTTTTGGCCCACTCTTGAGGCAGACGCCATGGATTTGGTGAAACGGTGTGACAAATGCCAAAAGTTCGCCCGGTTGATACATCGACCGACAACTGACCTGACAGCCATCCATAGCCCGGTTCCATTCGCAAAGTGGGGCATGGACATTCTGGGTCCGTATGCTCCTGCATCAAGTGGTCGCCGCTATATTTTGGTGGCGGTGGATTACTTCACTAAATGGGTTGAAGTAGAGGCGGTCAAAGGCATAAAAACAAAGGATGTGATCTCCTTCATTTGGAGAAATGTCATCACCCGGTTTGGGGTTCCAATGTCTATGGTCTTTGACAACGGACCTCAATTTGAAACGCCTGTCCTCAAGATCTGGTTAGGGGATCAAGGAATCTCCCATTGTTTTGCATCCGTTGGCCGTCCTTAGGCAAACGGGCAAGTTGAGGCCTTCAATAAGTTGATCTCAGACGGTATAAAGAAGAAGGTGGAAAGAGCCAGTGGACTATGGGCAGAGGAATTACCTCATGTCCTTTGGGCCATCAGGACCACTGAAAAAGGGGCAACCGGTGAAACCCCATTTCTTATGACATATGGTACTGAGGCGGTGCTTCCCATTGAATATTATGAGCTAACACTTCACATCATTCTATATGATAAGGCGGCCAATTGGGAAGCCATGCGGCTTTCACTGGATGCTCTCCCAGAGCGAAGGGGCAACGCAGCCTTGCGTCATGAGATTTACCGCCTGAGAATGACAAGAGCCTACAACAAGCGGGTTCACAAACGACCCCTCAAAGTAGGAGATTTTGTGCTTCACAAAATGGAAGCAACCGGTAGGGCCAATGAACAAGGCAAACTGACCCCAAATTGGGAGGGACCCTACCGGATCTTTGAAGAAGTACGAGACGGCACATACCGCCTGGAAACCCAGACGGTAGAAAGCTGCCTAGAACCTGGAATGTAGATAATCTCAAAAAGTACTACTTCTAGAAATTGTATAGCTTTTGTAGATTTCTATATAATTAATGAGAAAAATTTATTACATATCATGCTTACATGTGCCACGTCTTGTGCTTAACACAAGCGGCCTCACTTACCAGTTTTCCATGCGCCATGTCTTGTGCCCAACACAAGAGGCCCTGAAAACTAACAAATCAGCCAGTGACATCCATTCGGGTGAATTCATCGAAGAGAACATCTCCCATTTGGGTGGAAAATTGTTCTAGTGATAAAAAATCAGGCGGTCCTACCCGCCTGAATGATCCATTGCACCAAAGAATCGTGGCTAGCATCTCCAAACATGCAGTCGGCCCACTCTTTGGATCAAGTGCCATTTAAGGCTGATCTCAAAACAGACAGCCGGTACCAAAACTGCCGCCTAATCGACTGAGAAAAGGCAGGCCTCAAGCATTTGGTATAGGCCAATAATCTATGAAGGGGTTGCAGAAGCCCAACCGGCAAATTGACACCCTAAATCTTATGAAAAGGTCTTTCCAAAAAGCCAGCCGGCAAGTCTTTAAAAACCGGCTGCTTTTCGTTTTTACGGATAACACTTAGCTAAAATCGTTGGCATTTGCGCTATAGCATATGGATAGCCGCCTGGCACCATTTCATCTATGCTAGCCTCCTATCCAGGGGCAATTACCTATCCTAACCCCAACAAGTCATGAGGAAACATTCATTCAAAACAAGAAAAATGCGATATTCAAAGCAGCAAAAAGAAAAAAGCAAATTCATTCAAAAACAGATCAACCGGTAAATATGTAGCAGAATTAACCGGCACAGCCGGTGAAAATATTAAATTGTTTACAGAATAAACCGGCACAGTCGGTGAAAATATCAATATTCAAAGTGAAAGACAACAGCAGAGTAAGCCAACCCTTCCGGCGCTATTACAAGATAATGCACGGCGCGCAGGCCGGGAGGTCGTTGCTACTCTAACTGCACTATTACCCGGTCACCCTGAGCCTGACTCCCTTCCGGATGAGTTGGGTCGGTGTTGGGAACGGAGCCGGGAGCAACCTCATCCTCAACTGCCTCTTCGTGGCCAGCCGCCTCCTCCTGCATCCGCTTGAACTCCGCCTCAACCCATTGCTCATAGGGTTTAGGCCCCGGCTTGCCCTCCTCCTCAGCCAGAATGGAAAGGTCTGCGTACTTGTGGGCAAGCTCCCAGACGTTGTAGTCTGTACCCGGATGGATAATGGAGAATGCCCTCTTCATTCTGTTTTTGCAGTCCTGCTCATTCTCCTCAATGAGCCGGCTCTGATCAGCTTCTAGGGTGGCCTGGAAGTTTCGCTGAGCACCAGCAGCCTCCTTGACCAGGCGGTCATTCTCTAGTTGCCGCCGTTTGCTGCTCTTCTCCGCCTGGTCGAGCCGCTTGAGGGGCTCCTCGTGCTTTTTCAGCTCATCTTCAGCATTATCCAGGGCCGCCTGGAGGTTGTCTATTTTGAGCTTGGACTCTTTGAGGGCCTGTTGGAGGGACTTGACCTGATCCGCCTGTTGCATGATTATAGATTTAGTTTATAAGTCATGCACAATCATGGAATAGTGAGCAACGCTATGTGCGTCATCTGCAGAACGTTTGGCTCTTCTTACCTCTTCCTGCTTGCGAATGTAGGCCTTCTTGAGCCCCTCCACGCGGAGCAGAGCCTGCAACAACAACACAACCGGTATTAGCAGAAGGATCGGATGGGTATACTACAAATTAAATGCCGGGTGGGTACTCAATGACTTACATCGGCCAGGTCGACCATCACCCGGTCGGCATTGAAGGTATTGATTCCAGGAATCGCCTCCTTCTCGTCCCGGGGGACGGCTTTCAGCATGGCCCGGGCGTATTGAGCAGCGTCCGGCCAGCGTGGTGAGTTATCTGCACCAGAAACAGACGGTGAGAATGCTGCGTATGCTCCACCTACGGACAACCGGCTGATCGGAGAATCTCCCGGCTGCGACGAGGAGTATGACTTTACCCGCATGGGTAGGTCGAGCAACGTGAGGTTGAAGGGGTTTGTACCTTTTTGGGAAGCCTTTTGGCGTCCAGCAGAAGATGGACCGGTTGCGGTCCTTATTGGAGTGACCTCTTTCGAGGCCATTTCAGTGTTAGACCCGCCTGGGGTCTTTATTGATTTACCGCCGGTTGTAGCCCGGGTGGTAGAAGCGGTTTTCTGCACCTTGAGTGCAGGCTCTTCAACAGACGGCCTTTGTCGGATCTGTTTTTGCAAAGAACGGGGAATAACACCCCCATCCTGAAACAAGACCACAAACGGTCAGGTGAATAAATAGCTAAAACAGCATCAAAGCCAACACATAGAGAAGGTCAGGCGGGCTAACCTTTTTAGCCGCCTGAGCGGCAAGTTTCTTCTCCAGATTCTCCTTGCGGATATCTGAAGCCTTTTTTGCGGGTGTCTTGGCGGTGGGCAGCATCTTCTTAGCTTCTTCTGCAAAACGAAAACACATCCGGTCAGAAACATGATAATTTTGCATTGCAATCGAGAAAAAGGCCAGCCGGCAACAAATTAACCGGCTAGGGTTCGTAACCTTTACTCTCAAACATGCTGCTAAGCCCACAGGCGGACAAGAAGCACTCGTCCTTGAAAAATTTGTGTTTGGGCACCCAGTTCTTGGGTACCCTTATTATCTATCCGGTTGAGAGAGAGGAAGAGGTCAGCTCAAAAAATCCGGAGTCCAGAATTGCCACCCTATCATTATCAGGAACTGGGGGTAGCCGGCACTTCTGCCCTAAAAGCTCTGGTTTCCGGTTGTAGGTCCGATACTCCTTGTTCTCCTTCTCAGACGGAGCTTTGACCAGGTAGATCCGGTTCTTCCAGTCCGACCATTTAGACGGCTTGTCCAAGGTCATCATATATTGGGGGTGAGTTGTCAAGGTGTACCAGGCCCTCCAGCCGCCTGGGCTCCGGCTCAAATAGTGCATATGGGCAAACGCCTCCCAGCCAGGGTTGAGACCCTGCATCTCGCAGGCGGCGATGTACCCTAAAATGTTCACCCAAGAATTCGGGGTGAGTTTCCAAACGCCTAGGCCATACCCCCTAAGTATGGCCTTAATTTTGTTGTGAAGGGGGAAGCGGACACCGGCTAGGAAAGGCGCTTCATAGCACCCAAACCAACTGTTAGCGTTGGGTTGGTCATCTTCCCATACAAACATCCCGAACTCCCTCGGCACGGTCATCTTGTATCCTCCACCAAGCGGCCGCCTGGTAATAAAGTCTTGTAGAGAAGACCGCATGAGGGCATGGTCCTTTAGAGAGACGGCGATCATGAGAGGGTCGTTTCTGCTTTGCCACGAAGGCCTCTCCGCCTCCTCGCTATCTTCTAACATGGTCAAGTAGCTGGAGCTACTGCTTTTAACCCGACCGTCATCAGAGCCGGATGGAGAGTTGGGACCCTTAATGGCGGCTTCTGGCTGCTCAGCCTCCTGAGCTGGAGAGGTTTCCTCGTTGTAGGAGCCTAGAATGCTATCGCTTGGGGTGGCGGGGGTTCCGCCGGATGGTTCTCTAACCGCCCCGTATGGGCCTTGATTTTCAGGCGATAACTCATTTAAGTCTCCGCCTCTGTAATTGGGGTCCATAGCTGTTCCCCTAATTCTGGCCATTGTGTCCTGCACAGACACGGAGTCGGTCGATACAGGCGTTGAAAAGGGGAAATTCCAAAGATCAGAGGCGGCAGATCCAGTTCTAGACTCAGCCGTACTAATTGACCGGCTGAGTTCACAACTATGGTCCGGGTATGGGTATAAAGGGTCCATCTACCTATGGGACTTATAAACAAAACTGCAAGCAAAAGACGCAAACGGAAATACATGGAAAAGCAAGAAGGAATAGAGACGGTACCTAGAGTAGAAGAGAGTTGAAACCTCAAGAAATTTCTTGGGGATGCTTGCGAAGACACATACGGTTTGAAGACCGGCTGGGTTCTTTGGGGTACCCTCTCGAAAAACTTTTGCTTGCTTACGACTTTACAGGCGGTCTGAAAACCGGCTGCTCTTAAACTATCAAATCTCCGTGTGCTCTGAATTTCAAGTATCGGATGCTCTCAAATGCCGGATGCTCTCAAAATTCAAGAAAATTCACGAAGTTTGTAAATGAGCTCTCATGCGCTTCCTCCCCTATTTATAGGGGTTGCCTTAGAAGGCGAAGGGACGCGACCCTTCCCCTTCTGCTTTTCCCTCTTCTTTCAGTTAGAATTTGAAGGGGTTTCGTACAAAAAATAAAATAAAATAATAATAATATTTTCGTCAGGTGCCACGTGGCTCTCTTCTCAGGTGCCACGTGGCACCTTGCCACAACAGCACGTGAGAGAGGCAAATGTTTGGGATAAAATTACCCCAGCCACGTGGCCCTATGGTTGAGCGATACGTGGCACCTTGCTATTGGTCAGTAGGGCTCCAATCCCCTACTGACACGTGTCCTAGGAACCCTAAATGGGGAGCCAATGCTCCCCACTATAAATAGTGGGAGAATCCTCATTAATGGGGCATTCAATTCAGAAAATTCAATACATTCATAAATACGCATATACCAAAATCGAGCAATATTAATTGCGGAATTCCCCCATTACGCGAGAAGTAATTTCACCCCTTTTACGCACTATCTTCCTCCTGTACATCACTGACTTGATCGTCGGAGGCGGAGCTCCACCCAACCGGAGTCTTCGTGGTTTTGCAGGTACAGGCGGCGGAAGGGCATTCTTGGAATTATAACTCTCCCGCATGACATCAAAAAAACCCGAAACACTTGGTATTTTGTGAAGGACAAGAGCAGAGTTACATTTCAACATTGAGGGTATTGCTAAGGAAGAATCTGATTTTTGATGAAATACAGGTGCATTTGAGAAAGTTTGTTGTGGGGCCATGGTTTCTTTATCAGTAGCTAGTTGAAGCCTTCTCTTGGAGAGGTAGTTTCTTAGGTTTCACAGTTTTAGGTGCACTCATTTTTTTCCTCTTTTGTTGACTCTCCTGTTCACACTCCTCTATATTATCAACAGCTGCATTGTGCTCTAATTCCATATCTATCCTAATATCATTCTAGTACTCCTCACCATCAAGACACTCTTCATTCCCACCTTGTTCATCAATTGGTGCATTTTTCTTAGGTGGGCTAGCACCAAAATGTACACTAGGATTTTTTAAAGTGATTCAGCAAGCTTTCTAGTAGCAATTACACAGTCAATAGGTTTGTCAACATAACCAATCCAAATAGTAATCTCTTCCCTATCCCTTAATCTATCCAGCATTGACATTAAATCACTATTAGAAGTAATCTTAACATCTTTCATGTTATAGCAATAGTGAAAGTTAGGGAATTTAGGGAAAGTCATAGTTTTTTTTCCTAAACTCTTCCTCACACTCAATGATCAAATCTATCCACATGACTTTGTCAATATCTTCAACAAATACTTCAATTACATTACCCATATAGGCAAACTTTAGCATAGTCTGATCCATTCTACAACATAACAACCACACGCATATATTTTAACATCAAACACGTACTAGCAAGCATAAAGATTTCATCTTTGATTAACATGTACTCAGACAAACAAAAACAGAGCATGTAACTTCTGCAAGTATAAGAATAACATGAACAAACTTAAGGTTAAAGGACATACCTTGCTTAAGGTCTGTATACCACTTCAGCAACCGCTAGAAGGTCCTTGATTGTGCAAATTCCGTCAGAATTTAAACAATAAACCCTAAATTTTGACCCAAAAAATTCACCAAAAATCAAACTATTCCAAGCCGTTAATCGATAACAATTGCTCAACAATTTCGCCAAAAATTCGTCGCGCAAATGTGTTTGATCCTTACAAATTTTTAATCAATTTATTTCAGTGTATGATTTGGTGGAGGTTAAAGGTAGAGGAAAGGGTTTGGGATTTTTTTTCTTGATCAATGTCGAGCAAACAGTAGAAATGCAGTGGTCATTAATGAAAAGATGAGGGAATCAATTAATTCAAGGGTTGGTTAGTCTTTTTGTGTAATGTAGTTAAAAAATAAGTCATTTAGTAGTTGGTTAGCCCATTTAATGATAATTAGGACACTGAAATCAAATTAGTGAAACCAGAGTGCCACTAAAGAGAGTTGAAAAAACTTCGTCTTCCACGTAGAAAACTTAAAACCATGAGGCCACCATGTAGAATTTCCCAATTTTATATATGTATATATTTATTTATTTATTTTTTCTATTTTGTTTAATTCCACTATTTCTTTTCATTTAATTCCGAAATAGTTTTACCTACTCTGTACTTTTATAGATTTCTTTTATTTATCCCTTCAATATTTAGTTTTTTTCCTAACATGTTTATTTTTATTTTAATCTATTATTTTCCCTATATTTCTAATTGAATGAATTGTTTAAATTATAATTTTTTAAAAAAGAAAATTCTATATTTTTACTATTTTAGCGTAAATGAGTTACAAAAACAATGTTGATGGGGGAAGACGAGTAGACGACAAAGGGGAAATCAATCTTGTAATATCGTACATAAACGCTCTGTCTTAATCAATATGCCAAGACCACACTAGATTTTTACTATTGTATGTCTTGTTGATTATGTTAATAAAATATTTTGCGTTGTTTTATGTGAAAAAAAAAATAAATGGATGAAGGGAAAATTCAATACTATTTGCTTAATATAGGTCTCGGCCCCCTCGGATTTTAATTTCTGGCTTCGCCTCTGGGTTAGGAGTAAGACCCCTTGCTAAGTTTCCTAAGGAACTAGATCCTGACGGTTAGCATTTTCTTGCTACTCAGTTTTTAATTGCTCAGAAAGCCCTTCAACCAACTACCCTTATATTTAAGTTCTCCATTCCTTCTTACTTTTCTTACAATTTCAGTTTCATGCCCCATCTGCAAACATGAGCCACATTTCATTGATTTCCATTTAAATGCAAGCTTCTGTTGAACTAGATAACCATGCTCAAACAAGAATTCAATCCTATCAGAAAATTCACCATCAAGCTCCACCTCCACCAGATATCTAGGAAATTTTATTCTCGTTCTCCTTCTTCAGAGTAGCAAGATCTAGTTTAATAAGAGCACCAATCAAGCCCACAATTTTCTTGAAGCAATTCTTACCCCAATATTTCAGAGGAAAATCAGGCAATTGAATCTAAACTGGGATTTTAGTAAATTCATCACAACTAATTTCCATACCATCTTCCTAGTGCTTCAAGAAAACAGGGTGATTATCAAACAAAATATGAGCATAGTTCAATGCTTTCTCCTTAATTTTCATGTTCATGATCGAATCTAATAAGAAACACACCCTTTTTAAGAGGAATTACTTTACTATTCGCCTCAAAATTCGACGACAAAAACCCACAAACGAATTAAGGTAAGGATTATTGAAAACCCCCAACTGCAAAGGCAACAATACCTATATTTATGTAAGCAATTTCATCTGAAACATCAACATAACAATAGACAATTGAAGTAAGTTCGAAGAAGAAGAAGAAGAAGAAGAAGAAGAAGAAGAAGAAGAAGAAGAAGAAATACGTTCCTCAGGTAGAAGATATCCTGTTTCCCCAATTCAATGACCCTTCTTCTACGAATGAATCACATTCAACCATTTTAATAATCGAGATTTGATTCTTGAACCCTGAATCAATTCATGCATTGATTGTTCAGGCAAAAGCATAAGATTATCAAAATTCTCCAAATTCACAAAATTATTTATTGGGGGTGTTTAGGGTAAAAATACCCTATGCCGCGTGGCCCAGTAGAATCATGACACGTGGCAGCCCCACCAGAGGCCCAACGGGATCCAATCGGATGCTGACACGTGGCATCAAAACCCTAATCAGGGAACATGTCTCCCCCGCTATAAATAGAGGAATCCTCCTCATTTATTGGGCATTCATAAATACATACACAAAACCCGAGAAATATTAATTGCGGAATCTCTCTAAATCAGTGAGAAATACCTATTTACCTTCCGCACATTTACCCATCCGTAAATCATACTAGCTTGATCATCGGAGGCGGAACTCCACCCAACCGGAGTTTCGTGGTTTTGCAGGTACAGAAGTCAGGCGCGCATACTCCGTATTGTAACTCTCCCGAGGGACTAAAAACACCCGAAACATCTGGCGCCGTCTGTGGGGAGAGTACTACTGGGATTGCATCTGATGCTGTACCGAATGCAGAGGGCAGCCGGCCTCCGGCTGACCCTGAGGTCCATACGGACCATGAGAGTGGCAGTGGGGACGACTACGACGTCGAAACCTACATGGCCCCAGACGGGTCATTCCGTTCTAGGCACAACCGTTCCAAGGAAACAAGGGAACGGGACCACGATGAAGTTGGTCCCAGCAACCCAGGCGGCAAGCCTGTGGGACAACCCCAGGCGACGGAGGGTGCTGCCCCCATCACCAGAGCCGAGCTCATGAACCTCATGACTAGTTTCAAGGGGGAAATCAAGGATATAATCAAAAAGTCAACTGGCTCCAGCAAGGGTCAGTCGGCAAAGAAGCCTTCTCCCTCCGGGAAGAAGCAAATCAAAGACCGGATGGATGGGCCCCTGATCCCAAACCCAAGGGGACGGATGGGCCCCTGATCGACCTTTCGAAAGTTCGTTTCCCCGAATCGAGGCAACGGAAGGCCATCCGGCATACACATCCGGATGGGTCAAAGAAGATTTTCTCTGACGCCCGGTTGTTCATCCGGGAGAAGAGAAGTCATAGCATTTCTCAGTCGGCCTCAACGTCGACCTACTCAGACAGTTTCCGAAATGCTTCAATGACACATTCGGAGACGCAGCAGGGGAGTCAGTCACGCAGCGTGTCTGCACGTACTGGCCCTCATGTGATCCAGCATCAAGCCCCGTTTGTGCCCTAACAGCCATACGTCCCGTATGGATCTCCATTCATGCAGTCGGCACCCTTTGGGGGTCAGGCGGCCTACCAGGTCCAGCCCATGGACTGGCAGCTCCGACTGCTAAACCTTGGGGAACGCCTTCGGCTTTCTCCCGGGAGATAACCAAGGCGGTACAACCGCCCAAGGTTAAGAATGTGTTGGTTGGTGCCTACGACCGTACCACCAACCCAGAAGACCACCTAATGGCATACACCAACCTCATGTACCTATAGGGGTTGGATGACGCCGCCTGGTGTAGATGCTTCCCGGCTACATTGAAGGGTATAGCCCAGCAATGGTTCGGCAACTTGCCGGCTGGTTGCATCAATAACTTTAAGACGCTTGCATACCTGTTTGCGTCCAAATTTTCCATGAATATCCCTGCTAAAAAGACAAGTCTCGACCTAGGGGCTATCCAGCAGGGTGACAAGGAGGGACTTCGGTCCTATGTTAGGCGGTTCAATCTGATGAGAATTTAGATTCAGGGGCTGTCTGACGAAGTTGCATATACAAACTTCTTCAAGGGTCTGAAGGATGGGTCAGCTTTCAAATTTGACCTGGTTCGCAAGAGGGTAGCCATCCTCCAAGAGGCGCTGATGGAGGCGGAGGCCTATATACAGGAAAATGAGCTCTGCTCTATCAAGCACCCGTCGGAACCCAAGCGGTCCGACAGGAGGGACAGGCGGCCTAACCAGTCGGCCAAAAAAGAGGAAGCAAAGGAAGTTGGAACCGTACGTCCCCAAGTACGAGTTCAACAAAGACTGCTCCTCCATCCTTATGGAGATAAAGGACCAGTTGACAATCGAAAAACCGGCTGTAATGAAAAGCTTTGTCAAAAACAGAGACAAAAGCAAGTATTGCCAGTTCCATGAGGACGTCGGCCATGACACCAATGGTTGCTATACCCTCAGGCGGCTATTGGACCGTCTGGCTGATGAAGGGGCCCTGGAGTCTTATCTGGTGAAGTCCAAGGGCAATCCCAAATCAAGTGGGGGAAAGCCGTCTAAGAAACCGTCTGCTAGCTCTGAAACGGATGAAGAGCATATTTTCACCATTGCAGGCGGCTTCGCAAGCGGAGGTCCTACTATTCGGGGTGCCAAGAATAACTTCCGGAAATTATCCAACCCAGAAGATGAGGGCTAGGCGTCGAAAGACACCTTCCCTGAGGTCTTCATTTCTGAGAAGGATAGGGGCATGGTCAGGCGGCCTCACGATGACCCCCTTGTCATCGAATGCAAAGTTGCCAATCAACGAGTTGGCCGGATCTTAATAGATACCGGGAGCTCGTCTGACCTAATCAGTTACCAGTGCTTGACAAAACTCAAGTACAAGCCTAGTAGCATGCACAAGGCTCCCCACCACCTAGTTGGCTTTAGGGGAGGGGTAGTGCATCCGGTGGGAAGGATTGACCTACCCATCCGGCTAGGAGGCAAAGAGGAATTGACCGCCTACAACCTTATTCTGGGCCGTCCCACCCTCAACAAGTCTAAGGCTGTCATCATCCCATCTCTTATGATGATCAAGTTTCAGAGGGATGATGGATCAGTTGGTGCCCTAAGCGGGGATCAGAAGAAGGCTAGGGAGTGTTACCTCTCAGACGTCAGGCCGACCGTTGCCGCAGCCAGTCATAACGAGGAAGCTGCTGACCTCGAAGAAGTGCCTGCCCCCAAGGCAGCCGGCAAAAAGCGAAAGGCGGACCAATTGGCCCCTGCCAGAAAAACAAAATAGCAATCACTAGCCGGGGAAAGGCCGGATGACTCCCGACCTCAGCCGGCTGGTGAGAGCATTGATATCGTACTGGACGACAACCGCCCTGACAGAACAGTCAAGGTTGGGACGGTTGCTTTTGAAACGTTGGGAGCAGACTTGATCTAACTTCTAAAAGAATTCAAAGACATCTTTGCCTTTGAAGTGGAAGAGATGCCAGACGTCAGCCCAGATCTAGCTGTCCACAAGTTAGCTGTTGATCCCAAAATAAAGCCAATTAGGCAAAAGAAGAGGGATCATGGTGAGGAAAGGTCTCAGGCGGTAGCCGCCGAGGTCAAAAAGCTTCTGGATGCCGGGTTCATTCGGCAGTGCTACTACCCGGATCGGGTAGCAAATGTGGTCCTTGTCAAGAAGCCGAATGGCACCTGGCGGATGTGTGTAGATTACACAGATTTGAACAAGGCATGTTCGAAGGATAAATATCCCCTTCCAAAGATCGATAGCCTGGTCGACTCTACAGCCGGCCATGCCTTGATGAGTTTTATGGATGCCTACTCAGGCTTCCACCAGTTTCCCCTATGGAAGAAGGATCAGGAACAGACGGCCTTCGTCACTGATCAGGGGTTGTACTGCTACACGGTGATGTCGTTTGGGTTGAAGAATGCACCTCCTACCTTCCAACGAATGATAAACACGGTTTTCATCAATCAAATCGGAAGGAATGTAGAGGCGTACATTACTGACATGATAATCAAATCCAAGCTACAGGCGGGTCACATAGCCAACCTCCGAGAAACCTTCACCACCCTCAGGCGGCATAAGGTCATGCTTAATCCCAAGAAATGTGTCTTTGGTGTTGAGTCTGGGAAGTTTCTCGGATTTTTGATTGATCAAGGAGGCATAGAGGCCAATCCGGAAAAGGTGCAGGTGGTGATTGACATGCAGTCACCTCGCACTGTCAAGGAGGCCCAGAAGCTAACAGGTTGCTTGGCGGCATTAGGAAGATTCCTCAGTCGGTCAGGTGACAAGTGCCTTTACTTCTTCCAAGCAATCAGGAAGAGGTCTAGATTTGAATGGGGAAAAGAAGCTGAGGCGGCATTTCAGAGGTTAAAGCAACACTTGCATTCTTTGCCAAGGCTAGTAAGCCCCCTGCCTAAGGAGGTTCTCTACATGTACCTAGCCGTCTCAGATCACTCCCTTAGTGCCGTCCTCCTTGCCGAGAGAGACGGCAAGCAGCTCCCGGTGTATTTCATCAGCCATATACTTAGGAATGCTGAGCTCCGGTACCCAATGATTGAAAAATTTGGGCTGGCTCTTTACAAAGCATTCAAGCGGCTGAAGCCCTACTTCTTGGCTCATCCGGTGACTGTCTATACTGACCAGCCTCTCAAGCGTCCAATGACTATCGTAGAGTCATCCGGCAGAATGATCAAGTGGGCTGTTGAAATGCAAAGCCTGGAGATAACTTTCGAACCTAGGCGGGCAGTGAAAGGTCAGGCGTTTGCCGACTTCATTGTGGAAATGACTAGGCCGGCTCAGCCGAAGAATACCGATCAGTTGTGGAAGTTATTTGTAGACGGAAGCTCTACCTCGAACGGCTGTGGTGCAGGCGTGATTTGCAAATCTCCGGAAGGAGATACCTATGAATATGCACTACGGTTCAAGTTTCAAGCTTCAAACAATGAAGCTGAGTATGAAGCCCTGCTGGCCGGAATACGCATGTGTAAGGCGGCAGGGGCAAGAAAAGTTGACGCCTGTTCTGATTCTCAATTGATTATTAGCCAATTTAATGGTGACTATGAGGCCACCCATCCGGCAATGATCAAATATCTTCAGGCGGTCAAAGATGATGCGGGGACACTTGACAAATTCTATCTAAGTCAGGCGCCCCGGTCAGAAAATAATCAGGCGGATGCTCTATCTAAATTGGCCTCATCCGCCACTTGTGATACGCCCAGGTCAGTCTTCTGGGAGGTCATGGAAAAAAGAAGTATTGATCATGACCCCATTGGAATTCTTGACCGAAGATCTACTTGGATGGACCCCATCCGGGATTATTTGGTAGACGGCACTTTGCCGGATGCCTCTTCAGAAGCGGCAGCGCTTAAAAAACGTGCTTTGAGCTTTGAAATGTACAAGGGAGAACTCTTTAGAAAGGATTACCTCCAGCCGTTACTGAAGTGTGTTACCCCAGAAAGGGGAAAAGAGGTGCTAGAGGATCTACATGGGGGCTTTTGTGCTTCACACATAGGCGGCAGATCTCTTGCAAAGAAGGCCAGGCGGCAAGGTTACTTTTGGCCCACCCTTAAGGCAGACGCCATGGAATTGGTGAAGAAATGTGACAAGTGCCAGAGATTTGGCCGGCTCATACACCGTCCAGCAACAGATCTTACGGCTATCTACAGCCCGGTTCCATTTACAAAGTGGGGCATGGACATCCTGGGTCCCTATACGCCTTCCACATGTGGCAGAAGATACATTCTGGTGGCTGTAGACTACTTCACCAAATGGGTTGAGGAAGAGGCGGTCAAAGGCATCAAGACAAAGGATGTCATCTCCTTCATTTGGAGGAACATCATCACCCGGTTTGGGGTTCCTATGTCTATGGTGTTTGACAACGATCCTCAATTTGAAATGCCTACCCTCAAAAATTGGTTGGGAGATCAGGGGATCTCACATTGGTTTGCATCTGTTGGCCGGCCCCAAGCAAACGGCCAAGTTAAAGCCTTCAACAAGTCATCTCAGACGGCATAAAAAAGAAGATTGAAAGAGCCGGTGGACTTTGGGCGGATGAGTTACCTCACGTCCTTTGGGCCATCAGAACAACTGAAAGGGGGCAACCGGTGAAACCCTGTTTCTCATGACATACGGCACTGAAGCCGTCTTGCCAATTG
Source organism: Chenopodium quinoa (assembly GCF_001683475.1). NCBI lineage: Eukaryota > Viridiplantae > Streptophyta > Magnoliopsida > Caryophyllales > Amaranthaceae > Chenopodium > Chenopodium quinoa. The sequence continues at coordinate 2,784,714 of NW_018744367.1, forward strand.
AGCTTTATGAGCCAACACTCCGAGTCATGCTCTATGACGAAGAGGCCAATTGGGAGGCCATGCGTCTTGCATTGGATTCTCTCCCGGAGCGTAGGGGCAATGCTGCCTTGCGTCATGAGATATACCCTCTGAGAATGACCAGGGTTTATAACAGAAGAGTACACAAGCGGCCCCTCAAAGTGGGGGACTTTGTGCTTCGAAAGATGGAGTCAACCGGTAGGGCAAATGAATAAGGAAAACTAACCCCAAATTGGGAAGGCCCTTACCAGATTTTTGAAGAAGTTAAAAACGGCACCTACCGCCTGGAAACACCAAACGGCAGACAGTTAGCCAGAACCTGGAATGTAGACAACTTGAAAAAGTACTACTTCTAGGGAAATTGTAATTATTTTTTGTAAATAGAGTAAATGAACAAAAGGATACTTTATTTCAATTTTTTGTATAAAGTCCCATGTGCTATGCACAACCGAGCAACTTTTAAAGTCCTATATGCAATGCACAACCGGGCACCTTTTAAAGTCCCAAGTGCAATGCACAATCGGGCACCTCTTAAGTCCCCTGTGCAATGCACAACCGGACATGCTAAGTACCTAACTTAGCCGTTTGAAGGCATAAAGCCAACACATCTTAAACCGCCTGCTTTAAATTCAAAACAGGCATCTAACGACGCCCATCCGGGTGAATTTGTTGAAGAGAACATCTCCCTTTCGGGTGGTACATTGTTCTACGCATCATATACTCAAACGGCTTCAACCGTCTAGGTTGAAGATAACCCATATACGTTTGAATGACCTATCGCAAACAAGATAAATCTGGCTATTGCCCCAAGGCAATACAGACGGTGACTTAAATCTTGCTAAGCAGCCGGCTTTGCTCATAAGCATTACAGCCGGACCACTCTTCTATCTCAAATTTCACTAAATCATCTAAAAAATTGAAATTGGCTATCGCCCCAAGGCCATACAGCCGATATACTTTGTCTTATATTGCAACCGGCTATTGCCCCTAGGTAATACAGCCGGCCATTGACAAAAGCGTCACAGCTACATTTGTGCCTGGTTATTGCTCAAAGGCAATACAGGTGGTAATCCACATATTTGTATATATCCGGATACCATTCAAAACACATACGCCCGGTTCAGTTCCGCCTGCATGCCACTAAAGGCATTGAATTGAGCCGATGCAGGTGGCCAATTCAACTAACCCTGTTGTACAACGGTCAAGGACCGCCTAATCGTTTGTCCGGATGCTTATGGACGGCTGCCTGCTTAGAGTTGGTAACTATAAGCAAACAACCATCCAGGGGCAAACAGGGCTCACACATCCGGCATATCGCATGATTTGATGCAAAGCAAAGTGCAAAAAATAAAGAGAATTGAAAATATGCAAAGCAAACCGACACAGTCGGTATATACATATATTAAAATTTTAAAATACTAATGTTAACCGGACCCACGTCCGGGAAAGTGATACAGAAATTCACGGCTCGCAGGCCGGTTAGAAAAAAGAGTCTATTGTTGCTGCTGCTGAGTTTGCTGTTGCTGCTGGTCCTGACCGGCGTTAGGGGCATCTTGGGTCTGCTGGGTTTGAGTTTCCTCACCCGGCACCTCTCCTTCTGTCTGCTCCTCCCCAACGCCGACCCACTCCTTGAACGGCGCCGGTTGCTTAAGCCCGAGAACTTGAGCATCAAATACTTCTGTTGCGTATTTGTACCTCAAGTCGAAAAAGGCGTAGTCGGTCTCCGGATGGATCATAGACCACGCCATCTTCATGCGTGCTTTGCAGTCACGCTCGTTCTCGTTGACCAGCCGGGTCTTCTCAGCCGCCAGTTGGTCCAGAGCCTCCTTTTTGGACTTAACCAAATCATTTTTGGCTTTGTCCAGCTCCCCCTCTAGCCGAGTGACCTCGTCCTTCAACCCAGCTTTCTCCTTCTCTGCATCTTTCAGAGCTTGGATGTCAATTTTGAGCTGGTTGATCTGGAGTTGTCGGTCAGCAGACGTCTTGTTGGTAGTGTCAGCAGCAGCCGTCAGCTGCTGGATGAGTTCCTCCTGTTTCATCTCCCGGGCTTTAGTGTGGATTTCAAGCATTAGGGAGTTGTATTGACAGACATCAATTAATTCGGTTGCCTGTTTCTGGGCATCCCTTACCTCCTCTTGCTTCTTCTGCAAGGGGGCTTTCAACCCATCTACCCTCAGCATCGCCTGCAAGATCAACCGGTAATGGAGTTAGCAAAATTGAACTAAAAGGCATCAGCTAGTAAATCTTGCACAAAAGTACCCCATCCGGTAACTTACCTCAGCCAACAGTGTGGTAATCCGGTCAAGGTTGACCTAGCTGACACCTGGCACAACCTCCCTCTCGGACCTAGTTAGGGTCCGTATCATTCTCCTGGCATAGTTTTGCATGTCCGGTCAGCGAAAAGCGGTATCTGCATCATGAGACATATCGGTTAAGTGTTGGGAATAAACGACTCCTACATTCAGCCGGTTCCCGACCGAGTCTCCCGACTGAGAAGTATGGGACTTGACTCGAACTGGCCCAAGCGGCCAGGGGGGTCAAAAGAGGAGTCCATACCTTGGTCATCAGGCTGAGGGGTGCCACCACCCCCAGCCACATTGGAGCCGGAAGCAATAGCCGGCACCCGGCTAGAAAGAGCAAGCTCCCTAGATCCAGTTGGCTCAGAGCTTAGGCCTAGGCTCTGTAGACTTTTGCCTGCGATGGTGGGCCTCTCAGGAGCCGGTGTTCAGCCGGCTGATGATGGTGTAGGGTCGCCTGAGATCCTGCGCCTCTGTGAAGGCGGTTGGGGAAGCTCCCCACCCGGTCTCACCATCTGGCGAATGGAGCGGGGAACGTTCTGGCTTCCCGTCTGTAAAAAACAATCAACAAGTCAGTATCAGTTATTTGCAAGATATACAGACGGCATACGGACAGCCGGTGCTTACCCCACTGGCCCGGGTTGCAGGTTGAGCTCGCTTCTATTCGAGCTGCTCTTTCCTGATCTCCGCGGCTGACTTAGCCGGCGTCATTTCAGGAGGAGTCATTTCTAGTCCTTTCTCTGCAAAATGGCAAGAAAATGTTAGCATCATTCAAACATCATACAAACGGCATAAATTGTCGGTTAAGCAGTAGAACTTTGTCCCAAAATGTGCTGAGATCACAGGCGGAGAGGAACACCTCATTTTTGAACCAGTCCGGATGAGGGACCCAGAATAGAGGGACAATGATTTGTGTCCCATCATCCAAAGCCTCGGTGGTTTTCTTAAATAGCCCTGGCTCCATTATGGCATCCCAAGCCTCAGCCAGAACCCTTGGTAGGGCGCACTTCTTTCCTAGAAGAGCCGGGTTCTTATTGTAACGGCGCATCCGGTGATTAGCAGCCGTTGAAGGAGAAGAGACATAACAAAACTTGCTCTTCCAGCTCGTCCATTTGGAGGGTTTCTCCAAGGTCATCATATATTCCGGATGCGTTGTGAGAGTGTACCAGGCATTCCAGCCGCCTGGGGCACGACTCAAGTAGTGCATATGCGCGAACGCCTCCCAGCTCGGCGTCACGTCCTGCATCTCGCAGGCGGCAATATAACCAATGATGTTCACCCAAGAGTTAGGTGTAAGTTGCCAGACCCCCAAGTCATAGCCTCTTAAAATGACTTTTATGCATCTGTGAAGGGGGAACTGGAGGCCTGCTTTGAATGTTGCCTCATAGCAGCCGAAATAATTGTCGGCATGATTTAAGTCATCCTCCAAACGATGGATGAGCTAGCAGGCGGGACACCCAACTCCCAGCCGTCCTTTACCGGACGCTTTTCCAAAAATGCTGGGAGTGTTGCGTTTAATGTCACAACATCTCAGGCGCTCATGTGCGCCTCCATTGGATTGTTTATTGCAGGCCAGTTGTATGCCTCCTCAGTCTCTTGAGGGGCATCCGGGGTCAATGTAGACTCTGCAGATCTGGCTTCGTGATCGGTCTCTTCACCGCTTAAGCTCCCGGATTCTTCTAAAATCTCATCACCAGGCGTACTTGGAACGTCTGGTTGATCAAACGGGACGTCTTCAACCGATGTACCGGCTGAATCATCTGATTTGTACTCGGGGTCAACAACCGTTTTCCTTGTCCGAGCCATTCTGTCCTGCATATGAACAGAGACGGTCGGATTCGCAGAAAGGTAAGGGTGTTCCATACACCCCCAGACAGCATCCCCAGTCCTAGATTCAACCGTATCCGGTGACCGGTTGACAATTGCCCTAGGCCGTGCCGTGTGTATATTGGGAGAGTCCATTGTTCTCTAACCTATACAACCGGTAAACTCAAGAGGTTACAAAAGGGGCAAGGATGATACCTTGAATTTATGAAGACGGTTGAAGAAGACTTTAGTGCTGAGATTCCAAGATGTGGCTTGAAGATGCCACAGGCAGAGAAGTCCTTTTGTGTTTTAAACCTGAAGCACAAATACAAGCAGTCAGGCATTTTGGAAGAAAATCACCCAGAGATACCCCAGGCGGTGTCAAGTACATTTGCTCAAAGATACCCCAAGCGGTATCATAATAGCTTGCCCAAAGATACCCCAGGAGGTATCAAGGAGGCTCGTTCAAAGATACCACAAACGGTATCACAAAGTTTTATTCAAAGATACCCCATGCAGGATCAATGAAGATCATTCAGAAAAGCCCCAGACGGGACATCTCCGTCTGAGGTTCCATTGAATGGTTATCAAAAACCAAGGATGCCTCAAGCGTTAAATGTTGAGGATTGCTTAAAGACCCCCCAAACGGCATGAGAGCCGGCTGAGGGTGTTCGAAGAGCAGGTCATGAGCAAGCTATGAAGACCATTGCTCAAACACCCCTCCGGCGGTATAAGCCCGGCTAAGGGTGCGAAGGATCCAAGTCTTAAAGCACAGCTTGCATATACCCCAGACGATCCATAACCGTCTGTGTGTCCAATTCGAAGAACAATTATCTGAAGACACCCCAGACGGTCCAAAACCGTCTGTGGTTCTGGATTTGAAGAATCTTGTTTGAAGATACCCTAAGCGGCTCCTTGCCGTCTGAGGGTCTATGAAATGAGTTTTTGATAGGCAATTGTTTAAAGATGATCCAGACGGAATTTTTCCGGTTGAGGGTCTATTGGATGCAAAATATTATTGTCTAAAGATGCCCTAAACGGCATGCACCCGTCTGTGGGTCTTTTGAATGCAAATTCTTGAAGACCATTGATTACAGATACACAGGCAGTATATCACCGCCCGTGGTCCTATGGAATGCATTATTAAAAACCAAGGTTTGAAGGTACCCCAGACGGTCCAAACCGTCTGTGGGTATATCATTTGAAGAGCAAGGTTTGAAGATGCCCCAGACGGCATGTAGCCGTCTGAAGGTCTTTTGAGTGCAACTCCATGAAAACCAGTCTAAAGATGCACAGGCGGTATTCCACCGTCTGTGGGGCTATGGTATGCATTAAGTGGATAGTCCATTGTTTAAGGATACCTCAGACGGTCCACAACCGTCTGAGGGTCTATCTTTGAGGATCATGGTTTGAAGATTCCCCAGACGGTCCACTCCGTCTGTGGGTCTACCAAATGCAAAACATGAAAAGGGCTTATGGAGTGCCAGACGGTGTATGACCGTCTGTGGTTCTACTCAAGCTAAGAAAGAAAATCAAGTCAGACGGTACCTGGGTGAATTAAGTGAAGTCCTCAACCGGTATCTGTATGCGTTTGAATGAAGCGACTGGTTACACAAATTAGCAGCCGGTGTCAGAGCTCTCAAGAAAATTCTGAAAAAATTTGTAAAGTGAAGAGGAGAGAGGGGGTGCGCCTCAATTTATAGGCAAAGACCAGAAGGCAAATCGCCACCTTCTGCCTTAAACTTTTCAAAATTTGATTCCAGGAGAGAAAGGCGGGAAGCAACTCAATCGTCGCCTCCCCTGTGCTTGACACCTGTCACAGGTGACATGTGGCTACGCCACGTCACACCTGTGAGGGGCAAATGTTTAGGGTAAAAATACCCTATGCCGCGTGGCCCAGTAGAATCATGACACGTAGCAGCCCACCAGAGGCCCAACGGGATCCAATCGGATGCTGACACGTGGCATCAAAAACCCTAATCAGGGAACATGTCTCCCCCACTATAAATAGAGGAATCTTCCTCATTTATTGGGCATTCATAAATACATACACAAAACCCGAGCAATATTAATTGCGGAATCTCTCTGAATTAGTGAGAAATACCTATTTACCTTCCGCACATTTACCCATCCGTAAATCATACTAACTTGATCATCGGAGGCGGAACTCCACCCAACCGGAGTTTCGTGGTTTTGCAGGTACAGAAGTCAGGCGCGCATACTTCGTGTTGTAACTCTCCCGAGGGACTAAAAACACCCGAAACAGGGGGGATACCCTCGACATTTTTGGGTCTACTCTTCGATTGAGCTCCAAACTAAAGTTCCGCTCTAATCTCACCACCTTTCACAGATTGTTTCGCGCTTCCCTCCCCTCTAATTGTATCCTTCATCGCTTTCTTCCTCGCCATGTAGAGGTAAGAAAAAACTAACAGAGAGAAAGCCTCTGCTTAGTTTTGCCTTAGGCTATTAGGTCATAAAATATGCTTCAAACTCCAATATCTTCGTAGTGGCTTAATAAACTCGTGAATTGATTGCTGTAAATCTAGAAATTCCTACAACTTAATACTAACTCTACAAAACACTAGAAAATGCATATATATTAGTAATAAAAATAACTTCATAGGGTTCAATTAAATACAAACATGACAACGGGGCAGGGAACAAAAATGTTTATAAAATACACACATCAATTATGGTGTATAGTTAATTCTATAATAATTTACAGAAAAAAAAGGAATTACATTTCAAAATATAATAAAATAAATAAATTGAATTTTATACGTATAATATAACAAAGACATCAAGGTTAATACCAATGTGACACTCTCTGATTCCTTGTTTAGTTAACACGCTTTGATAGGCACAAGGTTGGGACAAATATATTTTATTTTTTAATTTTATTTAATAAATATTGTAATTATGATTATCTAATCCCCTACTTACATTTACAATGTATGAGGGTTTTGTAGGAAGAGGGAACAGAGGGATATCATGGGGGGTGCAGCTAGATTGTTTAGGGGGAAGAGGAGAGGTATGCTCGACAATAAGGTGTTTTAGGGGTGGAGGTCAGGGATCAAAGAGGCGGCTGGATGTTTAAGGGGATGAAGAGGGGTGGTGGCTGGGTGTTTTAAATGGTGGGGGTTGGGGAGGAGGGTGGTGATGGCGGTGGTAATGAGGGTATGATAGTGTGGCGGTGAGGATATGTTATTTTAACCATGATTAATCTATTTTAGGTTGCTTATGTGAGAATTACTAAGATATAGCTAGAATAAAGAAAATTTTAACACTATTGCTATCTAGGAGATTTTCGAAACAAATTTGCTACCAATGAGCATATGAAAATGTATATGGAAATCAATTAGGAAAATCCATCCTTAATCTCATTGACTTAATTTATTTTTACCAAACATTATTTGAATAGGGTGAAGTAAACAGGTCCTAATTAAGGAGGATAAGAAATAAGATATTTGTTAAAATATATATGGAATAAGTATGATAGCTAAACATGGAAGAAAGTATTTTAGGTTATAGAATACTTTGATGCACGGTTTGTTTGTATTTTTTAATACAAATATTTTTTTTGTATTCATGTGATAAAACTTGTTATTTTATTCATTGCACGTAGTATATTATTTAATATTTTATTTAAAATAAATTGTGAATTTTCTCTCATTCGCCAATTTTGCTTATGTGGCATATGAATTATTTAATTCTAAAAGAAATTATAAATCTCTTATTTAATTGGATATAACAACTAAAATTTATAATCCTACATGGCACGTCAATATATATATTAGATTTGTCATTCTGATAACACGATATTATACACGATTTATTTGTTATATGTGATTGTATTTTATTTTGTTTTCTCCATTTTCTTAATCTATTTATAGCCATTATTCTTCATACTTCGATATTGCTCTCCTTGGTATGTTTAATTTTGTTTTTGTAGGAAAAGGGCTTGATTTGCTAGATGTTTGCCTTGATCGTTGTTTGATTTGTTTGAAGAAGCATTTAGTGTGCAATGAGAGGCGTAGCAGCCTACTCTACAACCCGCTTGTGGCCTTTCTTTTAGCTATGCGTTTAGAGTTTTAATAAGATAGAATTTCCTACTTTTGTACTAGGATATAAATAAGTTAATAGGAATATAGAAAAGGAGGTTTTTCATATTACGTTATTTTAGTTTTTACGTTTATTTTCCTGTTCTCCTTGTTCGTTATTATTCCAAGCTTTATTCCATTGAATATTTATTCAAGCATCCATTAATTCAATTCAAGTATTTTCTTCTTTACTCTATTATTGTTATTATGTTTTCTCTTATTGTTTATTTTATTTATTTATTTATTGTGATGAGGGTGTGCCCATCGTAGGAGATCCTTCTCCTCTATGCCCATGGCCCCTTAAAAGCCTAGGACTTTACACTTTTAAGTTGTGTAGGATTTGAATTCCTGACTGTTTGGGGGACCTTGAATTAGAGTTGATCCTATCATTACGCTTTTTTGTAAGAAACTAATGGGGAGTCGCCAATGGGTTTTAGGAAAACTCATAAACCTCGTTCATGCCTTTCTCCCAAGTAGGGTTCAAGGGATATTTAGCATGAACATAAGTTTACCCATGCCCAAATTGGTTTACTTGTACCAAAAATGAGTTCGGGAGCGAGAATACTAAAAGAACGTTCCTTTTAGGGAGGAATCGCTATTCTAGCCCAAGTGCGGCCTCTACTAGCTCTTCCTTTTTCACAATTTTGATATTACCAAACAATATATGCACTGTGATACCTAAAACTAAGTTAGTTGATTTTATTTACACGCATCAATCACATAAAGATTACATTGCAACGAATGTCATTATTCTTTGTTATTCAAATTCATGAAAAGAACCAAAATAAACAAGATTCGCCTTAAGTGATAAAACAACAATTAATTATTCCAATTCTAGTCTTTAGCTAACATAAGATACTATGTTAAATTGATTAATTAAGGTTTATTTTAGGTGATCAAGAAACACTAATTAGTTGATTAAAAGTTGTTTAAGCAAGAAAAGAAAGGTGGTTTATCTAAGTGCTCGGGATTCTACCACTTTTCCTTGCTAGATCTTCGTTTAGAGCACTTATGGACTCCTTGTCCGGGAACCTCCACCGTAAGAACAAATGATAAAAAAAGGGTGAGTGTTTGGGACAAGAGAATGATTAAGCTCACAAGTTTCTACTGACTTTTTAGGTTAATTTCTGTGTCTTTCAAAGCTCGTATTGAACCCCTATTCATAGGGAATGGGTGAGTTTAGGGTTTAGAACATTCTGCCTCAGCAAGTGGCAAGCGCAACTCAATAGGTGGTGCGCGCAACTCAACAGGTTGCGCACGGCTGCTGCGCACAAGTTATTAAGCTGCGCTGATCAAGGCAGCGTAACCATGGTCTTGCGCGCGACTTTATGGTAAGATTCAATTCAGTATATTTATGAAATTCTAAATCTTCCGCAAGAGCACCACTGGAGGTTGCGCTGGGTGTCACACACAACCTTCTGAGTTGCGCGCACCAGGCCAGCGCAACTCCTTGAGTTAAGCGCAGTTTTTCTTGCAGTAGCCCTAGATTTTAACCTAATCGTTTCTAAATCCGTCAAAATTAGGTTTAATCTCGGGATTATGCCTAATTGTTGATCAGGCTTAGAATTAACAAGCTTTAGTTCATTTTGTTTTGGGTCAAGCTAGTAGGGTTATGTGTTTAGGCTTTAATCAGTAGTCCATAAGCATTATTCACTCCAATCCAACATAAATATGGAATTATTTATCGTCATAGCACTTCCAGTCGGGACAGGGGACCAAAAGTAAATGTCTACAGTTAGCCCCCACTTTGATCGAGTCTAAAATAGACGATGATCAAAGTAGCCAAGGAAATAAAATCGAGACTCATTCTACGAAGTTCCTTAAGGACAAGGAATCTTTTAGTACTAGTAGTGTTGAGAATGTCGAGACTATTCTCGATTCGCCAAGTGTTTAAGATAAGTAGCTGCTAAGACTAGAAAATTTATCTTCTGGTTTTAGTGCGCTAAAGAATCTAGATTGACCCTTTGCTAATGTAGAATGCTTTTACAAGTAAAGACTGTCCTGGGTGATGTCATGTTATGAGAAGGTACTGGGTTTAAAAAGAGTAAAGAGGATGACACCCTCTCAATATGTCATCGACGGTCTAAAGTCCCTCGATATGTCATTGAAACTTTAGTCCATGATTTTAAGAAAGTAAACAATGATAAAATAGGAGTGTTTCGGTATTTGTAGCCTAGCACTTGAATAAAAGATTAACATACGCTGCCAAAACAAATACTCGACGTCCACAAGATAAAAATACATGTCTCGGGACTGGAGGCACATATCTAAATCCGGTGAGAGTAAAGAAAATCGGCAACTCTCTCAGCAGTTTTGTCCACAAGATAAAAACACGCATCTCAGGACTGGGGGCATGTGTCTAAATGGGTATGGCTTCAGTAGGGTGCAATTCTTTATACAAGGGGTGGACGGACACCCTAACTATCCGGTAAAGCTAGAGTGCTTCCTAGCTAATCGTATTTGCTTCTAACGGGGGGCATCTGACCCCGATGGTTTAGTGCGCTCATCGACTCGTTTAAGCTAACGCCTAATGACAAAAACAGAAGTTCTACCGTTTTCGAACGGGAGGCAAATCACGTTGCCAGTGCAATTTTACACAACACATACGCCATATAATTTTACGCTATATGATAACACGATATTTTTGTTATGGACACAAAAAATACGAAAACCGTGACATTTCTAAAAGGGCAGTACATGAAAATGCCAAACTGTCTATGGGAGCTTTCGCGTAAAGCACCACTACGGAATATTTTAAGACGCTTCACGAAAAACATTCAAAACGTATGCTTGGGACAGGCACAAAGCACGGTGTGCATGCAGGATGGTGCAAAAAACTATTAAAGAAGAAAATAAACTACAAGATGCAAAGCAATTAAAAGGATTTTGATACGTCTAACAAAGCACAAAGCCTTTTAGAAAAATTCAAAATGGATCAAAATCCGGACATTTTTTTTTAAATGACCAGTGTTCGCGCAAAAGTATCTAAGTTGCGCTGGTGTGTCAAGCGTAACTTAGTGAGTAGAAATAATCTACGAACTGGTAATTCTCAAGATTTATAGAAATAATCTCTAGAATAGTTAGTAGAACTGGTATAGGCTGGCTTTGTGGGTTTTTGAGCCCCTATTTACTGAGCTCAATTGCAGGTGTCGTAGCCCCCAAGTATTGGGTGGCTTTTGACTTAGTGTTTTTCCCTTTTCTTAGCCGTTATGCTATCAAAATGGGCCTAGGATTCGTCCTCGCATTTTTTTAGGACTTCAGAAAATATACTTAATCGTGTATTTTTTTTCAAAATTCCATCGATTGTAGTATGGACTCTCCCCTGTTTGTTGATGCTGAGGAGGTTCTAGGAAGACCGGTTCCAGACGAGGCGGTTCGCCCTCGAAAGAGGGTGACACGTCCTCGCGAGGAAGGTCGGGAGCGACGCTTTGGTGATGAGCGACGTCGTCACGAGGGGGTGGTTTGGGAGGCTCCTCCCAAATGGGATCCGTAGGTCCTTAAATGGGACCCGAACAACCATGTTTCAGTTCTAGGTTGGCGCGACATAGTGAGTTTCTTCACATTTTTGTTTTTTCTATTTTCTCTTTTCTGTTTCTCTCTCTCTTTTTTTTTCAAAACCTGTCATAACCGAATTTCCCTTTTTAGAGTGAGCCTAACATGCGTCTATATTAGGGGAGAGCATGGGACGGGTACCCGTTCCAATCACGTTATTGGTTTGGTTACCCGATAACCGTTAAGGCTAAAACCGATACCCGATACCGTTCCGACAAGGTTCGGGTTCCCGTAAATTCGGATACCGGAATATACGAATACCCGAACCAAATATCCGAACCGAACCAATAAGCTGACTTTTTATTTTTTGGTCTTTTTATTTATTTAACACCTGCTTTACAATTGGATTTTAGATGTTTTTACTAGTTTTTTTTTTACCTGATAGGCTGTATTGAACTTGAATACACAAATAACAAGAATGTTACAACTATAAAAATTCATCATCGTTGCCTTTCGCTTTGGCGGCCTACCAATCCCTCTCCTTGAAGCTGCTGCCTCCTTCTCACCTCTCCTGCCTGAACTCCTCCTTGTACCCACCACATCAACCTCTTTACTAATATTTTTCTTTAAATTCCCACCTGTTTTTCCAGCATTATTATTGTTAGTAATCTGATATTTTTGTAACAAATAACAACCTGATAGGCTGATATTGAACCTGAATACACAAATAACCCACCACATCAACCTGATTACAAATGAACTAATACCTGATACAAACATATAGTTTCTTTAAAAAAAAGTCCATAGTTTTAAAAATAATAAACTAATACATAACCTTAAAAAAAAGTCTATGATTACAAAAAATAACAACCTTAATTCTTATAACAGTTGTTGCCATTAGTAATCATAATTCAAAAAAATACTTCCAAGCCTTCAATGACTTCAGCCGTCAATAGTTCAATCACCACCAACCTTCATGCTTATAACAACTGTTGCCTCTAATCACCATCAACAAAGAGGGATTGTTCCTCACCAAAAGGTAACATTTCTTCAAAAAAAAAAAAAAAAAGTTAAGGAATAATTAACAGGATGATATTGAGATTAAAAAAAAGAGAAAATATTTAAATGTTACCTGATTCAATATTTTCCATATCTTCAAGTCTCTCCTCAAGTATAAGAGGACCTTGAGATGTACGTAACCTATCTTGTGCACAAATCAAGGCTTCAACCATCTTAGTTGAAAGTGAGTTGCGAAATGAATCAAGCACTCGACCACCGGTGCTAAAAGCTGATTCGGAAGCGACTGTTGACACGGGAATGTCAAGTACATCTCTAGCCATGAGAGCTATTGTTGGGTACCTTTCACCATATTTTTTCCACCAACCCAAAAAATCAAAGCTTTTTCCGGCAGGATTAACTTCTCTATCAATACTTGGACAACCCATTTTTCCCTTGTACTCCAACACATGAACCCACATCCTTTTCAAACTCTAATTCTGCAACATTTACATCAAAATCCATATCTTCTACTTCCTCTGAAAAATCAGAAGTTTTAGGGGGAATGGACTCATTTGGAGGGTTTTTAGAAACATAAAGTTCATACATGTCATTCAGACTTTGGATCACTTTATCACACAGGTACTTAGCTTTTTCAGAATCATATTGTTGATTAATTTCCCATTTAGTATATCCCATTTTCCGCCTAGGATCAAGAATGACAGCTGTTTAGGGTAAAAATTACCCTAGACACGTGGCCCAATGAGGGCCTGACACGTGTCACCTCCCTATAGCACCATGGGCACCCAACCAATGGACGCCACATGGCATTGTACCTCCAATGGGGGAGCAGATCCTCATCTGCTATAAATAGGGGAATCATCCTCATTTATTGATATTCATAAATACACACACCAAACCCGAGCAATATTAATTGCGGAATCTCCCGGAATCCGAGGGAAATACCCGCTCACTTTCCGCACGTAATCTCATCCGGAGTCGTACTAACTTTATCTTCGGAGGCGGAACTCCACCCAACCGGAGTTTCGTGGTTTTGCAGGTACAGAAGTCAGGCGTGCATTCCCAGTGTTGTAACTCTCCCGCAGGACACCTCAGGAAACCCCGAAACATTTGGCGCCGTCTGTGGGGAGAGTACCACTGAGATGACATCTGAAAATGTACCAATTGCAGAGGGCAGCCGGCCCACGGCTGACCCTGAGGTCCATATGGACCACGAAAGTGGAAGCGGTGAAGACTACAATGTCGAAACCTATATGGCCCCAGACGGGTCATTTCGTTCTAGGCGCACCCGTTCCAAAGAAAGGAAGGAACGTGGCCAAGACAAAGCTTGCCCCAATAACCCAGGCGGCAAGCACCCTGGACAACCCCAGGCGCCGGAGGGGGCTGCCCCCGTCACCAGAGACGAACTCATGAATCTCATGACTAGTTTCAAAGGGGAAATCAAGGACATTATCAAGAAGTCAGCTGGCTCTAGCAAGGGCCAGTCGGCCAAGAAGGCTTCCGTGAAGAAGCTAATTAAAGACCGGGTGCCTACTCCTCACCCGAAGCCCAAGGGGGCGGATGGGCCCATGATCGATCTTTCAAAAATTCGTTTCCCTGAATCAGGGCAGCGAAAGGCCATCCGAAAAATACAACCGGATGAGTCAAAGAAGACCTTCTCTGATGCCCGTTTTTTAATCCAAGAGAAGAGAAGTAAGAGCATGTCTCAGTCGGCTTCTACGTCGACCTACCCAGACAGTTTCCGCAATACTTCAATGAAGCATTCGGAAACCAACTCGGGGAGCCATTCACACGGCACGTCCGTACGTACTGCTCCTCATGTGATCCATCAGGCTCCATATGTGCCCCAACAACCATATGGACCCGGTTCACCCTATGTGCAGTTGTCCCCCTTTAGAGGACTGGCGGCAAATATAGTCCAGCCCATGGACTGGCAGCTCTGGCTGCTAAACCTAGGGGAACAGCCTACGCCTTTCTCCCGGGAAATAACCTAGGCGGTGCAGCCGGCTAAGGTTAAGAACGTGTTGGTAGGTACCTACGACGGTACCACCAACCCGGAAGATCACCTGATGGCTTACACTAACCTCATGTACCTACAAGGGTTGGATGATGCTGCCTAGTGTCGATGCTTTCCAGCAACACTGAAGGGCATAGCCCAACGGTGGTTTGGCAACCTGCCGGCTGGGTGCATCAATAATTTCAAGACGCTTGCATATCTGTTCGCGTCCAACTTCTCCATGAATATCCCTGCCAAGAAAACTAGCCTCGACCTAGGGGCTATCTAGCAGGGAGACAAGGAGGGACTCCGATCCTATGTCAGGCGGTTCAATCTGATGAGAATTCAGATACAGGGACTGTCTAACGAAGTTGCGTACACAGACTTCTTCAAGGGTTTGAAGGATGGGTCAACATTCAAGTTTGATTTGGTCCGCAAGAGGGTTGCTACCCTCCAAGAGGCACTAATGGAGGCCGAAGCTTACACACAGGCAACGGAACTATGTGCCATCAAGCACTCGTCAGAACCCAGGCGGTCTGACAAAAAAGAGAGTCGATTCCAACAGCCGGCCAAAAAAGAAGAATAGAAAATAAAAGAAGTCTGGGCAGCTGACCGCCTAGGTCAGTCGTCCCAGAAGAAACAGAAGAAATTGGAACCATACGTCCCCAAGTACGAGTTCAACAAGGACTGCTCCTCCATCCTCATGGAGATAAAAAACCGGTTGACTATTGAGAAACCGGCTCCTTTGAAGAGCGTTATCAAAAATCGGGACAAGAGCAAGTATTGTCAATTCCATGAGGACATCGACCATGACACCAATGGTTGCTACAGCCTCAGGCGACTATTGGACCGTCTGGCTGATGAGGGGGCTTTGAAGTCCTATCTGACAAAGTGGGCAACCGTCAAAGAAGCCGGTTGTAAGCTCTGACACTAATGAGGAGCAAATCTACACCATTGCAAGCGGCTTCGCTAGCGGGCGCCCCTCCATCCGGGGTACCAAGGACAACATCAGAAAGTTGTCCAACTCAGAGGATGAGGGCCAGGCGTTGAAAAACACCTTCCCTGAGGTCTTCATCTCTGAAAAGGACAGGGGTACGGTCAGGCGGCCCCACGATGACCCTATCGTCATCGAATGTAAAGTCGCCAATCAACGAGTTGGCCGGATCTTAATCGATACCGGGAGCTCGTCTGACTTGATAAGCTATCGCTGCTTGACAAAGCTCAGGTACAAACCCAGCAGTATGCACAATGCTCCCCACCCTCTAGTCGGCTTTGGAGGTGGGGTAGTGCATCCGGTGGGTAGGATTGACCTACCCATCCGGCTGGGAGTCAAAGGGGAAGGACGGCACATGGTCGTCAAGTTTTTGGTGGTCAAGGAATTGACTGCCTAAAACCTTATATTGGGCCGTTCGACCCTCAATGAGTCCAAAGCTGTAATCATCCCTCCTCTCATGATGATTAAATTCGAGAGGGACGATGGGTCGGTAGGCTCCCTAAACGGGGACCAGAAGACGACAAGGGAGTGCTATCTCGCAGACGTCAAGCCGACTGCCCATGTAGCTGGCCCTAGCGAGGAACCTACTGACCTCGTTGACAAAGAAGCCGGGCCTGCCCCCAAGGCAGGAGGCACAAAGAGAAAGGCGGACCATCTGGCCCCCGCCAGAAAAATGAAATTGCAATCACTAGCCGGGGAAAGGCCGGATGACTCCCGACCCTAACCGGCTGGTGAGAGCATTGATGTCGTCCTGGACGACAGCCGTTCTGACAGAACAGTCAAGGTTGGGACGGTCGCTTATGAAAAGTTGGGGGCAGACTTGCTCCAACTGCTGAGAGAGTTCAAAGGCCTCTTTGCCTTTGAAGTGGAGGAGATGCCAGGCGTAAGCCCGGATCTAGCCGTCCACAAGCTAGCCGTAGATCCTAACATAAAGCCGATTAGGCAAAAGAAGAGGGATCATGGTGAGGAGAGGTCTCAGGCGGCTGCCACCGAGGTAAAAAAACTCCTGGATGCTGGGTTCATTCGGTAGTGTTACTACCCGGATTGGGTGGCAAATGTTGTCCTCGTCAAAAAGCCTAATGGTGCCTGGCGGATGTGTGTAGATTACACAGATTTGAACAGGGCATGTCCGAAGGATAGCTACCCGCTTCCTAAGCTTCACAATCTGGTTGAATCCACAGCCGGCCATGCCCTGATGAGCTTCATGGACGCCTACTCAGGCTTCCATCAGATTCCCCTATGGAAGAAGGATCAGGAGAAGACGACCTTCGTCACTGATCAGGGGTTGTACTGCTACACGGTGATGCCGTTTGGGTTGAGGAATCCGCCTGCTACTTTCCAACGAATGATCAACACGGTCTTCACTAATCAAATCGAAGGAATGTAGAGGCGTATATTGATGACATGATAGTTAAAACCAAGCTCCAGGCGGATCACCTAGCTGACCTCCGAGAAACGTTCACCACACTCAGGCGGCACAAGGTCATGCTTAACCCCAAGAAGTGTGTCTTTGGTGTTGAGTCTGGGAAGTTTCTCGGATTTCTGATTGATTAAAGAGGCATAGAGGCCAATCCGGAAAGAGTTCAGGCGGTGATTGACATGCAATCACCCCGAACCGTCAAGGAGGCCCAGAAGCTAACTGGTTGCCTGGCGTCATTAGGAAGATTCCTCAGCCAGTCAGGCGACAAGTGCCTTTACTTCTTTCAAGCAATCAGGAAGAGGTCTAGATTTGAATGGGGAGAAGAGGTTGAGGCAGCATTTCAAAGGTTAAAACAACACTTGCACTCGTTGCCAAGGCTAGTGAGCCCCCTGCCCAAGGAGGTTCTCTACATGTACCTAGCCGTCTCAGATCACTCCCTCAGTGTTGTTCTCCTTGCTGAGAGAGACGGCAAACAGCTCCCGGTGTATTTCGTTAGCCATATACTCAGAAACGCTGAGCTCCGGTACCCAATTATTGAAAAATTTGGGCTGGCTCTCTACAAGGGAGTCAAGAGGCTGAAGCCATACTTCTTGGCCCATCCGATGACTGTCTACACTGATCAACCACTCAAACGTCCAATGACTACCATAGAGTCATCCGGCAGAATGATCAAGTGGGCTGTTGAAATTCAAAGCCTGGAGATAACTTTTGAACCTAGGCGGGCAGTGAAAGGTCAGGCGTTTGCCGACTTCATTGTCAAAATGACTAGGCCGGCTCAGCCGGAAAATATCGATCAGGTTTGAAAGTTATTCGTAGACGGATGCTCTACGGTAAAGGGCCGTGGTGCAGGCGTAATTTGCAAATCTCCGGATGGGGATACATATGAATGTGCACTACGGTTCAAATTTCAAGCTTCAAACAATGAAGCTGAGTATGAGGCCTTGCTAGCCGGTATGCGCATGTATAAGGCGGCAGGGGCAAGAAAAGTTGACGCCTGCTCGGATTCTCAATTGATTGTTAGCCAATTCAATGGTGACTACGAAGCCACCCATCCGGCAATGATCAAATACCTGCAGGCGCTCAAAGACAAGGCGGGGACATTTGACGAGTTCCATCTATGTCAGGTGCCCCAGTCAGAGAACAATAAGGCGGATGCTTTGTCCAAACTGGCCTCATCCGCCACTTGTGATACGCCTAGGTCAGTCTTCTGGGAAGTCATGGAAAAAAGAAGCATTGAACATGATCCCATTGGAATCCTTGACCGAAGCTCCACCTGGATGGACCCCATCCGGGATTATTTGGTAGACGGCACCCTGCCGGATGCCTAATCAGAAGCGGCAGCACTTAAAAAGCGGGCTCTAAGCTTTGAAATGTTTAAGGGGGAACTCTTCAGAAAGGGTTACCTTCAGCCGTTGCTGAAGTGCGTTACCCCAGAAAAGGGAAAAGAGGTGCTAGAGGATCTGCATGCGGGCTTTTTTGCTTCACATATAGGCGGCAGGACTCTAGCAAAAAGAGCCAGGCGGCAAGGCTATTTTTATCCTACTCTTGAGGCAGACGCCATGGACTTAGTGAAGAAGTGTGACATGTGTCAGAAGTTTGGCCGGCTCATACACCGTCCGACAACAGATCTGACTGCTATCTACAGCCCGGTTCCTTTTGCAAAATGGGGCATGGATATCTTGGGTCCTTATACGCCTGCCTCAGGCGGCAGAAGATATATTTTGGTGGCTGTAGATTACTTCACTAAGTGGGTTGAGGCCGAGGCGGTCAAAGGCATCAAGACCAAGGACGTCATCTCCTTCATTTGGAGGAACATCATCACCCGGTTTGGGGTTCCTATGTCTATGGTTTTTGACAACGGCCCTCAGTTCGAAACATCTGCCCTCAAGGGTTGGTTGGGAGATCAGGGGATCTCACATTGTTTTGCATCTGTTGGCCTGCCCCAAGCAAACGGTCAAGTTGAAGCCTTCAACAAACTCATCTCAGACGGCATAAAAAAGAAGATTGAGAGAGCCGGTGGTCTTAGGGCGGATGAGTTACCTCACGTCCTTTGGGCCATCAGAACAACTGAAAAGGGGGCAACAGGTGAAACCCGGTTTCTCATGACATACGGCACAGAAGCGGTCTTGCCAATAGAACTCTATGAGCCAACACTCCGAGTCATGCTCTATGATGAAGAGGCTAACTGGGAGGCCATGCGCCTAGCATTGGATTCACTCACAGAACGCAGGGGCAACGCCGCTTTGCGTTATGAGATATACCGTCTGAAAATGACGAGGGCTTACAACAAGAGAGTACACAAGCGGCCCCTCAAAGTTGGGGACTTTGTGCTACGAAAAATGGAAGCCAGTTCTAAGCGTCAGAACGTCGGACGGTCTTAACCGGCTAGGTTAAGTTCATGACCGTTCGATTAACCTATTGCAAACAAGATAGAGCCAGTTATTACCCCAGGCAATACATACGGCAAAATTAAATCTTGTTGGGCAGTCGGCTGTTGCTAAAAAGCAACCCAGCCGGCTACCGCGCCCATTAATCGACTTCAAAATTAATCAACTTCCAACAGATCTTCACTGGTAACGGTTTATCGCTCTAGCACAACTCAAGTGGCAATCAACATCTTAGCATGCGCCTGACCTAAACCTGTTAAATATTGATCTGAATAATTATGGGCGGCTGCCTGCTTAGAGTTGAACAAAGAAACCAACCGTCCAGGGGCAGACATAGCCAATGCATCCGGCATATCACAAGGTCATTCAAAATAAAACGCAAAAATTCAAGATTCAAGTTGCAAAAATTGAAATGAATCAAGTGAAAGCAAACCGACCTGGTCAGCATATATATATATATATATATATATATATATATATATATATATATATATATAATATATATATATATATATATATATATATATATATCTATATATATATATATATATATATATAGATAAAAATTTGTTCAAGTGTTAGCCGGACCCCCGTCCGGTGAAAAAATGATACATCAGATACACGGCACGCAGGCCGGAAATAGTTGAAAACATTAAAGCTGCTTGAGACTGAGCCGGGTCCTTAAAGGCGGTCTCCGGGGCGGAAAGGGGAGCGATCTCTCCTTGCTCTTCAGTTTGGTGCTCATCCCCTCCGCCTGAGCCAATCTCCGCCTGCATGGCTTCGATCTGCTTCTGGACCCACTCTTGATAAGGCTCCGGAGCCGGCTGGTTTGACTCTTGAGCCTCAATGGCAAGATCGGCATATTTGTAGGCGAGTTCCCAGACAGCATATTCCGTTTTCGGATGCACCAGGGACCAAGCCAATTGCATACGGTTGGCACAATCTTGCTCATTTTCCTCAATGAGCCGGCTCTGTTCAGCTGCCAGCGTAGTTTGGAAGTTTTGACTAGCTTTCGCCGCCTCATTCTTCAAGCAGGAGCGTTGTATTCTCCTTCCTGGCTAGGTCCAGGAGCTGGGAAGAATCTGTCATCTTCTTCAACTCCACTTCAGCATTCTCTTTTGCCGCTTGGATGTTGAAAATCTTTGTGTGGGCTTCATTGAGTTGTTTTTGAAGAGCCTTGATGGAGTCCGCCTGTTGCATGATTATGCCTTTAGTTTTTAATTCATGCATACTCATGGAATATTGGGCAACGTTATGTGCCTCAGACGCATCCCGTTTAGCCCGTCTTACCTCCTCGCATTTGCGGGTGTAGGCTTTCTTGAGCCCCTCCACGCGCAGCATTGACTGCAAAAGCCCAAGCGGTGTTAGAAGGGGTCAGGCGGCATAATAACTTAAACAAATTGGAAGAGCATATACCTCAGCCAGTCCGGCCATAACCTGGTCGGCGTTGAAGGTGTGGATCCCTGGGATCGCCTCCTTCTCCTCTCTTGGTACGGCCTTCGGCATGGCCCGGGCGTACTGTTGTACATTCGGCCAGCGAGGGGAGTGATCTGCACTAGAAAAAGATTGTGAGAAGGCAACATACTTCCCCCCTACGGACTGCCGGCTGCTAGAAGAGTCTTCTGGCTGGAGCTGGGAGTGCGACTTGACCCGCATGGGCTTGCCAAGCAAAGTAGGGTTGAAAGGATCAATTGTACCTTGGGATTTTTGATGAGGGTCATAACTACCCTCAGCCGGTACTGAAGCGCCGGATGCCCTAGGCGGCGCCGTTCCCTTGGAAGCCTCTTGGACATCCGGCTGCTAGGGGACCAGGTCGAATCCCAGACCTGTTGTCTTGACAGATTTACCCCAACCGTTAGCCGGCTGGGAACTGTCAGGGAGGAGGTCTTCCTCGCCTTATTTTGAATGGCCGGCTCCTCCCCCGGCCTAGGCCTTTCGTAACAGAGCGGGGCACCTTGCTCCCATCCTAAAACAACGAACAAAAAGCTCAGGCGGCAAAGAAGTCAAACGGAATTTGAAGCAAAAAGAAAAGGAAAAGCAAGATACCTTTTTTTTAGCCGCTTGGGCAGCAAGCTTTTTCTCCGCATTAGCCTTGCGGATTTCAGCGGCTAATTTAGCAGGCGTCTTGTCAGCAGGCAACATAGCTAGACCACGCACTGCACAAAAGAACCCATCCGGTTAAAAGAATGATAAAAACTAAATCATTACAAACAAAATAAGGGAAATTTCTAATGTGACCTACGTTTATCAAACTGAGTGCTAAGCTTACAGACGGACAAAAACGCCTCGTCACGAAGAAATTCATGTCTTGGCACCCAATTTCTGGGTACGCTTATTATCTCCCCATTGGAGAGAGTAGTTGTAGTCTGTTCAAAGAACTTAGACTCAATTATTCGCTCGTAGTTCTCATCCGGTATACGAGGCTTCTTGCACTTATGACCCAGGAGGTCCGGCTTTCGATTGTATGTCCTATACTCCCGTTTTTCCTCCTGGGTGGGAGCAGAGACCAAGTAGAACCTGTTCTTCCAGTCCGACCACTTAGACGGTTTTTTCTAGGGTCATCAGGTACTGGGGATAGGTAGTCAATGTGTACCCGACTATCAAGCCGCCTGGGCTTCTGCTCAGATAATGCATGTGAGCAAAGGCCTCCCAGCCGGGGTTGAGGTCCTGCATCTCGCAGGCGGCTATGTAACCCAAGATGTTAACCCATGAATTTGGGGTTAACTGCCAGATGCCCAGGCCATACCCTCGAAGAATGGCCTTGATTGTATTATGAAGAGGGAAGCGGAGGCCAGCCAGAAACGCCGCTTCATAGCAGCCGAAGTACCCTTTTTGCATTGGGCTGCTTGTCCTCCCAAACGATAGTGCCCATCTCAGGCGGCACAATTATTCTCCAATCCTCTCCAAGAGGACGAATCTTTACAAAATCCTCTAAATTGTTGGCCATGCTGGCCCTTCCCTTAGCCGAGACGACAATGAGGAAGGGGTCGCCTTTATTGTTCCAAGTAGGCCTTTCCTCCGCCTCACTATCAGCATCCGGTGTTAAGAGGCTGCTACTACTGCCGCTTTGTTCAGAATTGGATGAGGAGGCGGTCTCGCCATCGCTAGCATCCCCTTCCTGGTTTTCCAGCTCGACCCTAGAGGGTCAGGCGGTATCTTCACCGCCTCCCTGATCCATACCCAAAATCCCATCACTGGGAGTGCTTGGGGTGCCATGCGGTGACACCCTTGCTATCTCTACTTGATTAGGGTCAGGCGGCAACTCGCCAGAGTTTTCTTCTCTATACTCTGGATCGAAGGCAGTCTTTTTAGTACGAGCCATTGCGTCCTGCACAGAGACAGAGACGGTCGATTTCGAAGATGAACAAGGAGACTCCCATTACCTAGAGGTGGCACCCCCAATCCTAGACTCAGCCGTACCAGGAGACCGGCTGACCTCTAAATTGTGGTGTGCCGTGTGTGTGATGGGTGAGGTCATTATTCTAAGATATATACAACTAGAAGATTTAAAAAGAAACTCCAAAAGGCAAGGAACCGAGACGTTACCTTGAAATTGAAGATAAGTTTGGATAAGGGAGGTGAAGGATTGTTGACCAACGATACCCCAGACGGTATCACTTTGAGCAGACTGCAAATTGGCAAAAGGAAGAAAAGTTAATCACCAATGTTGCCCAAAGATACCACAGGCGGGAAAAGCCGGTTGCGGTAGATGTGCAGAGCAAGTAGTCTGAAGATTTTAATAAATGTTGCCCAAAGCCCCCCCAGACGGTATAAACCGACTGAGGTCCATCAACGAACAACTTGCGAAAAGAATTGAACGGAACCAACACAGGCGGCAAAAGGCCGGTTGCGTATTCGTTAAAGAGATAAATCAAGAGGTTGTTTGCAGATGCCCCAGACGGTATAAGACCGGTTGGGGGCTCCAGCAAAGCAGCTTAGAAGGGAATTGCTTGCTCATACCCCATACGGTGTGAGACCGACTGAGGGAACATCGAAGCAATTCAAAAGAAAGTTTATCAAAGATACCCCAGACGGTGAAGAAAACCGACTGAGGGTCTATTGAATGCAACTCACCAATGAGATTGCCTGAAGATACCCCAGACGGTGAAAAAACCGGCTGAGGGTCTAGTGAATGCAACTCACCAATGAGATTGCCTGAAGATACCCCAGACGGTTTAAACCAGCTGAGGGTCTATTGAATGCAACTCACCAATGAGATTGCTTGAAGATACCCCAGACGGTTTAAACCGGCTGAGGGTCTATTAAATGCAACTCACCAATGATTGCTTGAAGATACCTCAGACAGTTTACACCGGCTGAGATTCTAAATAGGCGCAATTTATTATAAAAAATTGCCTAAAGAAGCTCCAAACGGCAAAGGCCGGCTGCAGCATAACCAAACATCCAAAAGAAACTGACTAAGTCAGGAGGATACCTTGGTGAGACGGGCAACGAAACACAAGCGGTATACGGATGTATTGAGGTTGAAGGCTGTTTGCCCGAGCAAGAAGGCGGGGTCAGGAGCTCTCTCTTTTTCTCTCAAGAGATTTCTCTCAAAAATGGCAAAGTGAGAAATGAAAGGAGGGAGATCCCTATTTATAGGAAATCTCAGGAGGTGAACCGTCACCTTCTCTTCCCCCTTAGTTTGAAATTTGAAAAATAGAGGGGAGAAGGCGAACTGTCGCCCTCTTGCCTGTTGACATGTGTCACAGGCGCCGCGTGGCACCGCCACGTCAGCACCTGTGAGGGGCAAATGTTTGTAGGGTTTCGTAGTGACCCGACACTACGCGAAAGGAAACCCACCAAGACCCGCCCCTTAATTAAAGCAATTAAACAAGCATAATAAACTTAATCAAACAAGATTAAGGACAAGAATTATACCTTTGACGCGTGCTTCGCTCCCAAAGAGCTCTTACTTCAAAATCCCGAAAAGACGAGATCTCCGATGGAACGTACCCTCGACCAGACCCGAGCGTCCTAATTCTTGAAGGTTAGTCAAGACCTAGACAAAAATAACTATGAGTTTTACGAATCAAAGTTTTACTCCTTTCTTAGAGTTGCCTTTTTAATTCCACTCAAGGTTGTATTCTCAAAATCCCAACCAAGTGGGTATTTATAGAGAATGGGGACTTGAAACCCCTTTTCATGATCAATGTGGGATCATGTGCAATTGCAATAATTTATTTAATTCTAAAATAAATAATTATGCAAAACAATCGCAAGCTTACAAGTGGCAAAAGGAGAGAATGGGTTAGGTGAGGACCATATCCCATGGGGGGGACCATTGCCTTGCTCTCCAAGGGAAGCTTGGTGGCTTTGATCCCCACCTCTTCTTAAACCGCCATTCATAAAGGCAGCTAGGCTGGCTGCCACCTGGTGCTGCCAGCACGCACAACCACCTAGCATGCCTGGCTGGCGTACCACGCATCACCCAGCCCAGCACTTGTGTGCTGCTAGCGAGCCACGCCTTGTGCTGGGCGCTGGGCGTTGTTGCCTTGCTATCGCAGGTACACGCACACACATATGCGTGGTGCAACTGTCTTGCTATTGCAGGTACACGCACACGCATGTGTGGTACTGCTGCCTTGCTATCGCAGGCACACGCACATGCATGCGTGGCTCTCGCATAGCCAGCAAAGCCAGGGCAGCATATGCATAGCCCTAGCCAGCCAGCACCACTCGCCCCGTGCTCGAATAGCTACGTGCATCCAGGCCAGCACACACTAGCGCTGTGCTTGGTGCGTGGCCTGCGATGGTGCCTAGCACACATGCAAGGCCAGCGCTGCCTGCCAGCTAGCTGTGCTTGGTGTATGGCCTACGATGGTGCCTAGCACTCACGTAAGGCCAGCACTGCCTTTCCAGCTTGCTGTGCTATGGTGCACACGCACACGCACACACGCATGTACCTAGCACAGCGATGGTGCTGTGCGTGGTGCTGGGGGCTGCGATAGTGCCCATGAGCACCCAGGCACACAGGCTAGCACACTGCTACCTGCGATTGGCTGCCTGGTGCTTGTGGGGCTTGCGATAGCTGCCATGCGCACCCAGGCACCCACACTAGCATGCTGCTAGCTTGCGATGGGCTGCCAGGGCGCGCCTAGGCTGCGATAGGCTACGCCCATATTTGTTGCTTGTGATTTTGCGACGTTCGGTCTCGACGCCCTAGGCTCGATTTCCGACTTCTGTTTTCGTAAAACTCTGTTGACTCATTAAATCCTTTCGGATTAATTCGTCGTCTCGGATCAGTGATTCGATTGGGTTCGACCCGAAGGGTTCAGTTAAGATTAAGCTGTAATATCAATTGTACCTCGATATTACTGATCGGAAGCGGCCTCCACCTAGGCATTCCGATCACTTGACCTTACTGAAGAATTAGCTCTGTAATAATTCTGAACCCTCTATCAAAAGAATACACTTGTTGGAAGGACACCATTCCTTTCAATCTCCCACTTGTCCTTCCGGACAAGTGTGCATACAGTGTATAGCTCATTTCCTATGTCACTTAATGTTTCTTCGTGAACTATAAGGTAAGATTCTTTGTCATCCTTATTACGTTCATAAGTGTTTCTCGATCTCCGAGTTCGACTGTCAATAAGAAGATGATTTCTAAAATCCATCTGAGCACGACCATGCATTTTCACAGTTTCACTCTTCGAGCGACCTTGTAAACAACAAAACATTTTCCCTATTGTTAGTAGGGGGACAATCCCAGTCTTGTATTGTAAGTTCTTCTTACTAAGAGGACATAGTCTCCCGAGTGTTCCCGTTATGATCCCCAGTTACGGCAGACGTTTGGAAACATCAAAGAGTCTAGTACTCAAACAAGAAAACTTCACAGTACTCATGGTCGGAGGAAATAAGTTCCGATAGTCATAATGACAAATGTACTTATGACAAAATTTAAATTTTCTTAAAGTAATCTCATAGGTCTTATCCAGTACAGTTCTAAAATGTACCTGTGCAAATGATTTATGACTGTCACGTCCTCGCAGCACAAGAAACAGTGTTGTAAATCATACTACTCACTAATATATGGCGGTCATCAATCGTCCATCTGTTAGATGACCTCGATTAGGGACACTTTTCGATTTAATATTCAATGTTCACTTAACAGGTGTTTCTTTATCCAAGACATGGTCTTGATACCCTGTTTTGAATATTTCCGTAAATCGAATGGACTCATTATTTAATTCTAAACCACAATTAAATAGTAATGGAGTGAATGATAATTTTGCACAAAATTAAATACTCCATCAATGAATGGTTTTAATAAAGTGTCTTACATTAAATATCCTATTTAATTAAAACACATGTACAGGGAATTTCAAAGCCAGTCTCCAACATGCTTGATTCCCATTGCCTTAATGTGCTTGTTGTGTTTCACTTGAGGCAAAGGTTTAGTCAACGGATCGGCTACGTTATCATCCGTGCCGATCTTACAAATTCTGATTTCACCTTCAGATTTCCATTCCTTTATCATGTGAAATCGCCTTTGCACGTGTTTGACCTTCTGGTGTTCTCTCGACTCCTTGGCCTGAGCGATAGCTCCATTATTATCACAATAGAGGTCTATCGGCCCCTTGATTGAGGGTACAATACCAAGTTCACTAATGAACTTGCGAATCCAAACAGCTTCCTTGGCAGCTTCCGAAGCGGCCAAGTACTCGGCTTCAGTTGTAGAGTCTGCAGTGGTGCTCTGCTTGGCACTCTTCCAGCTAAACGCTCCTCCATTCAGACAGAATATGTACCCCGACTGTGACTTGAAGTCATCTCTGTCAGTCTGGAAGCTAGCATCGGTGTAACCTTCAACAACCAGTTATTTGTGGCCTCCATACACCAGGAATTTATCCTTATTCCTTTTCGGGTACTTAAGGATGTTCTTGTCCGCAATCCAATGCGCCTCTCCTGGGTTCGATTGGTATCGACTCATTGCACTCAGGGCATACGATACATCCGGCCTTGTACATATCATGGAATACATGATCGATCCGATTAGCAAAGCATATGGGATCTGATTCATTCTTTCTCGCTCAACAGGTGTCTGCGGACACTGTTTCTTGCTGAGAGTTATGCCATGGGACATGGGTAAATGCCCTCTTTTGGCATTTTCCATGTTGAATCGAGCCAGTACCTTATTAATGTAAGTACTCTGGCTTAATCCAATCATCCTCTTAGATCTATCCCTGTAGATCTTGATGCCCAATATGTACTGTGCCTCTCCTAAGTCCTTCATTGAAAAGCACTTTCCCAACCAGCCCTTTACGGACTCCAATAATTTTGTGTTGTTTCCAATGAGCAGTATGTCATCGACGTACAGGACTAGGAATGCAATATCACTCCCACTGACCTTCTTGTATACACAAGACTCATCTGGATTCTTGATAAAACCAAACTTGTTGATGGCTTCATCAAATCGCAGATTCCAACTCCTGCTGGCTTGCTTTAGTCCATAAATGGACTTCTTCAGCTTGCAAACCTTTCCAGCGTTGCCTGGATCGACAAAACCTTCTGGCTGTGTCATGTACACAGTTTCTTCCAAAATCCCATTAAGGAAGGCGGTTTTGACATCCATTTGCCATATTTCGTAATCGTAATATGCAGCAATCGCTAGGATGATCCGGACGGATTTTAGCATTGCAACTGGTGAAAAAGTTTCATCATAGTCAATCCCGTGGACTTGTCTATAACCTTTTGCCACCAGTCTAGCTTTGTATATTGATACATTTCCATCCTTGTCTGTCTTCACTTTGAAGATCCATTTGCAACCAATAGGTGTATAACCCTCGGGCAAATTCACCAAGTCCCAAACTTGATTTTCAGACATGGAGTCCATCTCGGATTTCATGGCCTCTTGCCATTTTACAGAGTCGGGGCTCGTCATAGCTTGCTTGTATGTCACCGGCTCATCACCATCCATAACTAGGATGTCCTGATCATCGGTTAAGACGATACCCAGGTATCTGTCTGGTTGAGATCTTTGCCGTTGCGACCTACGTAGGGTAATCGGTTGAGCATGTACATTGTCTGTTTGACTCTGACTAATCTTCTTAGATGCATCCAAAGTATCTAGATTGTCAGTTTTGTCAGGTTGACATTGTTGCTCGTCCTCTCGAACTTCGTCGAGTTCGATTTTCCTCCCACTTGTCATTTTGGAAAGGTGATCCTTCTCCAAAAAGACACCATCGGGCTTTTGACGGAGCTCTATTCAGTGTTAATGCTGCTGTTTGTAGCGCATGTCGCCAGAACGAGATAGGGAGTTCACTAAGACCCATCATTGATCGAACCATGTCTAACAAGGTCCGATTCCTCTGTTCGGACACTCCGTTCCATTGAGGAGTTCCGGGAGGTGTCAACTCTAAAAGAATGCCATTTTCTTTCAAGTGATCGTCAAATTCATGGCTCAAATGTTCGCCACCTCGATCCGATCGAAGTGCTTTAACTTTCTTGCCAAGTTGATTTTCAACTTCTTTCTGAAATTCTTTGAACTTCTCAAAGGATTCAGATTTATTCGACATTAAGTAGATATAGCCATATCTACTATAATCGTCGGTGAAGGTGATGAAATATCGGTAATTTTGCCTTGCGGGTGTGCTCATTGGTCCACATACATCCGTGTGTATTAGACCTAATAAGTCACTTTCCCTTTCTCCTAACTTGGAGAATGGCTGTTTTATCATCTTGCCTAATAAGCATCCTTCGCAATTTTCAAACGACTCTAAGTCGAATGAGTCAAGAACACCTTCTTGAAGAAGTATCTTGATGCATTTGATGTTAATATGGCCAAGACGACAATGCCACAAGTAGGTTTGATTCGACTTGATGGTCTCAGCTAGTGGTATCGACTTTTGTCTAATCATATGTAAAACATGCAATTTAATTGAACATAAATTTGTAAGACAAATTTGAAACAACTATTGTCAAAGTCTTACGCTTGAAATTCCTAGATGTCCAACACCATGGATCATAATATGTTCAAAAGCATGGTGAAAACTAGAAATAGTTTAATTACATGTCATAGACAAAACAGTGCATTCAAGCACGACCGAAAAACCATCTTCGTCGTCTTCTTGCTCTTGCACTAACACTTGATAAGCTCTCACTTGGTCCCTGAAAAGGCAACATTAAGTGAGTCATACTTGGTATCTAATACCTATGATAAGCTTAATCCACAAGTGTTAAGGAAGATACCTAAGGTAGTCGGAGTGATCCCCTCTTCCTTGACGAGCATGCATTCCCTCTTGTAGTGGCCTTGCATGCCACAATGGAAGCATCTCATCTTTGCCTTGACCTTTTTGAACTCCTTCTTCTTAGCTCTCAAGGGCCTTTTGGTCATTCCATAGGCAGTGGCTTGGCTGAGTAGTTGCACCACCTCCTTGAGGGAGTGTGTCTCCTTTCCCGTAGCGATATGCACTCTAAGTGCATCATAGCCCGAGTGGAGTGAAGCAAGCAAGATATGCCCCGCCATCTCATCTTCCAATGGAATTCCGAAAAGCTGCATGTGTTTGAAGAGCCTAGTCATACCAAGCACATGAGGTCGGAGGGGCATGCCGGGTCTCAATTTAGCATTGTAGACCTTGGTCCAAAGCCGTCGCCTTTCCTTAGCAAGACATCCCACGTTTGGTGGCTTTATCCTCATGTTTGAAAGTGACCTAGTCAAGTCAAACACGAGTCCATCAAAGTTGCCATTGTCACTCTTGGTGACTCTTACATTGACAACGTCCTCAAGTGCTTTGAGGAACATGTCTGGAAGGTAGGAGGAAAGAGTTTCCTTCCAATCTTCCGGGATGGAATTTTCCATGAGTCGTGAGACCTTTTTGCAATTGGAAGACCATTCTTCATGAGCCTCGTCGGTCATGTCCCTTTGGCAAAGAAGCTTGGAATGGGAGTATCAAGAGTATACTCCAAGGAACAATTCCGGAGAGTTTTCCTGAGTTCCTCCTCCCATTCCTTAAAGTTGACCAAGTTTAAGGGAAAGACCAACTTTTCGGGGAGTTCCGGGCACATTTGGTTGTTGTTTGAGTTACTTGCAGACATGATTCTACAATTGAAAGAATTTGAAGTGAAAAACCATTCATACATCAATAAGTTGAAATTTAAAGCGTTCATGCACATATTCAAACTTATTGAACATTTTATCCACGCATTTTTAAGATTGTCCCTTATGGGCGAGAATAAAATGATTCCGAGATCCCAAAGATCAAGAAATGGTTAAGCATGCTTTGGCTTGTCTTAGCCATTAAATATCTTAACGTAAGCAATCCAATTGCTAATAGCTCCAAGCTACTCTCGGTTTGATAAAATGTCGCATCTAATGCATTCTTGACATTTTATCTCTTTTGCCACGACATCTAAGGACTCCTTAGTGATATCGTTGAGCTTAACCAAGACAACTTGTATACCTAGTATACCTTACGTTCCTAGGGAAGTAGTGATGCCTCGCTTTGGCGTAATCCATCACATACGCGCATTAGTTCGGTAAGTGTTGTTCTTGGAACGACAAATTTTAGCTCAATATAATTAAGGGACCTAGGGTTTCTATGTTGGTTGATTTAAGTGAACTTAACTAATCGTCGCAACATAATAGAAATCCTAGACATGCATCTAGCAATCATATATAATAACAATGTATAAGGCATAAAATAGATGCATTTGGCAACTAGCATGACCCCTTGAAATCTTCAATTTCCATCGGTCTTCATCTTGGCTCGTCTTCGTCGAAACGCTGTCTTGAGACATCTTGGCCAAAATGAAATAAAAGAAGCTAGCTAGAACGACTAAGATTAATCTAATAGTACAAAAATACTTAACGGTTCGCAGACCGTATTTAGATTTACAAAAATACATAACGGAACGCAGTCCGTATTTTCTATCCTAGTCGGGCCCCACTAGTTGCATTTTTCAAAGAACCTGTTTTGAAAGCAATCTTTAATTCACCCGTTCACTATTTGTGAACGGCCCATGCAATTTTACGAAATACATAATTAAACACGCAAAACTAGTAACTAACTTAGGTGGTTAATCCAATTAACTTGCCTAATTAAAACTAGTCAAAGTGGTTTAATCCATTATTTCTAAACGCAAAATGCTAACGCACTTAATTAAGCTCCCACTAAATTCCGCATCCGTACTTAATTAATCCGATTAATTAAGTCGGCATAACCCATAATTTGTCAAAATTTTGTAAAATCGAAAATCGAGGTTTTTAGCCTTATTAAAATAATTAATTAAAATTATTAACACGGAAAAATTCGCAAAAACATAGCTCAAGATTAAGCAAAACCACCCAACAAAACCCTTGGTGGGTGCGCACCATGGCTGCTAGGCAGCCCATGGTGCGTGGGTGAGGACTGCTTTGCCTAGCAAGCAGTGCTGCAAGCCCAGCTGCCTGCTAGCATGCTGCGCATGCTCGCTAGCACGCTGGTGCCTGCGAGCATCTGGCCTGATGGGCAGGCGCCTCTTGATGCTCGTGGTGCGTTGGGCTGGTGCTTGCTGCCCTGCTGCCCAGCAGCATCCCTCGCAAGCTAGCCCTAGCAACTGCCCACGCACATCATCCATGCCTCCCCGCCACACAACAACGCACAGCAGCAGCATCATGGCTCACCCTTGTGCGCACCACAGGCAGCCACATGTGGGCTGCTAGGCAGCCCGGCTAGCCTTGGTGGCACTTGGGTGTTTTGCCTCGATTTGCGTGCTATGACTCGGGATTTTAATCCCAATTTACGTGTGACATGAATTAATTCAAAATTATATTTTAGAATTAATTTTAGGGAAAAAATAAAATAAAATTAAAATTAAGTCTAACTTAAATAAATTTATTTTATTGGTGCACAAGCCTAAATTATCCAAAAATTTCAATTTTGAACAAAATTAGGTCTAACTTTATACTTAAAATAAAATGAGTTATGTCTAAAATTAATCTTGCCTATATGCAAATTAATAATGGATTTGACAAAAGGGAGTTGGAAAAATAAATTAACCATCCAATGATAAAGATTTTCCAACTTGCATACTTGTGTAAAATACCAAGATTACATCTTCCAATATGAAGATTAATCAATTTTTACGCATAAGTAATTGAACTTAATGGATTTTAATCAACCAAACATGAAAAAATCCAAACTTTGTTCAACATGGAATTTAGGGTTAGGGTTCCAATCATTTAAACTTTTAAAGATTAGAACTTTAACATTATTTGGGAACTTAAAATACAAAATGACAACAAGTTTTCACACCTTATTGCAATTTATTTGCAAAATTTGTGAAAAACAAGTTTATGTGATAAATTGGTATATCAACTTAAGCACTAATAAACACTCCATTATTATGCTCAAGGATATTTTAAAACCAGTAGATTAGTGATGCAAATGTGCATTTAATCTAACCTTGTAATGCTTGCATTAATCAAGGCTTAAAAGAATTAAAATTTTCGTTAAAAAACGAAAAACCCCAGAAAAAGTGGGTTTCTGGTTCGAATTTGGCTTCTGGACAAATCTAAAAGGGTTAAAACAGTTCCAGAATGTCGATTCCACCCAAAAATCCCTATTTTTGAGCCAAAATCTGGGTTCGACAACCAAATCGAAAATAAAATCGAGTTTTAAAAATTAATTAAAACGAGCATCTAATCTAATTAGATGAACATGAACCAAAAAATTAAATTCTTTAAAACACCTTAATTAAACAATAATTGCAAAAATTAAAAGGAGCGTGGCTCCGATACCGCTGTAGGGTTTCGTAGTGACCCGACAATACGCGGAAGGAAACCCACCAAGACCCGCCCCTTAATTAAAGCAATTAAACAAGCATAATAAACTTAATCAAACAAGATTAAGGACAAGAATTATACCTTTGACGCGTGCTTTGCTCCCAAAGAGCTCTTACTTCAAAATCCCGAAAAGACGAGATCTGCGACGGATCGTACCCTCGACCCGACCCGAGCGTCCTAAGTCTTGAAGGTTAGTCAAGACCTGGACAAAAATAACTATGAGTTTTACGAATCAAAGGTTTACTCCTTTCTTAGAGTTGCCTTTTTAATTCCACTCAAGGTTGTATTCTCAAAATCCCAACCAAGTGGGTATTTATAGAGAATGGGGACTTGAAACCCCTTTTCATGATCAATGTGGGATCATGTGCAATTGCAATACTTTATTTAATTCTAAAATAAATAATTATGCAAAACAATCACAAGCCAACAAGTGGCAAAAGGAGAGAATGGGTTAGGTGAGGACCATATCCCATGGGGGGGACCATTGCCTTGCTCCCCAAGGGAAGCTTGGTGGCTTTGGTCCCCACCTCTCCTTAAACCGCCATTCACAAAGGCAGCTAGGCTGGCTGCCACCTGGTGCTGCCAGCACACACAGCCACCTAGCATGCCTGGCTGGCGTACCACGCATCACCCAGCCCAGCACTTGCGTGCTGCTAGCGAGCCACGCCTTGTGTTGGGCACTGGGCGCTGTTGCCTTGCTATCGCAGGCAAACGCACACACATATGCGTGGTGCTGCTGTCTTGCTATTGCAGGTACACGCACACGCATGTGTGGTGCTGCTGCTATGCTATCGCAAGCACACGCACATGCATGCGTGGCTCTCGCATAGCCAGCAAAGCCAGGCCAGCATATGCATGGCCCTAGCCAACCAGCACCACTCGCCCCGTGCTCGCACAACTACGTGCATCCAGGCCAGCACGCACTAGCGCTGTGCTTGGTGCGTGGCCTGCGATGGTGCCTAGCACACACGCAAGGCCAGCGCTGCCTGCCAGCTAGTTGTGCTTGGTGCATGGCCTGCGTTGGTGCCTAGCACTCACGCAAGGCCAACACTGCCTTGCCAGCTTGCTGTGCTATGGTGCACACGCACACGCACACACGCATGTGCCTAGCACAGCGATGGTGTTGTGCGTGGTTCTAGGGGGCTGCGATAGTGCCCATGAGCACCCAAGCACCCAGGCTAGGACGCTGCTAGCTGCGATGGGCTGCCTGGTGCTTGTGGGGATTGCGATTGCTGCCATGCGCACCCAGGCACCCACGCTAGCATGCTGCTAGCTTGCGATGGGCTGCCAGGGCGCGCCTAGGCTGCGATAGTGCCTAGCACACCATGGTGCGCCTAGCACACACATGGTGCGCCTAGGCTTGCGATGAGCTAGCCTAGCCTAGCTACGGCTACGCTCATATTTGTTGCTTGTGATTTTGCGACGTTCGGTCTCGACGCCCTAGGCTCGATTTCCGACATCTGTATTCGTAAAACTCTGTCGACTCATTAAATCCTTTCGGATTAATTCCTCGTCTCGGATCGGTGATTCGATTGGGTTCGACCCAAAGGGTTCAGTTAAGATTAAGCTGTAATATCATGTGTACCTCGATATTACTGATCGAAAGCGGCCTCCACCTAGGCATTCCGATCACTTGACCTTACTGAAGAATTAGCTCTGTAATAATTCTGAACCCTCTATCGGAAGAATACACTTGTTGGAAGGACACCATTCCTTTCAATGTTTAGGGTAAAAATTACCCTAGACACGTGGCCAAATGAGGGCCTGACACATGTCACCTCTCTATAGCACCATGGGCACCCAACCAATGGACGCCACGTGGCATTGTACCCCCAACGGGGGAGCAGATCCTCATCTGCTATAAATAGGGGAATCATCCTCATTTATTGATATTCATAAATACACACACCAAACCCGAGCAATATTAATTGCGGAATCTCCCGGAATCCGAGGGAAATACCTGCTCACTTTCCGCACGTAATCTCATCCGGAGTCGTACTAACTTGATCTTCGGAGGCGGAACTCCACCCAACCGGAGTTTCGTGGTTTTGCAGGTACAGAAGTCAGGCGTGCATTCCCGGTGTTGTAACTCTCCCGCAGGACACCTCAAGAAACCCCGAACAACAGCAATATACAACAAGAGATTCACATTATCAACATTTTCCCAATACTTTTCATGCTTTTTCTTCATTCCACTAGCCATTAAACTCACCCCCGCATCATTACTCAACACTTTTTTCTTGATTAACACACTAATCCCAACAAGTTCTTGTAAATACACATTAGAGGTGATATACAACGAGCCGGAAACTCGTAGAGTAGCATCATAGAATATTTTAAGTAAAGGAAGAAAAGAGGCAACACGATCCTAATCACTAGGTTCAGGCACCCCATCTGACTTATGTAACTCATACCTAAATTTACCACCATCTGAACATTCAAGCAAATCAAAAGCCCTACGATATGCCAAAGCACCTTCGAACAATATATAAGTGGAATTCCACCTAGTATCCACATCTAAACAAAGAAAACGTTTTGACTCCAACTTTTCTTGTTTAACACAACTCATAAACTTTTTCAATCTAGCACCCGATGATCTTACATACCTAACAACACAACGAATTCTTTTTTATTGACACATTACTTTCTTTCAATCCTTCTTTAATGGTTAAACTTAATATGGGGGTACAACATCTCATGTGTAAAAACCGACCACCCAAAACTAATGTCTTCCAACTTTTAAACCTCCTTTTCAAATATTGAATGCCAACATCATTTGAACTTGCATTATCTACAGTGACAGTCATTACTCTACAGATACCCAATTCAAGTATACACTTTTTGGACAGATTTACCAATTGTTTCACCAGAATGACCAACAATTAAACAAAAGTTAATTATTTTTTTATGCAATTTCCAATTTTAGTCAATAAAGTGAGCGGTTAAACACATATAATTCATATTTTGGCAAGAAGTCCAAGTATCAGTGGTGAGACTTATACGTGAAGTGCACTTGCTAAAAAAAAAATTCAAACTTTTTTTCCTCATCCAAATAAATCCTAAAATAATCTCTAATCACTGTCCATCGAGAAGGAATAATGAAAAAGGGTTGTGTTACCTTCATAAAGTTGCGAAAACCTTCATGCTCAACCATTCTAAAAGACATTTCATCCATAATCATCATCTTTCCCAGATCTTTCCTACTATCTTCTTGATTGAATTTCCATAACTCAAGTCTACCTTTTTTTTGATCCACAAGATTCCCATCAAGACTTTTTGACTAAGGGACAATAGTTGCTGATTTTGATCAATGTTTGGGGGTATTCCTTACACCGCTTTATGTGTTTCTTCATGCCGGAGGTACCTTGAAGTGATGCACCACCAGTTAATGTATGACAATAGATACATTCAGCCTTGTTTTCTCCATCCTTCTTTATAAAATGCTCCCAATGAGGAGAGCGCCTTTTTCTAGTTTTTTTTGAAGTTTCACTTAAGGGGGCAGCAGCATCAGAAGGTTGGTTCGATTGATTTTGCTGCTCAAAGGGGTCATTATTTTTTGTCATTGGCCAAGGGTCATACTCCCAAGGCTCGGGAGGAGGACATGGAATTAGAGGAGGTTTACTTATAGTCGATGAGTCTTCCATATCCTCACTATTTCCAGATTCCATACACTCTTACAAATGAAGAAAACAAATAAGTTCAATCATGTATACACAAATAACAAGAATGAAGAGAAAATCTAGTTAGTAACCAGACACAAAACAATGTTCACCAATGGTATCTTCTTTCTACAAAACCAAACAAGTCTCATGCTTCAAATTCTAGTCTTTCTCCACTCTTACCTTCATCCCCTCTTCTCCTTCTTTCGAATATACTCCTATTATCCATAACTATTTCAACCTAAGAAGGCTTCATCTCCTCAAACTTACTAACTACAACTAAATATATTAACTCATACTTTGTATGAACTACTCATATTTACAAGAAAACAGTCATAAGTAAGCTAACCCGAACTATACTGGAAAAAGAGCCTCTAAGCTAAAATGGCTATAGCTGAACACATTCCTTGAACTGCAACAGCTAATAAAATCTTGAAATGCATCCTTTCCTTAGAAAAATCTCCAAACATCTACTCTCTTCATATTTTAACTCATAGCATATATCTATACAGCACTAGAATTTCACTATAGCGAAACTTAACCCGAAAAACAAACATGCATTAACAAAATTTCAAACCTCCCATTTCCTAACCCTAACTAATCATACCCAAAAACAATAAGTTGTATCTCATTCAACCTGAACATCACATACTAAGTTCCATAAAACATTAAAACACATGACAAAAAAAAAGTAACCATGAAAATCAATATAACAAAGCTAAAGTTAGATAAACGCATACATGAGAGATAGACTTAGAAGAGTGATGAATGGTCTAGCGACATTATACAAAACATTAGTAGCCAAATTTAACTCAATATCAAATTAAATTCTTCTCGCTTAAGAATATGGAATTGACATTCACTGATTTTATAATTATAATAAAATTACCTCAGGAGTTGCTTCCATAGAGGAGTGAAAGCTCAGAAGCTGCTTCAATGGAGGAGATGAAGGGGTTAAGCGACGCAGTGTAAACGTGAAAAGGCCCCAAAGTTCGAAGAACCCTAAATTGGTTATACGAACTTTTCTGAATCAACGATCTGGGAAAACAAGAGTTTAGGGTTAATTGAATTCATTGCAAATAATTAGAGCTAGGAAAGAGATAATTACCTGAGGTAACTGGCTAACCATTGGCAAAGAACAAACTTGGAGAATGGAGATTAGAGAACCGAAGATTAGAGAAGAGGAGGAGAGAGAGAGGGATGGAGGCTGAGTGAGTGAGTGAGAAATGAGAAAAGAACGAAGATTAGGGTTTTTTGTTTCATTAATTTTATGTTTCAATATTTTTTTTTATTTTTTTTTTAAAAAAAAAAAGAAAAAAAATTATATTTCAGGTAATTCGGGTACCCGAAACAGCGTTAACGGGTACCCGCTACCTAAACCGTTAATTTCTTATCGGTTCGGTTACCCGACCCGATTTCTTTAAACGGTTCGGGCACCTAATTTTTCGGTTCGATTACGGTTCGGTTTTTCGGGTTTTTGATTTTTCGGATAATTTTGCTCAGCCCTAGTCTATATGGCTCGGGTGACCTGAGACGTCGGTTTGAGAGCTTGCTCGAGGTAGCAAAGGAGGATATAGAGACTTCGGGGATCAATCCCCTGCTGGAAGCTCTTCGGGATCTATCAAGTCAGCTTGTGTCATTGGCTTTCCTTCTCGGGTTGCTAGAGTTTTGGTGGGATTCCACCAACACATTTCACTTCCCGTGGGGAAAGATGACGGTTACCTTATGACTTCTCCATGATCCAGATTTTCCTTCCGGAGGCCAACATGTGGTCCAGGAGAACGTAAAGGGGTTAGACGAGAGATTGTGTGACCTTGTGGGGGATCATCTTGCGACGACCCTCCAGGTGTATGCGCAGTCTTGTCCATACTCGGTTCTTGCCGATGAGGTATCGGCCGATGAGGTTGACAGGCAGTGTACTCATGAGCAGCTAGCTCGAATATACATTGCTCATGTTCTTTTCGTCACTTTTCTGAGTGATCGGGGAAAACGTTTCGCTATTGGGTTACTTATTTGCCTCAGTGATCTAGGGCAAGTAGGTAACCTAAGTTAGGCGGAGGTTTCGTATGCCCGTATGCTTAATGCTATGGGCAAGGCGACCCGGGTGATGGATTCCACGACAGCTACTGAGGTGCCCCGGATCTCTATTTCATGGCACGGTCGTATTCTTGAGGTACGTGTTCATTTCTTTTATATATTTTTCTTGTCTTTCTTTTACTTATCTTGAGCTGATCACAATTTACTTGCCTTTCCTAGGCCTGGGGGTACTCGTACCTGCCTTTCTTAGCCCCAGGACTCTTGGTCGGACTTGTTTCCCTATTGGCCATCGTTTGGCCATAATAAGGAAGAAACGAGCTACTGCAGCCGGCGACTTTCGCTTGAGGATTCTTTTGGTGACTCGTGTGTTGATGAGTATAGCTTAAGCAACATATGACTCGTGTGTTTTGTAGGTCGACCTTCACCCTTGGGGCTTGGTCGTAGGGGTCCCTGAGGCCGTCCAGGCAGGCGCTATTCGCTGCAGTTTTCGGGCGCTCTATCAGGGACTCTCTTTGCTTCACCGGACGGACGCTTGGTTTTTAGGTGAGCGCGTCGTCTGGCAGTTCTCGTCCGAGGAGCCTTTGGTTCCTGCGGACCCTTCGATCCGGATATTGCGCCCGGATCTGCTTGAAAGGAATGGTGTCCTTCCAACAAGTGTATTCTTCCGATAGAAGGTTCAGAATTATTACGGAGCTAATTCTTCAGTAAGGTCAAGTGATCGGAATGCCTAGGTGGAGGCCGCTTCCGATCAGTAATATCAATGTACAATTGATGTTACAGCTTAATCTTAACTAAACCCTTCGGGTCGAACCCAATCGAATCACCGATCGAAGACAACGAATTAATCCGAAAGGATTTAATGAGTCAGCAGAGTTTTACGAATACAGACGTCGGATATAGAGCCTAGGGCGTCGAGACCGAGCGTCGCAAAATCACAAAGCGACAAGTATAAATGTAGCCGTAGCACCACAATGGTCTAACCATGTGGATGCTAGGCTAGTTCAAGCTAGCATGCACCTAGCATGGCTAGGCGCAAGCCTAAGCACGCTAGGTGTGCTAGGCACACCATCGCAGCCTAGGTGCACCATCGCAGCCTAGGCGTGCCATGGCAGCCTATCGCAAAGCACCACAAGCCCCAGGCAGCCCATCGCAGCTAGCAACGTGCTAGTTTGGGTGCCTGGGTGCGCACGGAAGGCTATCGCAAGCACCAGGCAGCCCATCGCAGCTAGCAGCGTGCTAGCCAAGGTGCCTGGGTGCGCATGGCAGGCTATCGCAAGCACCACAAGCACCAGGTAGCCCATCGCAGCTAGCAGCGTGCTAGCCTGGGTGCCTGGGTGCGCATGGCAGGCTATCGCAAGCACCACAAGCACCAGGCAACCCATCGCAGCTAGCAGCGTGCTAGCTTGGGTGCGTATCGCAAGGCCACACACGCACAAGAACAGCCATCGTAGTGCTAGGCACTGGCGCATGTGCATGTGCGTTTGTGCGTGCCTCGCACCAAGCATAGGAGTGCTAGGCACTGGCTGATGTGTGTGCGAGCATTTCGTGGTGCGTAGCGTGTGTGCGTGCCGCGCACCAAGCATAGCAGTGCTAGGCACTGGCTGATGCGTGTGCGAGCGTTGCGTGGTGCGTAGCTTGCTGCGTGGTGCGTGATGCGTGGCGCGCTGCGTGTTGCGTGGTGTGTAGCACGATGCGAAGGAAGGGGCTAGCATGCGTGGCTCGCTAGCAGCACGCATGCTGACTGTGCTAGCAATGGCGGCGCGCAAAGAAAGTGTGCGTGCTAGCCTGTGCGTGGGCTGCTGGGGGCCAGTGCCAGCACTATGTGCTAGCAGCGCCTAGCGCCAGCACACAAGCACCAGCACCAGCACGCACTGGCTGGCTGGCTGGGGTGCTGGGCAACAAGGCACTGCTAGCTGGCAGCCCTAGCTGGCACGCTAGCTAGCAGCCAGCTAGCCCTCCTTAAGCCGGTTTTTTGCAAGGGTGTGGGGACCAAATCAAGGCCTTGGGGAGCAAGGCATATGGTCACCCACCTAACCTTGGCCACCACTCTTTTGCATGAGAACATGCCACTTGTCGCAATATGATTAACTTGATTATTTATTTAATTTGGAAATTAAATAAATGATTGATTTTCAACACTCCCACATTGGTGGAGGATGAAAAATCAAGGGTTCTTTTCCCTATAAATACCATGCTTGGGTATTGGGAAATAAACAACCTTGAGTGGATTTAAAAAGGCAACTCTAAGTAAGAGTAAACCTTTGATTCGTAAAACTCATAGTTATTTTGTCCGGGTGTTGACTAACCTTCAAGACTTAGGACGCTCGGGTCGGGTCGAGGGTACGATCCGTCGGAGATCTCATGTTTTCGGGATTTTGAAGTAAGAGCTCTTTGGGAGCGAAGCACGCGACAAAGGTATAATTCTTGTTCTTAATCTTGTTTGATTAAGTTTAATATGCTTGTTAATTGTTTTAATTAAGTGGCGGGTCTTGGTGGGTTTCCTTTCGCGTAGTGTCGGGTCACTACGAAACCCTACAGCGGTATCAGAGCCACGCTCCTTTTAATTTTTGCAATTATATTTTAATTAAGGTGTTTTAAAAGAATTTAATTTTCTGGTTCATGTTCTTCTAAATAGATTAGATGCACGTTTTAATTAATTTTAAAACTCGATTTTATTTTCGATTTGGCTGTCGAACCCAGATTTTGGCTCAAATATGTGATTTTTGTGTGGAATCGACATTCTGGAACAGATTCAGCTCTTTTAGGGCTGTCCAGAAGCCAAATTCGAACCAGAAACCCATTTTTTCTGGGGTTTTTCGTTTTTTTTAACGAAAATTTTAATTCTTTTAAGCCTTGATTAATGCAAGCATTACAAGGTTAGATTAAATGCACATTTGCATCATTAATCTACTGGTTTTAAAATATCCTTAAGCATAATAATGGAGTTTTTATTAGTGCTTAAGTTGATATACCATTTTTTTTTCACATAAACTTGTTTTTCACAAATTTTGCAAATAAATTGCAATAAATTGTGAAAACTTGTTGTGATCTTGTAATTTTAAGTTCCCAAGTAATGTTAAAGTTCTAATCTTTAAAGGTTTAAATGATTGGAACCCTAACCCTAAATTCCATGTTGAACAAAGTTTGGATTTTTTTCATGTTTGGTTGAATATAATCCATCAAGTTCAATTACTTGTGAGTAAAATTTGATTAATCTTCATATTGGAAGATGTAATCTTGGTATTTTACACAAGTATGCAAGTTGGAAAAATTTTTATCATTGGATGGTTAATTTATTTTTCCAACTCCCATTTGTCAAACCCATTATTAATTTGCATATTGGCAAGATTAATTATGGACATAGCTCATTTTATTTTAAACATAAAGTTAGACCTAATTTTGTTCAAAATTGAAATTTTTGGATAATTTAGGCTTGTGCACCAATAAAATAAATTTTATTTAAGTAGGACTTAATTTTATTTTATTTATTTTCCCTCAAATTAATTCTAAAATGTAATTTAGAATTAATTATTGTCATACACAAATCGGAATTAAAAATTTTGAGTAAAATGCACGCAAATCGATGCAAAATCGCAAGCGTCACCAAGGCTAGCCGGGCTGCCTAGCAGCCCACATGTAGGCTGCCTATGGTGCGCGCATGGCTAAGCATCAATGTTGCGTGGCTGTGTGGCAAGGGGTGCTATGGCTGGGCTTAGGCAGTGGCCTTGGCTGCTGGGTGCTTGGAGGCGCTGCTTGGCAGCGTGGTAGCAAGCACCAGCCAGCCCCCACTTGCTGCCAGGCGCCAGCATGTGTGCAGGCATGCGTGGTGCAGGCTAGCGTAGTGTGATGTGCTGGTCGCAGCATGCTAGCACCAAGCGCCAGCCTAGCCCCTTCATTGCTGCTAGTGCGTGTGAAGCGTGAGCTGCTGCTAGGCAGCGACGCAGCAAGTCCCAGCTAGCCAGCCCACTGCTGCCTAGCAGCTATGGTGCGCCATGCATCATGCTAGGATGGGGCATTGTTGCTTAAGTTTGAGCTATGATTTTGCGAAAATTTTGCCGTTTTATATTTATTTATGTAATTATTTAACGAGGTTAAAAACCTCAATTTTCGATTTTGCAAAATTTTGACATATTATGGGTTATGCCGACTTAATTAATTGGATTAATTAAGCACGAATGCGGAATTTAGTGAGAGCTTAATTAAGTGCGTAAGCATTTTGCGTTTAGAAATAATGGATTAAACAACTTTGACTAGTTTTAATTAGGCGCGTTAATTGG
The DNA here is from genome assembly GCF_001683475.1 of Chenopodium quinoa. Classification (NCBI taxonomy): domain Eukaryota; kingdom Viridiplantae; phylum Streptophyta; class Magnoliopsida; order Caryophyllales; family Amaranthaceae; genus Chenopodium; species Chenopodium quinoa. The sequence goes on from NW_018744367.1 coordinate 2,827,976, forward strand.
ATTAACCACCTAAGTTAGTTACTAGTTTTGCGTGTTTAATTATGTATTTCGTAAAATTACATGGGCCATTCACAAATAGTGAATGGGTGAATGGAAGATTGTTTTCAAAACAGGTCTTTGAAAATGGCAACTAGTGGGACCCGACTAGGATAGAAAATACGGACTGCGTTCCGTTATGTATTTTTGTAAATCTAAATACGGTCTGCGAACCGTTAAGTATTTTTGTACTATTAGATTAATCTTAGTCGTTCTAGCTAGGTTCTTTTATTTCATTTTGGCCAAGATGTCTCAAGACGGCGTTTCGACGAAGACGAGCCAAGATGAAGACCCATGGAAATTGAAGATTTCAAGGGGTCATGCTAGTTGCCAAATGCATCTATTTTATGCCTTATATATTTTTATTATATATGATTGCTAGATGCATGCCTAGGATTTCTATTATGTTGCGACGATTAGTTAAGTTCACTTAAATCAACCAACATAGAAACCCTAGGTCCCTTAATAATATTGAGCTAAAATTTGTCGTTCCAAGAACAACACTTACCGAACTAATGCGCGTACGTGATGGATTACGCCAAAGCGAGACATTACTACTTCCCTAGGAACGTAAGGTATACTAGGTATACAAGTTGTCTTGGTTAAGCTCAACGATATCAGTAAGGAGTCCTTAGATGTCGTGGCAAAAGAAATAAAATGTCAAGGATGCATTAGATGTGAAATTTTATCAAACCGAGAGTAGCTTGGAGCTATTAGCAATTAGATTGCTTACCTTAAGATATTTAATGATTAAGACAAGCCAAAGCATGCTTAACCATTTCTTGATCTTTGGGATCTCAGAATCATTTTATTCTCGCCCATAAGGGACATTTTAAATGCGTGGATAAAATGCTTAATAAGATTGAATATATGCATGAACGTTTTAAATTTCAACTTATTGATTTATGAATGGTTTTTCACTTCAAATTCTTTCAATTGTAGAACAATGTCTGCTAGTAACTCAAACAACGACCATATGTGCCCGGAACACCCCGAGAAGTTGGCCTTTTCCTTAAACTTGGCCAACTTCAAGGAATGGGAGGAGGAACTCAAGAGAACTCTCCGAAATTGTTCGTTGGAGTATACTCTTGATACTCCCATTCCAAGCTTCTTTGCCAAAGGAATCATGACCGATGAGGCTCATGAAGAATGGTTTTCCAATTGCAAAAAGGTCTCACGACTTATGGCGAATTCCATCTCGGAAGATCGGAAGGAAAGTCTTACCTCCTATCTCCCGGACAGGTTCCTCAAAGCACTTGAGGACGTTGTCAATGTAAGAGTCACCAAGAGTGACAATGGCAACTTTGATGGCCTCGTGTTTGACTTGACTAGGTCAATTTCAAACATGAGGATAAAGCCACCAAACGTGGGATGTCTTGCTAAGGAAAGGCGTCGGCTTTGGACAAAGGTAAAAAATGCAAAATTGAGACCCGGTATGCCCCTCCAACCTCATGTGCTTGGAATGACTAGACTCTTCAAACACATGCAGCTTCTCGGAATCCCATTGGAAGATGAGATGGCGGGGCATATCTTGCTTGATTCGCTCCACTCGGGCTATGATGCACTTAGAGTGTATATCGCTGCGGGGGAAAGGAGACACACTCCCTCAAGGAGGTGGTGCAACTTCTTAGCCAAGCCATCGCCTATGGAATGACCAAAAGGCCCTTGAGAGCTAAGAAGAAGGAGTTCAAGAAGGTCAAAGCAAAGATGAGATGCTTCCATTGTGGCATGCAAGGCCACTATAAGAGAGAATGCATGCTCATCAAGGAAGAGGGGAACACTCCGACTACCTCAGGTATCTTCCTAAACACTTGTGAATTAAGCTTATCATAAGGTATTGGATACCAAGTATGACTCACTCTATGTTGCCTTTTTCAGGAACCAAGTGAGAAGCTTATCAAGTGTTGGAGCAAGAGCAAGAAGACGACGAAGATGGTTTTTCGGTCGTGCTTGCATGCACCATTTTGTCTTTGAGATGTAATTAAAACTAATCCTAGTTTTGTCATGCTTTTGAACAATATTTTGATCAATGGTGTTGGACACTAAGATGTTTGAAATGAAAGACTTCTAACGTAGTTGTTTCAAAGATTATCTTTCAAACATATGTTCAAATTAAATTGAATGCGTTACACAAAGCAAATAGGAATGATACCAATTGAACTAAGACCATCGAGTCGAATCAAACCTACTTGTGGCATTGTCGTCTTCGCCATATTAACATCAAGCGCATCAAGAAACTTCTTCAAGAAGGTGTTCTTGACTCATTTGACTTAGAGTCGTTTGAAAATTGCGAAGGATGCTTATTAGGCAAGATGATAAAACATCCATTCTCCAAGTTGGGAGAAAGGGCAAGTGACTTATTATGTCTAATACACACGGATGTATGTGGACCAATGAGCACACCCGCAAGACAAGGTTACCGATATTTCATCACTTTCACCGACGATTATAGTAGATATGGCTATGTTAATGTCGAATAAATCTGAATCCTTTGAGAAATTCAAAGAATTTCAGAAAGAAGTTGAAAATCAACTTGGAAAGAAAATTAAAGCACTTCGATCGGATCGAGGTGGCTAATATTTGAGCTATGAATTCAACAATCACTTGAAAGAAAATGGCATTCTTTTGGAGTTGACACCTCTCGGAACTCCTCAATGGAACGGAGTGTCCGAATGGAGGAATCGAACCTTGTTAGACATGGTTCGATCAATGATGGGTCTTAGTGAACTCCCTATCTCTTTCTGGGGACATGCGCTACAAACTGCAGCACTAACACTGAATAGAGCTCCGTCAAAAGCAGTTGAAAAGACTCCATATGAATTATGGACTAAGAAACCTCCTAGGTTGTCTTTTCTCAAGATTTGGAGATGCAAAGCATATGTTAAGCAATTAATTTCGGAAAAACTTCACCCCAAATCGGATAAGTGTTTCTTTGTGGGATATCCAAAAGAAACCAAAGGGATTACTTCGATAACAAAGTATTTGTTGCTCGTGATGGTGTCTTTTTGGAGAAGGATCACCTTTCCAAAATGACAAGTGGGAGGAAAATCGAACTCGACGAAGTTCGAGAGGACGAGCAACAATGTCAACCTGACAAAACTGACAATCTAGAAGCTTTGGAAGCATCTAAGAAGATTGGTCAGAATCAAACTGACAATGAAAATGCTCAATCGATTACCCTTCGTAGGTCGCAACGGCAAAGATCTCAACCAAACAAATACCTCGGTATCGTCTTAACCGATGATCAAGACATCCTAGTCATGGATGGTGATGAGCCGGCGACATACAAGCAAGCTATGACGAGCCCCTACTCTGCAAAATGGCAAGAGGCCATGAAATCCGAGATGGACTCCATGTCTGAAAATCAAGTCTGGGACTTGGTGAATTTGCCCGAGGGTTATACACCCATTGGTTGCAAATGGATCTTCAAAGTGAAGACAGACAAGGATGGAAATGTATCAATATACAAAGCTATACTGGTGACAAAAGGTTATAAACAAGTCCACGGGATTGACTATGATGAAACTTTTTCACCAGTTGCAATGCTAAAATCCGTCCGGATCATCCTACCGATTGCTGCATATTACGATTATGAAATATGGCAAATGGATTTTAAAACCGCCTTCCTTAATGGAATTTTGGAAGAAACTGTGTATATGACACAGCCAGAAGGTTTTGTCGATCCAGGCAACGCTGGAAAGGTTTGCAAGCTGAAGAAGTCCATTTATGGACTAAAGCAAGCCAGCAGAAGTTGGAATCTGCGATTTGATGAAGCCATTAGCAAGTTTGGTTTTATCAAGAATCCAGATGAATCTTGTGTATACAAGAAGGTCAGTGGGAGTGATATTGCATTCCTAGTCCTGTATGTCGATGCCATACTTCTCATTGGAAACAGCACAAAATTGTTGGAGTCCGTAAAGGGCTGGTTAGGAAAGTGCTTTTTAATGAAGGACTTAGGAGAGGCACAGTACATATTGGGCATCAAGATCTACAGGGATAGATCTAAGAGGATAATTGGATTAAGCCAGAGTACTTACATTGATAAAGTACTGGCTGGATTCTGACAAGGGTTAAATCGGTCGCTACAATCTAACTCTCAATCAAACAATACTTATACGAACACCCTATAACCAAGTACAATGGCAAATAAAGGTTCGGTCCACGAGGAACGAGAGTAATTGCAAATCAATCTTAAACCTAAGCTAGTTCGAAATCAATGGAAAATGGTGTTCTAAAATACTACTAATAAGATGGAATAAATCAATAAACTAAGACACTAAGGAGAACGGGAATCCGCCTAACCATTGGTAACTAAGCAACAAGGAATCACAGAGACAAACGGGATATGCAAAGACTATAAGTCTGATCAATATCATGTGATAGGAAGACAACGGGCAATACTAAGCTTGGATTTCTCATGCACTTAACATTACTCGATACATAATCAAACCACATTCAATAATGAAATACTCAATTCACAATCTCTTGTTCAAATCAAGAATATCATGCAATCAAATTCAAGATTCTAGGTTAGCTACTCCTATTATAATGAATTAACATGCAATCGCATATAATCAATTTAATCACAATCCGTTTATCAAAATCAACCCTCAATTACATAGATTACCTAGGCCGGGTTTCATCCCGAAACCCTAGCTAGGAGACTACTCACACATATTCATAATCAAAGCAATAATGAATTCCAAAAGCATAATAGATATAAACATGAATTCTGATTAAGGAATAATAAAGCTTGATTAATAAACAAGAATGAATAATACCAATTCTATTGATGCGAATCAATGGAAAAGTTCAGAACTTTGATATCCGTCGTCAATGAATAATACAAAGAATCTTCGCAAATCTTGCTTCAAATCAATCCAACAAAACTAAAATCTCTAGAAATATCTCTAAGAAAACTAATGAATCTCTAATACTAAGAACGTTCTCCAATAACTCTCTACAAAGGCTCTCAAAACTATCTCTAAAAAACTGTCTCTGGAATCCTCTTAAAGTCGGGCCTTATATACGTCTTCTAATTCGGAGAAGTCAAGCGCGCAGTTAACCCTGGATCAGCACGGCCGTGCTGAATTTGGCACGGCCGTGCTAGCTTGTCAGTAGGTAAACTGGATTTCTTCTTCAATTTGGCACGGCCGTGCTATATATGGCACGGCCGTGCAGCTTCCTGGCACGGCCGTGCTAAAAATGACACGGCCGTGCTGAATATGCTCTAGCACGGGGCTCATACTGAAGCTGACACGGGCACGGGCAACATCTGGCACGACCGTGCTAATGGCCTGCACGGCCGTGCTGGTGCGTGGATACTGACACGGCCGTGCTATTGGCTTGCACGACCGTGCTGCCTTGCCTGGGGTTGCTTGCTTATAGGCCAGCACGGGTGTGCCTATGGTAACACGGCTGTGCTGCCTGTGCTATGTAATCAATGCACGGCACTTGAACTTCCTTAACTCCTCGGACTTCGGTCAAGGCTAGCTCGGTTACGCATCAAGGGCTCAGGATCCGATTAAACTCGGTTGATATTACCTGAAAACACATAAAAAACAAACCGAAAACCAGTGAAGCACGTAATATGGGGAACGTAAGCATAACAAGGTAATAATCGGCCAAAACGGCCCCAAATACATCCAAAATCATCCTAAAATATGCTCTAAAGCGCGCCCTAAAGTGCGCTTGTCAAAACCCCCCAAGCTACACTTTTGCTAGTCCTCGAGAAAAAACCAAGGGAAACACACACAAGATCAAATAAACTATGCCATTGCGAACAAATCAAATTAAGCACGGAATGAAATCAATGGATCCTACTTAGAACAACCATGCACGGAATAAAACTCACTCAAACAAGCAACGAGACACACAATCCAAGATATCGTTGATCAAATGCGAACAAGACCTAAACCAAGCATAGAGAACAAAGAAATCATGCTTCCCTCTAAACCCAACCAAACCGGCCACGTCCTCCCCTTTTTCTTCAAATCACCACCCTAATTGGCCCCTCGTGATTCCTCGAAGGAACCGGAAAAAGTGATATTTTGAGGAAATAACAAAGGTATCCCGACATCTCGATTACGCATAATCTTTCCATAGGGTTGAAAGGTATCTCCCTCCACTGTTTGAGAACCGAACACCTCTAAAGTCTAAGGGTCTTAAAGGGTTGTAATGTATTGGCAATGGGTAAGGTAGGTGAAAACAATTTAAAAAATAAGGTTAATTCCTAAATGAAGCGCAAGAATCACAATTCTCAAAAACAATAGTTCAAAAGATGCAATTCACATTCCAAAATAAACATTGATCACACTTTTACACATCCCAAACTCTCTATGTTATACACACTCAAATCACCTTTTTCAAACTTCAAAGCTTTTATTCATATGTCCTCGCCTTTTTCACAATTCGGACGGCTTTTCTCCTTCTTTTTTTTTCTGTTCTTTTTTTTCTTTTTTTTTTCAAAAACAAATTTTCATATTACATCTTTACAATTAAGCTCACTTTCAAACTTGCTCAAACCAACTATCGATCATTATTCTTGATTTATACACAATAAGCTCAAACAAACCTTGCGAGGTAAACGCTTCACAACTAAGGGTTGGTAAAACATCGGCCATCGGGTTTGTAACATGGGTAACCAAGAATGGAATTAAAGGCTCAACATGGTTAGCAAGTAAGATGATGTAAAAAGAAAATTAATTTGTAACAAAACAAAAGGAACAAGAATAAGAAAAATGAAAAAGGTGCCCTCTTCCTCCCTTAAAAGTGTCAAGTCGGTCTTGGGAGCTACAAGTCAACACAAAGATCGAAACATGCGTAATCAAGGATCCAAATATGCCACTCAAGAAGAATGATGAAGGCTAGAACAATAAAACCTCACGGGATTCAAAAACAAAGCAACTACCAATTAAGGGGATCAAATCCACAAATGGGAAGCGACTCCATCTTACCACAGCCCAAAGGCATAGAGTTTCACATGACAAAAGTGTTCTATTTCTACCCTTCGCCTAGACTCGTCTACATTGATCAACAATAGACTCGAACTATGTATTCATCACTGGCTTAAGTGGAAATAGACATTCCATACACATTCATTCACATTTCGAATCCAACATGAACAATATTCCAAAATTTTGCAATTAGACAAGTTTATTATGATCCAAAAACATAGGAAAAGACTACGAGGCATATCATATAAGCTAAACCGCACATCCTCATAGCAGAAGCTTTTCCTATCTAACACAAACATATGTACAACTAAGCCAACTGAATAAGTTGAAAGGCACATAACGAGGCATAAAAATCACATAAAATCCCAATCGACAAACAAGTGATCGAATGATATCAACATCAACGATCCCAGGTTCCTTAGAACCGATCAAACATCCTCGAACCATTCAACTTCTTCCTAAACTAAACTATCCTAAGCACACAAAAAAAAGGAAAAGATCTCACCAAATTTGCTTCCCGGGAGCTCCAATTAACGGCCATAGCATCGTTCTTCAAATTCATGCCGTGTCTCGAATGTTCCCAATCTGCAAAAAGGAAAGACATACTAGCAAACAAGTTAAGGTTAGTCTAGGAAAGCAGTAAATCTTTTTTTTTTTTTTTTTTAGAATGAATACAAGTAAGACCCCCCCCCCCAAGCTAGAATCAAACATTGTCCTCAATGTTTATACATCAAGGACTTACAATAGTAAGGAGAGGGAGGTAACTAAAGGGAAAGGGAAAGGGATCACGAGCTAGGCCCGCCCGGGCCATAAGGGAAACGGGAGGCCATATCATCAACACTCCTCTTCAGGTCTCTAAAGGCGGAGGTCATATCCTCGTTCGACCGGCGCAAATCCGCTACCTCGAGCTTCAAATCTTCCATTCCTTGGCGGAGCCAGGCGAAGTCTTGCGCCGGGATCTGCTGGGCCGCATCCGGGCCACCCTCCTCGTCATCATCATCATCATCAGCATCGTCACCTCCTTGGCCCCCGTGGGCCTACTCATCCCCCTGGTGAGGCTGGGGACTACGGTCTACATACTCCGTGCCTCCGTTCCTGTGCCAGGCGAAGTCGGGGTCGAAGATCCAGTTGTCTTTGTTGTAAACCACCGTCCTCTCCGGATCGGGCAAGTAGGCGTATGGCTTGCCTGCTACAAGCCACAAATAGAAATCCGGCTGGGATGTCCCTTCAAGCCACTGCATGGCTCTCAAGGTGCGCATATCAAGCCTCGTAGTGCCTGGGATAGCCTGCAATTCAGAAAAATCAATCCCATTATATTGCGCAAGAATGGTGATCATGCCACTGATAGTAATATCACCCCTACCCCGGGCTACACCGTCGAGGTGGTCTAGTAACCACGCTCCCATGTCTAGACGCCCGTCCCCACGGGTGAGGTGCCAAATAAACTGTAACTCCCTAATGGAGACTACACCCGAACTATCTCCTCTAGCAAAGATAGTAGAGGAGAAGGTCCTGTGGGACAACCGAAAGGCGGGATTGACGATGGAAGTCGCCTTATCCCTACGGGGATCTCGATCCATTTTCCCCGTGATTTGCCGCCAAAACAACCCGGAGTTGTAGTGTTTTGAGTGGCCATCCTTAGGACCATATTTCAGGTCGGATGTCCACCCAAAGGCGGCATTAACTTGGGCCACCGACATTTGAATGGTGCCCGAGTTCATTAGTTGAAAGGACAAGTACCGGGGTGAGTTATTCTCATCCCGATGCACGTACAAAGAAGACAAAAATTTGAGGGTAAGCCTCTTGTAAGTGAGAGCATGCATGGTAAGGAAAGAATCAAAGTTGGTAAATGAAAATAGTTGAACCATGTCGCTTTCGATCCCTAGAGCCCTAGCGGCTAAAGGGTCGTAGAACTTGGTAGGCCGGATCGGTCGGTGGGATAATCCTACAAATTTGTCCAAAAAGGACGGGTTATTAAAAACAATACCCATGGTGTCCACCGTGGGTGGAACCATGGATGAGGATGCATTGTCCCGACCCGGTCTCCTAGTCGATGTCTTTGTTCTAGGCATGTTTGATTCAAGAAATTAAGCACAATATACCAATTAACAAGCAAGAAACTATCCTAGCATGCAATGTACTACCCTAACACTACTAGTTCACCCAAACTTGCAACAATAAAGCACAATTCAACAACAAATATTCAATAAAACTAATGAAATTGGACAAAAATTGCGAAAATCAATGAGTTTAAGAACGAATTCACCGAGGACTCCACGAAGTGGAGTTGTGGCGAGCTCAAAGAGGGCCGAATTTTGCGTCCAATCACTTGAAAAATGCTCCAATGCAAGGAGGGTGCCGAGATCTTGAAAGAAGAATATGGGGAATTAGGGTTTGATTTGAGAAATTGAGGGAGGAGGTTGGGGGTTTGGGTTAGTTTAGAGAGAAAAAAGGGTAGGAAAGAGTGTTAGAGAGTTGGGGAATAATGAGAGAGTTTGAGTGAAATCGTGTTTAAAAAACACGAAAAACTATCCGGAACCCGCGCTGCACGACCGTGCTATAACTGGCACGGCCGTGCTGAGGTTTGGCACGGCCGTGCCGAATTTGGCACGGCCGTGTTGGCTTGGCAGGCTTTTTGCGAAATTTAATTTCAGATGGCAAGGCCGTGCTAGAATTAGCACGGCCGTGCTATTACTTGACACGGCCGTGCTGAAAATGGCACGGCCGTGCTAGAATGTCAGTGGGCTTTTGAGGTTTGGCACGGCCGTGCAGATTGTGGCACGGCCGTGCTGGATTCTGGCACGGCCGTGCTGTCTGATGGCATGGCCGTGCTGTCTGCTGCAGTCTGCAGGTTTTCTTTTCCTTCAAGGCACGCATCACTCTCTTCATTCCGACTTCTAACCAATCTTCTACCTGCACAAAAACACACAAGAGCACACAAAACTCACACAAATTAGGAGCTAAACCAACTACAAAACAAAAGAAAATACTCTAGTAAAAGCAAGAAAATCGGGTTGCCTCCCGGAAGCGCTAAGTTTAACGCCGATAGCTTGACGTGGTCACATTCAACTCTTGTGACCGCATTCGAACACATCTATCACACCAACATGGGCTCCCTCATAGTATGTCTTCAACCTTTGCCCATTAACCACGAAGGATTGCAACCCACTAGAATCATAAAGCTCAACCGCACCGGAAGGGAAAACATCTTTGACAGTGAATGGACCCCTCCATCTTGACATCAACTTACCGGGGAAGAGCTTCATCCTAGAGTTATATAAGAGGACTTTGTCACCAACATTGAACACCTTCCGCTCTATCTTCCGGTCATGGAACTCCTTAGATCGGGACTTGTATAGGTTCGCACTGTCATATGCGTCCATCCGAAACTCCTCCAATTCTGAAGGTCCAACATCCGTTGCTCTCCCGCGCTTGCTAGATCAAAATTTATCTTCTTGATAGCCCATTGAGCGCGGTGCTCTAGTTCGACCGGGAGGTGACATGCTTTCCCGTAGACCAAGCGGTATGGGGTGGTGCCTATTGGGGTCTTGAAAGCAGTCCGGTATGCCCAAAGTGCATCATCAAGCTTATCGGACCAATCTTTCCTATTCTTCGCCACTGTCTTCTCAAGGATGGACTTTATCTGTCGATTGAAGACTTCCGCTTGCCCACTAGATTGAGGGTGATAGGTTGTCCCGAACCTTTGATGTACTCCATTCTTTCGAAGCATCCTTTGAAAGGCCCCATGCACAAAGTGTGACCCGTTGTCACTTATAATCGCCCTAGGAACCCCGAACCTTGGAAATATAATCTTCTTGAAGAGTTTCACCACCACCTTGTGATCATTTGTAGGGGAGGCAATTGCTTCCACCCAATTAGACACGTAATCCACAGCCACAAGTATGTATTGGTTCCCACGGGAGGAAGGGAAGGGTCCCATGAAGTCAATGCCCCACACATCAAAGATCTCAAGTTCAAGTATGGGTTTTTGAGGCATTTCATTCTTCTTGGAAATGTTTCCACTCCGTTGGCAAGCATCACAAGTCTTCACAAATGCCCACGCGTCCCTAAAGATATGGGGCCACCATAGCCCACATTGCAAAACCTTTTGGGCTGTCTTATTAGCCCCCATGTGACCTCCGCAAGGGTCAGAGTGGCACTTTTTCAGCACACTATGAACTTCTTCCTCCGGAACGCACCTTCTTAGGAGACCATCTACACCTCTCTTGAACAAAATTGGATCATCCCATATGTAATGCCTTGCATCTCTCCTAATCTTCTTCCGTTGGTTCTTGGAGTAATCGGGGGGAAACTCCTCACAAGCCAAGTAGTTTACCAAATCCGCAAACCATGGTAGAATCTTCTCCTTGAGGAGGTATAAAACATCATCCTTCAACTCATCACAAATGGGCAGCCCATCATCTTCTTGTTGCTCCCTCTCCATGCGCGAAAGGTGATCCGCAACCACATTCTCGGCTCCCTTCTTATCCCGGATCTCCACATGAAATTGTTGTAAAGAGAGGACCCATCGGAGGAGGCGTGGTTTGGATTCCTTCTTCGAAATTAGGTACTTGATGGCAGCATGGTCGGTATAAACAATCGTTTTGGAACCAATGAGGTAGTCCCAAAATTTCTCAAATGCATGAACAATGGCTAGGAACTCTTTCTCTGTAGTGGTGTAGTTCCTTTGTGCTTCATTTAAGGTCTTGGACATGTAATAGATCACGTGAACCCTCTTCTCAACTCGTTGCCCAAGAACACCTCCAATAGCCGTATCACTAGCATCGCACATCAACTCAAAAGGTAGATCCCACCGTGGTCCTTGCACAATCGGTGCCGAAATCAAAGCTTTCTTAAGTGTGTTAAAAGCTTGTAGGCACTCTTTGTCGAACTTGAAGTCAACTTCCTTTTGCAATAAGGCAGTCAAAGGCTTGGCTATAAGAGAGAAATCTTTTATGAATCGCCGGTAGAACCCCGCATGCCCTAGGAATTGTCTTACCCCTTTTGCATTGACCGGTGGTGGTAGCTTTGCTATAACTTCAACCTTTGCTTTGTCCACCTCTATGCCTTCATTTAAGATCTTGTGACCGAGGACAATACCTTCTTCAACCATGAAGTGACACTTCTCCCAGTTCAGGACTAAATTCACTCTCTCACACCGTTGTAGGCACTTCCCCAAGTTCACTAGGCAATCATCAAAGGAGGCTCCTCCAACAGAAAAATCGTCCATGAAAACCTCCATCTCGGCCTTCAAAATGTCCCCAAAAATGCTCATCATACACCGTTGAAAGGTGCCCGGTGCATTGCAAAGTCCAAAAGGCATTCTCCTGTAGGCAAAAGTACCATATGGACAAGTAAAAGTCGTCTTCTCTTGGTCATCCGGGTTTATAGGTATTTGGAAAAACCCCGAATAACCGTCAAGAAAGCAATAATACTTGTGCCTAGTTAGTCTTTCTAGCATTTGATCAATAAAAGGGAGGGGAAAATGGTCCTTTTTGGTAGATGCGTTTAGACGTCTATAGTCTATGCACATCCGCCAACCGGTCACCGTTCTAGTTGAGATGAGCTCACCATTCTCATTCTCAACTACAGTCATTCCCCCCTTCTTAGGGACAACATGCACAGGGGAAACCCATCTAGAGCTTGAAATGGGGAAGATGATACCTGCATCAAGAAGTTTGGTGATCTCTTTCTTCACCACCTCCCCCATTTAAGGATTGAGTTTCCTCTGCCTCTCAATAGAAGGCCTCGCACCATCCTCGAGAGTTATGTGATGCATACATATAGCGGGGCTTATACCCTTGAGGTTATCAATGGTATAGCCTATGGCACTTTGATGCTCTCTCAATACATCACACAACTTCCGAGTTTGATCCGCATCTAAAGAAGAATTCACAATGACAGGATAAGTTGAATCAGGGCCAAGAAATTCGTACCTTAGATGTGATGGTAGAGGTTTCAATTCTACCTTAGGGGCCTCGTTTACCTCTTTTGTGGTGTGGCCTTAGCAAGTGCATACATGGGTGTAATTTCCTTGAAACCGTTATCACCATCATCTTCCTCTAGCATTTTCTCCTCTATGTACCTGCTCTCATCGGTATCACTTGGCTCAAGATCATGGTTAGTAGAAAGCAATAGTGTATGCATACTAGAGACAATCGAATCAATAGTGTCAATCATCATGCAGTTTTCGGAAGTAGAAAAGGATATTGCATGCTTTTGTTCAGATCAAATTCAAGGACCTCCTCTCCTACCTTTAAAGAAATCTTGGCACTCTTCACATCAATGAGAGCACTAGAGGTAGCTAGGAAAGGTCGCCCAAGAATAATAGGTATATGATTATCTTCATCCATTTCCAAAACTACAAAATCCACAGGTATCACAAATTTCCCAACTCGTAGGGGAACATCTTCTACCTTACCCTTAGGAAATTTGATCGAACGATCAGCTAACTGTAGGGTAATGTTGGTAGGAAGAAGTTCTCCTACCCCTAATATTTGATATACAGAATATGGCATAAGACTAACACTAGCCCCAAGATCACATAATGCATTATCAATTTTCATTTTATTAATAGCACAAGGGATTGAGAAATTACCTGGGTCTCCCAATTTGGGAGGCATCTTGTTCATGATGATTGCACTACAATTCGCGGTGAGGTTAACAGTTTCCACCCCATCACAATTCCTCCTGCCACTCAAAATATCTTTCAAAAACCTAGCATAGTTAGGCATTTGTTTTATAGCGTCGGTGAATGGTATGGAAAGGTGAATTTGCTTCAAAGTATCTAAAAACTTACCGAATTGAACATCCAACTTATGTCTCACAAACTTATGGGGGTAAGGAAGTTTTTGCAATAGATTGGGTTCTTTGACTTGTGTTACTTCCTTTTCATTTAAGACCTCTACAGTTTTATCATTCTCTCCGGTCCTCTCCTCCTCACTCTCTATAACAGTATCAGTGGTAGGTGTAGTCACAGATTGACTCCTAGGGGGTACTACTTCATCGCTCCCCCTCAATGTCTTTCCACTCCTAGTGGTGATAGCATTTACAGAGTTTTTAGGGTCAATACCTTGAGGTGGGAGTTTCGACACTCCAACCCCATCCTTTATAGCACTAGCCAACTGAGAAATCTGGGTTTCAAGCATTTTATTATGTGTCATCACTTCATTAAACTTTTTGTCACTGGTGGCCATGAAAGTGTTGAACATTTTGGTCTGTGCTTCCATCATCTCCTCCAAACTAGTCCTTTGCGATGGTCCTTGAGCATTGTAGTTGTCATTAGAGGCTCGGGAGCCACGCGCATTAGACTGTTGGGGATTTTGATTTTGGAAGTTGTTCCTGTTACCATTGTTATTCCAATTTCCCCTGTTATTGGCATTCATGTTCTGATTGTATTGCCCTTGATTACCTGCATTTTGTTGGTAATTATTCTGATTACCAAAATTACCATGTTGATTATAAGACCCTTGGGGATTTTGGTCCCTTTGGTTCCTGTTTCCCCACTGGTTTTGCTGTTGGTAGTCAGAATTATTACCCTGTTGATTATAATTGTTCCCTCTTTGATTAGGTGGTAAATATCTGTTATTGTCATTCCTAAGTCTATTATCATAAGACAAGGCATTGACTTGTTCATTATCACACTCATTACCATAATTATAGTTGGATTGAAATTGGGAATCTACGTTACAGGCAGAGGTATCATGGTCATAAGACCCACAGTTTTCACAGAATATACATCCAGCAGGCATATTATTAGAGTTAGAGTGCATACCTGCTCCCTTAGAATAGGATGGAAGATTTTGATGCGGTGGAGCGTTGAGCTTCTCTTTGATAATTGACATTTCCTTACCTAGATTTACAATTTGCGATGTCAAATTCCCGATTGCATTAAGATGGTCTACCGAATAGACCGCTCCTCCACTCTTGCTCATGGCCTCTCGCTCTCCATCTTGCCAATCCATGTGGTGTCGTACCACATCTTCTATGATATCAATGACTTCTTCTTCGGTTTTGTTCATAATGGGGCCACCTGCTCCCGCATCCAAACTGGTCTTCCCTTGAGGACTCAATCCTCCATAGAAAATCTGTAAAACTTGATATGTTGGGATTCCGTGGTGTGGGCACTCTCTTTGATACTCCTTGTACCTTTCCCATGCTTCGTAGATTGACTCTCCACTCCTTTGCCGAAATCCCTGGATCAAAGCTCTAGCATCGGCCGTCTTCTTTTGGGAATAAAATCTTCCCAAGAATGCTGTCGTGACATCATCCCAAGTGTGTAGAGAGTTCGGCTTCACCTCCTTCTCTAACCATTCGAGAGCACTCCCAATAAGTGAAAAGGGTAAAAGCTTCAATCTCACGAACTCTTGATTCACCCCATTAACCTTGATGGTATTGCAGTACTTCTCAAATTCGTTCAAATGAGCCAAAGGGCTCTCATGCTTGGCACCACTAAACTGCCTTCTCTTGATGAGGGTGATCATAGCCGGCCGGATCTCGAAATCATTGGCCTCAGTAGTGGGTGGAGAAATCCCACTTGAAGCTCTATATGCCCCAGGAGCTCCCAACTCCTTAAGGGGTCGTGGTGCTGGCCGATTGGGTTGGCGCGGTATGTCTTCCATTGGAACCTGTTGTGTGTTGTGTTCCTTTCCTTGAGAGTTTGATGACGTCAATCGAGATTTACGATTGCTCTTCAAAGTTCTTTCGATTTCTGGATCGAAGGGTATTAATTCTCTCTGTTTAGACCAGCGCATACACACTAACCAAACAAATTAAATAGCAGGGCTACAAGTGTAGCCAAAAGGGAAAAATCTTTTTGTGCTTTTTTTATGATGAACTAGACTCAAGAAATCAAAAAGCAATTAACAAACACCGTTCCCCGGCAACGGCGCCATTTTGACAAGGGTTAAATCGGTCGCTACAATCTAACTCTCAATCAAACAATACTTATACGAACACCCTATAACCAAGTACAATGGAAAATAAAGGTTCGGTCCACGAGGAACGAGAGTAATTGCAAATCAATCTTAAACCTAAGCTAGTTCGAAATCAATGGAAAATGGTGTTCTAAAATACTACTAATAAGATGGAATAAATCAATAAACTAAGACACTAGGGAGAACGGGAATCCGCCTAACCATTGGTAACTAAGCAACAAGGAATCACAGAGACAAACGGGATATGCAAAGACTATAAGTCTGATCAATATCATGTGATAGGAAGACAACGGGCAATACTAAGCTTGGATTTCTCATGCACTTAACATTACTCGATACATAATCAAACCACATTCAATAATGAAATACTCAATTCACAATCTCTTGTTCAAATCAAGAATATCATGCAATCAAATTCAAGATTCTAGGTTAGCTACTCCTATTATAATGAATTAACATGCAATCGCATATAATCAATTTAATCACAATCCGTTTATCAAAATCAACCCTCAATTACATAGATTACCTAGGCCGGGTTTCATCCCGAAACCCTAGCTAGGAGACTACTCACACATATTCATAATCAAAGCAATAATGAATTCCAAAAGCATAATAGATATAAACATGAATTCTGATTAAGGAATAATAAAGCTTGATTAATAAACAAGAATGAATAATACCAATTCTATTGATGCGAATCAATGGAAAAGTTCAGAACTTTGATATCCGTCGTCAATGAATAATACAAAGAATCTTCGCAAATCTTGCTTCAAATCAGTCCAAGAAAACTAAAATCTCTAGAAATATCTCTAAGAAAACTAATGAATCTCTAATACTAAGAACGTTCTCCAATAACTCTCTACAAAGGCTCTCAAAACTATCTCTAAAAAACTGTCCCTGGAATCCTCTTAAAGTCGGGCCTTATATACGTCTTCGAATTCGGAGAAGTCAAGCGCGCAGTTAACCCTGGATCAGCACGGCCGTGCTGAATTTGGCACGGCCGTGCTAGCTTGTCAGTAGGTAAACCGGATTTCTTCTTCAATTTGGCACGGCCGTGCTATATATGGCACGGCCGTGCAGCTTCCTGGAACGGCCGTGCTAAAAATGACACGGCCGTGCTGAATATGCTCTAGCACGGGGCTCATACTGAAGCTGACACGGGCACGGGCAACATCTGGCACGGCCATGCTAATGGCCTGCACGGCCGTGCTGGTGCGTGGATACTGACACGACCGTGCTATTGGCTTGCACGGCCGTGCTGCCTTGCCTGGGGTTGCTTGCTTATAGGCCAGCACGGGTGTGCCTATGGTAACACGGCTGTGCTGCCTGTGCTATGTAATCAATGCACGGCACTTGAACTTCCTTAACTCCTCGGACTTTGGTCAAGGCTAGCTCGGTTACGCATCAAGGGCTCAGGATCCGATTAAACTCGGTTGATATTACCTGAAAACACATAAAAAACAAACCGAAAACCCGTGAAGCACGTAATATGGGGAACGTAAGCATAACAAGGTAATAATCGGCCAAAACGGCCCCAAATACATCCAAAATCATCCTAAAATATGCTCTAAAGCGCGCCCTAAAGTGCGCTTGTCAGATTCCACATGGAGAATGCCAAAAGAGGGCATTTACCCATGTCCCATGGCATAACTCTCAGCAAGAAACACTGTCCACACACACCTGTTGAGCGAGAAAGAATGAATCAGATCCCATATGCTTCACTAATCGGATCGATCATGTATGCCATGATATGTACAAGGCCAGATGTATCGTATGCCCTGAGTGCAACGAGTCGATACCAATCGAACCCAGGAGAGGCGCATTGGAATGCGGCCAAGAACATATTTAAGTACCTGAAAAGGAACAAGGATAAATTCCTGGTGTATGGAGGCCACAAAGAACTGGTTGTTGAAGGTTACACCGACGCTAGCTTCCAGACTGACAGAGACGACTCCAAGTCACAATCGGGGTACATATTCTGTCTGAATGGAGGAGCGTTTAGCTGGAAGAGTGCCAAGCAGAGCACCACTACAGACTCTACAACTGAAGCCGAGTACTTGGCCGCTTCAGAAGCTGCCAAGGAAGCTGTTTGGATTCGCAAGTTCATTAGCGAACTTGGTGTTGTACCCTCAATCAAAGGGCCGGTAGACCTCTATTGTGATAACAATGGAGCTATCGCTCAGGCCAGGGAGCCAAGAGAGCACCAGAAGGTCAAACACGTGCAAAGGCGATTTCACATGATAAGGGAATGGAAATCCGAAGGTGAAATCAGAATTTGTAAGATTGGCACAGATGATAATGTAGCCGATCCTTTGACTAAACTGTTGCCTCAAGTGAAACACAACAAGCACATTGAGGCGATGGGAATCAAGCATGTTGGAGACTGGCTTTTAAATTCCCTGTACATGTGTTTTAATTAAATAGGATATTTAATGTAAGACATTGTATTAAAACCATTCATTAATGGAGTAATTAATTTTTTGTGCAAAATTATCATTCACTCCATTACTATTTAATTGTGGTTTAGAATTAAATAACGAGTCCATTCAATTTACGGAAATATTCAAAACATGGTATCAAGATCATGTCTTGGATAAAGAAACACCTGTTAAGTGAACATTGAATATTTAAATCGAAAATTGTCCCTAATCGAGGTCATCTAACAGATGGACGATTGATGACCGCCATAGATTAGTGTGTAGTATGATTTACAACACCGTTTCTTGTGCTACGAGGACGTGACGGTCATAAATCATTTGCACAGGCACAGTTTGGAACTGTACTGGATAAGACCTATGAGAGTACTTTAAGAAATTTTAAATTTTTGTCATAAGTACATTTCTCATTATGACTATCGAAACTTGTTTCCTACGACCATGAGCATTGTGAAGTTTTCTTGTTTGAGTACTAGACTCTTTGATGTTTCCTAACGTCTGCCGTAACTGGGGATCATAACGGGAACACTCAAAAGACTATGTCCTCTTAGTAAGAGGAACTTACAATACAAGACTGGGATTGTCCCCCTACTAACAATAGGGAAAATGTTTTGTTGTTTACAAGGCCGCTCGAAGAGCGAGACTATGAAAATGCATGGCCGTGCTCGGATGGATTTTAGAAATCATCTGCTTATTGACAGTCGAACTCGCAAATCGAGAAACACTTCTGAACGTAATAAGGATGACAAAGAATCTTACCTTATAGTTCACGAAGAAACATTAAGTGACATAGGAAATGGGCTATACACTGTATGCACACTTGTCCGGAAGGACAAGTGGGAGATTGAAAGGAATGGTGTCCTTCCAACAAGTGTATTCTTCCGATAGAGGGTTCAGAATTATTACGGAGCTAATTCTTCAGTAAGGTCAAGTGATCGGAATGCCTAGGTGGAGGCCGCTTCCAATCAGTAATATCAATGTACAATTGATGTTACAGCTTAATCTTAACTGAACCCTTCGGGTCGAAACCAATAGAATCACAGATCCGAGACGACGAATTAATCCGAAAGGATTTAATGAGTCAGCAGAGTTTTACGAATACAAACGTCAGATATCGAGCCTAGGGCGTTGAGACCGAGCGTCGCAAAATTACAAAGCGACAACTATAAATGTAGTCGTGGCACCACAATGGTCTAACCATGTGGATGCTAGGCTAGTTCAAGCTAGCATGCACCTAGCATGGCTAGGCGCAAGCCTAAGCACGCTAGGTGTGCTAGGCACACCATCGCAGCCTAGGTACACCATCGCAGCCTAGGCGTGCCATGGCAGCCTATCGCAAAGCACCATAAGCCCCATGCAGCGTATCGCAGCTAGCAGCGTGCTAGCCTGGGTGCCTGGGTGCGCATGGCAGGCTATCGCAAGCACCACAAGCACCAGGCAGCCCATCGCAGCTAGCAGCGTGCTAGCCTGGGTGCCTGGGTGCGCATGGCAGGCTATCACAAGCACCACAACCACCAGGCAGCCCATCGCAGCTAGCAGCGTGCTAGCCTAGGTGCCTGGGTGCGTATCGCACAGCCACACACGCACCAAGCACAGCCATCGCAGTGCTAGGCACTGGCGCATGTGCATGTGCGTGTGTGCGTGCCTCGCACCAAGCATAGCAGTGCTAGGCACTTGTTGATGCGTGTGCAAGCGTTGCGTGGTGCGTAGCGTGTGTGCGTGTCGCGCACCAAGCATAGCAGTTCTAGGCACTGGCTGATGCGTGTGCGAGCGTTGCGTGGTGCGTAGCATGCTGCGTGTTGCGTGATGCGTGGCGCGCTGCGTGTTGCGTGGTGCGTAGCACGATGCGAAGGAAGGGGCCAGCATGCGTGGCTCGCTAGCAGCACGCATGCTGGCTGTGCTAGCAATGGCGCGCAAAGAAAGTGTGCGTGCTAGCCTGTGCGTGGGTTGCTGGGGGCTAGTGCCAGCACTATGTACTAGTAGCGCCCAGCGCCAGCACACAAACACCAGCACCTGCCCAGCAGCAGCACGCACTGGCTGGCTGGCTGGGGTGCTGGGCAACAAGGCACTGCTAGCTGGCAGCCAACTAGACCTCCTTGAGTCCGTTTTTTGCAAGGGTGTGGGGACCAAATTAAGGCCTTGGGGAGCAAGGAATATGGTCCCCCACCTAACCTTGGTCACCACTCTTTTGCATGAGAACATGCCACTTGTCGCAATATGATTAACTTGATTATTTATTTAATTTGGAAATTAAATAAATGATTGATTTTCAACACTCCTACATTGGTGGAGGATGAAAAATCAAGGGTTCTTTTCCCTATAAATACCATGCTTGGGTATTGGGAAATAAACAACCTTGAGTGGAATTAAAAAGGCAACTCTAAGTAAGAGTAAACCTTTGATTCGTAAAACTCATAGTTATTTTGTCCAGGTCTTGACTAACCTTCAAGACTTAGGACGCTCGGGTCGGGTCGAGGGTACGATCCGTCGGAGATCTCGTGTTTTCGGGATTTTGATGTAAGAGCTCTTTGGGAGCGAAGCACACGACAAAGGTATAATTCTTGTTCTTAATCTTGTTTGGTTAAGTTTAATATGCTTGTTATTGTTTTAATTAAGGGGCGGGTCTTGGTGGGTTTCCTTCCGTGTAGTGTCGGGTCACTACGAAACCCTACACTGCTGTCTACTGAGGATCGAGCTTAAGCGATCCTTGGTTATCCTGCGGAGCAGCTGGTGCTGCTTAGAGCATCTTACCAGGCGTTTGTCGCATCCAGACTTTTGTTCCGATTAGTCTTTCTTTCTCTAGATTTTGTTTTGTTTTTTAGGCGTTCGGATATTGACCCTTTGTTTGTTTTTTGCTTTACTCTTTTATAGAGGGTCGAGTTGGGTGGTTAGGTGCCTCCCGTGGTAGAGATCTCGTATACCGACGTCTTTAGATCGATGATTTACGAGACTCTTTCGGCAGCGGAGGATGAGGAAATACCGTTCGTCTCAGAGACGGTCGAGTCGACATGTTTTGTTTTGCATATGTACATAAGTTCTTTATTTATCATATACGTTTTTATAACTGTCCTATATTTGGAACAGGTTCAGCGGGAGACCGTGAACGGCATGGTGAGGACCCTTCGAGCATTCCGAGCTGCTTATCAGAGGGCCCTCGTGGCTTTGTCATGCCGTGATCATCAGATGGTTGCGGTATTTTTCTTTCTTTCTTATTTCATCTAAGTTATTACATGTATTCGTATTAATCTTTAATTTGGATTTTGTAGGATATGCAGCAGCCTTCTTGGAGCTGTCGAGCACCTTGATTCCATCGTGTGTGTGTGTGTGTGTGTGTGTGTGTATATATTCATTTATGGGAAATGTATATATATATTTTTATTATTCTTATATTATTTTGTTATGCACATACGATTTTTGTACATTCGACGTATTTGTGCAAAAAATTTACAAAAATTTCTAAGGGATGGAAAGGGTTCCCGACTTACCCCCCTCGAAAAAAATGAACAGAAAAAGAAACGAAAAAGTAAAAGGTAAAATAAAAATAAATAAAAAAGAAAGGAAAGAAAAAGAAAGGCAAGAAGGAGGAGAAAGATAAAAATAAAAAAAAGAAAAAAAAAAAGAAAGGAAAAAAAGGAAGTAAATATAAAAAAAGGCAAGCGTATGGGTTAATCATATAAAACGTAAATATGTTTCCGTTATTTGTAAGACGAAATACGGAGATAACCAAAAATAAGCTGTGACAAACTAGGCGCGCGCAACTCTGTCGGTTGCGCGCGAGTGTCGCGCGCATGTATATCGGTCGCGCGCGGCTGGTGCACGCAACTGCTTGAGTTCCGCGCGTCTCCTGCGAGTGAACTTTCCTTCGAGCGAATTTTGCCCAAAATTGGACCGTTTTGGTCTATTTAAACAAGGTTATGTTTAGGCTTTTGATCATCTTACACTTATTCGTCACCAAGAATTAGTATTACTCAAAAGAATTTTTATTACTCTCTCTCTTGTCTTTAATTATTACAATGGTTAAAACTTTTTAGTAACGATTGAAACAATGGGTCACCTCCCTTTCTAGTGAGGATAAGCTAGCTTTCGAAATATACCATCTACATCCCCTATTAAGTTATATGTAACTCTACATTAACTTTCTCCATGCTGCAGTTAACCATTGGGATTCTAACCATCATCTTTTCCTTTTCAAAGGGAACGAAATAATCCCATTACCCGGCGAGTTTGAGGCTCTACTAGGCTTCCTTGCAAATACTCTCCCTGTGACGTATGCCCCTAACTTGTCAGATTCCAAACCTTCTTTTCAACGATTTTTTGGCTTGAATGACAATGATATGGCCACAATTGATACGGAGCATGGCGTGAATTTAATTGAATTCATCGAATATTTTTTAACTCCTCGAAACAATTTTACAAAACAACGTTTTAAAATTCGTGCTTTATGTTTTTGTCTTGTTGTCAATTGTTTACTTAGGACAGACAAATAATATAGAGATTATTCAATGGTGTCCATAGTAGAGCAAATAGAGAGGTGTCATTCACTCACTCCACTTGCCTTGGCGAAAACTATACTTTGCTTGAATCGGCTTAGAGGAGATCCAAACGAGAACGGTTTCACTAGAAGTCCACTCCTTTACACGTACGTTTTTTTTTATTTTTTTATTTTACGTACTCGTCATCACGCGCAACTCTAGAAGTTGTGCTGGTATGTCCAGCGCAATCTTCAAAGTTGCACGCGGATGGCGTGTTGCGATTCTTTCGTTTGCGCGCGCCACCTGCTGTTGTAATGTTTGCAATCTAACTTTCGGAGTGAGATCGTTCCCTGGTCGTCGTATTCTTTACAAGCATAAGAATGAAGAAGAATGGACGGCTTTTTTCTGTCATGGGGTTCCTAACATACGCCTTGTGATTCCTTGGTGGAACATAAGTAGTATGGTTGGGAATAGTTCTAATTGTCCCTACATTCGCCTTTTAGGCCTTTCTAATACTACTTATATATTTCCTTGCAGGGTTATGAGACAATATGGGATGAAACAACTTATCCCTCCACAAGGTTGTTATGCTCGCAAGGATGTAAATTTTAAGGCCGAAAGAATTCCCAGTTGGATTGAGTATTGTCTAGCCTCCCTAAGTGGGTAGTGCAAAATCCCACGGAAAGCATAGTTTTATCTTCCTTTTACAAGGCTTGGATGAATGCAGCTGACAAGGGAGGATTGAATAAAGCTTGTCTACAAAATCAAGCCGCTTTGGCTCGCAATCCACCTACTTTAGTGCAATCGGCCACCACTACTCCTACTAATGACCAAAACAAAAGAGTGAGGAGAAAATTAGATTTTTCCACATCTCCTAAGGCTCGTCCAAGAGAACCTAAGAGGAAGGTTGCTCCAAAACCTACAAGTAATAAAAATTAAAGAGCAATCCTCAAATCCTCGAAAAAAGGCTCCTTCAAACTCCAAAGAGAAGGCAAAAAAGGTAGAAAGGGCTCCTATTCCCAGATTGAAGAATAATATGTGGGTCAAGAAGAAAGGAGAAGACGAAAGTTCTAAGGTTGCTGAAAATACTACAATGGATACTACTCCTCCTTCGACTATCACGATCGAGGATATAGCAAAACCTTAGGGTGTTACACAATATTAGTATTTTTTCTTTTAATAAAGTATAATCACTACTAGAAGTTTTTATTATTTTTCTTTTCTATTATCTAAGTTCTATGATGTACTTTTAAATGCTTTTGGAATAAAGAGAGCTCTTTTATTTAATTTGTTATTTTAATTGATCGGAGCAAAGATTGCCTACGTATTCGTATCACGAAATCAGGTCTCGCGTAGTTCTTGTGCAAATTTTTGTTTATATTTATTTTTATTTTTCTTTAATCCTACTTGTAGGAATTAAATGAAAAATTAATCAAACTTTGTTTGATAATTAAAATCAAAGTTTAATGTTGTTTTCCGAATATATATATAAGAATTGAATACCCATTTGTTTTATCGCTAGTAAAAATCGTAATCAATGTTATTCAAGCGTAAAACTTTAAGTTCGCAGTTCGTCATCAGGTGGCGCGCGCAACCTCAGGGGTCGCGCGTGCCTACTGCGCGCAACAGCCTGGCGCAACCTTGTGAGTTGCGCGCGGCACCTGTGCTGCGAGTGTTATTTTTTTCGACCAAGATTTGAAACGAGTGAATTTTTTTTTATATCTTTTTTACCCCCTCAAGTGAGGAATTTTTCGTAGAGTTCGAAAGCGAACACTTGAATGGCTCGTTTCGATTGACACATTTTTTTATTTTTGTCTACACCCAAGTGTTATGAATTTTACTGTGGACTTCGGTGAAATTTAAAACACTTAAGCGAGAAATTTTTATTATTATTATAATTTTTTTGTCTACCCCCCAAGTGTTATGAATTTTATCGTGGAGTTTGGTAAAATTTATAACACTTAGAATCTTTTATTTGAATGCTATAAAATTTGATTTAGAATATTTGTATGAACAAGTTTATCCGGAATTTATATGTAATATTTTAAGGCGATCGATGTTTATTAGTTGACGGATTTCGTCGCCACTAATGTCCATTAATCTAATTGCCTCTCCTGGTAAAAATTTCAATTACGCAATACGACCCTATCTAATTGGGCTTGAATTTCCCTCTTGGATCAATTGGAGGACCTCTAACCTCTTTTAGTACAAAATCACCTTCTTTAATGTTACGGGGCCGTACCTGTTTGTTAAAATGTCGCGCAATGCGTTGTTGGTAGACTTGTACATGATGTAAAGCTTTTAACCTTCGTTTCATCGAGGAATAAAAGCTCTTCACACCTAGCTCCAAACCCATTCAGCTTCCGGTAGCTTACTTTCGAGTATGATGCGTAGGGATGGTATTTCCAATTCAATTGGTTGAACTGCGTCCATGCTGAAAACTAAGGAGTATGAGGTTACCCCTATTAATGTTTGTACGGACGTTCTATAACCCCAAAGAGCAAAGTGTAGTTTATTCGGCTAGTCTTTATAATGTTTTGCCATTTTCTTAATGATGACTGTTATGTTCTTGTTTGCCAATTCTACTGCTCCATTCATTTGAGGTCGATATGGTGAAGAATGGTGATGTTTTACTTTGTAACGAGCCATGAAGGATTCCACTTCTGCTTTGAATTGAGATCCTTGGTCACTAATAAGTTTGTGTGGAACTCCATATCTACAAAATATGTTTCATTTGAGAAACTTTGCGACATGTTTAGAAGTGATATTAACGTAAGAGGCGGCCTCGATCCACTTAGTGAAGTATTTTATGGCTACTAATACGTACTCGTGTCCTACCGTTCCTGCTGGTAAAATTTTACCAATAATGTTAAGTTGAGAATGGCCATGGGGAAATGAGATTATATAGTTCGGATGGTGGAAGGTGTTGTAAGTTAGCAAACATTTGACACTCTGGACATTTCATGACATATTAGATGCAATCATGTTCCATTGTGGACCAAAAGTACCCTAAACGTGAGGTTATTTTGGCGAGCATTTTTCCATTTATGTGAGGTCCATAAACACCTTTGTAAGTATCCTCCATGAGGCGTGTGGCCTTGAGTTGGTCTATACATAATAAGCTTTGACCGTTCGGCCTTTTTTTACACAATCGACCATTAACCATCCCATAATGGGCTGCGTGTTGGGTTTTGCGGTGTCCGACACCGCGCGGAAACAAAACTCGATAACAGAATCGCATAAATAGTAATTATAACATAAATAAAAGCATGCAAAATAAATATAAACATAAGAGAAGAGAGACAAGGAATGCTTACCCTCGTAGCGTGCTTCGCTCAACCGTTGAGCTCGGACTTGAAATCTTCAAGTTCCGCAAGTGCGAGAACCTCCAATGGCTCACACCCTTGCTACCGAATCGTAACCGGTCCATACCTTGACGCTTAGTCGAGGCTACATCAAAACAACTTAGAGTTTACAAACAAAGATTTTCTATCTTACGAGAATTCCTTATACTTCACTAACTCAAGTAAAAATCCCAATACCCTATGATGGGTAGTTATAGAGAAATGGTCCCTAGAATTCCCATCATCTTTCAATGTGGGATAGTTGGTAAAAATCAAAAGTATGATTTAATTTAATTCAAAAGTAAGTTAAAATGCCAAAACAATCACCAAACGACAAGTGGTGCAAGGAGAGCAAGGGGTTAGGTGAGGACCACAAGGGGAGGACCACCTTCCCCTTGCTCCCCAAACAACCCCAAAGAACCGCCCTCACATATGCTCAGCCTATCGCAGTGCACCAACTGGCGTAGCCTGCCTTGAGCGCCAAGGTTGCCTCGTTGGCAGCCTGGCCCCTTGGCTGGGCCTGCTAGTTGGTCGCTCTTACGCTGGGCCTAGCAAGCCGCGCTTGCTTGCTGGTTGCTGGGCGTATGCTGCTAGCATGCTAGCACGCTTAGCGCGCCAATGAAGCTGGCCTGCTGCGCCAGCTAGCCAGCATTGCTAGCATGCTATGCTAGTTGCTAGCTAGCTCGGCATGCCGCAACTCCCCAAGCCAGCACGCGCATGCTACGGCTAGGCTTGCAGCCATGTCTCGCATGCTTGCAGCCTTTGCTCGCCATATTGCCCTAGCCCTCGGATGGCTTAACCATTCTGAGGCTAAGGCTATACGTTGTAACTTGTTGTTCGGATTAATTTTCCCTCTCGTCGATTCCTAAATTTGACTTGACTTACGACGCTTGGTTTCGACGCTCTAAGCTCAGAATCCGGCGTCTTTGTTCGTAAAAACTCTATTGACTCATTTAATCCTTCGGATTAATTTGTCGCTTTGGTTCGGTTACACGATTGGGTGTGCCCCGAAGGGTTCAGTCAAGATTAAGCTGTAATATTAATTATTCATTAATATTACTGATCGGAAGTGGCCTCCAGCTAGGCATTCCGATCACTTGACCTCACTGCATAATTAGCTTTATAATTAATACTGAACCCTGGATCGGAATAATACACTTGTTTGAAGGACACCATTCCTTTCCATCTCCCACTTGTCCTTCTGGACAAGTCAGCTGTATGTGTATAACCTGTTTCCTATGTCACTTAATGTCTCTTCATGAACTATAAGGTAAGATTTTTCGTCATCCTTATTACGTCCAGAAGTGTTTCTTGATTTCCGAGTTC
Organism: Chenopodium quinoa; assembly: GCF_001683475.1. Lineage (NCBI taxonomy): Eukaryota > Viridiplantae > Streptophyta > Magnoliopsida > Caryophyllales > Amaranthaceae > Chenopodium > Chenopodium quinoa. The sequence goes on from NW_018744367.1 coordinate 2,855,481, forward strand.
GAATGTCAATAAGCAGATGATTCTAAAATCCATCTGAGCACGGCCATGCATTTTCACCGTCTCGCTCTTCGAGAGGCCTTGTAAACAACAAAGACATGTTCCCTACTGTTAATAGGGGGACATTCCTAGTCTTGCATTGTCAGCTTCCCTTACTAGATGCCCTAGCCGCCCATCTGTTGCCTTAATAATCCCCTTGTAAGGTAGATGTTTGACAACATCAAAGCGAACTAGTACTCAAACAAGAGAACTAACAATACTCATGGTCGGGGAAAGAGGTTCCGATAGCCATAATGAGTAATATACTTGTTTCGGGGTTTTCTGATGTCCTGCGGGAGAGTTACAATTCCGAGACTGGAACCGGACGCCTATACCTGCAAAACAAACGGATGCTCCGAATGATTGGAGATCCGCCTCCGACGGTCAAGTTAGTACTTGATTAAGGAGTAATTAATGCAGAAATTAAAGTGATTGGGTCTCTCTAGGTGAGAGAGTTTAATGTGTGTAATCTTCGTAATCTTCCTTAATGAGGATTAAGGGAGGTATTTATAACCTCGGGAAACGTGCCAATCTAGGTTTAGGTTAACCTTGGGCTGATTGGGCTTCCCTCGGAAGTTGGGCCTGGGTAGCCGACTTCTCCATTAGGCATGGAGTATGCCACGTGTCATGACATAATAGGTCCAAGGCGGACGAATAAGCGTGTTCCACGTGGCAAGCCCTGAGAGGTCCAACTGGGGAACACTTGGCAGGACCTGATTGGCCCACGTGGCGCATTCCGATTGGTGGGAGCAAAATCCCCTAATCATTTGCCCCTCACATGTGGCACGTGACTGGTCACGTGTTACCTGTGACAGGTATCGCCCTGTAACAGGCGACGGCCTGCTACAGGTGTCACTCGGCGAGAGGCCGAGAGATTCTCCCGCCAAAATTTTGAATTCTGGAAGTGACCCTTCGCCTTCTCACTTCGCCTATACAAAGGAGTGTTGACTTCGGTCATTTTCACACTTGAAAACTTTGTGAGAGAACATTCGGACCCCTGAACTTGCTCTAACATTTTGGACCCTTTCTGCCTACCGCCTGCTCTGACAAGCCGACTGCAAAGGATTTTCAGAACTTCATCAATCGTCACTCGTTCAGGTAACCGTCGGTTCTCTTACTCTTAATTTTCTCTTTACTTTATTCTTTTTTGAAATGGCACCACGGAAGCACACGACACGACCTAGGTTAGTGATCAGCCAGTCACCGGGGACGGCTGAATCTAGGACTAGGAGTGCCGCCTACCCTTTTCTGGACCCATCTTTGCCCTTTATACAAAGTCCGACTGTATCTGTGTCTATGCAGAGCATGATGGCCAGAACAAAAAAGACTGCCTGGATCTCAAACTCAGACGGCTCCTCCCACAGGGTGCCGATTAGTGAAACATCTGACAGGCGCCAGATGTGGAAGTGAAACAAAGCGGCTTGAAAGCCGGCAGTTCTGAGGGAGGAGTCAAAGTGACCCCTTCCCATTTTACAGTTGACAATTCTACATTCTCTCCTGCTCCATTTAAAGGAGAGGAGGCGGGCCCCTCCGGGAGAGGGGAGGAGTCGTCCTCTTCGGACTCGTCAGAGGACGATTCCGAGTCTAGCTCTTCTGGCCATGCTTCTCTGGACACAGAAGAGAAAAACAGTCGCCTACAAGAGGCGAGGCTTTCTCACGCAGTTGAGAAGGGGGACGATTGGGCGGAGCCATCCGCCTCTCACCGAGAGCAAATTACCCCCTACTACTGCACGGTACCTCAGGGCCGGATCACAGCCATGCAAGAGAAAGTGGAGAGCTTTATCGCAAACCACACAATGGGCCCCGACTTTTTAGTGTTCGTGCCGGATCCAGAAGACACAGTCGTCTGGCCGGCTGGTACCAGTTATGATGGCGCCTACTTTGGCTGCTACGAGGCGGCCATCAAGGCTGGGCTGCGCTTCCCACTACATCCGGCTGTTCAGCGGATCTTGGATGGGTATGATTTGGGGTTATGGCAGTTAGCCCCGAACTCCTAGGTCAACGTACTCGGCTATGTGGCCGGGTGCGAACTGCACGGGGTGGAGCCGAACTTCGAGGCTTTCGCCTACATGAACTACCTCAGCCGGACCCCTAAGGCAGGCGGTACCGGCTGGTATCAATTGACGAGCCACAAGGGCTACCTCATGACGAGAGGTAAAGCAAACAAATGGAAGGACTGGCGGAGCACCTTCCTTATCATTGAGAGTTCAGACACAGAGCTGAACAAGCGCTTCAACAGGTGGAACAGGAATCCGCCCCTTCTTGCAGGCGGCCGCAGCATGCCGCCTGTTCCCCCAAGGCTAAGAAAGAGATCCTAGATAAAGGACTCTTCAAAGTAGAGTCGAAGGTGAACTCTACTTCAGGGGTACGAGAGCAAGTACCCCTGCACTGCGTCCCGAGCTTCAAATGGCTCTACGACGAGTACTTTTTGGCCGCATGTGGCCTCAGCAGTCGGTGCTCAAGAGGTAGCCGGCCTGTCGAATACTCTGTTGTTCCATGCATTTCTTGTTATGACTTTTATTAACTTTGCTATTTGTTTTTGCAGCGAACGCCATGAGCAAAATTACCGCCTCCAAGACTGCGGCGGCCATGTTGCGGGCCTCCATCATGAAACAGTCTTCAACCGACTCCCCCAACAAGGGGGCACCCTTGGTGGAATTCGAACCTTTCACCCTCTTTTTGGAGTTGTGTTTATGCATATACTGACTCTTTTCTTCTTTTTTAAACGGGCGCTCCAAGAGCTTCTTCTTCCCAACAGCCGGACCCCAAGGCCCGGAGGACGACTGTTGCGAGCTCTCCTTGTTCTGCCAGGAAACATGCGGCGGCTGAGAAACAGCCGGCCACTTCTTCTAAAACTCCAGCTAGGCCACCTAGAAGTATGAAATTATCCTTGTAAATTTTAGACTTTCTCCCTTCTTTACTAGGTCTAATCCGTTTGTTTATGCTTGATGCAGCCGACCCTCAGGAGCCTGACTTGGTCGAGGTGGCCAAGTCTATGATCAAGGTCGTTCCTCCAGCTGAAAGGGAGGCGGTCAGGGGTGTCGGCACCCTTGACCTAGACGGGATTGCATGGGTCCTTGCTGAGGTATACTTAGCATATTTTTGAGTATTTGAATTCCAGGACGCCTGTTTTCTTTTTTGTTTGGAAACTGACGCCTGTTCCCCTTTTTACTTAGGCCCTGCTCCGAGTGAACGGCCTTCGCAAGCCGCTTGACCAGAAGAACAAAGAGGTAAAGGCTGCAAAAGCTATGGCCGCCTCTGACTGTGATAAGGCAATGTTTCAAATTGCCCAAAATGAAGTTCTGACCATTGATATTCTTTATTATCAGGCGCAGGCTACTGCCGCTATCCGGGCTCAGTTAGAGGCGGCCCAGAAGAGGAATAGCGAGCTGGAGGCGACCATCAACAACCTCAAGGCTGAGCTGAGACCTCTTCGCCAAAAGATGTCCTCATACGAAACCTTGGAGAAATCCTTGGCGAGCGTAAAGGAACGCCTGGTGACCCAGGAGAAGAGTCTTACTCAGGAGCTCTCGGAAAAGGCCGAGAAAGAAAAGAAAGAGCTGGTCCGGGAGATGATGGAAGACTCTGCTCAAATCCAGCGCATGACTTGGGGCCGCCTCTTCCCCAATGCCGACTTTGCCTCATGGGAAAAAAGGTACCGCCAGTGTTCTGATAGATATAATCAAGAGATCCTGGCGGCTGCTGAGGAAGAGGCGTTGGAGGAGGAGGAGCAGCCGGTAGTGGCGCTTGTGCCGCTTGGGGGTAATGCATCAAAGAAGGATGCAGCTGAAGCCGAGTCCAGCAAGAAGAGTGCTGACCAGGCGGCAGCTGCTAATATTGAAGATCTGCCCCCTTCTTAAGCTTTATGTCTTCTTTCCACGGCCTGCGTGCCGTTTGTTTGTATTTACCCGGCCAGGGGGCCGGGGCTCTGAATATTTTGCCGGTCTTTAATGACCGGCTTCTTTTTAATGAATATTTTTGTTTTGCTTCAAATTTGTTTAAGTATTGAATATTCTGATATCCAATTGTACACTATACCGACTGTTTTACATGGTCGATAGTTGCAGACAGGTACGGATATTTAGTCACGCCGCCTATGCCCCTGGACGACTGGTTGTCTGTTTCCAGGCTAGACGATCAGTCGGCCATTTATCCAATCGGTATTCGAACCATTTTAAAGACTGGATCCCCTTTAGGCAGGCGGTCCTGTCATTTGTAAAATTAACCAACTAGGAAAGTTGTTTCCTACTTGTCATGCTTTTAGGCTAGAGACTTTAGGCCGACTGTTTCCCGCCATATTTAATCTAGTGTGAACAGGTGTTGTATGAACACCTTTTTAGTTTCATACTAAATTTTTAAGGAGTGACCAAGTAAAGATGATTGTTACCTAGTCGCCAAGTAACTGAGTAGTAGAGGTATCAAGCGGTGGGTACCGGTTGTTCCCCTTTATTCGCCAATGTTTGTTAAAAACAGGCGGACGACTCATACCTTTTAGGCTCCATACTAAGTTTGAGAGAGTGACTATGAGTTAACTTTGGTGTTACTCAGTCGCCGTCACTCCTGCTTGAGTAGTAAAGGTACCAGGCGGCGGAGGCCGGCTGAACCTTTTGATTCGCCAATGTTTGTTGGCTATTAACTCAAGAGGTACCCCCTGCATTTATCCCAAGTAATACAGGCGGTCATCTGACTCAGATGCCAACTGCTACCACTGGTTTGGTTAGTGATAGAGTTATCCTTGTCTCAAAAACGGCTACGTGGTTGCCCTTGGGGACAGTCGTATAGGTGCCGTGTAATTAGTTTATAGAGCAATGTTCCACCCAAAAGGGAGCTGCTCTCTGCGACGAATTTCATCCGGAGGGATGCCGCCGGACGCCTGCTATGATGTTGGGACAGGTCGAATTAGTTTAAAGATTGGATCAGTTGGCTTGGCGCCTGGACTGATCATTCGGCTTGTGGAATTGGTTAGTTCTTGGTGAACGTAGGTGCTAAGTAAGAGGAGGGTAGCCGCCTGTTTAGGCACAGGGTCGGCCAGGCCCTGATCATTTTTAACTAAGTATAAGGGGGGTGGCTGTGTGCTTTGGAACCAGTCGGCCCTCTTCTATGGAGAGTAGCCGACTATATATCCAGACGGCATGCCCCTATGGTGATAGAGTAAAATATTCAATGGAGAGTAGCCGACTGTAAAGGTACAGGCGGCATGCCCCTCTGAAGATAGAGTAAAATACTCAATGGAGAGTAGCCGACTGTAAAGGTACAGACGGCATGCCCCTCTGAAGATAGAGTAAAATACGCAATGGAGAGTAGCCGACTGTAAATGTATAGGTGGTCTGCCCCTCTTAAGTAAGAATAAAAATTAAACATGGAGAGTAGCCGACTGTTTGTCAGTAGGCATGCCCCTCTTAAGTAAAAATGAAAACTGAGTATGGAGAGTAGCCGACTGTTTGTTAGTAGGCGTGCCCCTCTTAGTACAAAATTGAATATTAAGTATGCAAAATTTTATTAAGTAGCCCTTGACTATTTATATCATTCAAAAGAAATATTTCTTAAGATTATCTGCATTCCAAGTTCGAGGCAACGGTTGGCCGTCTGGTGTTTCCAGACGGTAGGTACCGTCCCTGACCTCTTCACAGATTCGGTAGGGTCCTTCCCAGTTGGGAGTTAGTTTGCCAGACTGATTAGCCCTTCCAACTGCTTCCATTTTTCTAAGTACAAAGTCCCCCACTTTGAGTGGACGCCTGTGTACTTTTTTGTTGTATGATCTAGTCATTCTCAGGCGGTAAATTTCATGGCGCAAGACAGCATTGCCCCTCCTTTCAGGAAGTGAGTCTAATGCCAGGCGCATGGCTTCCCAGTTTGCCTCTTCGTCATATAGCATTACTCGAAGAGTCGGCTCGTAGTGTTCTATTGGAAGAACAGCTTCCGCACCATAAGTTAGGAGGAATGAAGTTTCTCCAGTCGCCCCTTTTTCAGTCGTCCTAATGGCCCAGAGAACATGTGGTAATTCATCCGCCCATAGGCCGCCTGCTCGTTCAATCTTTTTCTTGAGACCGTCTGAGATGATTTTATTAAAGGCTTCTACCTGGCCGTTTGCTTGTGGACGGCCGACAGATGCAAAGTAGTGTGCAATTCCTTGGTCACCCAACCAGCTTTTGAGAACAGGCGTCTCAAATTGGGGACCATTATCAAAAACCATAGACATGGGAACCCCGAACCGAGTGATGACATTTTTCCAAATGAATGAAATTACATCCTTCGTCTTGATTCCCTTTAAAGCCTCCGCCTCTACCCATTTAGTGAAGTAGTCGACGGCAACAAGTATGTACCTCCTTCCGCCTGTAGCAGGCGTATATGGACCCAGAATATCCATGCCCCACTTAGCAAACGGTAGTGGGCTATGAATGGTAGTGAGGTCAGTAGCCGGACGGTGAATTAGTTTGCCAAATCTTTGGCACTTGTCACATTTTTTCACCATCTCCATCGCATCTGCTTCTAAAGTAGGCCAAAAGTAGCCCTGCCGCCTTGCCCGTTGAGCAAGCGTCCTACCGCGTATATAGGAAGCACAGTAACCAGAGTGAAGATCGTCCAGTATCTCTCGCCCCTTTTCTGGAGTAACACACTTTAAGAAGGGTTGAAGGTACCCCCTTTTGTGAAGTTCTCCCTTTGTTATTTCAAAACTGGTTGCTCGTTTTTTCAGTGCTGCCGCCTGTTGATGATCATCCGGCAGGGTACCATTTGTCAGATATGCCCTGATTGGATCCATCCAGGTTGAGCTTCTGTCTAAGATTCCAATAGGTTCTTCCTCAATGCTTCTCCTCTCCATTACTTCCCAAAAAACAGTTCGAGGAGTATCACAGGAGGCGGATGATGCTAATTTTGAAAGTGCATTCGTCTGGTTGTTTTCTGATCTCGGCACTTGGGTCAGATGGAAATCCTCAAGGGAGCCGACTGCTTGTCGGACCGCCTGTAAATACTTTATCATGGCCGGATGGGTTGCTTCGTATTCGCCATTGTACTGACTCACTATCAATTGTGAATCGGAACAGGCGTCTATTTTTCTTGCTCCTGCCGCCTTGCACATGCGGATTTCGGCTAGTAAAGCTTCATATTCTGCCTCATTGTTTGAGGCCTGAAAACTGAAGCGTAAAGCATACTCGTACCTGTCGCCCTCTAGCGACTGACATATGACTCCTGCTCCACAACCATTTGAAGTAGAGCTTCCATCCACATATACCTTCCAGACTTGGTCTGTAACTTGAGAGTCAGGAGGACGAGTCATCTCAACAATAAAGTCAGCAAAGGCTTGCCCCTTCACTTCTTTTCTAGGCTCGAAAGTAACTTCGAGGCTCTGTATTTCTATGGCCCATTTGATCATTCGGCCTGACGACTCCATGATGGTCAGTGGCCGCTTGATAGGTTAGTCTGTATACACGACGACTGCATGTGCCAAAAAGTAGGGCTTCAATTTTTTAACAGCCATGAAGAGTGCAAGACCAAATTTCTCCACTAAGGGATACCTCAACTCGGCATTTTTCAGTACATGACTGACAAAGTAGACCGGGAGCTGATAGTTGTCTCTTTCAGCAAGGAGAACAGCGCTTAACGCATGATCAGAGACGGTCAGGTACATGTAGAGTACTTCTTTGGGCAAAGGGCTGACCAGCCTCGGCAAGGAATGCAAGTGAACTTTCATTTTCTGGAAGGCCGCCTCAGCATCCGGCCCCCATTCAAAACTTGCCTTTTTCTTAATTGCCTGGAAAAAGTATAGGCATTTGTCGCCTGATTGGCTTAGAAATCTTCCCAAGGCCGCCAGACAACCTGTTAACTTCTGAACCTCTCGGATGGTACGAGGCGACTGCATGTCGATGACCGCCTGGACCTTCTCAGGGTTCGCCTCTATTCCTCTCTGATTGATAAGGAATCCGAGAAATTTCCCAGACTCAACTCCAAAGACATATTTCTTGGGATTGAGCATGACATGGTGCCGCCTGAGTGTGGCGAAAGTTTCTCGGAGGTCCGACAGATGATCTTTCTGAAGTTTAGACTTGACAATCATATCATCAATATATGCCTCGACATTTCTCCCAATCTGGTCAAAGAACACAGTGTTTATCATTCGCTGGAAAGTGGCCGGGGCATTCTTAAGACCAAACGGCATGACCGTGTAACAGTATAACCCCTGATCAGTGACGAAGGCCGTCTTCTCCTGATCTTTCTCCCATAAAGGAATTTGATGGAAACCAGAGTAGGCGTCCATAAAGCTCATCAAAGCATGGCCGGCTGTTGAGTCGACCAGGTTATCAATTTTAGGCAGAGGGTAACTGTCTTTGGGGCACGCCTTGTTTAAGTCTGTGTAGTCTACACACATTCGCCAGGTGCCATTCGACTTTTAAACAAGCACCACATTTGCAACCCAGTCTGGGAAGTAACATTGTCGAATGAACCCGGCATCAAGTAATTTTTTAACTTTGGCGGCTGCCGCTTGACTTCTTTCTTCGCCATTGTTCCGCTTCTTCTGCCGTACCGGCTTCTTTTTCGGATCCACGACCAGTTTATGTACCGCCAGATCAGGACTAATGTCTGGCATTTCATGGACTTCGAATGCAAAGATGTCCTTGTATTCTTTCAATAGTTTGTGAAAGTCGTCACCCAAGTCCCTTAGAGCAGTCGTCCCAACCTTGATTGTTCTGTCAGGACGCGAGTCATCTAACATCAGGTCCGTATGCTCACCAGCTGGCTGAGGGCGGAATTCATCCGACCGCTCCTCTGCCAATGATTGCTATTTTCTGTCTTTTCTTGCGGCCCCTGTCTGGGATGCCTTTCTCTTCTTGCCGCCTGCTTCTTGAATAGGCGCACTCTCCCTGACATTGTCAAGGTCTATTTTTCCACCGCTCAACATAGTGGCCATAACAGTGGGCTTGACATCCGAGAGATAGCACTCTCGGGACATCCTCTGATCTCCCCTTAGGGACCCGACTGTTCCATTATCCCTCTCAAACTTGAGCAACATAAGAGATGGGATTATAACAGCCTTGGAATTATTCAGGGTTGGTCGTCCCAGAATCATGTTGTAGGCCGAGAGTTCTTCTACTACCAGGAACCGGACTACCATGTGTCGTCCTTCCCCTTTTTCGCCCAGGCGGATGGGTAAATCCACTCGTCCCACTGGGTGGACGACTCCTCCTCCAAACCCTACTAAAGGGTGGGATGCTGGATGTATGCAATCAGTCTGATATTTTAGTTTCGACAAACATTTGCTACTGATGAGATCTGAGGAGCTTCCGGTATCTATGAGGATTCGGCCAACTCTCTGGTTGGCCACTTTACATTCAATAACGATAGGGTCGTCATGCGGCCCTCTTACCCCTCCTAGATCTTCTTCAGTGATGACAATCTCAGGAAATGAATATTTGAAGGGCCGTTCTTGGTGAACGGAATTTACATCTAACCGTCTGATATTGTCTTTGTTGCCCCTAATAGTGGGGCCGCCTCCTGAGAAGCCGCCTGCAATGGTGTAGACGACTGCATCATCTGTATCGGAGCTGTCGGCCTGTTGATTCTTTTTGGTCGACTGCTTTTTCGAGGAAGTGTTCCCCGTAGATTTCTTGACATAAGTGTCAAGATCACCTTGCTCAGCCAGGCGGTCCAGATACCGCATGAGACTGATGCATTCATTGGTGTGATGACCAACATCTTCATGATAATCACAGAATTTTTCTTGGTTCCGATTGTTTGCAGAACCCTTCATGGGGACCGGCTTCTCAATTGAGATCCGTCTCTTGATTTCCTTTAGGATAAATTGGCTATCCTTGTTAAACACATACTTTGGGGAGTATGGTTTGAATTCTTTTTTCTTCTTTTGGGACGGCTGTTTAGAGGAATCAGTTGCCCAGACCTCTTTTCTCTTCTCGTCTTTGTTTGACGACTGCTTCTGTGGTCCTTCTCTTTTGTCGGACCTTTTCCCGTCTGACTGTTTTACCGTACTACAAAGATCAGTCGCCTGTATATAGGCTTCCGCTTCAATCAAGGCCTCTTGAAGAGTTGCCACCCTCTTTCGGACCAAATCAAATTTGAAGGTCGACCCGTCTTTGAGACCTCTGAAAAAGTCAGTATAGGCTACTTCATCCGGTAACCCTTGAATCTGTATTCTCATCAGGTTAAACCGCCTGATGTAAGAACGAAGCCCCTCCTTCTCGCCCTGCTGAATTGTTCCTAAATCAAGGGTCGTCTTCTTCGCAGGGATGTTCATGGCGAAGTTGGAGGTGAATAAGTAAGCAAGCGTCTTGAAGTTATTTACACAACCAGTCGACAGGTTGCCGAACCATTGTTGTGCAATTCCTTTGAGAGTCGCTGGGAAACACTTGCACCAAGTGGGATCATCCAACCCTTAAAGGTACATCAGGTTGGTGAATGCCATCAGATGGTCTTCTGGGTTAGTAGTGCCGTCATAGGTGCCTACTAATACATTTTTCACTTTGGCCGGCTGAGCGGCTTCAGTAATTTCCTTGGAGAAGGCCGACGGCTGTTCACCAAGTCTAAGCAACCGTAGCTGCCAGTCCATAGGTTGGACATTTTTTGCTGCATGTCCACCAAACGGAGGTGGCTGTAAAAAATACTGTTGTTGCGGTACAAACGGTAAGTTTGGTACCGCCTGGTCGCTATGAAAGTCGGACTGACGGGAGGTGCCGCCTGACTGACTCTCATGATACGACTGAGTATGCCTCATCGAGGTATTTCGCAGACTGTCTTGGAAGTTTGAAGTAGAGGCCGACTCTGACAATCGGTCACTCTTCTTCTGTTCTAGCAGTAGCCGAGCGTCTGTGTATGTTTTCCTCGACCCGTCCGCCTGAATATGACGAACAGGTTTCCTATTTCCTGGAGTAGGAAAACGGTATTTTGTGAAATCAAGGGCAGGTGGCTCCCACTTCCTAGATTTAGGATGAGGGGTCGCCTCTCGCCCTTGAACTGGCTTCCTCTTCCGTGAAGTGGAGGGTTTCTTAGCCGACTGCTCCTTGTCCAGAGCAGGCGGCTTCTTGTTGATCAACTCTTGAATTTCTCCCTTGAAGTCCCTCATGAAGGTCATGAGTTCGTTCCTTGTGATGGGAGCAGACCCATCAGTCGGCTGCTGCCGAACAGGCGGTGCGCCTGCTGGCTCGCTTCCAGTTTGAAGATGTTCCCGTTCCCTCCTTTCGGTATGACGGGTACGTCGGGCCCTTAGGGTCCCGTCTGAAGCTGTGTGAGCTTCAACTTTAAATTCATTCTCAGTATCGTGGTCCGACTGAACTAGAGGGTCGTCCAGGGGACGTCTCTCTTCAGGAGCCGGTACAAACGTGGATGCCATCTCAGAAGTACTCTCCCCACAGACGGCGCCAAAATGTTTCGGGGTTTTCTGATGTCCTGCGGGAGAGTTACAATTCCGAGACTGGAACCGGACGCCTGTACCTGCAAAACAAACGGATGCTCCGGATGATTGGAGATCCGCCTCCGACGGTCAAGTTAGTACTTGATTAAGGAGTAATTAATGCGGAAATTAAAGTGATTGGGTCTCTCTAGGTGAGAGAGTTTAATGTGTGTAATCTGCGTAATCTCCCTTAATGAGGATTAAGGGAGGTATTTATAACCTCGGGAAACGTGCCAATCTAGGTTTAGGTTAACCTTGGGCTGATTGGGCTTCCCTCGGAAGTTGGGCCTGGGTAGCCGACTTCTCCATTAGGCATGGAGTATGCCACGTGTCATGACATAATAGGTCTAAGGCGGACGAATAAGCGTGTGCCACGTGGCAAGCCCTGAGAGGTCCAACTGGGGAACACTTGGCAGGACCTGATTGGCCCACGTGGCGCATTCCGATTGGTGGGAGCAAAATCCCCTAATCAATACTTATGACGATTGTCAAATCTCTTAAAGTATTCTCATAGGTCGATCCGGTATAGTTTCAAACCGATACCTGTGCAAATAATTTATGACAATTTTGTCCTTGTAGCACAAGAAACGGTGCTATAAATCATACTACACACTAATCTCACGCGGTCATTAGTCGTCCAACTTTCAAATGACCTCGATTAGCGATAATTTTGATATGATATTCAACGTTCATTTAATAGGTGTTTCCTTATCCAAGACATGGTCTTGATACTCTATTTTGAATGTTCTCAAATCGAATAGACTCATTATTTAATTCTAAACTACAATTAAATAGAAATGGAATATAATAATAATTTACAAAAAAATTAAATTACTCCATAAATGAATGGTTTAACATAGTGTTTTACATTAAGAACTCCACAACTTAATTAAAACACACAAATACAATCTCCAATATGCCTGATTCCCATTGCCTCAACGTGCTTGTTGTGTTTCACTTGAGGCAAAGGTTTAGTGAGTGGATTGGCTACATTGTCGTCCGTTCCAATCTTGCAAATTTTGATTTCACCCTCGGACTTCTATTCCCTTATCATGTGAAATCGCCTCATGATATGTTTGACTTTTCGATCCTCCCTTGGCTTTCTAGCCTGAGAAATAGCCTTACTATTATCATAGTAGAGGTCTCTTGATCTCTTTATTGAGGGGAAAACATCAAGTTCACCAATGAACTTACGAATCCAAACTGCCTCCTTAGTTGCTTTTGAAACGGCGAAGTGTTCGACTTCAGTTGTAGAATCTGCAGTCGTGCTTTGCTTAGCACTTTTCCAACAGAACGATCCTCCATTAGATCTTGATGCCCAATATCTATTGTGCCTCTCCCAAGTCCTTCACTGAAAAACACTTTCCAAGCCAAGCCTTTACTAACTCCAACATTGGAATGCTTTTTCCAATGAGCAATAAGTCATCGACATAAAAGACAAGGAATGCGATGTCACTCCCACTGACCTTCTTGTAAACACAAGACTCATCTGGATTCTTGATAAAACCAAACTCATTAATGGCTTCATCGAATCACAGATTCCAACTTCTGCTTGCCTGCTTTAGTCTTTCTTAAGATTGCATACCTTCCCAGCATTGTTGGATCTACAAAACCTTCCGACTGTGTCATGTACACAGTTTCTTCCAAAATCCCATTAAAGAAAGCGGTTTTGATGTCCATTTTCCATATCTCATAATCATAATATGCGGCAGTTGCTAGGATGATCCGGACGGACTTAAGCATGGCGACTGGCAAAAAGGTTTCATTATGATCAATGCCGTGAATTTTCCTGTAATCTTTTTCCACCAATCTATCTTTGTATACATATACATTTCCATCTTTGTCGGTTTTCAACTTGAAAATCCATTTTTCATGGATTCTTTCCATTTTGCAGAGTCAGGGCTCGTTATAGCTTGTTTATATGTCGCTGGATCATCTTCATCCATAACTAGGATGTCTTGATTCTCGGTTAAGACAACACCGAGGTATCTGTCTGGTTGAGATCTTGGCCTTTACGACCTACGCAGGGTAATAGGTTGAGCATTTGCTTTGTCATTTTGACTTTGACCATTTTCAGCAGTTGCTTCCAAAGCACTTTGATTGTCAGTTTTGTCAGTTTGACTTTGTTGCTCACCTTCTCGAACTTCATCAAGTTCAACTTTCCTCCCACTTGTCATTTTTGAAAGATACTCCTTTTCCTAAAAGACACCATCTCTAGCAACAAATATTTTATTCTCAGATTGGTTGTAGAAGTAATACCCCTTTGTTTATTTTGGAAATCCCACAAAGAAACACTTATCAGATTTTGGTGCAAGCTTGTCAGATATGAGTCTTTTGACATATGCTTCGCAACCCCAAATCTTAAGAAAAGACAACCGTGGAGGTTTCTTCGTCCATAATTCATATGAAGTCTTTTCGACAGCTTTTGACAGAGCACGGTTTAGTATAAGTGTCGCGGTTAGAAGTGCGTGTCCCTAGAAAGAGATAGGAAGATTGCAAAGACCCATCATTGATCGAACCATGTCTAACAGAGTTTGCTTTCTCCTCTCGGACACTCCATTCAATTCCATTGTGGAGTCCCGGAAGGTGTCAATTATGAGAGAATTTCATGTTCTTTCAGATGATCGTCGAATTTGTAGCTCAAATACTCGCCACCTCGATCCGATCGAAGTGCTTTGATTTTCATGCCAAGCGGTTTTCCACTTCACTCTAAAATTCTTTGAATTTCTCAAAAGATTCAGATTTGTGCGACATAAGGTAGACATAGCCATATGTACTAAAGTCGTCCGTGAAAGTGATAAAATAGCGATAACCATTTCTTGCGGTTGTGCTCATTGGTCCACATACATCCGTGTGTATAAGACCCAATAAGTCTCTAGCCCTTTCTCCCAACTTTGGAGAACGGTTGCTTTATCATCTTGCCTAGTAAGCATCCTTCGAAGTTTTCAAATGACTCTAAGTCGAATGAATCAAGAATTCCTTCACGAAGAAGTTTCTTGATACGTTTGATGTTAATATGGCCAAGACGACAATGCCACAAGTAGGATTGATTCGACTCAACAGTCTTAGCTCTTTTGGTGGTATCATTAACATTATAAACCTGTTTGTCTAGTCACATTTAGAATGTGTAATCCCATAAAACATATAAGCAAGACATCCAAAACAACCATTGTTATAGTCTTGTGATCAAAACAACCCGGTGTCCAACGCCATAGATCAAAATATGTTCGATGGTAAGCAAAACATAATAAAACGAGAATTAGTTCTACTACAAGCCAAAGACAAATAATGTGCCTACAAGCATGACGGAAGGACCATCTTCATTGTCCGCTCATAGTTGCACATCCACTTGTGAAGCCCTCTCACTTGGTCCCTGAACATAGGAGCATAAAGTGAGTCATACATGGTATCCAATACCTATGAATAGCTTAAATACAAGTGTTAATGAAGATACCTGAGGTAGATGGAACATCCCTCTTTTCCTCATCCTTTTGGAAGATCTTGCATTTCCTCTTGTAGTGGCCTTGCCCACCACATAAAAGTATCGCATCTTCGCTTTGTTCTTGGACTCTTTCTTCTTTGCTTTCAAGGGCATTTTGGTGGCTCCATGGGAGTTAGCCTTGAGAAGTAGCTGCACCACCTCTCTCAATGAGTGTAACTCCTTCCAAGCAGCTATATGCATCCTAAGTGCATCATAGCCCAAGTGGAGTGAGGCAAACAAGATATGACCTGCCTTCTCATCCTCCAATAGGGTTTTGAGAAGCTCCATATGCTTGAAGAGCCTAGTCATTCTAAGCACATGAGGTTGGAAGGGCATACCAGGTCTCAATTTGGTATTGTAGACCCTCGACCAAAGTCGATACCTCTCTTTGGCAAGGCAATCCTCTTCCGGTGGCTTTATCTTCATGTTTGAGAGTGACCTAGTCATGTCAAACACAAGTCCATCATAATTTCCATTAAGACACTTGGTGACTCTCACATTGACAATATCCACAAGTGCTTGGAGGAACATGTCCGGAAAATAGGAGGAGAACTTTTCCTTCCATTCTTCCGGGATGGAATTAGCCATTAGTCGTGAGACTTTCTTGCAATCGGAAGACCATGCATCATGAGTTTCATCACTCATGATTCCCTTCGAGTAGAAGCTTGGAATGGGAGTATCAAGAATGTACTCCATGGAACAATTCCGAAGAGTTTTCCGGAGTTCCTCCTCCCACTCCTTGAAGTTGACCAAACTTAGGCAAAATGCCAACTTCTCCGAGAGTTCCGGGCTCATGTAGTTGTTGTCAGTATTAGTTGCAGATATGTTTCTACAATTGAGAGAATTTACAATGAAAAACCATTCATAAAACCAATAAATTTGAAATGCAAATTTTCAATCTTATTAAACGTTTTATCCACACATTTAAAATTTTCCCTTTTAGCCGAGAATAAAACGATTCCAAGATCCCAAAAATTAAAAAGTGATTAAGCATACTTTGGCTTGTCTTAACACTTAATATTTTAAGGTAAGCAATCCAATTTCTAATAGCTCTAAGCTACTCTTGGTTTGATAAAACGTCGCATCTAATGCTTTCTTGACGTTTATCTCCATTGCCACGACATCTAAGGACTCCTTACTGATATCGTTGAGTTTAATTAACCAAAACTTACGTTTATATGATGCCTTGCTTTGGCAAATGCACCAACATACCTTATTTCCCTAGGAAAGTAGTAATGCCTTGCTTTGGCATAGCCCATTACGATTCTCATTAGTTCCGTAAGTTTCATTTTGGAATGGCAGATTTAACTCAATATTCTTTGGGACTTAGGGTTTCTATGTTGGTTGATTTAAGTGAACTAAACCAATCATTCAACATTCGAAATCCTAAACATGTATCTAACATCGCAGTCATATGTAAGAAAAATATATATGGGCATAAATAAAGATGCATTTTGGCAACTAGAATGACCCCTTGAAACTTGATTCTTCAAGTCTTCAAGGGCCTTTGTTGCATCTTCTTGGCTTCGTCTTCTTAGAAAATCCGTCTTGGAGACATCACCACCAGTTAAGAAACTACTAGAAAAGCTAGGACTAATCTAAATAATTTCAGTACAAAAATACTTACCGGCACATAGTCTGTATTTAGATTTACAAAAATACAAAACGGAATGTTGTCCGTATTTACTATCTTAGTCGGGCCCCACTAGTTTCCATTTTGTAAAACCTGCATTTGATTATCTGTTCCATTCATCTATTCACTAACATGAATGGCCCATGCATTTTACAAATAATTCAAGCAACAATTCAAAACGAGCGAAAAACTAGTTACTAACTTAGGTGCGTGGTTAATTCAGTTAACACGCCTAATTAAAAACTAGTCAAAATTGTTATCTGATTATGTGAATTAACGTAATAATAATAGCTCAAAACGATTAATGAAGCTCCCACTAAATTCCACATCCAACTTAATTAAAATTAATCCAATTAAAATTAATTCAGCCAGTTAATCCAAAATTTTGCCAAATTATTTTGCACATGCTGGGAAAAACCGAGGGCTAGCCTCGTTTTAATTAAAACAAAAACCGTAAAACGCAAAATTAATAGCCCCTCAAACAGCCGAATGCCTAGCATCCAAGCCATAGGGCTAGGCTTGCAGCCAGCAAGGCCAAGGCTGCGTGCGGGTGCTGGGATGCCTAGCTAGCAGCGCATAGCGCGCCTGCTAGCACCAGTAGCCTCACGGCATGCTACGCATGCTCGCATGCTGCTGGCGCTGGCAATGCGTGGCTAGTCTGCTAGTGCTCACAAGGTTCGCTGCCCAGCAGCACTTGCGAGCTAGCTGCCGCACCCACGTGCATCTGACTGCATCACTGCACCAGCTACTCGCATACATCGCGCACACACACACACACCTGCACACTGCACTCCCTCGGCAGCAACATGCGGGCTGCGAGAGCAGCCCTGCTAACCGAGGGTGGTGCTTGAGGCTTGGGGCCTCGTTTCACTTGCTTATTCCTCGAAATATTATTCCGTTTTTTTTTGTGTATGACTTTAAAATTAATTTTAAATTTATTTTTGAACTAATTTAAGCAATATTGAAAATAAAACAAGTCCAACTTAATTAAATTCAAATTTTTTTTTAGCGCACAAATCAAAATTAATTCAAGAATCATTCTTTAAATTATTTTTGGCTAAACTTGATGCTATAAAAATTGAGGGCTATTCACACAATTTAACCAACATAAATTAATAATGAGATTTGACAAAAATAGTTGAATAAATAATCATTCATCTAATCGAAAATTTTTTCCAATACTCACTTGTGCACATTTGAATATTGTAATCTTCTAATATGAAGAACAATAATTTTAATTTCTTTATAAGCACAAGTATGAACATTTTAAGATTCTAATCAACTCAAAATGATTAAAACCAAAAATTTGTTCATTGAGGATTTTAGAAAGTTAAGATCCAACCAAATAAACAATTAAAGATTGAATCTTTAACATTTTAGGGGCTTCAAATACATTTTCACCATAAATATTCACACTCCAAGCAATTAATTTGCAAAAATGTGAAATTGCAAGTTTATGTGAAAATATGAGCTAACCAAATTAAGCACCAATTATGACTTCATAAACATGCTTAATGAGGGTTAAAATTGCATAAGATTAATGGTATAATAAAACACATAATCCAACAATTGCATGCCATAATTAATCAAGATTTAAAAAAATTTCGTCAAAAACAAAAAACCCCTCGTAAAACCACTTTATGGGTGGATTTTGGCTTCTGGAAGGCCATTTTTAAAAACTTTGTGGGTAAAGAATGATTTAGAATGTCGATTCCACCCAAAATTCACTAATTTTGAGTCAAAATCGGAGTTCGTAAGCCATAAATAGCATAAATATGATTTTAATCCAATTAAAAACGAGCTCCTAATCTAATTAGGAAGGAAAACCAGAAATTTAAATCCAATTTAAATCACCTTAATTAATTTTTAGTTGTAAAAATTAAATGCAAGAGGCTCTTATACCGCTATTGGGTATTGCTGTGTCCGACACTGAGCGGAAACAAAACCCGATAACCAGATCGCATGCAAAATAATTACAACATAAATAAAAGCATGCAAAACAAATATAAACATAAGAGAATAGAGAGAAAGAATGCTCACCCTCGTAGCGCACTTCGCTCAACCGTTAAGGTCGAACTTGAAAGCTTCAAGTTCTGCAAGTGCGAGAACCTCCAACAGCTCACCCCCTCGCTACCGAACCGTAACCGGTCCCTACCTCGAACCTTAGTCGAGGCATGGCCAAAACAACTTAGAGCTTACGAACAAAGGTTTTCTCTATTATGGAGATCCTTTAAAGTTCACCAACTCAAGGAAAAATCCC
Organism: Chenopodium quinoa; assembly: GCF_001683475.1. NCBI lineage: Eukaryota > Viridiplantae > Streptophyta > Magnoliopsida > Caryophyllales > Amaranthaceae > Chenopodium > Chenopodium quinoa. The sequence goes on from NW_018744367.1 coordinate 2,874,289, forward strand.
AATACCCTATGATGGGTATTTATAGGGAAATGATCCCAAGAATTCCCATCATCTTTCAATGTGGGATAGTTGGTAAAAAGCAAAAATAAGATTTAATTTAATTCCAAATTAAATTAAAATGCCAAAACAATCACCAAACAACAAGTGGCGCAAGGAGAGAAAGGGGTTAGGTGAGGACCACAAGGGGAGGACCACCTTCCCCTTGCTCCCCAAGCAACCCCAAAAAATCGACCTCACATATGCTCAGCCCAACAAGTCACGCGTGCTTGCGGGTTGTTAGGCGTATGCTGCTAGCATGCTAGCACGCTTAGCGCACTAGTGATGCTGGCCTACTGCGCCAGCTAGCCAACATTGTTAGCATGCGATGCTAGCTGCTAGCTAGCTCGGCATGCCGCAGCTCCCCAAGTCAGCACGCGCATGCTAGGGCTGGGCTTGCGGCCATGCCTCGCATGCTGACAGCCTTTGCTAGCCATATTGCCCTAGCCCTTGGATGGCTCGGCCATTCTGAGGCTAGGGCTATACGTTATGACTTGTTGTTTGGCTTATTTTTCCGTCTCGTTGAAACCTAAATTTGATCGACTTACGACGCTCGGTTTCGACGCTCTAAGCTCTGAATCCGACGTCTTTATTCGTAAAAACTCTATTGACAAATTTAATCCTTCAAATTAATTTGTCGCTTCGGTTCGGTTACACGATTGGGTATGACCCAAAGGGTTCAGTCAAGATTAAACTGTAATATTAATTATTCATTAATATTACTGATCGCTGTAATATTAATTATTCATTAATATTACTGATCGAAAGCAGCCTCCAGCTAGGCATTTCGATCACTTGACCTCATTGAATAATTAGCTTTCTCATTAATATCAAACCCTCTATCGGAATAATACACCTGTTCGAAGGACACCATTCCTTTCACTGTGAGTGTTCTCAAATCGCGCTGGTCTTTAGATGTGGTATTTTCAGGATAAGTGGCATGAGTAATATATTGGAGGATATGATCATACCAGGGGCATTCCACTTCGATGTCATTTAATTCCTCTATTGTGTTACAATAAGCTAGTTCATCTCTTCTTTCAACGCATAATGGCATCATATTTAAATGATCAGGAATGTTGATCATTGAGCCTAATTTTGCTAGCGCATCGGCCAACTAATTTTCGTCCCTTGGGAGATATTTAAAATCAATATAATCAAATCGCTCGATGAGTTGCTTTAGGTGTGCTTGGTATAATATCATTGTGGAGTTTTTTATTTTCCATTTTTTGAGTATATGATTTATTATTAAATTGGAATCTCCATATAACTCTAATTTTTACACACCTATGCTAGTTGCTGCTTCTAATCCAACAATGCACGCTTCATATTCCGCGGCATTATTAGTAGCCTCAAAGTTTAATTTGGCAGAGAATGGAGTATGTGCTCCCTTTGAACTTATGAGTAACACTCCTACGCCACAACCTTTTTTGTTGGATGCGCCATTGAAGTACATTACCTACTTGTCGTGTTGTGTTATGAGAATTTCTTCATCCGAAAGATGAGTGGTTTCTTCACGACTTGTTTGAATGGGATTTTGGGCAAGAAAATCGGATATTACCTTTCCTTTTATTGATTTTTCAGGAATATATTTGAGGTTGAATTCGGCCAACATCACCAACCACTTGGATATTCTTCCTTGTATGGGTGGTTGTTCAAACAAATACTTTATTGAATTGTGTGGAGAAATCACATGAGTTGTGTGGGGAAGCATATAATGACGTAATTTTTTAGTTTCCCACACTAATGCTAAACACGTTTTGTCTAAAGTGTTATACCTTATTTCATATTATATAAACTTTTTACTTATATAGTATATTGCACATTCTATTTTATTTACCTCTTGTGCAAGCATGGCTCCTGTGGTCATGTCCGTGACAGTGATATAAAGTCTAAGAGGTAGTTTGGGTACTAGTGGTGCTAAAACTGGACGACTTTTGAGATAGTTTTTTACTTTCTCAAAGGCCTCTTGGCATAGGTCGTCCCATTCATGTTTTTCTTCTTTTTTCAATTTTTTGAATATTGGCTCACAAGTCATTGTCAACTTACTAATGAATCGACTAATGCACTGTAATTTTACAAGAAACCCCCTAATTTGTTTTTCTATTTGTGGGGAAGGCAATAATTGCCTTTATTTTCGAGGAATCGATCTCAATGCCACGTGATCTTACTACGTATCCGAGTAACTTGCCAGAAGTTCCTCTGAAAGCGAATTTTTGTGGGTTCAGTCTCATCTTGTACTCTTTTATTCGAGCAAAGAATTTGCGTAAAGCTTTTACATGACCCATTCTATCTTTGGATTTTACAATTATATCATCCACATATACCTCTATTTCTTTGTGCATCATATCATGCAAGAGAGTCGTAGCCGTTCTTTGTTATGTAGCTCCAACATTTTTAAGACCAAATGGCATGATTGTGTAGCAATAAGTACCCCAAAGGGGTAATAAAGCACGTCTTTTCTTCATCTTCTTTTGCCATTAGAATTTGGTTGTAACCTGCGTATCCATCCATGAAGGATAACATCGCATGTTCAACCGTATTATCCACCAATATATCAATATGTGGTAGAGGGAAATCATCTTTGGGACTAACTTTGTTGAGGTCCCTAAAGTCGACACAGTACATATGCAAACTCGTCCATCCTTTTTAAGGAGTGGGACTATGTTCGCTACCCCATTCTAGGTAATTACATACACGAATGAAACCTGTGTCCAACTGTTTTTGTACTTCTTCTTTTATTTTTAAAGCAACGTCGGGTTTCATTCGTCGAAGTTTTTGTTTTACTGGTTTAGACATAAGGTTCAAGGGAATGGTATGTTCCGCAATTTCCCTATCTATTCCAGGCATGTCCTTGTATGACCAAGAAAACACGTCTTCGAATTCTTTATGTGTCGATATGAGATTCGATCGCTCTTCCGGATTTAAGGTTAAGCCAATTTTGACTTCTTTCTTATTTCAGTTGTTCCTATATTGATCGTTTTAGTTTCTTCGATCACAAGATTCTTTTGTTCTCATTCATTCATTTATTCAATCAATTTGTTAATGTTATCATCTTCGTTAGATTGATTATTGTAGCATTCAAAAGATTCAAGAGAAGGCATATACTCGGAAATAAAGCTCATATTATTGAAATCAAAAGAACTTACATCAAGAGAGAATCCTTTTTGGGATCCTCGTACTTAGAACTAGAAAGTAAAGACTCAGTAATAGCCACAAGGCCTAAATTCTCAGCTTTCACAAAATCTAAACTAGACTCGTCGTCGTATTCTTCAAACATTTGTCCTTCGCCTGTGGTGATTTCCAGCTTGTCCACCCTTGTGGTTAGTCCACTTGAAGGTCTTTCTCTATCCATGCTTGAAAGTATTATTGAGAGGGGTGATCAATGAGGTTGGGTCGAAAGCTTCATCTTGGATGGCATTTTGATTGGTTATGATACCAAGTTAAAGGCTTGCCTATCATAGCACCCTGAAGTTGGGTGTTTTGATTGAGTGATGTTTAACATTCAAGAAGTAGCAATCGTGAAAAATTTCGAATCCAGGCTTCTTGATACCTTCAAGAACTAGTGGTTCTGGAAATTCGTAACATGGGTAATTCTCCCCTCCCTAATGAATTGCCCATTAAGGGTTTGATTGTAAGATGGAAGTAAGGAGATTATCCTTTTCATATTGTTGCTCGTACGTGCCCTTACTTTGGCATCGTGGAGCTTCGAGTTCTTCCTTGGTTGATTTATATCCCAATCCAAAGGAGAAGCTTTTGTTTAGAATAGGATGTAAGATAGATTTCTTCATTCCTATTCCCAAAGGCATCCCTGGAAAATAACTACTCTTGAATAAGATGTTGTTTGCTATTGGGGTGGAATATGGATCAAGTTTGAAAGTTACTTGAACATCTTCATCCATTTCTAATGTGCAGATAGCCTCTGCGGCGAATCCCTACATATCTTCTTCATCATTGTCATGATTTATCTCTAAAAGAGATTGATCGTTTATTGCCACTTTTAGAGGAGAAGCATGTATAGTCATAGAAAGACCTTGATAGTTCAACCTAATCATTGATGGAGCGAAGATGGTATTGCTCCAAGTTCATGTATCCTAGGACGTCCAAGAAGAAGGTTGAATGTAGGTTTTATGTCCATGACATGGAATTTAACCATCTTTTGTATTGGGCCTGTGGTAATTGGTAGCTTAACAGTTCCACACACCGATGTCCTTGAATTATTGTAGGCCCTAATGCTTTATGTTGTTGCATGAAAATCATTTTCTGGGTATAGGCCTAGATATTTCGCGATTCGTAATGGGAACACATTGACGGCAGACCCATTGTCAACTAAAGTAAGAGGAATGTTATATCCCTTGAACCCCACAGTTAGATATAATGCATTATTGTGAGGGGTATCTTTTGATGGCAAATCATCAGAAGTAAAGATGATTGATTTGTCGGATTTTTCGCTAGTAAGCAAGCTAACGAGATCTTGGGGAGTTGTGTCTGTACTTACAGAAAAAGCAACTAAAGCATTCATTAGAGAATTCCTATGTTCCTTAGAGGTACATAGGAGTTCCCAAATGCTAACATTTGCCTTAGATTGACGAAGTTGTTTGACCAATTGATCTTCTACCTCGGGTGGAGGTGGTATTGGATTTTGAGTTTGACCTTGATTGGTTGAAGATCTATTTAGTTGTGTTTGATAGACTCGCCCAGAACGAGTTAGGTGATTAATCTCGTTTGGATTAGTCTTAGTACTCGTGAACCAGTTTTCTTCTAGAGGCATTGAATGTGCCTCCATTTCTAAATGTTCCATGAGTTGTGCTTGATGTCATTGTTCATCTAGGGAAAGGTTGGACAAATCTTACGATTTTCCCAAAAAGTGATCCCAATCAAGCGCTCCACTTGTTTCAACTTGGAGACAAGGTGGAGGTGGGACGGCGGCATATTTTGAGACACATAGGTCTTTAAAGGCGTCGTCCCATAATCCACACACTTCATTAGTTTCCCCTATGAGTGTTGTGGTTAGAGGTTTCCCCATGGGAGTGAGTAATCCAAAGGATTTAACTCATCACTCCTCACGTGGTCCTCATCGATATAATATATTCCTAATGGGGAAACATTATTATTAGGCTTAGGCGTGGGAATTTTCCCATCGTCTGCTAGATCTTGAATCTTGTATTTCAAAACAAAGCAACGTTCGGTATCATGCCCAACACCCCTATGATAAGTAAAATAAGCATTGCCATCCCATTGAGGATTTTTTATTTCTATGGGAGGAGGAGGCATTGGACTAGTTGGTGAGATTAATCCCTTTTCATTTAATTTTTCTAACAATTCTTTATAAGCTAAAGGGAATTGCGTGAATTTTCTTTCTCTTGTCCACCTTTTTCGAGGATCGTTATTATTATATTGTGTGGACGTTGCAAAAACATCAATAGAGGGTGAAGTGTTATCATTCCCCTTCTTATAGTTGTTCTTAGGTTGATGATGATGAGGCTTGCTTGCCTTCTCTTTGGCAAGATCATCTTCAATCCTAGTGGCCGCAGAATAGACCTTTTGAAAAGTGTCTAGACCAAGGTAGCATAGATTCTTGTTGTACTTTTCATGACAATTGTCAATGAACTTTTTGTACCAACTTGAGTTCAGGAGGCCTTTGGTCAAGGTGAACCGCCTTTTCTCACCATCTACCATAGAAAGCAAGGAAACCTTCATCGTCGCCTTGCTTAAGCATTTCAAGTGCACGTAAAGTTGATTTGAACTCTACGTTACTCTCATATTGGGTGATGAAAGCCGAAACTACATCTTCCCATGAGTTTTTGAATTTGGCATCTAGCCCATAGTACCACTCTCTTGCGGCTGGGTCTAGAGATGAAGGGAATGTCAAAGCATAGAGCTTAGGATCAACTCCCTTTAGAGCCATGGTGCTAGTAAAACTCATTAGATGATTTTTTGGGTTATTGGTCACCTTAAATATTGTTAAGTTTGTAGCTACAAACTTTTCAGCTAAAGTAAGTCCCACAGGAGGAGCAAACTTTTCTGCTTCAAAGTACTTGTTCCCCATAGTAGAGCGAAGGACAAATTTCTCCAACGTCTTCTCTCGTTCGGCTAAAGCATCCATTTTTTGTTTTATGGCTAAAGCCTTGGCATCTTTCCTTTCGGCCTTTTCAATTTTCTTAATTCTTCTAGCCTTGGCTTCTTGAGCCTTTTCCTCTCTCATGCGAATAATCTCTTCTTGGTGTTGTCCGATGGTTGAAATTGTAGGATTAGGATGAGTTGACAAAAGGAGATGGTTCGAAAGGGGTGGATTGTTGGATGGTAAACGTAGAATGCGAGTGCTCGGGTGTCTTCGTTCCCAAGCTTGGTATCCAGCCCTAAATGAAGTACAAGAAGTTAAAAAAACTGGCACGCTTGCTTTGAAAAGAAAAGAAAAGAAAGTGAAAGGAACAAAAAAGAAGCAAATTACGTTCAAAGAGACATCATCGCCTTTCAACAATTCATAAATAACGATATTGTTTGGACAATCTAATAGTTTGCAAAGAATCAAAATGGTCTCGCAGTAGAAGGCACGCGAAAGGTATTGGGTCGCGCGCTATAGGCACGCGCAGCCCCAGAACTTGCGCTCGGCGTGATCGCGCAACACAATGAGTTGCCTACGCCACCTGTTCGAGCAGGATATTTTTTTCGAACAATGGGTTTTTTTTTTCTTTATTATGTTTTTTTTTTTTTAACGTTTTTTTTTTTAATCATATGATATCTCTTGAACGTGACTCAAAACTACGAAGGGACAACTTCGTAGTTGGGAACCTAAGTTAAGACTATAAAAGAGGAAAAAAAAACTATCCTATACACGTCGCAAATAGTCATGTAATCACATAAGCATACGAGAGAACCATAAAATAACATAATGCCATTCTATGGTCAAGGTTTTGGGTGTCCAAGGGTACCATACCTTAAGAAACGATGCACCAATCAATCACTCAAGGTGTTGACCCATGACATAGCTCTCCCAACATTTTGTTGGCGATATGGGTGGGATGATTGTTATTGATTTTGGGTTAGAAGTCTGGTGTTGGCGACCCCTAGTCAATGAGCCAATCCCCAATGGTTAGAAGGTGCTTATGATTATGCGTGATGCAATGTTGCTTGTTTAGCTTTTACTTTCGTGACAAAGGAAGATATTATGCGTTCAAGTCTCGCTCTCTAACTAGAGGCTATCTAGGTTAGCCCTCGTTACAACTCATAGGTAACCTAAGTTGGAAACCTTGAACCATAACTAAGAACTAATCTTGTAACCTCTAAATCCTCAGCGGAGTCGCCACTGTGAGGAGGGTGTGCCCATCGTAGGGGATCCTTCTCCTCTATGACCATGGCCCTTTAGAAGCCTAGGACTGTACACTTTTTAAGGTATGTAGGATTTGAATTCCTGACTGTTTGGGGAACCTTGAAATAGAGTTGATCCTATCATTACGCTTTTTTATAAGAAACTAATGAGGAGTCGCCAATGAGTTTAAAGAAAACTCATAAACCTCTTTCATGCCTTTCTCCTAAGTAGGGTTCAAGGGATATTTAGCATGAATCATAAGTTTACCCATGCCCAAATTGGTCTACTTGTACCAGAAATGAGTTCGGGAGCGAGGGTACTAAAATAACGTTCCTTTTAGGGAGGAATCGCTATTCTAGCCCAAGTGCAGCCTCTACTAGCTCTTCCTTTTTCACAATTTCATTACCCTATGCAACGTGATACCTAAAACTAAATTAGTTGATTTTATTTACACGCGTCAATCACATAAAGATTACATTGCAACGAATGTCATTATTCTTTGTTATTCAAATTCATGAAAAGAACCAAAATAAACAAGATTCGCCTTGACTTAAGTGATAAAACAACAATTAATTATTCCAATTCTAGTCTTTAGTTAACTCAAGATACTATGTGAAATTGATTAATTAAGGTTTATTTTAGGTGATCAAGCAACACTAATTAGTTGATTAAAAGTTGTTTAAGCAAGAAAAGAAAGGTGGTTTATCTAAGTGCTCGGGATTTTACCACTTTTCCTTGCTAGATCGTCGTTTAGAACACTTATGTTATCCTTCTCGTTCGGGAACCTCCACCGTAAGAACAAATAATAAAAAGGGGTGAGTATTTGGGACAAGTGGATGATTAGTGCATAAGCTCACAAGTTTCTACTGACTTCTTAGGTTAATTTTTGTGTCTTTCAAAGCTCGTATTGAACCGCTATTATAGGGAATGGGTGAGTTTAGGGTTTTGAACATTCTGCCGCAGTGGGTGGCGCGCGCAACTTAATAGGTTGCGCGCGGCTGCTGTGCGCAAGTGATTAAATTATGCTGATCAAGGCAGTGCTCTTGCGCGTGGCTTTATGGTAAGATTCGATTCAATATATTTATGAAATTTTGAATCTTCCACAAGCGCACCACTGGAGGTTGCGCTGGGTTGTCACACGCAACCTTCGCAACTCCTTAAGTTGCTTGCGATTTTCCTGCGACAGCCCTAGATTTTAACCTAGGCGTTTCCAAATCCGTCAAAATTAGGTTTAATCTCGGGATTAGGCCTAATTATTGATCGGGCTTAGTATTAACAAGCTATAGTTCATTTCGTTTTGGGTCAAGCTAGTTGGGTTATGTGTTTAGGCTTTAATCAGTACTCCATAAGCATTCTTCACTCCAATCCAACACAAAGATGGAATTATTTATCATCATAGCACTTCCGGTCGAGACAGGGGACCAAAAGTAGATGTCTACAATTATCATGTGTGAGTAGTTTTAAAATCTAAGGTTAGACTGAACCATAATATGGATTGATAATGTGTTAATTATTTCCCAATTCCCAATTTTATTAGTTTATAATTCTTCTTTGTTAGGGTTGGTTTTATTATCAATAAACGACTAGAAATAGTGTTATTGAATGTGATTAGGTTTGCAACGAGAGTTGATTCTTAATTGATTTTAGACCCTAATTAAAAGTAAGAGCCTTTATGCATGAGAATAGCTAATTGTTCTTGTTAGGACTTATAGGATGTCTTTATCAATGTCTTTAATATGTATGATTCCATGAGAATAGATATGATTGTTTATTAGGGAAGCCACTTGTTGATCGAAAGAAACAATTGGCATTGTTATAGGGAGCATCTGTCCTGTAGAATATTTGTTGATTTAATTGAGGGAAGAGGGATTGGTTTAACGCATTGATTCATATTAGTGGGGATACTTATTCCTAGATGACTTTATTTCTTGATTCATTCTTGATTATTTCGTTGGTAGAACTTAGTTTATAATTTCATATATTTGTTTTGTTTGGTTACTTGCTTAGCTTTAATTCAAGTCGATTTGATTAGTTTAAATCAGTTAGTCTCTTGGGATTTGACCCTTCCTTACCCGACTACTGAGTTAGTAGGTATAGTAAGATATTATTTTTGTTAGGTACACGACACACCTATCACATACCAAAATCCCCTTTAGATAAATTCATTACCTTTCATGGAAGTTTTATATTTACTAGGGTGGCTAACGCTCACGATGCGCGCACCATAGCTAGTCATGTTCGGGAGCATTTTTAGTTGTTGGCTATATTAATGAAGGAAAATATGTAAACAAATATTTTTAGGGGTATAAATGTTCGCACACTATTCTAAATAATTCTTCAAAAAAAGGCAATTAACATCAGTGAAGGCAAAACATTAATGAAGGGAAAAAAAACAAAAAACTTGTACATATTAATGAGGTAACATGTAAATACACATTTTGAGGGGTATAATTGGCAGCACATTATTCATAAGAGTAATCTTATACTTTTTATAAGGTAGAGAAGAGATTGTAACATTTACTTAGGTCTTGTTCTCTCCACCTTAATATATATATAAAAAAATGTACAATAAAAAAATTTCTAGTTCAGTAAAATTATTTTCACTTATGTAAAAATAAGTTCAGCTTAGTATAAATTAGTAATTTTACAAAATAGATAAATTCCTTTTGTATTTTATTATTACTTGCTCTATTCTCTTTTTTGGAAACCTTTCATAATATTTTACTAATTTCTTCTCTCATAGTAGACCTGCAACTATAATAATTTAAAATTTCTTCATTCTCTCTCCTCTCAACTATCATACATTATTCTTCGATCAACCTCACTTCCTTCATATTTTATTAGTTTTTACTACTTTTCAGTTTAGAGAGTAAGTAATAATATACGGAGGGAGTAATAGAGAATATGTAAAAGTAAGTTTTAATCAAAAAATAATAATATCAGTTTAGTAAAAATAAATTTAGTTCACCAAAAATAATTTCAGTTCTATGAAAAAAAAATTCAGTTCAGTGAAAATAAGAAGAAAAAAGGGGTCTTATTTGCACATGTTTTCTCCCTATCTCTCCCTTCATCACACGAATTTATTTTTATTTCTTTATGGCCTAGTTAACTTCACCTTATTTTTGTGGAATTGAAATTATTTTTACTAAATTAAAATTGTTTTCGTTAAACTTAAATTACTTTTACATTAAACTGGACTGAAATTAATTTTATTGAATTGAAATTACTTCTACTAATTCTCTTTTATATTTTTTCTTTAAAGTTACTGATTTTTACTATCCTAAAATTAATTTTACTAAAGTGAAATTATTTTTACTGAATTGTAATTATTTTTACTTAAGTGAAATTATTTTTACTGAAATTTTTCTAAGGTGAAGTGAACATGGCCTAAGAGATGTAGGTCCTGTTCACCACACCTTATTTTTATTGAACTTAAATTGTCTTTATGGAACTAGAATTATTTTTACTAAATTGAAATTATTTTTGTTGAATTGAAATTATTTTTATTGATACTCTATTATATTTCTTCTTTAAAGGTACTGATTTTGTATGACTGAAATTATTTTTACTGAATTGAAATTTTTACTGAATATTATTTTTAATTTTATTTAAAAACAAAAGCAATAACGTGTACATAAATTTATATCACATCAAAGCTAGGTACGTACAATCTTTAAAAAAAACAAAAAAAAAACAAATTAGTTAAAATCCAATAATTAAGACTCTTAAGAGTCATTATTGTTGCCTTATCGGTACAAAATACTCCGTATTAGGATTATCTCTAAATTTAAATATTTGTGTGCTCCTCTTGCTCCCATTATAAGAACACATGCCCTTGAAAATATGAGTTTGGATCCAACTTGACATATGAATCTACTACCAGTAGTATAAAATGGCAACGAGTTCGATAAAACATGGATTACTATGTAAAATGTGAGGTTATCCCATTCCCATACATAAAAATTACATGAGTTTATACCACCTTTCCCGCTAAGCCGATTTTGTTAACTATTTCTAGATTATTATATACGTAGTACTTCGTATATAGTTAATGTTTTTTTTTTTTTTTTGACGAAATATATGTTGTTAATCACCTTTACTATAAAAGTTACTTATGATGGCATATTACACTGTACTATATATGTTGTGTACCACCTTTCTCACAAGGTTGATTATGGGTATGTTATCTTCACCTTATTGGACCTTAATTTATCTAAATTGACCTTATCAGAACTTATTATTGGAACCTATCTGAACTTATTAGACATTGTTGAACTTATTGAAACTTATTAGATCTGATTGAACTTATTAGAACTTATTACACTTTATTAAACTTATTAGACCTAGTTGAACGTATTATTACTAACAGACAAAGTCATACAACCTACAAAAAATTAGTGGGAAGCCGAGATACAATCTGGCCCCCCACTCTAGGTATAGAAAATCCTATCCTAGTGAAGATATGAGCAGCAACACGTGCCCCAATGGCTTGAGTCTTCGAGAACTTCTTGATCTGCTTTAGCAATGCAACCACCTCCTTCTCTAATTCTCCAAGTGTAGAGAAAGAGAAAGGAAGGAAGCCATATCCAATTGCCCGACAACTGGATTCGTACTTGACCCACTTCCGATGAGCCGCATCAGCCACAACCCGTCCAAGAACAAAGTCAGATTATCCAGACTGCGTCAAAGGAGAAGACCCTGTCAAGTCAACACAGACATCGCGACCACAATCTCAAGAATAAAGTAACACATCTGTAGGTCTGAGGGCTTCGTCGTTCCCTCCAGACAACCCTATGTCAACCTCCTTTCTAGCTGAAATCCCAGATCGATAACAAACATCAACAAGGGTATCCTGCACAGCATTATGCCGATGTTTAATACCCACTATACTAGCACATGACATCGCGTGATCACCGTAAAAAATCCCCAGTAAAAACCCTTGAATAAACAAAGCACGACGTCGAGACAGAGAACAATGGAACACCCAAGCGGTAGCACAACACACATCGGTTAGTCTTTGCATTTATCGTCTGACCCAACCCCGAAATAGGAATCACCCGAAGCTAAGCAGAGGTGTGATCTCCTTGCTGCGATTTCCACAATGCTGATTGACGAGGAGATAAAGAGAAGGTGGATTCTACAGGAGCGGTAACCTTTGGGAAATATATATATATGCCAATTTCTTCATGAGTTTAAAGGCAACGACATCACTAGGATTACTCAAATGTCAGACTCCACCGTTTTATTGAATAGGCTCAACGCATCCTCAAAGGCTCGACCAAGGCCAACAACGCTAGCATGTCGTAGAAGCTTTGTCTGCAACCTAGTAGATTGTAATCGCGAAGCAAGAAAAGCATAATGACGAACATCACTTGCTGAATAAAAATCAAGCCTTCCATACGCAAAAGGTAAGGTGGCAAGCCGCCACTGCCAATCACCAAACCCAGGTCCTGAAGTAGAAACGATACACCCCAAGGAAGATTGAATGTGCGCTCAGCCACCTCAAAAGTACTAGAGGGAATGGTACGCAAAACAAAGTAGAGTTTAGAAACTCCGGTACAAGCCCTAAGCAACAACAGCTCGCACTGAGGATCATCAAGCTTAGCAACCCTATCCATAAGCGCAATGGTCTTGGTCACCCTCTGCATCACAAGCTCACCTCAAAAACCGGAATCGGAACTAGCGGGACCACCAAGCAACTTAACACCACGCAAAGGTCGAGCAATATTAGGTGGAAAGACACCCACAAGCCTGCTTCGAGGGTCTTCTGTAGGCCAAAAAACTTCATTTTTTTCCACGTTAAGATGTAACCCAAAACGAGGCCCTTCGTCCATAATCAACTGTAGGACCTTCCCCACCACCAACGTGTCACCAATAACAGTGTCGTCATCCAAATACCAAGCCTGAAGACATACATCAAAAGTGTCTTTGATTTTACACACCAGGGGTTGTAAAACCAAAGCAAAAATTAGAGGACCAAGGGGATCACCCTGCTGCACCCCCTGAGATGACCATAAGGTGTGGTCTCCGTAATACAATCTAGCTGGATTAGAGTAGCAGAATTCAACCCATCGCAAAAGGCTTGGACAACAACGATGAACTTCACGTAACATGACCGCACGATCAACTAGATTTAAGGCATTTTGAAAATCCACTAACAACATAGAAAGACCAACATCGAAACCACGATCCTCAATCAACCGATTCACAGCATGAAGAATTGCCTCACCTCCCGAAGAAACCCCAACACCAAATTGGAGAACATCAAAGTAACTTCCTAAAGACTGGCCAACCAAACGCCGCCAAACAGTACCCACAGCTATAGGACGAATACCACCACCAGGCTTGACAAGAGGTGTGAGAGGAGCACTAGCAATATACTCTCCTAGTTCCATAGGACATCTTCCAGCTAAAAAGAGATTAACCACCTTGGAAATAGAGTCAACTAACTCATCTGAGACAGCCACAACAGCACCACTCAAGCAATCCAAAAGGTGCTGAGCACGTAAACCGTCCCTACCACAAGATGTGCCACGCGAAAAACTCCTAACACTAGTAGAAAAAATGAATTAGGCACCGCACTTTTCGCACCGGTTCTTGAAAACCGGTGGTAAAAGAAATGGGCGGGATTGGAAAAATGACTTTTCGCACCGGTTCCTATTAAACCGGTGCGAATTATAAACGAGGAAAAAAAAAGGGAGAAAGGGATTTCACACCGGTTCAAACCAAACCTGTGCGAAATAGTGTCAAACCGGTGCGAAATTTTTAAAAAAAAACCGGGCTGCGTGCTTTTCTTTCGTTCTTTCTTTCTTTCCCCATACTTTTCCATCTCTAGTTTCCCTCTCGTTTTCGCTTTCTCTTCCACCATCTCGAATTTCCACTCCATTAAAGCAGCACCTCCTTCTCTCTCCATTGAAGTGATTTACGAGCTTTCTCACTCCATTGAAGCAGCACCTCCTTCTCTCTCCATATCTCTGGTCTCCATTGAACTCGCCGTGCTCTATATTCTCCATTGAAACCAATTATGAGCTTTCTCACCTCCATTGAAGCAGCTTCGAGGTAAGATTTTTCTTGTGGTCTACTTAATCCCTCGAATTCATTCGCAATCTAGGGTTTGTCGTTGATTTGCTTTTCAATTTAGTAATTTTAGGGTTGTGGTAATCTAGGGTTTGTCATTGAAGCGCGCACGACTCTACCTCCACCACAACGGCCTCCTTGTTACGGCGGCAGGGCCTTCTTTTTCTAGGGTTTATTGTCAATTCCCCCCTTTTTCTTCGATTTTTTTTGTTTGATATTTTTTTATTATTGAAGATTTCTTGTGTACTGTGTGTGTTAGTGTGTGACTGCTGTGATTTTCGTCGTCGTTATTTTGCTGGAGTAATTTGCGATTCATGCTACGATAGAGGTGAGCAATCAATAATTGTTTTTGTTTGAGTAGATGTAGCTCTATTTTCCTATGATTGTTGCAAACGGAACTATTCTTAGTTGTAGAACATTTTTTCTAAAAAAAATAAATTGTTTTAGGATTTAGATCTTCAATTTCTAGCAATATTGTTGTTATTGCGGATACATTGATTAATTTTAGTTTCCTCACACGTCTGATATCCAATAACTTTTTTCGTCGTGACACTTGATTGACGATTATATATTGATGTTATTGAAAGATAGGAGGAGATATTTTGATCTTTTGATGTTAATAACGATAGGAGGATATATGTTGATCTTTTGATGTTACTCTAGGTTCATTTTCTGGCTAGCTACATATGCGCTTGTAGCAATGTCTCATTATAGTGTATGTGCTGTTAATTACTATGTGAAAATCACTAGAGGTTTGTGTACCGTTCATGTGGACAGTCTGGTTGTTGTCGTTGGAGCCAAATCTTCATGACTTCAGTGCAACATATTGGTTTCATTATAAGTCAAACCTTATCCGGTGAATGTAACTTAAGGTGATTGCCAAGTTTCCAACTATCCCTTCAGATCATATGGCATTCACACGTCTAGCAAGTACATATTAGGCTCCTTTTTCTAAGAGTATTATAGTATTCCTTAATTCATTTTTGACTGACTTATATGTGGCCACAACATACACCATTACACCATGATGTCTTCAAAAATTATGATTGGTTGTAGCATTTGATTCTGAACTATAATGAAATCTGTATGTCCTCAAAAGTATGTCACTTTAGGCGCTAAAGTCGAACTTGTATTGCAGAAATTTTTTTAATAAAACTTGTAGTAAAATTTTGGTTTGATTAGTGGAGAAAGAGTTGAGTATTTGTGATAGGTCAAAACATATATTTTACTTTTGTAGGACAATGTGTTCCCTTTATTGGACTAAAATGCGGATGCCCAAAAATAGATAATGATGCTTTAAGATGGAAAAAACTGCAAGTAGCTGGGTTTGTAGCATCATATAATATGGTAGATTTGACATCTTGAATTCTTCTTGTTGAACTATGATCCTCAGTTTACTTAAAATACAGTGAAATTAGGTTCTTTCATCATCTCAGGCTTCTTACACTAGTAGAACCTGTTTTCATTGCAGAACCTGGTTTGTGCCAAGAATTTGGTGATAGACAAGAGCATCCAAACAGAATACATTGAAGCAATCAGATCTGCTCAACATTTCATTTATATAGAAAACCAGTATTTCCTTGGATCATCATATGCATGGCCAAATTACAAAAATGCTGGTATGAAATTTTCAGCTTCCCTTTCTTATAATCTTGCTGTTGAAGTTGTTTAGAAAATGTGAATGTTCCTGTTGGATTCGATAGCTAGTGTGCTTAATGATAACGTACTGGCAGGTGCTGATCATTTGATACCTATGGAGTTGGCACTGAAATTCCTGGTGATGGTGATGCTGATGCTCCACTTCCACTAGCTACTTACCCGATTCGTGATTGCACTTCTCTGATGATCTGTAACATCCCAGTTCGCCTTAGGTACTATCGATTCTCTTTATTTATTTTTCAGGTTTTATTTACAGATTAAAAGCAAAGATTAATTTATGCAGTCAGGGTGAGCTGCTACGGCTGTTAGACGAGCATTGTCGTGAGGAGAATGAGAAGCGTCGGAGTGCTGCTGAGGCTCGTTCGGAGTTTGACTTCCTTTATCTTCCTATTGATTTCAAGTGCGTCTTTATTCTCTATATTTTCTTGTCTTTTTCAGGTTTTATTTCCTTTAATTGAATTTAGTTAATTAATAGGAGGTAATTTGGGGTATGCCTTTGTGAATTTTACGACGTGGGAAGGAGCTTCAAGGCTTTATAATTCTTGGAAAAGAACCACTTGGAAGAATTGCTCCTATAATTCAAAGAAGATCAGCCAGCTTGATCCAGCTAAATTTCAGGTACTGTTAGTTTGTTTAATTAATAAAGTTTGTAGGTTTAGGGTTATTGTTTGCGTGTGGAGTCAATTAATGAATTAGATCCAGCAAGATTTTCTGGGTAGGAAATGGAGATGATTTTAACACTCCAAGAAGAATGAAGAAGAATGAAAGGGCAATTGGGATTTAAAGGACCAGGAGTGCAAAAATCATTTCCCATGTAATCTCACTCAACTGATCCCCCTGATTTTACGTGTTGCAAAATCTGGGAGTCTAACTGAGATTCATGTTTCATCAGTTTTATGTGATAGTAGGAGTACTGTACTAATGGTGTAGTGGTTGTTACCACTAAACAGTAGAATTACTGATGGAGTGTAAACTTAACCCAAATCCTTCTCCATTCCATCTTACTGTATCTCCTTCTTTCTTTGTATTTTATCAATCAACTATATTCATTAACCACTTTGCTTTGCCTTTATTATTTATTTTCATTTAAATTGTTATTTCTCTATTTATTATTCTTCTGTATACTAGATTAGATCATATTAGTATTGTTTTTGTTACTTATCTCTCAATCTCTTGATATAGCCAACTAATCTCTTGATGACTTAAAAAATACGTATGGTATCACATGCTACTAATCTTTCTTGATCCGGATATGATTTTATCAAATTTTGATACCTTTGCTTGATCTAAAAGCTCCTCGATTCAGTTATCTGTTTGAGCTGATAGATATTATAATAAAGTCTTCTTATTACTCCAGTCTACTCGGAGCACCCTGCTGTAATTTACTCCTACACATATAGTGTGTTTGTTCTGATTCTTTTTCGTGGTTCTGCATGTTGATTCAGCCAGCAGCACAAACTAATAATGGCAGCAGCAGCACACAACCAGCAGCATAACCAAAGCAGCAACAACGATACAGCCAAGAAACCAAGACACAACGTTTGTGGATGGATTAAGAAAATGGGTAGACAGTTTCCAGCTTGATTCAGGTAGAGTTATGGCAATCTAGCTACTGTTAAGTTGTCATTTTCAACAAAAGAAATCAGGATTACTCTGGCTATTCACAAGAGAACTTGCTGTCTGTTTTTTTCTATATATAAAGATGTTGTAAATGGCAAGCACTTACTGTGTTTACTAGGCTGATGCCATGTTCAGTTAGCTCTTCTCCTAGCCATTTCATCTTTATTTGATTTATGTCATCATCTGTTTTGTTAACATTTAGTTATGCAAACTTATGGAACCTACCCCTTTTGTCATGGTTATGATTTTCTTCAGTCAGTTTCTTTTTTCATTTGATCTGCTGAATATGGAAGCTAAGTGATTATCTGTAGTTGCTGATTCCTTTCCAGAAGTTATACTACTGGTTTTTCCACAATATTAAACCCTGTTATGATTGCTGCAGTGTCAGAAGAATCTTTGCTGTTGACAATGTTATGATCTGGTTTGCAAGGTAACTGTTAAGGTATTCTTCTTCTTAAATCATTAGAATCTTTGCTGTTGAGGCAAATTAAGGAATGACAATTGAATTTTTTTTTTCTTTTAATATATAGATTTATTTCCCTTCCATTTTCTAGAACTCACAACTCGATTCTTTTCTTTTAATTTCTGTGAGAAATGGTATGCATACTTTGCTATGAGTTAATTAATATTATCTCTTATCCAATTTGTGAATGACAGCAATTAACTAAATTGGACCTATCTTTATTGTTGAAATAGGTATCGTGCCATAACCAGTGCCTACTATCGAGGAGCTGTGGGTGCTTTGCTTATGTATGATGTCACCCGGAAAGCTACATTTGAGAATGCTGCAAGGTGGTTGAGAGAGCTACGGGAGCACACTGATCAGAATGTTGTGGTCATGCTAATTGGTAACAAGTCAGATCTTCGGCATCTGGTTGCTGTTACTACTGATGAAGGGAAGGCTTTTGCAGAACAGTAGGGTCTCGTCTTCATGGAGACTTCTGCTCTTGAAGCAACCAATGTGGAGCTGGCTTTCACTGAGGTTAGTGACAAGCGCACTTTGCGCGCTTTAGAGCATATTTTAGGATGATTTTGGATGTATTTGGGGCCGTTTTGGCCGATTATTACCTTGTTATGCTTACGTTCCCCATATTACATGCTTCACGGGTTTTCGGTTTGTTTTTTATGTGTTTTCAGGTAATATCAACCGAGTTTAATCGGATCCCGAGCCCTTGATGCGTAACCGAGCTAGCCTTGACCGAAGTCCGAGGAGTTAAGGAAGTTCAAGTGCCGTGCATTGATTACATAGCACAGGCAGCACGGCCGTGTTACCATAGGCACACCCGTGCTGGCCTATAAGCAAGCAACCCCAGGCAAGGCAGCACGGCCGTGCAAGCCAATAGCACGGCCGTGTCAGTATCCACGCACCAGCACGGCCGTGCAGGCCATTAGCACGGTCGTGCCAGATGTTGCCCGTGCCCGTGTCAGCTTCAGTATGAGCCCCGTGCTAGAGCATATTCAGCACGGCCGTGTCATTTTTAGCACGGCCGTGCCAGGAAGCTGCACGGCCGTGCCATATATAGCACGGCCGTGCCAAATTGAAGAAGAAATCCGGTTTACCTACTGACAATCTAGCACGGCCGTGCCAAATTCAGCACGGCCGTGCTGATCCAGGGTTAACTGCGCGCTTGACTTTTCCGAATTAGAAGACGTATATAAGGCCCGACTTTAAGAGGATTCCAGGGACAGTTTTTTAGAGATAGTTTTGAGAGCCTTTGTAGAGAGTTATTGGAGAACGTTCTTAGTATTAGAGATTCATTAGTTTTCTTAGAGATATTTCTAGAGATTTTAGTTTTCTTGGATTGATTTGAAGCAAGATTTGCGAAGATTCTTTGTATTATTCATTGACGACGGATATCAAAGTTCTGAACTTTTCCATTGATTCGCATTAATACAATTGGTATTATTCATTCTTGTTTATTAATCAAGCTTTATTATTCATTAATCAGAATTCATGTTTATATCTATTATGCTTTTGGAATTCATTATTGCTTTGATTATGAATATGTGTGAGTAGTCTCCTAGCTAGGGTTTCGGGATGAAACCCGGCCTAGGTAATCTATGTAATTGAGGGTTGATTTTGATAAACGGATTGTGATTAAATTGATTATATGCGATTGCATGTTAATTCATTATAATAGGAGTAGCTAACCTAGAATCTTGAATTTGATTGCATGATATTCTTGATTTGAACAAGAGATTGTGAATTGAGTATTTCATTATTGAATGTGGTTTGATTATGTATCGAGTAATGTTAAGTGCATGAGAAATCCAAGCTTAGTATTGCCCGTTGTCTTCCTATCACATGATATTGATCAGACTTATAGTCTTTGCATATCCCGTTTGTCTCTGTGATTCCTTGTTGCTTAGTTACCAATGGTTAGGCGGATTCCCGTTCTCCCTAGTGTCTTAGTTTATTGATTTATTCCATCTTATTAGTAGTATTTTAGAACACCATTTTCCATTGATTTCGAACTAGCTTAGGTTTAAGATTGATTTGCAATTACTCTCGTTCCTCGTGGACCGAACCTTTATTTGCCATTGTACTTGGTTATAGGGTGTTCGTATAAGTATTGTTTGATTGAGAGTTAGATTGTAGCGACCGATTTAACCCTTGTCAGTTAGATCCATTGCATCGTCAACAAGAAGGTTGTTGTTGATGCTGGTGATGCTTCTGCATCGGCTATTCCATCCCAAGGAGAGAGTATAAATATAGAAAATGAGACCTCAGCTTGGAAGAAGATAGGCTGCTGCTCATACTAGTTACTTACTATAATAAGTCTTTGCTGTTACACCTTTTTATTTCGCTACGAAAAATCCTAACTGGTTGAACTTCTGCTGGTCAGTTTCGTCCCTTGGAAGAAAGAAAAAATAGGAATTTTCATTGTCTATATTATATTTTATTTTTTAGACAAAAATTTTAATATTACAACCCTTTTTAATGAAAATATGTAACTTTATATATATGTTAGTGTTTATACATCAATTTAAGTGAAAAAAATGCAAAAAAATAAAAAAATAAAAAAAATATTTTTTGGAAAAGAACCGATGCTAAAAGTTTTTTTTAAAATATTTTTTGGGACTTTTGGCACCGGTTCTAAGTAAAAACCGGTGCGAAAAGTTCGGTTTTTGGCACCGGTTTTCCCCTAAAACCGGTGTGAAAAGTCATTTTTCCCACCGGTTTTGAACCAGTGCGATAACTATGGGGTTTTAGCACCCCCAAAACCCGGTTCAAAACCGGTGGGAAAGGGGGGGGGGGGTTTGAACCGGTGGGGAATTCGTTTTTTCGCCTAGTGGTATCCGATCGAAAACTACAACAGAAGTAGTAACGATCAGCAGGTATATTAGGCAAAGATGGAGCTGGAGAAGAAGGGTGCTTTGACTGTAAATCCGCAAGAGTGGCCTCATTATAAGGAGCAACGCCTAAAGAAGAAAGAATTCGGACTGCAGCGGTGTAATGGCCATCGCATATCTTCCTACGACAGTGTTTGATATTACGCTCTTCCAAATCAAGGTCCTCATCATCAACCACCGACAAAGTAGGAGAATCCTCTGCCAGAGTTTCCCTCACAAGCTGCAAACTACCACCTGGTGCACTCCAAGAACAAATAGCATGGGAAATACTCTCTTCCTGATGCCGACGTTTCACTGAAAATCGAGACTCACGACTACTTCGCGGGAGAAAGGTTTTAAGGGTGCAAAGAGGTAACACCAACAAAGAGACCGATTAGAAATGTCATCAGGCTTAGAGATCAACTTATCAAGAGCACTTATTAGAACTCGAGAAAACCCCAAACGACATTTGGGAGGGATAGACTTCATAGTGCGAAACCCCTTAAAGAACAAACTATCGAGGAGAACCACATCAAAACCTCCGCTATGATCTCGCATCAAATCATCCACATGTCCAATACGAGCAGGAGAAGAGGGAGCTTGTGGCTTGGCGAAATTATGAAGCACAAAACAAACAATACCATCTCCTTCATCCGGGGGTGACACGTCCTCACCCGTACTATGACGACACTTAGAATGAAGCGTATGTGTCTTGTAGCAAACCCCACATAACCAAATCCCCATACGCGAAAAAGTAACTTCTGCCAAAGTATAAATAGCCAAATTAGAAGTAAGAGCATGTCGTGTGATATCCCGCGCACCAATACAACAATGACGATCGTAAAGATTCTTGATCAAAGAACTTCTAGTAAGGCCATTTCCACTCCCATCTTGACAACCACTAAGACCAACGGTACTGTAGCGTAAATTGCACCAGAAATAGAAGGTGCAAACAGACGTTGCAAACACACTGCCACAAAACTGCACCAAAATTTCACCAAAACAGTACCCAAAATTGCAACAAAATTACACCAAAAATCCTTGAAAAATGGCTGAAAATGCCCCCCCAATTACGCTTGAAACAACCACAAAACGTCGTTGGAAAAACCAAAAGGAGGCCTGAACACCCACGCAGCCACACGAGCTAAAACCTGAACTGCTGCCTGAAATTTGAAAAGTGAACGCTGATCGCTGAAACCAACAGAAATATGACCTGACCGCACCGGAAACAGACCTGAATTTACAGCAAAATCACTGCTGCCACAGAACGCCAGAAACACGCCTGAATGCCGCTTGAAACTTGCCTGGAAATTACGCCTCAAAACTACACCAAAATAGCCCGAAACCACCTCAATTTCGCCCAAAAAAAAAACCGAGAACCCACCTCACCTGAACTCGCCTGACCTCAACACCCCTAATAGCCGGAAAAAGGACGTGGAAGCCTACCCTACCCTGCCTTAATCGCCCCTAAATGAGAGAAAATACTAACTTTATTATTATTATTATTATTATTATTATTATTATTATTATTATTATTATTATTATTATTATTATTATTATCATCATCATCATCATCATCATCATCATCATCATCATCATCATCATCATCATCATCATCATCATTATCAAAAATAGACAAAGTCATACAACCTACAAAAAATTAGTGGGAAGCCGAGATACTATCTGAGCTCCGACTCATCTAGCTATAGCAAATCCAATCCTACTGAAGATATGGGTAGCAACACGTTACCTAATATCTTGGTTCGTCGAGAACTGCTGAACCCGCTTCAGCAATGCAACAACCTCTTTATCTAATTCCTCCAAGGCTCTCGATAGTAGCCTGTTAGCGAACTGGAGACTTCATTCTTCACCTTTATATCATCAAACCTACATTAAACGAGAAACAACCATGTTAAAATGATCATCAATAAAAAGTAAATAGAACATGTTAGAAGTAATAAATAGATTAACGTAACGAAACTAAGAATATAAGTACGTACCATAGCGTAGTTGGATCTAATACCGGAAAATCAGAAGACTCCGATTGCTCTCGCCCCTGAAGTTGTTGCCCCTGCTGCTGAGTCTAAATCTGGATGATGGGGGGCTCCTGAGTGTCACCCAAATCATGTGCCTCCGCTTCCTCCGTGGAGTCGTCGTCGTAGTACACAATACGAGATTTCTCCTTTCCCTTTCACTTCTTCGACAATTCTCCATTTTATCCTCTCGCCATGACCACCTGAAATAGTTGTTAGTAACATGACATGATATTGTAATTATAAAAAATAAAAGGTATAGTGCGATGAAATACAATGTTATACAAAAAGTAAACAAAAATTACACGACCAAGTCATCAATTGATTTTACAATAACGAGCAAATTCTTAAAGGAGTTTAACATGTTCTGGCCAAAATGCTTTGCTTTTCTCCATGCAATATGGGCAAGCCTTCTTAGCAGCTGTGGACCAACCAGACAACATACCATAAGCTGGAAAGTCGCTAACGGTCCATAGGATGGCTGCTCGAAGATTAAAATTCTGTTTCCTCGAAATATCGTAAGTATTGGCACCAACTTCCCCTAATTGTTTCAACTCTTCTATTAGTGGCTGAATGTAAATGTCCAAGTTCCCATTAAGGTTTTTAGAACCAGGAACGAGCAACGAAAGGAACATGAATTGTCTTTTCATACTCAATGAGGGAGGCAAGTTATAAGGGGTCAAAATGACAGACCAACAAGAATATTGTCCCCCAAACTTACCATGAGGAGCAAAACCATCTATACACAAGCCAAGTCAAACATTATGAGTTTCGTAGGCAAACTCTGGAAAGCAACTATCGAGGTATTTCCAAGCTTCTCTATCGCTAGGGTGTGCCATTGTGCCTTGAACTCGAGAATTTTTCGAATGCCATGTCATTTCCTCCGAAATGTTGTTGGTTGCAAATAGCCTTTGCAACCTCGGTGTGATCGGGAAATAAAATAGAAAATTCAAAGGCACTAAGTGATGAGTGCCATTTATAGCACTCATAGGGTAGATTTCTTCGTAGTTTTGTGCACGTTTTTAGCCTTTTATGCTGTGTTTTTAGGTAATAATGCTTGCTTTGCGTGCTTGTGTGTGAGTTTAGAGGATTTCATGTTTTTAATGAATTTGTTATCCTTTTTACGCATTTCTTGACTATTCTCTTGCTTCTCTGTTTCTTCAACTTATTTTGTAGGTGTGTCGGGTTTCTCGTGATTCATATATCGAGGAGGAAGCTCAAACATTACCAAGGAAGTCAACGGGACCAAGTTCGGGAAGCCAAACGAAAGCTAAGCAAGTTTAGGCACACATATGATGCTCGGCCAAGCAGCCCCTCATCCCCGTGTAGCCCCTCGCACCTAGCATCGAGCAGCAGCAGCATCCGCACCAAGCGACGAGCAACAACAGTAGCATCTGGCAACTGCTATGGCACGGAAAAGCCACCGCGGTGCGACAACCACAGACGTGGTGCGGCAGCCAGCACCGTGTCGCTGCAAGGCCAGCGTGGTGTGGCGATTTCTTGCCCGGGCGCGCAGCAATGAAGCAGCAAAATTCCAAAAGGAGGCAAAATGAAGCTGCACCTGCACCGCTCCCTGATTGTGGGCACGGCCCTGCTGCCCTGTTCCAGATCCTTTTTTCCGCGGGCACGACTCTGCTGGTTTCGGTTTATTTTTATTCGTTTTTGCTCTTCTTTTGGGGAAACTATGAAAGGGGGGCCGAGCCTCCCATTTTAGATAAAACCTTTTTCCAAATTTGATTTTGCTAGTTTTAGGATAATTTCTCTCTCTAGTATTAGGCTTAGTTTTAGGAGTAGTTTTAGAGAAAGAAAGTGAGTGATTTAATTTCAATGGTGATTTGAAAGATTGAAGATGCAAGAGTGATAATTGTATTGAAGATCTTCATAATTATCAATGAGCATTTCTTACTCTATCTCATTTTATTGCTTTCCTTTAATTTCATGTTTGTTTGATTTGGTTTTGATGATTGATTCTTGATTAGTGTATTTGTTCTTCAATATTTGTTGATTACTTTTACTTGCTTGTTGATTAGATGATGATTCTTGAGTAGTTGTTTGCTAGGGTTTTGGTAAAACTTTTATTATTGATTAATTGTGATCAATTTGGGAATTATGTTGATTGATTGTTGAGATTAAAGTGATTAATGTAAGTTTGCATGTGTTTAGTTTGATTAGGCCAGGCCTTGAGAACTATGCTAGATTGCATTGTAGATCCTAATGACATGACCACTTGATTTAGGATTGCAATTGTTGATTGGTTTGAATTGTGATTCTCCTAGTTTGTTATTCATTGAGGAAACCTAGCATTACTATTGGGAGATAGCTCTTTGATTCCAATTGATAGCTTTTATCATTAGTCTTCACAACCATTGATTAGCTTAACCTTCCCAAATTGTTGCAATTGTCATGATTACTTGTTGTTCCCCATTCCCTAGTATTTCATTTGTTTGATTATTTGTATTGGTAGTTAAATAGTGTTACCTCTTCACTCTGCGATTTAGACCTAGCCTAGGCGTTAATTGAAAGCACTTGAGCATAGCCGTTCCTAGTGGTTTGACCCTTGACTTACCTCTATACTTGTATTAAGGTTTGTTAAGTGATTATAAATTTTGTTTGACCTTAGGGAGAATTAGTCAACGACCTAGTTTTCCCTACGTCACTAAGCTACCTTTAGAAGTCTTCTTATATCGGTCGCTGCCATACACCCTACATGTAGATAACTGAGCATCATCCTTCCAAAACAGCATACATCCTTTCGGGCATACATGAATCTTTTCATGAGGCAGCTCCAAACCATTAACAATCTTCTTCACCTTATAGAATTTCTCGGCCATATGGTTGTTATTAGGAATCGCTTCATTAACCAAAGAAGCAAACCCATCAACACATCTGTGTGGCAAATTATACTTACACTTTAGACTAGTAATTCTAGCAGTCATCTCTAACACAGACAATGAACTCCCTTCGTATAAAGGTTGTTCAGAAGCCTTCAACAAATCCAGAAAATGCTTAGCTTGTGCATTAGGCTCCTCCTCTGATGAAACACTAGCTTGTTTGGAATGCCCTTGATCTTGTGTATGACCAAAAGCATCCAAAACCATTTCACAGTATTCATTGGACTGCTCTTCAGGAGTTCCTGGAAACCTTTCCCATGACACATCCACTCATAGTAATTAGGTACAAAACCCTTGCGGTACAAATGAATTTTAACCGCGTCCGCATTCCAAAGCCGTTTGTTCTTACATTTACAACATGAGCAGCTAACTTCATTCGGGTTAACACTCTCGGGATGTTCTTTGACGTACTGATGACTGAATTCAACAACCCCTCTGGATTAATAGAATGTCCAACCTTCCTATCATACGTCAAGCTACGTTCTCTTCGTTTCATGATTACAACTTCTACACAAATCACGCATATAACCACATTAGTCACAAGCGTATTTAATATGCATTTTTAATTAAAATGTTATGAAAATGCAGATGAGATTTGAAATGATGTCCAAGGGTCCATATCACTCCAACCTAACCTACCATTGGACGTCTAATCCCACTAGTGAATGTATGCCAGGTTTTTCCAATTCTATGGAAAATCCGGGAGCATTTCCCCTACAATTCTCCAAGTACACGACATAGGCAATTAGATACACCTACATATGTACCTAGAGAACATTGTAGAGAAATGACAAGCCAAGATATTCCATAGAATCAATAACAAGGCATACATTCACCACTTAAGTGAGAATAAACGTCCAAGGACAGTCCCAACCAGGGACTATTCAAGACATACTCCTAATGCGTATGCCTTGAACGGGTATCTAGGCATATGATTACGCAAATGATTCATTTAAAATATATAAAATAAATTAACATACATCATATTAAACAAATATATCATAATTAAACTAAACAAAACTAACATATCATAATATCATAATATTAAAAATAAACCAAACTAAACTAACTTATCATAATATTAAACCAAACTAACATACATTATAAAAAACTAAATTAAACTACATTATGTTAAACTAAACTAAACTAAACTACATTATATTAAACTAAACTAATATACATTATACTAAACTAAATCAAACCAAATTAACATACATTATTAGGGTTTGTAATGTGACTAACCTCTAAATCTGCACTTCTTTTTGACAATTAAACCAACTGATTCTACAAATCCTACAAATAATTAAAAATAAAAACTAAATAAGGGTTTGTTATTAAACAAAATAAAATTGAATTGAAAAAAATGGGTGAAAGAACTCACTATGGGTAAAGGACAAGTCGGTGGTGGCTGCACGACAACCTTGGTGGAGGTGGCGTCTGTGGTGGCTGAAAAAAAAAGGGTGGTTGTTTTTTTAACATGCAATTAATTAATTAATTAATTAATTAAAATTAAAAAAAGGGAGGAGGTAGGAAAGGACTTACTAGAAATAGACAAGTCAGTGGTGTTGCCGGTGGTTCTGGTCGCGGCGAGGGAGGGGAGGGGAGTGGAGGTTGCAAGGTGGTGGCTAGGTTTTAGCATTTCATTTTCTAAAAAAAAAAAACAAAAAAACAAAAAAAAAAACAAAAAAAAAAAAACAAAACCATAGAAAAAAACTAAGCTAGCGGGCGCGCCTCAGGGGCGGCAATTAACAGTGGCGGCAGCAACAACGTCGGCGTCAAGTGACCGTCGACAGCGAGTCTCTTTCTTTTTCTTTCTCTTTCTCCTTCGTTCTCTCTCTTCCTTTCCCTCTTCTTTTGTTAGGTCAAATTGTCCCATAAAACATAAAGGGTTTTTTTTAAAGGATTAATACCATTTTTTAATCCCAACTTTGACCAATTTATTTTTATTAATCCCAACTTTGAATTATTATTCAATAATCCAAACTTTGATATGGCCTGTCATTCCTCATACCCAACCAGTTTCTTAACCTGTTGTACTTGGTCACTTGACACATGTCAAGTCCTGATTGGTCCAAAAAATTTTAAAAAAATAAAAAAATAAAAAACAAAAAGAAAACCAAAAATCACAAAAACCAGCCAGCCACCTCCATCCCACCGCAGCCCCACGGCCTCTCCCTAGCCTCCATCGGAAACCACCATCTCCCTCCCCAATCCCACCGAAAACCACCAAATTCCCCCAAAACCACCTGCAGCT